>NC_051069.1:6585000-7202500 GCF_004664715.2 Peromyscus leucopus | reverse complement strand
AGTTTTATTTATTTATTGGAGACAAGCTCTCACTATGTAGTCCTGGCTAGCCTGGAACTCTCTATGTAGACCAGGCTGGCTTTGAACTCACCAGTGATCCACCTGCCTCTGTCTTCCTAGTGCTAGGATTAAATACTTTCGCCATCACACCTGAATCTAATTCACATGTAGCCCAAGCTGCTCTCACCCCACAGAAGAGGTCGACGTTGAGCTAACTGACCCTCCTGCTTCTGTCTCCCAAATGCTGGGATTATGGGCATGAGCCACCACACCCAGCCGTAAATACACTTTAAAAAACCTGTTTAGGGATGGGGGATGTAGCTCAGCTGGAAAAGTGCTTGTCTACCATGCAGGAAACCCTGGGACTGACCTACAGTACAGCATAAACAGGTGCACTGGAGAGGCAGAGGCAGGAAGACCAGTACTTTGGGGTCATCCTTGGCTATATAGTAAATCTGAGGGCTAGCCTGAAAAATGTGAAGACTGTCTCAAAACAAGAACTGCCTCCTTCCCATGTTGGTGCCCAAAGCACTTTATAAATGATAACGCATTTTCATAGCTCCCCTTAGGACGCAGGGCTACATGATTTGATGTGTCTCGATTCTCAGGAATCCAAAGGGGAACCGATACAAAGGAAGAGCTTTAGTGGTGAGATTGCAGGCAGACGGGGAGAGCCACATAACCAGTAGGCTCTGCCACATGCTCAGACTCACCCTTCCTTAAATCACACACCAAGATGCGCCCTTGGAGGCAGAGTATCTGCCCGCTTGATCTGGCTAAAAGCTGGAAATGACTCCGCTGAACTCCAAACAGGAAGTTGACTGGGGAAGCGAGCCTCAGGCCTGCTTCTGCTTTAGATGTGATTCGCACACTTGGTCTTGGCAACCACAGCAGAGCTCAGAAGGCAGTGTGAGATGGAAACCGAGAGTGGACGCCGCCGCTGCCGCCACACTGCGCGGCAGAGCCCGTGTCTTTCCCCATGCCCCGATTCCTCTCTTGGCTCCGCCACACGCTGTTTGCTGGTGGGGAGATGGCTGGTCATCTCTGGGCCCACTCGTTTCCTCGGGCTGAAGCAATCCAAACTCAGCAGGGTCTTTCTCCACAGTCGCTGACGCAGCTGGGGTGGGGTGCAGCCCTCGTGCTGCCCGACAGCCTCGTCCATCTCTCTCTGCAAGTACTAGTCTAGAACATGCTGCGGGGCAGGGCCAGGGGCCCCAGGAGATCCTCTTCTCCTCGGAAGGCGAGCAGTGTGTCTGCATTTCTTTTCCACTGTTTTCAGAAAGTTCCTTAGCTTTCCTCCATGTAGTCACAGAACACTCCAGGCCCCGCCGGCCGTGGGCCCAGCGTGTTCCATGAGCGCCCTGCTGCCCCTGGCTTTTGTTGTTTTTATTTTTTATCTTTCAAGACAAGGTCTCATGCTGGCCTCCAACTCGCTACACAGCCAACAATGACATTGAACTCCACGAGTGCTGGGGTTACAGGACTGAGTCATCACTCATAGTTCGATGCTGTGCTGGGTTATCAAACCCAGAGTTCCATGCATTAGAGGCCAGCCTCCTACCAGCTGAGCCACATCCCAGGCTCCATAGATTGTTTTTAAATGAATGTGGAAAGTCCTGCCAAATCCCACAGCTGTATTTCAGGAAGCCAAGGCCTGTGAGTGGATGTCAGGAAGGACAATTCCCTTCTCTTGTTTCCTGATTCCAGACCTGGATGGAGGGAAACAGCCGGTTGGCGTCTGGAGCTCTTAGTACAAATGGCAGGGCTGGGCGAGTGCCCCGATGGGAAGAGAGAAGAATGCCATCATCGGTGCATGCCGGCTTCTGGCTTCTCCTGTATGACCTTAGCCAAGACCCTTCCCTGGTCTCTCCGTCTGTAAAATGTAGCTTGGTTGCTCTTTCTCATTCATTTCATTTCTTTCTCTCCTTCTTCCCCCCCCCCCCCCCCCCACCCTCAGTGCTGGGATTGAACCCAGGGATCACCCACCACCTCTGGGGCCCCACGCTTGTGAAGCAAGTATTTAATCACTGTGTCCTACCACTGGGCCTCGTTCTTCTCCGTACAGTGCAGGCCTCTAAGGTCCTGCCTCACACTCTACCTCATTTGTTTCTCCATCTCTCTAGCCCTGGGTCACAGGGCTTGCTCATCACGACACCTGGTTTTATATGGTGCTAGAAATGGAGCCCAAGGACTTGTGCATGCCGGATAAGCACTTTACGGGCAACGCTCCGTCTGCAGCCTGTAGACTCTGTCTTAGAGTGGCTGACAGAGATGCCCAGGAGGCCTGAGTGGAACAGACTCTGCAGAGAAGTGCTTTCAATAAATACAGTGGTAGGCCTGGGCAGTGGTAGCACACGCCTTTGATCCCAGCACTCAGGAGGCAGAAGCAGGCGGATCTCAGTAAGTTCAAGGCCAGCCTGGTCTACAGAGAGTTCTAGGACAGCCAGAGCTGCTTCCTGAAGCCCTGATGCCAGCACTGTCCAGGTGCAGGTCAGGTATGGCCTCATTCTAGCCTCAAGCCTCAGGTGGATATTATTCTCCCTGTCTACAGAAAGGAAAACAGGACTGCAATAGAGAGGTTAGGGAACATGTCAAAGATCACAGAGATGGATGGTCTGTGCCACAAATCCAACATGCTACTTAGTCCTGTGAAAGAACTCTAGGATCCCCCTGGGGCTTCAGAAAAGGACAGAATCCTGAGCTCATGGAGACCTTGCCTCTCAGAGCCGCTGTAGGGCTGACTCTGGCTCTGATGGGTGACTCTGAGCTGAGTTCCTCTCAGGGAAGAACAGAGGGCTACTTGGTCTGTGGTGTCCTTTGCTCCCCACAGCAGAGACCCTAGATAGTGTGGGTATTCTCTTCAACATTCTTGGAGGCGTCAACACACTCCCTAGCCCACAGGATACTTCAATGCCACCTCAACCCTGGGGACTCTGAGGACATGCAGACCTCAGCCTCGGCGCAGCCTGGCACTGGTTGCATGGAGCAGGGCAGGCAGCTTCCTTTCAGACCCAAGGCCACTGGCTAGGAAGGAAATGGAAGTGGGTGGATCCCAGAATGCTGGCTCAGCGAGAAGGCTTCGTGGAGGGAGGCGCCTGAAGGGCTGGCCCTGCTTGGGCAGAGCCCACCCGCTATCCTGGCCTCTGTAAATTCAGGGCCACAGAGATCACTTGGCTACTTAGGCCAGCTGGTGGACGGGTGTGTGTGTGTGGGAGGGCATGGAGAGTCCTGATTATGGACGTAAGAAGGTTGACCAGAGACTGGCTCTCTGTGCTGCGTACACTATAGATAGGGCTTTCCTGCTACTAGCAACTATGGGGTAGCTGGTAGGGAAAGAAACGCCTGCATCTTTTTAAATCTTCTTTTTAAGAGTTGTCTCGGGTTGGGGATTTAGCTCAGTGGTAGAGCGTTTGCCTAGCAAGTTCGATCCTCAGCTGTCTCAGCTGGGCAGTGGTGGCGCATGCCTTTGATCCCAGCACTCGGGAGGCAGAGCCAGGAGGATGGATCTCTATGAGTTCGGAGCCAACCTGGTCTACAGAGCAAGATCCAGAACAGGATCCAAAACTACACAGAGAAACCCTGTCTCAAAACAAAACAAAACAAAAAAGAGTTGTCTCAACAATAAATAAAAAATAAAATTTAAAAATCCTTTAAATGTGTACGTGCCCATTGCGCATGTGTGCGTGGAGGAAGAGCACAAACAAAGCCTCTGTGCTTTTGTGTGAGAGCGGGGGCCAGTGAAGCTGGGGCAAACCTGACAGAACCACAGATGAGTGGTCTGAGTGGCTGTTGAGCGATCCTGACATCACAGCCTGCAGGGACAGTCTTGCTGTTCATAGTGACAAGCCGAGCCATTCACTCTACGATCTGTCCAGTTATGGCAAAGGGACTATACATTGCCCATGTAGGTCACGGTTCTCAACCTCAGCATTGCTGACATTTTAGGCCAGAGGTTGTCCCATGCGTTACAGCTGGGCTTCCTGCCTCCACTTCCCCAGTGCTGGGATTATAAGTATAGGCTACCATGTTCTGCCTTTTTTTTAATACTTAAAATTTTTGTATTATGTTTAATAATGTTTCTGAATGTATATCTGTGTGGGTATGTACATACACGTGCAGTGCCCCAAGGAGGCACGAGATCCCCTGAAGCTGGAGTTACAGGTGTTTTTGAGTCACCTGATGTGGATGCTGGGGACTGAACTCAGGTCCTCTAATAGAGCACGATATAATTTTTTTTAAAGATTTATTTATTATGTATACAGTGCAGAACACCAGAAGAGGGCGCAAGATCTCATTACAGATGGTTGTGAGCCACCATGTGGGTGCTGGGAATTGAACTCAGGACCTTTGGAAGAGCAGCCAGTGCTCTTAACCTCTGAGCCATCTTGCCAGCCCCCCCCCCAAGCACGATATAACCTTAATTGTTGAGCAAGCATCCCTCTAGCCCCTGTTTATTTAGAGAGAGAATTTGGAGCACACATATGTGGAGATCGAGAACAACCTCTCTTTCCCCCATGTGGGCTCCCAGGATCAAATGCAGGTCGTCAACCTTAGCAGCAGCTGCCTTTGCCCTCTGAGCCATCTGGCTGGCAGGAGAAGACTGAATTTGCACAGGAGAAACATGAGCTTGGCTTAACTCTCCAGGAGCCACCCTTGGAAGAACTCTCCTGACAGACATCGTCTTCTTGCCAACCACACTGTGGCCCTAAGTAACACACACAACTCAGTGTGCTTTTCCCCACTGTCTAGATGTCTGGGACTGTCTGTCCTGCCTAGTCCAATTCTGGTACCACCAGACCCTCCATGTGGTCATCATCCTTTCTCATCTTACTTTCCCCCCAGAGTCCCCATCCCAGGAAAGAAGCAGTGCCCCCACTCCCTCAGAACTGGAAAGACATTTCTGACTTCAACCCTTTCTACATCCATGAAGCATTCAAGTCCCCTAGCCCAATTCTGCCTCCTAAGAGAACCTGCTCCTCCACACCACTCTCAAGGTGGTCATGCTCTTCAGGTCCACCACCCCTGACTTGTTCCACTATGACCACCTCCTATTGGGTTTCCTTCTGTCCAGGTTCCACCCCTCAGCCTTTTCCTATCCTCCTTGACACCTTCAAGGACAAAGTCCAAGCATTTTGGGTGAGCATCTTAACCTTCAGCCGCCTCCTACCTCATTGTCTGGTCCCTCTCCATCCCTACAGGATACCTCACAATGAACTCACTGTAGGTCTAGAAAAATTTGTTCTCTGTTCATCTGTCTCAGACATCCTCCCCTACTCCTGTTGGATAAACTCTTAGTCATCCTACACATCCCAGATAAAGGTCACCTCCTCCATGAGGCCATCTCCCATTCCCCCAACCAAAGCAGCCAAGGATCTCTGTCCTTTGCTATAGAATTTGACCATCTAATGAAGACCATGCCCCACTGTGTCTGCTGTCTCCAGAGTGGCAGGAAGCAACACGCAGGAGGACCCTGTTTTCTTGTACTTGGCATTTACACACCAAGGCTGGTACTGGGCACATGCATTACCCACTGACTAAGTCTTCACTGTTTGTTGATAGGCCCTAGGCTAGATATCTCACCAAATGATCCTAAAAAAAAAAAAATCCCTCCTTGGGAGATAAGATAGATTTAGAGGGGCTGAGCAGCCAGCCCAGGTCACACAGTTTATGAACATTGCTGTTATCGACCAGTTCTCTGTCACACATGGTTCTCCCTTGAGATATGGCCTCATGCCAATGTTGACCCCCACTTCAGTCTCCAAGGAAAACCACTCCCACACCTAACTAGAGCTGAGCGTGGAAAAGACTTTTGCTTCTATGCAGCTATCAATTTGGGATTTTCTCTTTCTTTTCTGTCTTAGTGGCTGGGGATCAAGCCCAGGGTCTTTTACCACTGACTCAGGCCCCTAACCTAGTTGGGGATGATTTTTCTTGTTCATTTTTTGAAACAGTGTTTCATGTTTCAACAGATAGCTGAGGATGACATTAAACCCGAGTCTCCTGCCTCTACCTCCCAAGTGCTGAGACGACAGGAACACGGACGGCACTCACGCCCTGTTCTGGTTTGGGATTTCTTTAAAAGGAACTTTTAATAAGAAACCAAAGAAAAGCCAAATATACACACATACCACACACATTTTTAGCACAACAGATAAGCAAGTTCGGGTCCCTCCCTCTGAGCTGTTACTTCCTCATCTAAAACTGGTAATTGAGACTAGATGGTCTGAAAGATGCTTATCAATCCCCATATCCTGTGATTCCATGATTGGTTTCTCAGCTGGACAGTGGGCTGGTAAACTCTGGGGACATGAACTTCAGGAGGATGACAGGCTGACCCTGTCAACTGGCCAGGACCCACCCTCTCCCTGCCTAGGAGCCTCCCTGAGCCCTACTCTGGGCCTTGAGAGGACTTAGCCAGCTAAGCGCCAGTGGGCTACAGCCATCCAGGCCGAAAACCTGGGGTCCAGACCCCCACCTTTCTGCTCCAGAAGGGTTCTGTTACTTCTCTTCACTTGAGTTTACTATGTTCCTTTCTCTGAGCCAACCCTCCCACTCCCAGTCTCTGGGGCCTTGCCTGGACCCTCCTCACATCCCCACTCCCACCAGTGGGCCTTTCTGGAAAGCCCCGTTCTGAGCAGCTCACCCAGGGTGGGGACAAGAGAGGCTTGGGGCTGTCAGCTGTGTAGCCCTTGGAGCCTCAGTCATTTCCCTTCCCCCGCCCACCCAGCTGGAGACCGTGAGGTTTCATCACAGCGAAGTTGTTGTCCTTATAAGGGAAGGCCCTTAGAGCTGCAGCCGCTCTCTCTGCCCTGGCCTGCTGGTGAAGAGCCAGGCAGGGCCTCAGGGCATCCTCCAGATGTGGAGAATGGAGATGGCCCAAGCCCAAGTGTCTGGGCTGAGCATCCACCTGAAGTACAGACCCTCTAGAGAACTAGAAGGAAGCCTTCAGTCGTGGACCCAGGCTAGGCCCCCACCAGAGGGGCAAATCCTCTGGTCCTAATAATAACTTCGGTCTCCTAGGCAAACTGCTTAATCTTTAATGTCATAGGCTGTCAAGTGGGGTAAACATTATGTCTTTCACATGAGAGTTCTGTGATGAGAAAAATTCAAGAAGCTCAGCAAAAGTGCTCTGTGAGGCTAGAGTGTTGGGGTTTAAGGACGCTGTAGGAGACTTAGCACCCCCACAGAATCAGTCCACATTACAAACAGGAGAAAGAGAGGCACTCTGCCTTGAACCGAGGCACAATTTGTCTTGTTCCCTGTTCTCCTGAGCACTGGGATTATATGCCGCCTGGCTGGGTTTTATTTGGCGCCAGGGATAGAACTGAAGGCTTCATTTATGCTAGGCAAGCCTGTGTGGTTGAGCTACATCCTGGGCCCTATCCCTGGGGGTTGAATCCAGGTATATTCACTTCTAAATCTAAAGTCCTTGGGTTTTTTTGTTTTTGTTTTTTTTTTCTCCTTGGACCCTCTTTCCTCCAGAATCTTGTTGTTCGTTTTAGTTTTCGAGGCAGGGTTTCTCTGTGTAACAAACAGCCCTAGCTGTCCTGTAACTCGCTCTGTAGCCCAGGCTGGCCTCGACACACAGAGATCTGCCTGCCTCTGCCTCCCGAGTGCTGGGATTAAAGGTATTCGTCACAGACCAGGCAGTGCTGGCACTCAGGAGGCAGAAGCAGGCAGATCTCTGTGTGTTTGAGGCCAGCCTGGTCTACAGAGTGAGTTACAGGACAGTTAGGGTTGTTACACAGAGAAACCCAGTATCTATGAACAAACAAATAACAACAACAACAACAACAATAAAGGTATGTGTTACCAATATGCATGGCTAAAGTGAATTTTCTACGGTGATTTTGTATGTTTGTTGGGTTTTTTGTTGACAGCCCAATTGATTAGGCCTGAGACTTGGAGACAAAAAAACACACAGTGGCCTCAGACACACAGGGGGCTTCTGGGGCCTAAGCATGAGTGGACATGGAGAGGACCACCCCTGCTCACCAGGACCTCCTCTTGTTGCTGGGTTCTGTGCAAAAGCAACCAAGTCATGCTTTGCAGAACTACCCACAGGACTTCAGACGCCCAAGGTGACAGCAGCATGTGTTCAAAGGGAAGGCTCCCCTTTTCTGCTCAGTCCCCAAGACCGGAGGGAAAGAAAGTTCTTACCACATCCTTCCTGAGCCCGGTGTTGGCCACCAGCACCATCCCAGCAAGCTAGTTCCTGCGTCAGGGTTAAACAGAGACTCCCATGAGTCAAGGAGACACCTCTCAGATGAAGGGGCCGGTCACTGTGAATGTCATCCGAGAGCATCTGTAGACCCCTGACTCCATACGACTGTCACATGCCAGGCTGGTGGCAGGGGAATTCACAAGGGTCACGGCCACAGTTCACACGTCCCAGGTCAGGTGCTTCCTGTTATGTTGGCCACAGGGCCTGTCCAGTAGAGTCACCGAGGAAGACAGGAGCCAGTCTTTGGCAAGGGCAATGGTGCTTTCCCACACAAAGGGGAGATCACTGCAATCTCCTTTTGTGGGTGAGGAAAATGAGATCCCACCCCCACCTTAAGGCTTGAGGCTCACAGGCAGTTCCGGGGTGTGGGACTTACACCCTGACCACCTGACTTGAGATCTAGCCCAGGGCTTTGCGGAACACTTTCCTCAATGGGACTATAATGGCAGGGGTCCAGGTTCACCCCTAACCAGGTCCAAGCTCTGAGGGTTAAATCGAACCACCGTTTTGGAATCACTGTGGGTAAAAACACTTGTTTGACAAGTATCATCGGTAGACACTGGCGGGACCTTGCAATGGTCTTCCATACCTCCCAGAACACTTGTTAGTTGCAAAAGGAAGAAACAAAACAAAGAAAAACACTAATTACACAGAAGGAAAAAAATCAGACTCATTGCCCAGGTGATCAAAATAAACATGGATGCTGGGGGTGGCGCTCCATAGTGGAAAGGATGCTTACAGCAGGTGTAAGGCCACGGGTTCAACCCCCAACGCCATGAGAGAGAGAGAGAGAAAAGAATATCATCACTGAGGCACAAGATGTCATGGGTTTCCAGATGGGATACCCTGAGAAAGACTGTTGGCACTCATATAATTTTCCAGCTGGGAATTTCTAACCTCCACTTAATTGTGACAAAACTCCAAACCCAAAAGAGGTCTATTACTAATAGGGAAGGGCTGGCTGTCATCTCGGCACACATTTCTGTAACCCCAGCACTTCTGAGGTGGAGGCAGGACCAAGGATTTAAATTCATCCTTATCTACAAGCTAAGTTAAAGGTCAGGTTGAGCTACTTAAAGGTCAGATTGAGTTACTTAAAAAAAAAAAAAAAAAAAAAAAAAAAAAAAAAAAAAAGCCTGGCGGGGAGGTGGTGGCACACGCCTTTAATCCCAGCACTTGGGAGGCAGAGGCAGGCGGATCTCTGTGAGTTGGAGGCCAGCCCGGCCGGGCTTCAGAGCAAGTTTCAAGACAGCTAGGGCTGTTACACAGAGAAACCCTGTCTTGCCAGCTGCAGAGCCTGCATGGGACTGGACTGGGCCCTCTGCATACGAGAGACAGTTGTGTAGCTTGGTCTGTTTGAGGCGCCCCTGGCAGTGGATCAGGATCCATCCCTGGTGCATGAACTGGCTTTCTGGAGCCCATTCCCTATGGTGGGACGCCTTGCTCAGCCTTGATGCAGGGAGCAGGGGCTTGGTCCTGACTCAAATGAATGTACCAGGCTTTGCTGACTCCCCACGGGAGGCCTTACCCATTCGGAGGAGGGGATGGAGGATGAATTGGGGGAGGGGGGAGGCTGGAGGTGGGGATCAGGAGGAGGGATGAGAGGGGGATCTGTGGTTGGTACATAAAATGAATAAAAAAAAAATTCTTAAATAAAAATTTAAAAAGAAACCTTGTCTTGAAAAACAAACAAAAACTGCTGAGGGGTTAGGCGCAGCAGTATAGTGGCACATATGTGTATCCTGAACACGGAAAGGCTGAGGCTGGGGGACTGAGTTTAAGGCTGTTTGTGCTTTATATCAAGATCCTGTCTGTCTCAAATTGAAAAGGGAGATGAAGAGGTGGGTGGATCTCTGAGTTTGAGGCTAGCCTGGTCAACATAGGCAGTTCCAGGTCAGCCAGGGCTATAACATAGTGAAACTCTGTTTCAAACTACAAAAAACAAAACCATACACACACACACACAAAAAGCTGGGTGAGGTAGTACACGATTTTAATCCTAGTGCTTGGGAGGCAAAGGTGGGGGGCGGATCTCGGAGTTCCAGGACAACCAGGCAGAACAGAGACCCCCTGTCTGGGGGTGAAGGAGCGCACACACAATAAAACAACACCCAGAAAGGGTTGGGGAATAAATGGGTGGAGGAAGATGTCTGCCTGTAATCCCAGCTTGTGGCGGGTGGAGGCAGGAGAATCAAGAGTTCCATACCATTCTCATCCCATAACAAGATTAAAGACAGCATGGGCCATTTGAAATAAAAAGAAAATAAAACGCGCTGGAGAGATGGTTCAGCGGTCAAGAGCACTGGCTGCTCTTCCAGAGGACCCAGGTTCAATTCCCAGCACCCATGTGGCAGCGCACACCTGTCTGCTAAACTCCCATAGACACACATACAAGCAAAACACCAATGTACATAAAGTAAATCTTAAAAACAACAACGGAAAGTCAATGTTTATGAAAAAGAAAAACATGCTGAGGAAATATTTCAAATTAAAGGGAAATAAAAAGAGAAATGACGAAGAGCCAGGCACCATGGCAGATACTTATAACTCCGCCACTCTGGGGCTGAGGCAGGAGGATGGTTGTGAATTTGTGGCCAACCAAGGCTGCACAGTAGAACTTTGTCTCAAAAAAAAAAAAAAAAAGTGAAATAAAATAAGTACTGGATGTAACGGTGCACACCTTTAATCCCAGAACTCGGGAGACAGAAGTAGGAAGATCTCTGTGAGTTCGAGGCCAGCCTGGTCTATATAGTGAGTTCTAGGACAGCCAGGGCTACGGAGTGAGACCCCATCTCAAAAGAAAGAAATAACAAAACTTTCTTTTATATTATACTGACTTTAAGTCTGCTGTGGTTATCACTGTATGTTCCAAAAAGAGAATAGGTTGACTTATTTATTTAAAGTATCTATCTATCCATCCATCCATCTATTTTGGGGTTTTTTGTTGTTGTTTTTGTGAGACAGGGTTTCTCTGTGTAGTCCTGGCTGTCCAGAACTCACTTTGTAGATCAGGCTGGCCTCGAACTCACAGAGATCCGCCTGCCTGCCTCTGCCTTCCGGGTGCTGGGATTAAAGGCATGAGCCGCCGCCGCCGCCGCCACCACCACCACCACCACCACCACCACCACCACCACCACCACCACCCAGCTTAGATTGACTTTTTAAAAAAGTACATATTTAAATGTTTAAAAGCACGATAACTACCTCTTCAGAACTGAGTTCGGAAGGCTGGTATTGCCACTGACCACCTGCCACAAGCCCCTGTTCTCCGGGGGCTGGCCTCAGTGCTAGCTCCCATACCAACACACAGGCTTGGGGCGGAGAAGTTCCATAAAATGAGATTTATTGCCAAATTTCAAGAAAGACGGTTCATAAGCAGAAGACGCTGGATGCCTCCTTCCATGGCGACAGGGAGGCAGTCCTGTGCGGTCCCCATCCCCGAGCCCCCGCTCCAGCATGAGAACCAACGGCATTCGGTCGTTAAGATGGCAGCCCCAAGACTACCTGCCCAGCTAGTCACTTGGCAGCACAGACTGGGGCTCTGATTCCTGGAAGCAGGGGACTTGGTAGAAGTCCAGCTGCCCTTGCTGCTGCGGACGATGACTGTTCCCAGGGGAAGATGGCAGGGGATCAGGACTGGACACCTGAGGACGTTCTTGCTCTTGTACGGGGGGGAAACAGAGGGAAAGGCAGGCTGGCCTAGGAGCCCAAGGAGTGTGGTCTGCAGCTGACAGTGGGGGGGCGGGGGGGAGGGGGGCTCGCAAGCCAGACACTGCTGTTCGCTCTGCCACTGTCGACTCCCCACGGCAAGAAAGTGACAGGACAGGGGTGAAGGCACCAACCTGCAGGGCGGGCAGGCCTCGGTGGGCACATCTGGCGGGCCGGGAGCAGGGTGAGTGGAGAGGCCACTGGCTGCTGGGACCCTCCTTTCTCTTCCAGTAAACAAAAGTGCACATGCAGAATCCTCAGGGCAGAGCCTATGTGGGGGCCCCCTCCCCCAGTGCCCCCAGCCCAGGCTCCAGCCTCAGTCCTGCTGACCGCTGCAGTGGGTTGGAGTCTGCAGAGCAGCCCCCCCCCCCCCGCAGCCAGAGGCAATGGGGGAGGGAGGGTGAAGGGGAGGGAGAAGACGCTCCTCTCATTAGGAAGCCAAGGAGGGGCTGCCCACCAGGGGCCTGATAGGTGGGTTTAGTCACAGACTCCAGCATGTGAAGGGAAGGGGGTGGGTGTGAACGGTCCAATCATAGAGACCCAGATAAATCCCATCTGGGAGGCACAGAAGGCGGGGTGGGGCAGAGGCCTCGAAAGGTTGATTAATGATAATTACATACAGGTTTTTCAGATGGTAACACAGGCCACTCTCGGGTTTTCATCTTCAGGAATGTGCAAAGATGGACAGAAGCTGGCCTGGGAGCAGAGTCTGCTCCAGGAGGCCAGAGATCCTCTTCTCCCCTGAAAGCCTGATCATCTAATCACAGCTCTCCAAAGAGGAAAGGACACTCCAGAGAAGATCTGCAGTTTACAGGAAGGGAAACGCCACAGAGCAAATGGCTCCTTCACCCAGACGCTTACCCATCTTTAGGCTCTAGCTAGGGGCCAGATTTCCCTCAGCTGACGGATGGACGACCCAACAGCCTGGCCCCAAGGCCCCTATAGCTACCCATACCAAGTGGGCGTGGCTGGCTGGAAACTGCCTGCTGACCAGGAGATGCGAGCCCCAGGCAGCTCAGCTGTGCTCTCCACAGAAGTCAGGAATGTAAACTATTGGGGGTGAGAACAGAGATGACACCATCCCGGAAACTCCAAGCACAGTGCCAAAGCCCTGGCGCAGTTTGCAACAACCCCACAGACCACAGGAGTATGTGCCCCATCCCAAGCCCAGAGCCTGGAAGAGGCCAGATCAGGGAGCCAGACAGGGAGCCCTAGGTGAGACCTGGCACCACTCGCCAGGGTAGGGTAGAAAGGACATCAGGAGCTTCAAGTCCTGGCCAAACTTGATGTCCCCAATGGTGCGTCTACAGCCTGAGCTGTAGCTCATTTCTTAGTAAGGCTGGGCAGTGACTCGGGGGTAGGTGAGTTTGTGCCTCGGGCTTGGCACCTAGGGTGCACTTCTCCTGTAGAGGGTCACCAGCTCCTTCCGTTTCTGCACCAGCCCAGGCGTTTCTTGGTTCAGCTCTCCCAAATCCCTCATCTCCTGCAGGACCTGGGTGGCCTGCCTCAGCTGCTCCACAGCCTGGCTGAGCAAGGACTCCGCACACACGGGCTGTGCCTCGCTGCCCAGCACCTGGTTCAACAACTGCTCGGTCTGTTTCGAGGCCACCTTCACTTCCAGCTGGGCCCGATACAACTTTTCCTTGGGCAGCTGTGGATGCTGAGGTCCGTCTCTGAGTAGGTCCCCGAGGGACGAGGAGCGAGGATGAAACTGTGACGGCAAGTCCCAGGAGGGTCGTGCTGGGGACGCCGCTGCATCCTCTGGGGCGGTTCCAGGGGTGCCCGTGGCCTCGGAGGCGTGGCAGACTCAGGATTGTCATCCATGCCATTCACAGAGTCCTGTGTTGGGCCTGGGGCAGTGGTCTCGGGGGCCTCGGACCTCTGGGGTGGACCAGAAGCATCCACCCCACTTATGCAGGCCTTCATCTTCTCCGACAGGATCTTGGGAGGGGGTGCAGGGGGCTTTTTGGTCTCCCTGGTGGCAGCCTCTGGAGTCTCTGAAGAGGGCACCTTGGGCGGCTGTGCACTCTCAAGAGCAGAAGGCTCCTCTGGGCTGGGGTTCTCCCAGCTCACCTTCAGTTTCTCAGACAATGTGCTGTTGGGGAGCCTCTTAAAGCCGCTGTCCTCCTCGGCTGGAGTCTCTGCACGGTCTTGACTCTCAGGATTGGCCTCGGGGCTGGTTGAGACAGGGGTCGGGGCTCTCTCTCCAGCAGGAGTCTCCACGGTGTCGTCAGCAGCGCTGGAAGGCTCTGGTCCTGGGGAAGGCTTGACGGGAGGCAGGAGAGCCCGGGTGGCTCGTGGGGCTCGGTTTCACTGGCTTCCTCGACAGGAGCAAATACTGGTGGTCCACTGTCTGGGACATCAAGGTCCAGGCGCGAAAGCCCATCAGAAGCTGCACTGGCTACCTGGTGTGAGGACGGTATCCAGGTGTCACCTTGGATGGCCACTGGGTCAAACACAGGTTCCCCACATTGCCTACTTCACCTACTTCTGCTTGCCTAGAGACCTCTATCCGGTCTTTCAGCCCTTGACTTGGCCTGATTCTGGGACCTTCCTCACAGTATGGGAACCTACCAGGGAGCTTCAGAGGTCAGGAAGTAGGGCTGAGCCAGAAGCCCCTTCCAAGGTCCCTCAAATGATATGGGGGTAGGGTGGGTGGAGTCCAGGCTGGGACTCTCACACCCTTTTACATTCACCACATGGTCTGGCCAACACTTGGGACCACTACTGAGGCAGGCCGCTTCCTAGATTCTCAGTCTCTTCTCCAAGGCTGGATTTCAACCTACCCCACACCCTCCCCTTGGCTAGTCCTTCTTCAGTTTCTCTCTGTGACTCCTCTCTCTCAGCTGACAGATAAGAACAGGCTATCTCACATCAAGAACAAACCTTCCAAGGACCCTGTGTCCTTCCTGACTACGGTCCCTCTTCGGGGGCCCCTGCAGCTCTGGACCCTATGGCTAAACCGATTCCTTCGCTTTGAGAACATGCTGCACGTGTGACCACTTACTTTCTCCCCAGTTCCTCCCTGGCTGTTGTGGCTGCCAGGTCCTGTATTGATGCCCCCAAATCCTAAGCCCAAGTCACCCAAGTCCACTTGCTTCGGCTAGCACTTCTTGATGATCTCTGTCCTGGCCACCAGCCCTCTCTTTTTAAAAGGCCTTCTCTTCTGCGGTAGCCATTGCTGGCGGCCCTTAAATGTCTTATTTGCTGAGGATTTTTTTTCCTGGCCTTTAAAGCCTCTCCCCATCAGTTCTACAGTCTTTTAGAGGGTACTCCTTATCGATTCCCCTTCTCCCCAACTGCCTGTACCTGGGCCTGTGACATCTTTTGCTTCCCACTGTGTATTATCAGCCCCTTCTCTTCCTCTTCAAGCCCTGACAGAGCCCGGGACCCCTCTCCCTTCATCTCTCCTCCTTTCAACCCAAATCCTCCCTACCAAGGATCTCAAACTGATCTCTGGAACATTTCTTCAATCCTATCCCCAACTCCCGCATCCTAGGCCTCCGTAATTCCTCCCCCTTCATTCCCAGCCTAATCCCCGAGCCAACTGAGGCCCCCGGCACACCCTACATTGTCAGGCCTGGTGCCTCAGCTCATACCGATTCCTCCAACCAGAGTCCCTCACTCCTGCCCATCAGCTAAGCTGGTGCTGTTGGATTTTAAGCTGTTGTATCTTCAAACACAACCCCTCCTGCCCCAGTCTCTGGGAGTCATTCTACTCCTGGCACTGGTCACAGCCAATAGGAGCAGGCCAACTTTCCTGCCGGAAGCCGATCGGTCACAGGTACCAGCTTCCCCAGCCTGTTTCCTCCGTCCCGGGCCACTGTGTGAACCCCGACTGCAAAAGGGCCCAGACATCTCTGTTGTCCTCCCTAAACACACACCACTTAGCCAGCCCCAACTCCAGGCTAGCCCCGAGCGTTGATCACCACCCTAAGGACCTGGAATCCCAGGCTCAGCTGACCTCCGCTTACTGAAGCCAAGGGAAGACCTTACCTCCTTTAGGTGGATTCTTGTTGGCGGCCGGCGCCGCTGGCCCCCACGTACCCGGTTCCGTGTCACATGCTCGAGGGCACAGGTCTTGTCTACTTTCACCTGGGAAGGTGTGAGAAGCAGGTGAGTCCCTGCCAGGTCTTGGGAAGGAAGATAGGAAAACACTCACTGCGCAGACTCAGAGTCGGGGCCTGCACGGGACAGCCTCACTCGGCAGGGCCAGCCCCTCCCCATGTGTCTCCCCACTGTGCGCCTCTGCTTTGCGCTGTGTGTCTGCCTTGTCATGGTGTTCGCTCTGCTGAGTGGGAAGCATTCTCATTCTCAGCAGTTAGCCTCTCCAGCTCAGTCCAGTACAGGAGGGGGATGCCAGATCATGACCCTCTGGTGTCTAGCATGCATTAAAGACTTGCCCTGACCTCATTTACTCTTCTAACCCAAGCTCAGCCCGGGAAAGGGCAGGGCCCCTATGGCTGGACCTGACTGGGTGAGGTAGCCTCTCTTCTCTGAGTCAGGAAAAGGTGGGCATGTAACATGGGAGGACTGGACTCTGGATGCCAGAACTGCCTGTTCCTGTGAGAAAGCGGGACTCCTACTCCACTGAGGAACAGATGGAACCTGCCAGAACTGCCAGTGACCCGCGAGGCCATGGCTTCTGTGGCCACTTTATCATCCATGATGTGGCCCGCCATCCCTTCTCCCATATAGGAACATTTTTCCATATAGTGACAAGGCTGAGCATGATACGGTGACATGGGTGAACACATAAGACTCACAGGCTGGGACAGGGCAAGGAGGCTTCTCTCAAGTCTCATCTTCTGCCATCCAAGTTGTTTTCAAAATACATTTTAGCCCAAACAGCTAAGGACTCATGATATCAAAGACAGATCCTTCCTAGGAGATCCTGGCCTCACGGGACATCTTGACCCCAAGCTTGACTTTTTTTTCCCCCAAGACAGGGTTTCTCTGTGTAGCCCTGGCTGTTCTGCAACTCGTTCTGTAGACCAGGCTGGCCTCGAACTCACAGAGATCCGCCACCACCACCTGGCACAAGCCTGATCTTTTAAACCATCATAACCATAGCCACCACTACAGCACAGAAGCCTCAGGAATGGAAGGTCATTGCAGACAAACAGGGAAACCCTGCCCGGCTGAGGCTTGTACGCCAACTGAAGAAGGAGCTCATGGGCTGGGCAGTGGTGTCGCACACCTTTAGTTCCAGCACTCAGGAGGCAGAGGCAGGCAGACCTCTGAGTCGAAGGCCAGGCTGGTCTATAGAGCAAGTTACAGGACAGCCAGGGCTACACAGAGAAACCCTGTCTCAAAAAAAGGGGGGGGAGTGCTCATGGGCTCTAAGCTCACCCCCAGTCCTCAGGCTTGGGGCTGCCACTGTTTACCCACTGAGATAGGGTTGGAAGGACATACAGCCAGTTCAGCCAGTTAAATTCTACCCACTACCTACATTCTTTTCTTCCCCCTTCGATACGGGTGATTGAGCCCAAGACCCTGTGCAGATGCCCACAATTATGCTCCCAGCCCACGTGCTTTTTAACGTAAAACAAATGACTTCAGGGCTGGCAATGTGGCTCAGCGGTGAGAGCACTTGTCTAGCATACAGGACGTCCTGGTTTAATCTCCAGTACTTCATAAAGCCAGGCTTGGTGGCACACCTGTAATCCTAGCATTTGGGAGGTGGAGGCAGGAGAATCAGAAGTTCAAGGTCATCCTTGGCTACATAGTGAGTTCAAAACCAGAATGCACAAGCTGACATTCTGTCTCAAAGGGAAAAAAAAACAAAAACAAAAAAAAACCTACCTAATTTACTCATGCCTTGATTTCACTGATCAAAACTGGACACTACCACTCACTTTGGAGGGCTTTTGGGAGACTAAATGAAGTCTGCCCCAGTGTGTGTAACAATGACAGAACTGGGGGTAGTCTGGAGTGAGGTGGGCACAGTCTTCTCCTAAACCGATGCGTCAGAGAACAAAGAACCATCCAGAGGACCACACCCCCATACCTCATCAAAAGCCTTGTTCTTCCCGCGGTTGATCCCTTCATTGAGGGCTTTAATCCAGGATTCCTTTTCTTCCCCACTGGGGGCCTGGAATTTGATGTCACTGACCTGTGAGAGACAGGTGGGGAGGATGGCAGATATTTTTAGGGCTCACATTTGGGGTCTTTAGGAAGCATCCCAACCCAGATTCCAAAGTGAAGCCTAAATGGCCCAGAGCAGTTCTGACATTGGCTTTAAGTGGGGGGAGGGGTCCCCTCCAGTCGGCAGCTTCCAGAGGCTTGGAGGGAATCAGCCTCGTCCTGTAGAAAGGGTTCTGATACGGTCCTGCTTCATTGGGCTCTGTCTCGGGATAAGATACATAAATAAAATCATGCTACATGAAGTAAGTACAAGCCAGAGACGGAGTGCTTCCGCTATGAGGTACCTAGAAAAACCAAAACTCGAGACAGAAAATAGAGCGGTGACCGGGAGGGACTGGAAGAAGAGAGAATGGGAGCCAGTGTTTAATGGATGTGGTTGCAGTTCCATGAGTTTTCAAAGAGTTCTGAAGGAGGATGGTGGTGATGGCGCCACCGTGTAAGTGTGAAATGAGTGCGTCTGAACTGTTCGCTCAAAAGTTAAGGAAATTTTGGTCAGGAATAATAGTGCATGCCGTCAATCCCAACACTCAAGAGGTACAGGCAGATCCCTATGTGTTTGAACCATTCTGGTCTACATAGAGTTCCAGACCAGCCAGGGACAGGGGCTACATAGTGAGACCATGTCTAAAAAAAAAAAAAATCTCTGTTTCATCATAGTTCTTATTTTTCTTTCATATGTACATGTATATGGCGTGTGTGCTGCATGCTCACATGTGTTTTGGAGCATGAATGTGTCTGCATGTTGACATGTGTTAAGTGTGATCGTGTGTGTGTGTGTGTGTGTGTGTGTGTGTGTGTGTGTGTGTAGGTTCAAGGTTATGACAGGCCCAAGATCGACTGTCTTCCTTGATCTTGTCTTCCTTTAGCGTTGAGAAGACAGAAGACTCTCTGTCTTCCGTACAGGCTGCAGGGTCTCTCTTGTGGAACCCGGAGCTCCCAGTTGGGCTGATCTGGCTAGCCTGCTTACTTTAGGGATGCTGCGTCTCTGCCTGCTGCGCACTGGGGTTACAGTGGTTCTTACAGGCGGACTGGGGATCTGAACTCTGGTATACAGGTTAGCGTGGTCAGCACTTTGTCACTGAGCCATCTTCCCTGCAACAGAACTGTTTCAAAAAGATGGATCTAGAGCTGGGGGTCCAGCTCAGCTATGGGTGGAGTGTTTAAACAGGAAGCACCAAGCCATGGCTGGCTTCGATCCCTAGCACCACACAAACCAGCTGTGGCTGTGCACGCCTGCGATCCCAGCCATTGGGAGGGAGAGGCAGAGGCAGATTTAGAGGTTCAAGGCCAGCTTGTATACCTGAGATCGTCTCAAGGAAAAAATACCAAAGGACCTAAATCTGCAGCTGGCCAGAATGGGTGCACACAGCACCCCAGTCTTCACCTGGGCAGTCTTACTTTTCCAATCCATACAATGGGATAACACAGTTTACCACAAAGCAACGCTAAAGGAATTTAACATCATCAAAACTAAGGCCTGGCACATAATAGGTGTTCAGTTAAGTAGTGAGTGAATGAGACAATATATGAATGAACCGGCCCTGGGTTCCTTCCCTCACCCCGTTTCTGGGCGGCTGCCCTACTCTCTGACCTCAAGATGCCCTAGTTCTCTGTTGCTGTGGCCAGCTTGCCCATCCCCCGCCCTGGTATTAGATAGCACCTCCTGCCCCTCTGCCAGTCAGTTATGTAACACCACAGCACAGTGCGCTGGGCCCGCCCCCCTCAGCATCCTCATTATATAACTTCCTCCTGGCAGTACCACCTCCTCCTCACACAGGACCCTAGGTCCCCCTCCACGCCAGCCACAGCCAAATGCTCATTTGCATGACCAGGCTAAATTAGATCCTGGCAGCCGATCTGCAGTTAAGTCAGAAACCCTAGGGCACCTTGGCAACCTCCTCTCAGCCCAGCCTTCAGGGCTGCAGGGTCTCAGGGAGAGACCACACGGCATACCCCGCGGGGTTCCAACGGCCACCCGATCCCGGGATGTGCTAGGGGTCTAGGCATCCCTTCTGACCCCGGCTGCTGCACCTGTTAGGGGTGCAGAGTCTGTGGGGCTCCCTCCCTGGAACAGACAGGCGTCTCAGAGTTGAGGAACCCACAACGGACGTCAGTAGCTGCAGGAGTGGAACAGGGAATAGTCAGGTGCCGAGTAACTGGTCTCAGAGGGCGGAGAACAGAACTATTAGGACTCAGTTGCCCCTTTCCCCACTGGCCCAGGCCACCAGCCACAGACTGCAGGGTGGGTATTAGCTCCCTAGGAGAGAGATGGCCTCAGGGGAAACCTATCGTGCCGGCCAATGGGGCTCACAGGGACGAGAGAACACAGTGTCATGGGGCTCTAAAGTACCGTGTAACCCTGACTCAGTGAGCTCCGCATACCACAGGGTTGACTGTCATAGGGACAATCGGAATGGACACCAAGGAGCTCCGCCTGGTGTGCTCAGGCCACAGCTCCGTGCCACAAGCCCTCTGAAGAAGCTCTAAGAACACAGACTGGAGCAGGAGAATAATCCATGCTAATAAGAATGGCTGCAGAACAGGCAGCCAAGGCCTGGGGAAGGGGGAAGGGCAGAGTGGCAGATAGGAAAAGGGGGGGGGGAGGGGAAGAGGAGGCCGGAAAGAGGAAAGGGCCAAGCTGGCCTCGACCAGCAGGGCAGCAGGGCCCAGCAGTGGCCACCCTGCTTCCTGGCAGCCGCTGTCTGTGACCTCATGGACAGGGGCGTGGGGATGAAGCGGCTGGGGAGTGGGGCACACAAGACACTGGAGCCTTTGTTTATTTGATTAGGGAGGAAAAAAAGGCAGCCTCAGGACCAGACAGCCAGGGTCACGTGACCTCCTGGCCAGCTAGAGGCCACAAGGAAGTTGGGGAACACCCAGGGCGATGGGAAAAGCAGGCACAGCAGGAGGACGTGCAGGGCCTCTGGGGAGGCCCACTCTAGTGTGGAATGATGAGGATCAAGGGCCCTGGAGCGGGAGCCTGCTTGTATCTTCGTCTCCACAGCCAGCCGGCCTGCACCACTGGCTCCTGCCCATCTCCCAAACTGTCCGGTTCCCCATCCCCCAGAACCAACTCAACTCTTGGAAGGGTAAGGGGCAGGAGGAAGGCTGTTACCACAGAAGCCCGAGAGGCTGCTGTACAGACAGGCTTCTCTGAAGGGGTCCGTAGTCCCACTGCTGGGAGACACCCTCCCACTCCACTCACCCCCCCCACCCTCACCCCTGCATCCCACTAGCCGGCAAAGTAGGTGACATGGGCAAAGGATAAAGAGGCAACGTCTCCTGTCACCCCACATCCACAGAAGACACACGCACACACACCATGACCTCAGGGCTGCTAAGTGGTATTTGCACATAGGGAAGCGCACATTTGTGAGCAGAGGAAGGTGCCGCTGACCTTTGTGAACTATGGACTTTGCACCTCTCAAACACAGACGCCTACTTCACACCTGCTCAGAAGGGCAGCAGGTCTCTAGGCCAAGAAAAGGCTTACAGGGCCTGAAAGACCATTCTCTTGTCCTCAAGTACCCTAAGCCACGGCTTATCAAATGAACTTGGGCCCTGGCCTTGACCCTCAGGACACCATAAACCTGCCCCTGTCTTGGTGATACATTCTTGGGCAGAACAGACTAATGAGGAAAGCACTGTGATGTCTTCCAGGGTCAGGGACCACAGAAGACTAGGATCCTAACTGATAAAGTGGGAGAGAAACCGGATGGTTCTAGTTGGCCCCGACTAGACCTGTTCCCCTCACCCAGCTTCTGAGATGAGGCCTTGCTTTGACAGGCTCCTCGGGATGTGGAGAGGTTAGGGTGAGGTGTGGCAGCAGCTGGCGAGAAGCACTGTGCACTTTGGCCGGCTTCAGATCTGATCTTCCTCCTGACATCCATGAACCTGTACATGTGTCAACAATACCCAGCAGACTTCCCGCCAGGGAAAAGTGGTAGACGGATTGAGGAGATGCTCCGTGGTGAAGAGCACCAGCTGTTCTTGCGGAGGACCCGGGTTCGATTCCCAGTACCCACCTGGTAGCTCACAACTGCCAATAACTCCAGTTCCAGGAGAGCTGACAACCTGGCACCAGGCATGCGCGTGGTGTACAGGCATGCGCGTGGTGTACAGGCATGCGCGTGGTGTACAGGCTTACATGCAGGCAAACACTGACACTCACGAATGAAAAACAAACCTTAAAATAAACGTGAATGGTACAAACAGCCAACTTCACCTGTAGTACCTAAAGAAGAGAGTCTCAGGCCAAAAAGCAAACCACAAAAGAGGAAAAGCCAGGGCCACGGGCCTCCTAGCTCTGGGCCCAGGAGAAGCCTGGAGGGAAGGATGGAGAGGAAGCCATATTCTTGCCTCTGCTCCTGCCTCTGTCGGGGCACTGAAGGACTGGTCAGGGTAGAGGACTTCTCTATAGCTGTCCTCTCTCAGCCTGTGCCTCCTACGTCCAGAATTCAGGGTCTGCCTTCCAGTGCATGCTTCCAATTACAGCCTGCAACGGTCGTCTCAGGGCTGAGAAAGGGAGAATTTCCAGCACAGACCACATCACCCATCAACCAGGGGATGCTGCTAGATTTAAGCCTCGGCCCACCTAATAGGGAACCTGCAGACTGCCCGGAGGGGCCCAGTCTGCCTTCTTCTCCACACTAATCTTCCCAGGCAGATCCTGGCCTGGGAGGGAGGCAGCCTTCAGGATCGCCCTTACCTTGTTCCCGGGGATCTCAGCAGGATAAAGCGGTGCTTCCGCTTGAAGACGGCACGAAGGTCCTGGCACTTCTCATAGCTTCCGAGTTCCACGGTCTCTACACATTTCTGCTCATCCTGGGGAGAGAGAGAGAGCCGAAAGAAGTGGCCGGATGAGTCAGATCCTCCAATAGCCTCAGTCACTGAATACACATGCCTGACTCCGGTTCTACTCGTCAAGAACATCGTATCACCAAGATGTGGTATTCAGACCCTAGCGAGGAAACAGTGCCAGTGTGTGCCGGCGGCAGGTGTCCAGTGTTCACCACCCTGATAAGAAGTGGGTGAGATACACGGTTAGGGGTGGGTTTGTGCCTAAGGGTTGGGTCCAGTGGGCCTAACCAGAGGCAAATGTAGGGGAAGCTAGGGAGGCTTAGAAAAGGATGCCTAGTAGTCTGTGCAGGCACAGTGGCAGAGGATGCCTGGGGGTCTGTGCAGGCACAGTGGCCGGGCAGAGAGCTGTAGAAGAGGAAGCCTAGAAGAATCCAGGATGACCTGAAACATGCTAAGAGCTTCCCATGAAGAGCATGAACCAGACAGACGTGGGCTCACACACCCTGCCTTCAGCCCCGTGATCTGGAGTCGTCCAGCTCCCTCACTTGACATCTCCCCATCCGGACAGCTAGCTAGGCAGAGGGGCCCCTCACCCCAGGCTGAAGGCCGCACACAACAGAGAGAAGAGCATTAAGGACATCCCCCCACCTCCACCCGACTACCACTCCAGCTTCATCACTGTGTAGGCCAGTGGCCAAGCAATGCCTGGTCTCCACCACTGGCTAGTTGTCCTGTGACAGTCACCGCCAAGACCAAAACCTTCCATCCTTCAGGGCAGCTCCTTAAGCAGTGAGGTAAATAACAACAACAACAACAAAGCTTCAAGAACTCCCTGAAAATGACCAGGT
This sequence comes from Peromyscus leucopus, assembly GCF_004664715.2. Lineage (NCBI taxonomy): Eukaryota > Metazoa > Chordata > Mammalia > Rodentia > Cricetidae > Peromyscus > Peromyscus leucopus. Next base: position 7,178,773 of record NC_051069.1, on the reverse strand, counting down.
TCAGTAGGCCCCTTCCCTGCCACGGTAAGCAGAGCCCAGCTGCAAGGACTCAGACAAGCTGAGCTGCAAAGAAAGGCTACCTGGAAGAGGTTTAGACCAACTGAGGCGCCTGAGGAGGACACTCTCCGACCTGTTACGCTGCCTGCCGTGCAGTGGGTTCCAAGTTCCCAGCTCTTGTGGGCTGTCACCCATGCTGGGTGGCCTTTGGTGATGCAGCTGTCTGTGAGTCGTTTCTGCTTCTGTAAGAAACCTCTTACCCATGTTCCGTAAGTCACCCCAAGAAAACTCACTGGTTCTCCAAGCTGGACTTCGGTGGTGTCCGTACTCTGGTCTGTTGTGGGTTCCCTGTCTGGGGTGGGTAGATGAGTGTGTTTTGTCTCCCCAGGAAGATTTTTGTCACACAATACCAGGCTGCCCTCTGAACTTCCTGCCTGCCAGCCCCAACACTAGAAAGGTTTGGGGCATAGGATACCTCTCGGGCAAGCTGCTTAGAATAAGCTCTCCCTTAACAGTGGTCAACTGGTTCCTCTTCTGGAGGTGACCCAGTTGGTACAACTTCCTGGGAAGCAGAAGCAGGCCGTGTGTGTGTGTGTGTGTGTGTGTGTGTGTGTGTGTGTGTGTGTGTGACCCCGGACAGCCTGGAGTTTGCTATGTAGACCAAGCTGGCCTCAAACTCACAGAAATCCACCTGTCTCTGCCTCCTAAGCAATGGAAATTGAAAGTGTACACCGCACACATGAGACAGGGTTTCTCTGTATAAACCTGACTGTCCTGGACATCCATTTGTAGATCAGGCTGGCCTCGAACTCACAGAGATCTTCCTGCCTTTGCCTCCCGAGTACTGAAGTTAAAGACGTGCGCCACCACTGCCCGGCTTGATCGATGCTTCTTAATTGGCTGCTCTGTGCCAGTGGCCCTCCAGTGTAGGATCTAGTGCTCTCAGGCCTCTGAGGTCCCCGTCACTTACCGCCAGGGCCACGCAAACATCTACACAAGCGCCATCCAGTGCATTAATGCCACTTGGTAAGTTGCTAGAAATGCAACTTTGTGGGCACCTTCTGACCCAATCATAAACTTCGGGAGCATGGGCCTGAAAATGTGAACTGTTTGTTTTGTTTTTCAAGACAGGGTTTCTCTGCGCAGCCCTGGCTGTCCTGGAACTCACTCTGTAGACCAGGCTGGCTCTGCTTCCCAAGTGCTGGGGACAACGTGAATTTTAACTATCACTCCAGGTGACCCTGGTGTAAGTAAACCCCTGAGAACCATATGCCAGACATATTCAATCTTAGCAGCCTTGAGGCTTTTAATAACATCTAAACCTGCTAGAGACACCACACACTGTGGCTGCAGTACAGGGAAATCAGGGAACTGAGCAGTAGGCTGCCTCCCAGCTGGCTAGCTTCCATAGCACTGGAAGGTGTTAGACTGCTGGGAGAAAACGGTCATCAGTGGTCTTTTCCAGCTAAAAGCCTGCAAATACAAGTCAATCTGCCAGGCAAGATGTGCTCACTGATGCAATAATGTCACAGCTGTTACGGGTATAACCAACTTCTTTCTGAGGCCTGCTCCACAGAACAGAATTCTTATCTGCTCTTATTAAACCTGTCATGGTCTGGAGAGATGGCTCAGAGGTTAAGAACAACTGTTGCTCTTGCAGAGAACCTGGGTTCATTTCCCACATCCTCGTGGTGTTTCATAACCATCCATAATTCCAGTTCTAGGGGAAGATCTGATGACTTTTCTTCTGACCTCCATAGACACTAGGCATGAATGTGATGCACATATATACATGTAGGCAAAACATTCAAGCACATAAAATAATATTTTTTTTGGAGACTGGGTTTCTCTGTGTAGCCCTGGCTGTCCTGAAACTCCCTCTGTAGATCAGGCTGGCCTGGAACTCAGGGATCTGCCTGCCTCTGTCTCCTGAGTGCTAGGGCTTAAGGTGTGTACCACCACTGCCTTGAAAGATGAATCTTAAAACAACAATAACAACAAAAAATAAAATAAAATAAAAAACACCTGGTCAAAGACCATGTTGGGGAAGTCCAAGCTGGAAACTTGGACTTCCCCAACATGGAATTGTTTTCTTAAATGCACACATTGTCAAACTGCCTTTTACATATATGTCTATAATGCACAGATTAGTGTTGCTCTCAGCCTTGGTCAGAGAATTTCTGTTTACAGTGGCGAACGTTAATGCAGAGAGTCAGAACTGATCAGAGTGTTGAGAATAACTGCTGAGTGTTCAACTCTAAACAGGACATCTACATCAATCCCTTAAGGATCAGAGAACATCACGGAAGTGTGGGTGGAAAGAATGTAAGAGCCAGTGGATGGGAAGGAGAGCTGTGAAACGCTGCCTCCTGGACATGATACACTGTTGCAACCATGAATTCCCAGCAGCGGTGGCTACCTGCACACCATTCTCACAAGACTAGGCCCATCAACATTCTGTCATGGATGGGGAGGGGATCATGAGGCCCCACCCAACCCCGAGGAGCTAGGGCAGTCAATGATTGCTGAGAAAGAAGTCATATTCCTGGTGGCGTAATCACTGTTAACATACCCTTGCTTAAGTACATAACCCCCTACTTATGGCCATGTAAGCAACCCTAGTTAAAGGTTGTGGGGTGCAAACATACGTACGTATGTACGTACGTACACACACACACACACACACACACACACACACACACACACACACACAAAACATACTGGGTATGGTGGCACACACCTTTAATCCCATCACTTGAGAGAGGCAGAGACAGGAGGATCTCTGAGTTTGAGGCCAGCCTGGTCTACACACTGAGTTCCAAGCCAGCTAGTGCTATACACTGAGATCTTGAATTATAACAAAACCAAAAAACACTTCAACCAAATATGGAACTAAATGAGGGACTTGTTAGGAAGAAAGTTCAACAGAGTTGGAGGGCGATACATAGATTACTGGGGGAGGGGGGTATGATCACAGTAAAATAATGTGTGGGGTGTGTATATAGATATAGATAGCTATAGATAGCTATATATATATAATCAAATATATAAAAATTAAAAAGAAAAACAGAGAGCCAGCAAGATGGCTGAGTAGGTGTACTGGGTGGTTTTGTGTGTGAACTTGACACAAGCTAGAGTCAGAGAGGAAGGAGCCTCAGCTGAGGAAACGCCTCCTTGAGATTCAGCAGTACAGCATTTTCTCATTTAGTGATCACTGGGGGAGGGCCCAGTCCATGATGGGTGGTGCCATCCCCGGGATGCTGGTCCTGGGTTCTATAAGAAGGTGGGCTGAGCAAGCCATGGGAAGCAAGGCAGTAAGCAGCACCCCTCCATGGCCTCTGCATCCAGGATCCTGCCCTGTTTGAGTTCCTGTCCTGACTTCCTTCCATCGTGAACAGCAATACTGAAGTGTAAGCCTAATAAATCCTCTCCTCCCCAACTTGCTTTTTGGTCATGGTGTTTCATCACAGCAATAGAAACCCTAAGTAAGACAGTAAGTAGGTAAATATTCTTACTGCCAAATTTGATAGCCTGAGTTCAATCCCCAGAAGCCACACGGTGGAAGGAGAGAGGTACTCCCTCACGTTGTCCTCTGATTGCCACAGTAACAGTATGGCACACGTCCCTCCACCCCACAAGTAAGTAAATAAACAAATAAGGCAAAAGGACTTTTATAAGAGCCCCCCCACACCCAGATAACATCTCATATCAACGTTAGGGGTGAGGCTCAGACCTCAGTACTTTTCAAGGCAGATGGCTATATGGATAAGGTAGCTAACCAGTGACCTGTTTTCTCTTCAGCCTTTCAGGGGTTAAAAGACTGGATGGCCGGGGCGCCTGATCTCTCTGTCCAGGTTCCATCAGGTGCCACTTCCCTCTTTTTCTTCCACACATCTCTTTTTAACCACTGATCCTCCATCCTGTCCAGGTTCTTCCATGAAGCATATGACCAGAAAAATGCTTCTATTCTGGGATGCTACCCTGCCATGGTCCTCCAGACTTCCGTGCTCTTGTGTCTTACCCACTACTGGGGAGGGGGAGTTGCAAACATCTGTAAAGCGCCCGCCAAGTACCACGCCAGATGCCGGGAACACTGAGCCTTGACGAGAGGAGCATGGTTCTCCCGTGTTCTGTCCACATGAAGCAGTTCTCCGAGGAGGAATACAGGGCCTGCAGCTATAGCTCAGGGGCTAGAGCCCTTGCCTCGAATACACAAAGCCCTGGGTTTCCCCTCAGCATCACACAAACCAGGCATAATGGCTTAATGGCTGACAACCTGAGGGGGTCCCTTCTCTCCTTCAAGGCCTGTCGGGGTCTCTCTCTCTCTCTCTCTCTCTCTCTCTCTCTCTCTCTCTCTCACACACACACACACACACACACACACACACACACACACACACACACAGGCGCGCCGGGCAGTGGTGGCACACGCCTTTAATCCCAGCCCAGCACTTGGGAGGCAGAGGCAGGAGGATCTCTGAGTTCGAGGTCAGCCTGGTCTACAAAGTAAGTTCCAGGAAAGGTGCAAATCTCTGTGAGTTTGAGGCCAGCCTGGTCTACAAAGTGAGTTCCAGGAAAGGTGCAAAGCTAAACAGAGAAACCCTGATTCAAAAAACCAATAATAATAATAATAATAATAATAATAATAATAATAATAATAATAATAAATAAATACATACATACATACATACATACATACATTCTTTGTGCATAGCCCTTACGGAGTTGGGGATTTAGCTCAGTGGTAGAGCACTTGCCTAGCAAGCACAAGGCCCTGGGTTCAATCCTCAGCTCCAAAAAAAAAAAAAAATACAAAACCAAACACACGGGGGTGGGGTGGGGTGGGGTGGGGGGTGGGAGGGTGAGGAATCCGTTTGCCAGAATGGTGCCCAGCCTAGAGTAAGACCTCCAAAGTCTTCCTGTGCATCCAGGAGAAGCACCAGCAGCACCACCACACCCACACCTCCCCAGGCCTCCCCAGTGGACAACTTCTGGCCCAAATGTCCCCTATTCTTAGGAACAAATTCAGTCGTCTTCACCACCCAGCTCCCCAACGCTGCCTGGCTTGGGCCAACTCCTCTACACCCGAAGTGCTGAATCATCCAGGACCTTCTGCCGTTCAGAGGAAAGGATAAAGCAGGAGGCACTGGGCGGGGGCAACAGTTTTGGAACATCAGCCTCTGACAGCAGAGAAACAGCCAAGAGCCGTCCACACTCGCCTGGTTCCTTACATCAGAAAGAGGAATTGAACTAATAAGCATTTCTCAATCCCTTCTCCCGAGCCAAGCTCCATCCCTGGGTGCTAAGTTCTTGGAATTACATGTGAGTTTTTAATAGTGATTCTTTTTTTTTTAAAGTGTGATTTGGATTTTTCACATTTAGGGAATGTGAAACCCTCCCTGCTTCCCAGCTGTGGCCAGATGTGGAGAGGCAGTCTAGGGCAAGTATGGCAGTGCCTGATGGGCTGACAGCTGAGAGCCTATCATTCAACTCCTGCAGCAGCTGGCACTGGAAAAAACATATCAGCCCTCCTCCCCCTTTTCTTTTTCTAATAAAAATATCCCTAGTCTGCACTTTCCCAGCTGTGGCACATCCTAATTTGGTAAGTACAGAACATCTGGGAGGCTGTCTGTTCATCGTCATTCCTTACTGTTCTCTCCCACAGCTTCCCCGTCATCCAGACTCCTGGGGACTCAGCAGGACAGGACAGGCAAGGTGCTTTTCCTTTCCTTTTCTCTCTTTCTGAGACAGGGTTTCTCTGTTTAGCCTTGGCTGACCTAGAACTCACTCTGTAGACCAGGTTGGCCTAGAACTCAGAGATTCACCTGCCTCTGCTCCCGAGTGCTGGGATTAAAGGCGTGCACCACCACCACCACCACCACCACCACCACCACCACCACCACCCGGCTGGCAAGGCGCTTTTCAAAGGCAACTCCTTGAAACCCTTAGATCAGGTTACTTGGGCTTCCTTGGCCCAGGGCACTTAGGGATTCTGGAAGCTGCTTAAAGGAGCTGAGAGAGGCTGACGGGAGATGCAAGCTCCTTCCTTCCCTCTTCATAGATTCTGTCCATGAGGGCACACAGTGTGACCCCATTCTTAGTGACCAGCCCTCTGGTAACCACCTTTCCTCCAACTCTTCATATAACAGCATTTCTGATGCTTCCTTCATTAATAATTTTAGCTTCTGTTTTGAGACAGGATCTCACACTATAGTCTAGACTGACCTCAAATTCAGGGCAATCCTCCTGTCTCACTGGGATTATAGGCTGTCAATTTTAGTATTCCTGGTGGTCCAAATCCTAAGCCTAGGAAGGGGACGAGAGTCTAAGTGTAACCCCAACATTTCTGCCGTGAGATGGGAAACAGAGACAGGAAAATCCCCAGGAGGCCTGTGGTCCAGCTAGCCTCAAGTATACAGACAAGAGACACTCTCGCTCAAACAAGATAGAGGTGAGAACTGTCACTCAAGGCTGTCTTCCAACCTCCATACATGTGCCTTGGCATATACAAGCCCACAGACGAATACTTATGCATACACATGTGTTGTGCACATATATTTGTATACAGAATAAATAAATCTTTAATAAGTATCAACTGTTAGTTCAGTGTTGGAGAAGACAGTGTGCAACAGCCTGGCAGTTACAAAGTCTGATAAAGGATTCCAAGCCTCAGTGGAAGTTTCTAGTACCAATTCCAACTGGAAACCCCTTCAGGCCTACGTCTGTTGTTGAAGATGGCAAGCAGTATTTAACGTTTTATTTGTTTCTTTGTTATTGTTGTTTTTGGGACAGTGTCTATGTAGTCCTGACTATCCTGGAACTCACTAATTAGACCAGGCTGTCCTCCAACTCACAGATATCCTCCTGCCTCAGTGAGTGCTGGGATTAAAGGCATAACTACCACTCTTATTATATATTTAACACTTTTAAATTTTTCAGCTGGATGGTGGTGGCACACGCTTTTAATCCCAGCACTCGGGAGGCAGAGGCAGGCGGATCTTGGTTAGTTCAAGGCCAGCCTGGGTTACAGAGTGAGTTCTAGGAGAGGCGCAAAGCTACACAGAGAAACCCTGTCTAAAAAAAAACAAAAAGCAAAAAACAAAACCAAAAAACCAAAAAACAAAACAAAAAACAAAAAAAAAAAGAAAGAAAGAAAGAGAAACAAAAACAGAACTGGAGCAAATCTTCCAGCTGCAAGTCCTCACCTCATTCTCACAGACCAGCAGCTGGGCTTGGCAGAGGAGCAGGTAGCGGTCTTTCCATAAGCCCAGGAGCCCCCCACTGCTCTTCTTGATCCAGCCAGCCTTGTCTGCAGTCCGAGCTTCACGAGGCTTCTCACTCCCCTCCTTCACACTCTGAAAGACAGCACCGGGGCACACCATGAGGGCTGTTGCCATGAAGCCATATGGTCCACAGACCACACAGGGGATGCATCCCTTGTTGGGTACCTCATCCTACGTGAAGTTTCCTCAGGAACCCTCACAGCAGATACCAGAAAGAAACAGCAACAGTAACAGCCACCACCTTATACACGAGCCACGGTGTGCACTTCACACATAGTTTCGCCTAACCTTTACAATTGCTCTCCAAGATGGCGGCCCTGTTAGCCGCAAGTCACGGCAAACTGAAATTCAGGTTGTGTAGCTAGACCAAACCAAGATTCAAAGCAGGTCTCTCTGAACTCATTTTCTCCCCACTCTGGTGTTTATGAAACTGGCGAGCAAATGCGTTGAGCCCATATAATGTCACACGTCACAGGAGAGAGAACAAAGGCAACATAATCTGCTTCGTGGCGTACTCGGTGGGGAGATGGAGCAGCTAAGCAAGCAAATGCCCAGAAACGTGCACGTTAACTATGCAAAGTGCCATGAAGGGACAGGTGAGACACCTCAGTGAGTTAGGTAATTGCCACCAAACCTGAGTTCCATCCCCAGAACCCACACGGTGGAAGAAGAGAGCCAACCTTCTGATCTCCATATGCACGTGCACACACACACACACACACACACACACACACACACACACACATACACACACACACATACACACACACACACACACATACACACACACATACACACACATACACACACACACACACACACACACGCATACACACACACGTGCATGCACACACACGTGTGCACACACACACACATACACACACACACACACAAATGCAATGAAAAAAGAAAAGTTCACAAGTAGGCACTGGTGTGTAAGAGGACACTGGGACCTGGTGGCCCAGAAAGACCTCCTGAAATAGAGGCTGATTAAGCCAGGCCTGGAAGGGCAAGAGGGACCAGGCAGTGTAAAGAAATCTCTCTCTACATATACCTTCCTGACTTTCTAGAGAATCCAATCCAGCTTCCTGTCCTGAGGCAGGGGACTCCCTAGCCCTCCTCCCCATGCCAGGGTAGGATTGTGGGGTGGCTACTTCCTCTGATGAGGACTCCGGGAATCGTCTCTTCGATCACAGGCTGGTATAGGGATTAAGTTCAAATCATTCTGTAGAAGGTAGGGACATGGCAGCCTCAGGGTCTGTCACTCACATCTAATGCCCCACCCACAACCTGTTCGGATGGCTGGGTGCTGGGTACATAGGTACATACATGTCTACATGCCTACCCGATGGGGTCAGATTCACCTCTCGGTCCGAAACACTTAATCTTCTCCTTTGATACCTAATGGAAGCTGAGGTTCTATCTGTAAAAATAAAAATTTAAATATACCCTATTTGCTAACAACTGTGCTGAACTGAGAGGTAGCTGGGGTACTGAGGGGGAAAGAGGGTAGTCAATGGGGCATCAGAATCTAGAGGATACTAGAAGGAAATCAACACCGACTAATTTCAACTACGCTGTAATTTACATAGAGCTCCAAAAAGGGGCCCCATTTAAAGGCACGCCTCTCCCCAGAGATACCCTGTGGCCACAGATGTCTTTGGAAGGACAAGCCCAGGCAGATATAAGTGTGGTGCGCTGTCAGGAGCTGGGCAGGGCCTGGCTTCTGTGTTATGGCAGAGAGGCTCCAGCCTGCTTGTCACTATGGCCCTTCTCCCTCCTGGAACCCCACACGCTCTGCTTTACTGGGAACATGGGCTTTGGAGCCCACGCCACGCAGACCAGAAAGAGGTGGAGCAAACGACGCCACCTCTTTCTGCGTCTCCGTTTGTTCACCTGGGGAACTGAGAGGCTGGCTAACAGTTCCTGTAGGAATAGGAATCCATCTTGCTTTTCTGCCTTTTGACCAAGGTCAATCTAGAAATAGGACTCCATGGGGGGGGTTTGTTTTGTTCACTGATGTCCCCAGACTGCTGCCTAGACAGTGCCTGGCACACAGTGGAGGGCTTGATACACGTCTGTTACTGAACAAAAATAAGGCACATATCCTAGGAAACCTTGGTGATTGGCAGCTGTCACTCCTGTTACTCTTGTCACTGCCCATCACTGCCTGCCGCACTTGGAGTCTCAGGGACCTTCCCTCCAGATCCGGTTCTCAATTTAGAACCAGGGCTGAGCTATATCTGCTGGCCCCACATCTCCAGGAATGTGGGCTATCCCTTCTGGTCTTCTAACTTGTGGATGGCAGAGAAATGGGGAAGTGGGCTGGTTCCAGATGATCTTCCCCGATGCAGGAATGAGGAAGTGAGGAGGCTGACAGTTATGAGCTCCCCTGCCAGGGGAAGAGGAAAGAGACTGCAGGGCTCTTCGACAATAACAGGGAGGTTCTCCCATTCAATCATGTACCCAGCTGCCTCTCCCTAGCCACTGCTGATACCACGCCATTTGCTAGGCTCTCGCAGGCTGGGGGATGCCCAGGGACCTGAGTCTCTCAGTGACCCAGGCAGGCTGCAACAAGGTCCAGGGCTGGAAGAGAAGAACTACAGAACAGGAATCCCTGTGCCCACGTGGCATGCGTGCACACTTCTATCAGCACGCCAGCGCTGATGGGCACCTCCTAGGCCCGGAGCTCTCCAAGTCTCCTGAACAAGGTGGTGGGGGACTGTGGAAATCGAAGCTGCTGATCGCATCTCCAAGCTCCAAGTTTATCTTCTGACTGCAGGGAGTGCAACCCACCACCCACGGGTTTGTAAAGGGAATCTCACGCCCCTGGGGTCTCCCCCACCTGCCACCTCCACCGCCTGACATGTGAAACTTCACATATCAGTTGGAAGCTCTGGAGGCCAAAGGCTGGAACCTGCGCCTTGGTCGCTGTCACCTCTGGACTGCGTGTGCACACCAGTGCCTAGTGAATACCAAGACGAGATTAGCTACGGAAGCTAGTCCAAGGTCTGTGAGGATGGGTGGGACCAGGATGGACTGGGCAGGAGGGGATGTTGGGTTAGGGGAGGGGACAGTTGAGGGTTTGCAGATGGTGTGAAGCAAAGCCCAGCTATCCTACGGGAGGCCTGGCTAATCGCCAGGGTCCTACTTGCCTCCACCCTCCACCGCACTCCCTCCCGGCCCCTTAGACCTCCTCCCACCAGGGGTCTGGCTACACCCCAGTAAGTTTTAACATGGCGCCCTCCCCTTGGCAGGGTTCACAGGGGAGGTTTTGTCTTGCTCGGCCCAGGCTCTCCAGCTCCTCTCTTCTTCTTGACCAGCTGACCACTGCTTCTGTTCCCCTCCCAGCCATCCTCAGCAGGCCTTCTCCTGTCTACTGCAAGCAGCGTCTGATAACCCCATGGCACCAGCTTGGCTCCCAAGGCCTGACATGGGAGTGTCTCGGGGTTACTCTTTAAAAAAGCAAGGGAGAAAAAAGAGACAGGGTACCTTGCCCCTGAGTAGGAAAGAGACAGATGAAAAGCTACAACCAAGTTACAACAGACAGAAGCCAGCAGAAGAAACCTTGTTGGCGCGGCACGTGACGGGCAGCTTGTGATGACTTCTGCCCTTCAAGTAAACCCAACGATAGTCTGCCTAAATCCTAAAAGCTTCACTCCAAGGCAAGCATGGTGGCACATGCCTTTAATCCCAGCACTTAGGAGGCAAAGACAGGAGGATCTCTGAGTTCAAGGCCAGCCTGGTTTATATAGGGAGTACTAGGTCACCAGCCAGGACGACATAGTGAGACCCTGTCTCAAAAGAAAAAAAAAATACTAAGGACCTACTCTATCAGAGCCTCAGAATGAAGCGTATGGAGAGAGGAAAAAAATACAGGCCCTGCCCTAAGGGATCTTCCAGGCTAATGAAGACAGTGTACAATCTGTGCGGGGAGCTTTAGGCGGGTGGGTGGCTATCTCCTACTTGAGGGAGCTCTTGTCTGTTGGGAAACTCATGGCACTTACCCTGAGGGATTTCCCCACCCTTGCCTTCTGCTGGGGTGAGGGCCTGGGGTTGGTACAGAAGTTCTCTCAGAAGGCAGGTGTATGTGGAGAAGTAAAGGCAAAAAGGCATCAAAGACTTGACATTCTCGTGGCTCTGGAGAGGATGCTCCAAGTTAAGAGCACTGGCTGCTCTTCCAGAGGACCTGGGTTCGATTCCTGGCACCTACATGGCAGCTCACAACCATCTGTAACTCCAAGTTTCAGGCTACCTGATGTCCTCTTCTGGCCTCCACAGGCACAAGCATGCAAGTAGTTGATAGACATGTATGCACGCAAAACACCCATACACATAAAAACAATTTTTTTTTAAAAGACTTCATATTCTCAACCCTTTTACCACAGAAAGAAAAGCACGCAGAAAGAGCAAGAGGTTAGCCCGCCTCACAAAACCAGTGCTTTGACAGGACACGCCTGTCTCAATAAGGGTCAGGGCCGGTGGGCAGTCTGGAGCCAGGGAAAGGCATGAGTTTGGGAGGGCAATGGGGCGGAACCAGGGAGGCCTAGAGCTAAGGTTTCCAACCTTCCTCCAGGGACAACAACAACACCTCCATTGATATTTTTGGTTTCCAGAGCTTTTTGCACACACATTATCAAATTTCTGGATTCCCCTTCCCTTCTCATTTTACAGTTGGGAAAATGAGGACCAGAAAACACAGACAGCCAGAGGCCAGAGCCCAGACCAGCACCTCTCCAAGCCTCAGCCTGACAGGGACCACCATCCTGCATCCTACACAGAGGCCACGGGAGGCTTGGTCCCAGGGTGCCTGGGACCCAGGGAGTGCTGAGCGTGAGGATGGCAGACAGCTATGTGAAAGTGAGGTGAAACGGTGGCCTGAGGTCAGGACAGAGTAAGTGACCATGATCAAGAGGCACAGAGGCACAGGGAAACAAGTGAACACCATTAAGTAGGAAGCAACAAGAGTTAGGGGTACCAAAGAGAGAACAGACACAGAGAGCCCCTGACCCTGTGGATGAGACCTGGGGGTTGGATAGAGGAAGTAGCATGGGCAAGACTTTAATGAGTCGGATGTGTCAGGAGTTCTTGGTATCTGGGAGTCAGAAAGTAGCAATGTTAGCGATTATGAACCAGAGGGAGCACAGGGCAGTGCTGAGCCCAGGGAGCCCGAGGAGAACTTCCTTTAACTGGGGACCAGAGCAGATCAGGAGATGGAGTAATCCTGACCCACATCCTCTGGGAACAGGGGAGGGGCCTTGGACAGAGAGCACACAGCCGGCTGCAGGAGGGGAACGGAGGGGCAGGCTGCAGCCCCACCCCTGAGAGCCAGAGAAACCATAGCAAAACATACTAGCCTGACTTTGCCCCCTACCTGTACCCACTCTGAGTTCAGGGACCACAAAATACTGTTAGGTCTAGGGGAGGAGGCTAGGCCCTAATGTTTTATAGAAGAGGAAACACAGACTGGGAGGGGAAGTGACTTATCTACCATCCCACACAAACTCAGGGTCTAGCCTGGAGGGAACAGAGCCTTGCTGCTCCAGGAAATACGCAAGTGGACACTGACAGGAACACAGGCAGCTGAGCTCACTGAAGGCAACCCCCAGTTGGCAGGGTGGCTCCGGGAGGGAAAGCTTCATCTTTCTTCCCCACCCTTCAAAGGACAAGAAAGTTTTCTTTTTACTCATTTCATGAGCACGCTATAGGTGACTGCTGTAGACTGGACCCTTGGATATAACGGGAATGGTGCAAGAGCCGGGGACGGTGAGGCTCAAGGGGCATTGCTAATCCAGCCCTTGCTTCTGGGAGAGTTAGCTGACCCGACCCTTCAACTAAGGTCCTCAGATAGACAAGGGCAAGAGCAGTGGGGACTCTTGAGAGATGTACACAAGGAAGACAAAAGCAATTTCTTCGGTCCTGCCACCAGGCTCCGTTACAGCCTCATTCCTTGAGACAGTCGCCCAGGACCCCGAAGAACTTTCCTCCCCTAGCACACAAACGTAAGCAGTCTGACCCCTTAGGAGGAGACCTGGCCTTGGCAGGCGAGAAACGCCAAGAAAGGGTGTAACGGGATTCAGGCACAACAACCCAATCTACTTTCAGCAAGTCACCCAACTCTCCAGAGCCTCAGTCTCCCCGCCAATCCAGTGGGAATCGTGACAGGCACTGTTTCCAGTTGGTGAGAAAAGCGCAAAACATAACCGAGGATGCTGTCGGCGAGGTGCAGGACGACGAGACCCCCATCCCGCCCCTACCCCGTCGGTCCAGGCTCTCTGCCTGAAGGAAGGAAGGGAAAGAGCGTGCAGAGACCGGTGGAAGGAGGGCGGGCAGGACCCCAGTCCAGCACCCTGCTCCGTCTGGCCCAGCCCTCACCTCCTCCTCCATGGCGAGTCTGTGAGGTCCGGCCGTTCAGGCGCTCAGTGCTGCCCGCGCGGCGCGGGCTCCGCTTGCTCCATCTGTGCGCAGCCGGGCGGCGGCTCGCTATCGACTGTCCCGCCGGCCGCCCGAGGCCCAAGAAACTTCGGGGGCGGGGCCGGGGCGGGGGGGCTTCCGGGGCCGGGGGGGCGGGGTGGGGTGCAGCGGCCCCCAGCCCGCGCCTGCAGCAGCGCAGTGAGGAGCGTGGCCGGGTGGGGGTGCAGGGGCGGGGCCGGGGAGGATCCTGGGAGGGGCTGGTCCTGTGCTCCGGGAATGGACGGAAGAACTCGGGCGGAGCTGAAGTAGCAGGAAGAGGGCGGAGAGAGGTTTCCCGGACCCAAGCCGGGAGAGGGACTGGGAGGGGGTACAGGCTGGGGAGGTGGGGGATACGGAGGGGGAGGGGGCTTCCGGCCCAGAGGCGGAGGCGAGGGATGCAGGCGGGGTGGGGCAGGGCGGAGGCGGGGCGGGGGCGCGGCTAGCAGGGCAAGCCTGGGAGGCGGTGGGTGGTTGATGCCTTTGAGGTTGCCTAACCGAGTGGGGCCGGGTTGTGGGACTGGATCAGCTGCCAGGGCAGTTCAGAAATGAGTGCACCAAGAGGTCCCTCCTCTTTCCTTTTTTTTTTTTCTTCTTTTGGTTTTTCGAGACGGAGTTTTCTGTGTAGTAATCCTGGCTGTCCTAAAACTCACAGAGATCCTCCTGCCTCTGCCTCGGAAGTGCTAGGATGAAAGACTTGCGCCACCACCGCCTGGCTGGTTTCTCCTCTTTCCTCCCGAAGTCGGAGTAGTGGCGATGGTTTCTAGTTTGTGCAATGTTTGGGTGGGGCCCTGGCCATGAGCTTGGGGTTTATGACCACAGTCGGAGTCGGGACTCCAGTCCTTTATGGAGGGTCTGCTCTCTGAAATCCCAAACTCCCATGCTCGCCTCTCCCTCGTTCAGCCCCTCCTTGGCTCTCAAGCTGTGATTTCATCACCCTTACTCCCTCCAGCCCTGACCTGACCACGTTGCTGGAGAGTGGGGTGAAGGGACCAGCGAGGAAGCCTTTAAATTCTATCATGCACTTTCATTTTATATTGGAGAAACAGAGGCCTGGGGGTGACTGCCACAGCCAAAACTCCAGCATCGCGCACGCACGCGTGGACACACGCACGAGCTTTCCTGGTCAGGCGTGCCCCATGCTACAGCACCCAGAATTTCGTGCGTGTGGGATGGATCAATGGTGACCTCCTCTGACTCTGGCTGCTTCAGCCTCGGCCACCCCAGTTAACCAAGCTTCTCTTCCACTGCCCTCTGCTGGCCTTTGGGCTCCTGGGTCCTTTTCAGCTCTTCATGAGAGGGTGGAGCACACTGCCGCTCATTCCTAACCTAAAGGGTGGAGAGGGCTAGTGAGATGGCTCATTGGTTAGGACCCAGGTTTGATTCTCAGAAGCCATATAGTGGCTCACAACTGTCTGTAACTCCAGTTCTAGGGGGATCTGAGGCTCTGTTCTGGACTCTTCAGGTACCAGGCATGTAAGTGGTGCAGAGACATACCTGCAGATATAATATAATAGAATAATTTTTTGAAGGATGAAGAAAACAATGCACCAGGCCCCCAGTGTTGTATAACGGCTTCCTCCAAGATTGAAACATTCCTTCCTGCATGAAGTCCTTAAACAGGAAGGTAAACAACTCCAAATAAAATCCCACTTGTACCAGGCTTGTAATCCCAGCACTTGGGAGGCAGAGGCAGGCGGATCTCTGTGAGTTCAAGGCCAGCCTGATCTACAGAGTGAGTTCCAGGGTAGCAAAGGCTACACAGAGAAACCCTGTCTACAAACAAACAAACAAACAAACAATCGTGCTTACTGCTTCTTGGAGAATGGGTTATTATAAGAGTGGAAGCTGGGACTCCAGGTGGCTAGGCGACTATTGCTGTAATTCAGGGTAGAGGTGATGCCTTCTAACCACAGGATGAGGAATGAGGACAGGAGGAAATTAATAGACTCTAAATACATGTTGGAGGAAGATCAAGTTTCAGTAGTAGGTGAGGAGGGCATCAAAGATACGGTGTAGGGTTTCAACTAGAAGCCCCAAATGTTGGTGCTACTTAGTGAGGACAGGAGAAAAGCAGGTGTGTCCAGTGGCGCTGGAGAAGACTAAAAGCTCTTTTCTGGAGAAAGTGAGTTTGACATCGAGCGCTATCGGGAAGCTGAGTGAAGACGGGCAGGCTCAGGTAAAATATTGATAGTCAGCAAATGATAATTAAGTCATTAAATTGAAAGAGACAGGGACAGAGGTGTGTATATGGGAAAGGGGAGAAGCGGGGGCGGAGAGGCAGAGGCGTTGTGGGGGGAAGGGGGAGAGTGAACCCCTAGCAAGGTAAGGAAGCAGTAGGAAGTGAAGTCCTACTCTGTTTGGGGATTGTGTTTATGTATGTGGGTGTGAATATTTTGCTTTTGAGACTGGGTCTCACACTGTAGGCTAGGCTGGCTTCTACCTCAGCGTCCCCAAAGTGCGATTAGAGGTGTGAGCCACTGTGCCTGGTTTGTGCTCTGGAAGATACAAAAATCATAAAATCAATACTCTTTCCTCGTTCATCTCTTCTAACCACATTCTCTTTGCAAGCTTCGGATTGAGGAAGAGGGAAGGCAAAAACTTGGAGGGAAAGGATCCTAAGGTCCCGGAGGGGTGGTGCTCTTTTTAGTATCACATGATACCGCCCTTTGCTAAAGTTACAGTTGTTTTTTAGAGTGGACTGGGACCTTGCTGTGGGAGAGAACGGGTAAGACCTGGAAAGAGTTCTACAAGAGGAAATTTTATAAGGGAGAAACCCCTCCCTTCAAATGTGTGCCTCCAACCCTGGATTGGGTTTAGAAAAGGACATTCAAAAGCAGCTTTGTGCCTCCCTCGAAAGTGACCTCAGCGGTAGCAGCAAACACAGCATCGCATATGCGCACTACAACCCAAAGCAGCGAAGAAGGAAGTTGGACCGCGGTTGTATGAACTCCCCCTGGCTCCGCCCCTCTGTGTCCGTCAATCAAGACCCAAATGACAAAACCCCAGAGCTAGGGCGGGCAGGAGGGCGGAGTCCAAGTAACGTTAATTCTCTAGAGTGGCCAAATTGAGCTCTGGGTTTCTTTTCTTACAAGGACTCGCTGTTGTTGCCCTTACAAAAACTTAGGTGGGAAAAATGTCTAACACGTTCAAATAATACCGAATCGTACCTAGAATATCCCATAAACCCTTGCCCACGTGCTTATTTAAAAGAAATTAAAATATAAGTCAGAAAACGTAGATGCTTGGACTGAAGAGATGGCTCTTACAGAGGACCTGGATTCCATTCCAAGCAATCACAAGGTGGCTCACAACCATCAGTAACTCCAGTTCCAGGGGCTCCAACGCTCTCTTCTGACCTCGGAAGACACATGGTACACATTCTTACATTCAGGCAAAACAGACACATAAAATGAATCAATTTAATAGTAAAAAAAAAAAAAAAAAAAAAAAACACCAACTCCAAAACTTCACACACACACACACACACACACACACACACACACACACACACACACACGATCAGGCATGGTGACATCATGTAACCCTAGCTCTTAGGAGGCATAGGCAGAATTGCTAGCGCAAGACCAGCTGGGACTGTACCATAGCATGTCCTAGACCAGTCTGAACTGTATAGCAAGACCCTATCTCAAAAACCCAAAACCCAAAAGAAGCCTGACGGTGGTGGTTCACACCTTCAATTCCATAACTTAGGAGGCAGAGGCAGGTGGAGATCTCTGAGTTCAAGGCTAGCCTCGTCTACAGAGTGAGTTCCAGGACAGCCAGGACTACACAGAGAAACCCTGACTCAAACAAAAAAAAAAAAACAAAAACACAAAAGAAAACAAATAGTGGGACTAGTGGTCTTTCTCGGTGGTAGAGCATTTGACCAGCATGTGTTTGGCCCTGGATTTTATCACCAGCACAACTAAATAGATATACAAAATAAGCTCTCGGTGGGGAGTGGTGTCACACACCTTTAATCCCAGCATTAGGAGGCAGAGGCAGACGGATCTCTGTGAGTTCGACACCAGCCTGGTCTACAAAGCGAGTTCCAGGACAACCAGGACTGTTATACAGAGAAACTGTGACTCAAAAACAAAACAAAACAAGATTACAGTTGTGTGTGTGTGTGTGTGTGTGTGTGTGTGTGTGTGTGAGAGAGAGAGAGAGAGAGAAGAGAGAGAGAGAGAGAGAGAGAGAGAGCAAATGTGGAGGACAGAGCTGGTTCTCTCTATCAACCATATGGGTCCCTGGGATCAAATTCAGGTTGTCAGGCTTGGTGGTAGGTGCATTTACCTGTGAGATGGTGAAAAAGTTTTTTTTTTTAAATATTTATTTAAATATATATATATATATATATATATATATATATACACACACACATACATATACATATACACATATATGTATGTGATTGTTTTGCCTACATGCTTGTATTGTGTACCAGAAGGTGTTGGATCCCTTGGAACAGAAGGTTGTGAGCTACTATGTAAATGCTGAGAACAAGTGCTTTTAACTTCTGAGCCGTTTCTCCAGTTCTGATGAAAAGGTTTTGTGGGTTAGAGAGATGGCTCAGCAGTAAAGAGCACATGTTGGTTTTGCAGAGGACCTGGGTTCGATTTCCAGAACCCATACGGTGGCTCACAACCACCAGTTGCAAGGCATTCCACGGGCACACAAGTGGTACACATGCAGGCAAAACATTCATACACATAAAATCATTCTTTTTTTTTTTGTTTTTTCGAGACAGGGTTTCTCTGTGTAGCTTTGTGCCTTTCCTGGAGCTCACTTGGTAGCCCAGGCTGGCCTCGAACTCACAGAGATCCGCCTGGCTCTGCCTCCCGAGTGCTGGGATTAAAGGCGTGTGCCACCAACATAAAATCATTCTTAAAGAAGAAAAAATTTGAATATAGAATGTAACTATGGTTGTACATTTTGTACCTCATAACTAGCTGGTTGTGGTGGTAGATGCATGGAATCACATTTAGATGGAAACAGAAAGATTAGAAACTCAGTATCATGTCCCTGCAAGTAGCAACTTTGATAAGTTTGAGGTCAGCCATCATACACGATATCCTGAAGAGGGGAAGGGGAGAAGAAACGAGGGGGTGGCAATTTAGTCTGTAGTGGTTATCATTATCTGTAAAATGAGGTGGCTCGACTCACCCTTCCAGCTAGGTAATTTCAAACTTCAGTGAAGGAAAAATAATAATTATAAGTAAGTTTTCAAAGCTGGATCGTGTCAGGCGCCTGCAGTCACAGCTACTTAGGGGGCTGAAGGAAGATCCATTGAGCCCTGGAATTCAAGACCAGCCTACACAGTGTAGCAAGACCCCAACCGAAAGAGATTAAATTCTCTGAGCGCAACAAGAGGAGTAAGAATTCCCTGAGGACAAGGACTCGTTCGCTACTCTCTGGACACCTGACACTGGTCTTAAAGTTCTTTACCGACAGGTCTCAGCAGGGTAAAAGAGACAAGTGTATAGAATAATTCTTAGGAGGACAGAGAAGGGTGAAAAGAATCAGGGAACAGGGAAGCCGACTTGGCTGGCAAGAGAAATGGCCTACCCAGAAGACGACAATGGTTCTGTGGGTGGAACAGGATGTGCAAGGGACGAGGAAGATTTTCCCTAAGGCCAAGCAATCAGGTGTCGGGGACAGTGTCAATAGAAGGCTTCTCAAATCTTCAGAGTCGCTTTGGGTGACAGTACGCCACGCGCCGCGCAGCCGCAGCGGCTTCCCTACCCCACCACGCCCACTCGTGTAACTCCAAACGCACGCTCCTCCAACACAATGAGCCACCCAGAGTTGAAGGCCGAGGAAAGGCCCGCCCGTGGCCACGCCCCTATCCCTGATTGGCTAGAGAATTTAGAGACCAGGCCGGCGATAGGGTGATTTTCTTATTTCCAGTATTTGAATGTTCTTAGTACTGTAGCTTTGCTGCCGGCCGGTTCTTGTCTGATTTTTCCTCCGAAAGCAACAAGTGAGTTGGATCCCTGAGGTGGGAGGCAAAGAACGGGTTTATTTTAGGGATCCTCGACGGAAGAGGTATAGATGAGTGGGTCGGACGGAGAGACAGTGGATTACTGGGCCCGGAGGTTTCATAAATTCTCTAGCTAAACGTGCATCCTTTCCAAAGCACGGGAATCACACTGACCCAAGATACCTACTAGTTAGTTGATGAAGGGGATGTGCCTGTCTCAGCCCGTTTCCACCTCCAGCCAGTTTTCTTCCCATCGCCCAATGTGTGATTGCTCTGCTTCCTTCACAGGTCCCTGACGAGTCCCACCTGGGTGGGTTCCACACTGGCCTGGGTGGGTCTCCTCAAGCAGGCTTTTCTGAGCAGGAATCCCTTTCTGATGTGGCCATTGCAGGACAACTGAGGCTCGCCAGCCCTAAGCGCATTTGACGCCACCTTCCACCGCTCCAAAGAACTGCAGCAGAGGACATTTCTAGAGTATTTGTTTTCTCCTCGTCCCAGAGTGCTTGTAGTATCTTGGTGGCTCCTTCTGCTACTAGTGACAACTTCCTCGACCCCCTTAGTGTTCTGGACAGTTTTTTTGTTTTTTGTTTTGGTGTTTTGTTTTGCTAGTCACGGTATCCATACCACCTATAACATCCCGATTTTCCATAACTTGTGTGCTCCGGTCTCTGCACGCCTGCAGAGGCACTGGAGATGCTTTCTAGCACCCAGGCGGCGACAGGTGAATGTGACGACGCGGAGCTGCGGTGCCGGGTGGCCGTGGAGGAGCTGAGTCCTGGAGGGCAGCCTCGCAAGCGCCAGGCCCTGCGCACTGCCGACCTGAGCCTAGGTCGAAACGAACGCCGCGAGTTAATGCTGCGACTGCAGGCACCAGGACCTGCGGGGCGCCCACGCTGCTTCCCGCTACGCGCCGTGCGCCTCTTCACCCGCTTCGCTGCGGCCGGGCGCAGCACGCTGCGGCTCCCAGTGGATGGTGTCCCCCGGGCTGGCTCAGTGCAGCTGCTGCTCTCCGACTGTCCCCCGGAGCGCCTGCGCCGCTTCCTGCGCACGCTGCGCCTGAAGCTGGCGGCTGCCCCCGGGCCAGGACCCGCCTCTGCCCGCGCACAACTGCTCGGCCCGCGACCTCGAGACTTTGTCACCATCAGTCCAGTGCAACCGGAGGAACTGCGGCGTGCTGTGGCCACCCGGGCTCCAGATTCCTCTCTGGAGAAGCAGCCAACAGAATCAAAGCCTAGTACGGTGAGGACCAGAAAGGGAATACATGGGCTGTTGTTGAGGATGGAAAAGACCCAGGAGGCCTAAGTTTGGGGAAAGGTGGTCGGCAATATTAAGGGGACTTCTGGTGATCTGAAATGCCCATCGTACAGCATTCGATCAGGTATGGTCACCGATCTAAGATGCCTGGCACTGAACTGGTGAAATGCGGGAGGTGGAGGCTAGTGTTTGTTGGGACGAACTCCAGATGAACCAGACGTGCTCGAAGTTCCAAGTGAAGTCCACAGCAAGGCGAAGGGCTGTCTTGCAATGCCTACAGACCAAGTGGCATAGCAGAAGGTTCTGAGATAGCCCTTGTTCCTTCCAGGAAGCTCCAAGGTGGCCGCTGCCTGTGAAGAAGCTGAGCATGCGCTCCAGCAAACCGAAGCTTTCCGAGGAGCAGGCTGCTGTGCTGCGGGCAGTCCTGAAAGGCCAGAGCATTTTCTTCACTGGGAGTGCAGGTAACAGACATAGAATGGGGTGGAGGTTGGGGTAGCCCTGGGGTGGCATGGAGGAGCAGGCAACCCTGACTTTGCCTACTGTCCAGGGACAGGAAAGTCCTATTTGCTGAAGCATATCCTGGGCTCCCTGCCCCCTACTGGCACTGTAGCCACTGCCAGCACTGGGGTAGCAGCTTGCCACATCGGGGGCACCACCCTTCATGCCTTTGCAGGTAAGTGCGAGCCTATGGGAAAGGAGGGAGAGATCAAGGGGCTAGGGTTCCGGCAAAGACTGAATAGTGTCACTCATAGGCATCGGCTCAGGTCAGGCTCCCCTGGCCCAGTGTGTGGCCCTGGCCCATCGGCCAGGTGTGCGGCAGGGCTGGCTGAACTGCCAACGGTTGGTCATTGATGAGATCTCCATGGTAGAGGCAGACTTGTTTGACAAGCTGGAAGCTGTGGCCAGGTTAGTATGTTCAGCAAGGGCAGTCACTGAGGTTTGAATCTGATGATGTCCCCAAGGAGCCTGCCCACCCAACCTCTCTACTAAAGCATTCTCTGCTCCTATCCAGAGCTGTCCGGCAACAGAAGAAGCCATTCGGAGGGATCCAGCTCATCATCTGTGGGGACTTCCTACAGTTGCCACCAGTGACCAAAGGCTCCCAGCACCCTCGATTCTGCTTCCAGGTACTGGTCACACCCTGGCCCCTGACCTGTGCTTTTGGAGGAGTTACACCCTGACTCCGACCCTATGCTTCTGGGGGGAGTCTTTTCTGCTTCCTGACTTAACCTCTATCCTGCCCCACCAGGCCAAGAGCTGGAGGAGATGTGTGCCAGTGACTCTGGAGCTGACTGAGGTATGGAGACAGGCAGATCAGACCTTCATCTCTCTGCTGCAAGCTGTGAGGCTGGGCAGGTGGGTACTGGAAAAGGGCCCGTGGGATGAGGATGCAAGGATGGGTCTACATTGTTTGTTCAGGGGCGGAGGACCTGGTGTAGCCTAGGCTGGTCTAGAAGTTACTATGTGGCCAAGGATGACCTTGAACTACTGATCCTCTTGCTTTCACGCCTTCAGTCCTAGGATTTACAGGCTTTGGTAACCACAGCTGGGTCCAGGGAAGTGGGAGAGATACTTGTCCTCAGGAGCAAGTAGTCTGTATAGGAAAACAAGATTTGGACAGGACACTGGCCAACTTAGGATAGAATGTAGTCAAGAATGTTATAGCATTGAGCACTGTAGCACACAACACACAAGATGCAAGAGGCTGAGGTAGCATCGTGAGTTTGAGGCTAGCCTGGGCTGTTTAGGGAGACACTACCTCAAAAAAACAAAACTAACCCAAACCAAACATCAAACCTACCATCAATACCATACCTCACATAGAAACACAGGCAAGCAGGCTGGGGAGGTGGATCAGTCAGTAAAGTGCCTGCTACACAAGCCTGTGGACCCGAGTTTGGATTCCCCAGTGCCCATGTAAAAAGCTGGGAGTGACAGCACATGCCTGTAAATCCCTGTGCTGGGAAGGTCAAGACAGGAGAATTCCTGAGCTTGCTGGCCTGGTGAGTAAGCTCCAGGTTTAGTGAGAGACCTATCTCAACAAACAAAGAAATAAAAGAGATTAAAAAAAAAAGTGCTGGGTATAGTGGCACAGGCTTTTAATCCCAGTACTCTGGAGACAGAGGCAGGCCTCTGTGATTTCGAGGCCAGCCTGGTCTACAGAGTGAGTTCCAGGATAGACAGACAGACCTACATAGTGAGACCCTGTCTCAGGGGAAAGAAAGGCTAAAAGTAAAACATTTACTTCCAGCCTGTAAAAGTGCAAGCATTTTTCTACACACACACACACACACACACACACACACACACACACACATGAGAAAAAAAAAATACTCAGGCTAGCTATTTCAGCCAAGGCAGCAGGCAAGTGGCTAGAAGATTGTACCCTAAAGGCCAGTTTGATGATAGGATAGACTGTTTTACAGGGCATCAACACCAGTGTCTTGTCCCAGGCCTGCAAACCTCTGGCCCGAGCTCACTCATGATATCCTGCTTCTTCAGGAGCACTGTGGGTTCCGAGGTGGCCAGTTCCTCTCGGGGCAGACACAGGAGCAGCTGCATCTGTTTTCAGAGTCCAGCATTCTTATTCCCACGCTCACTGTCCACATCTGAGGGACAAGCAGACTGGCTGGGGGTTGGGTAGCAGCAAATCCTGTCCTGGTGCCCTTTTTGGGTCCCAAGGCTTGGCCTGTGCAGCAGACCATACTGCCCCCCACCTTTTCTGGTGTCCAGGGGATCTCTGGTCTGACCGTGCAGCCCCCACAGATGTTCAGATGAAGTGACCCGCCAGCTCAGGGCCACAGCTGCCCATAAGGTGGGAAGAGATGGAATTGTCGCCACAAGACTCTGCACCCACCAGGACGATGTGGCCCTTACCAATGAGAAGCGGCTGAAGGAGCTACCAGGTAAACAGAAAGCTTGGGCCTGGCGAAACCAGCTGGGAGGGGCCGTCAAACCCTCCTGCCCCCCCCACATCCCCAGAAAACTGGGCCCGTGTTCTATGTACATTTACAGATGAAACTGTCACCCAAAAGCTGTGGTGAGCTGATTCCAAGGCCCCAGCTGATCTGTCCCTAGTCCTTTCCCAGAAACCATCTTGATCTAATACATTTTTGCAAGCTGAGTCACGAGTCAGTAAGTTTTTCCAATTCTCCTTTTTTTCAGGTGAGATACACAGCTTTGAGGCCATCGACAGTGACCCCGAGCTCGCCCGGACCCTGGACGCCCAGTGTCCTGCTAGTCGTGTTCTTCAGTTAAAGCTGGGGGCTCAGGTGAGAAAGGAGCGGGGTGGAGGGACCTCTGATTATTAACACTCTACCAAGGCCACTCGGTAGTGGATGGTCCTGCTCTGACCACTTTCCCGCACTGTCCCGTCTTCAGCTCTCCCCTTCTCTCTTCAACATCAAGAGCCCTGCCAAGCCCTGCCACGTGGGGCAAGTCAGTTTCCCTTTCTGAAGCTCAGTTCCCAGGTGCCGTGGCTCCTCTGTGGTGGTCTATAGTAGTAGATAGATGCCCTTATAGATGGGCAGGTTCTGACTCCTCCTTTATGGGATGGGCAAGAACGGGGTGTGTCCACGGGGCACACACGGGGGATGCGGCCAGCATGCCTGAAAGAGAGGAGGCAGGAGCTGGTGTCATTCCTCAAGGTTTGTGGTCTTCTTAGCAGACGTAATCCCCCCTCCTCCTTTTTTTTAAAACAGGATAACCATGTAGTCCCAGCTGGCCTGGCACTTGTTAGGTTGACCATGGTGGCCTTGAACTCACAGAGATCCGCCTGCCTCTGCTTCCTGAGTGCTGGGACAAAGGCGTGCGCCACCACACCCAGCTAGATCTAACTCTTCTCAAGTCCTGGGGTGCAGGTTGCCCTCCTTGCTTTAGCACCTGCTTGCCAGGCAATTGGATGACTAGTAAGCCCCTCTGACACAAGATAAGGCCAAGATAGTTCCAGGAAAACAGACAGCTTGTCCGAGAGGTCACAGTCAGCTGGAGTCATGCTCAGAACTGGGACTCAACTCCATGAGAGCCTTCCTTCTCTCTCTGAACCCTAAGTGCCAGAGAGGAATCAGGAACAAGGTGGGTCCCCCGCCATCCCTGCACTTTCTCCTCGTCAGGTCATGCTGGTGAAGAACTTGTCAGTGTCTCGGGGCCTGGTGAATGGAGCCCGGGGAGTGGTCGTTGGGTTTGAGTCAGAAGGGAGAGGTGAGTGATGATGGAGGGGATCGTACTGCCTGGGTTTATTTCACGGCAGGACAAGTCACAGGGTGGCTAAAAGGTGGGACCTCTCCGTGCCTTCCTCAGGGCTTCCCCAGGTACGGTTCCTGTGTGGGGTCACTGAGGTCATTCGCATGGACCGCTGGACGATACAGGTCACTGGGGGCCAGTTCCTCAGCCGGCAGCAGCTTCCCTTACAGCTGGCCTGGGCAATGTCCATCCACAAAAGCCAGGTGACTGACTACCCAGTGCAGGGGTGGGCAAAACAGGGCAGAGAGTGGGCAGGATATGCTGGGGCATTCTGGAATGTGTCTTAAAGGTTTTAGGAGGGACTGAATAGCCCTTGAATGGAATGTTCCAGATCAGAACAAAATAAACCTACCGATCTTCCTTCCTTTCCCCCTCTTTCCATGGGGTCTCATGTAGCCCAGGCTAGCCTCAAACTCATTATGTAGCAATCTGAACTTCAGATCTTCCTACCTCAGTCTCCTGAAATCTGGTTTTACAAGTATGCGCCCTGACATCTAGTTTATGTGGGTGCTGGGGATTGAACCCAGGCCTTCATGCCTATTAGGCAAGTGTGATACCAGCTGAGCCACACCCCTAGCCCTAAGCTTTTCTAGCGCACTTCCTAGTCTACATCCTTCTCCCCGTCTCTAGGCGTTCCTCTACCATTTCCTGACCATGACTGGAATAGGTTAATCCCTGTAACAACCATATGAAGTACAGATACAACCAGTAATAGTTGGTGTTACATAAGGCAGAAAACCAAGATTCTAAAAAAACCTACAGCTAGTGGAGGGACGGAGTTCAGCTCCGTACAGATTTAGCTCTGTACCTGTTTAAACCATGGCTAGACCTCTTTCTCTTACCCTGTCCCTCAACTCTTACCCTGGATTCCTGTCCCCTCATATTCAGACCCAACTGGTTCTCAGCTCTCCCTTGTTTGAGACTCCGGATAGGCTGATAAAAGTCATTCGAATGCAAGAGACCTCAGGCTAAGTTGGCTTTGGCTGTCCCTCCCTCACCCAGGGCATGTCTCTGGACTGTGTGGAGATCTCTCTGGGCCGCGTGTTTGCCAGCGGTCAAGCCTATGTGGCCCTGTCCAGGGCCCGCAGCCTACAGGGCCTCCGCGTGCTGGACTTTGACCCCACGGTGGTTCCGCTGTGACTCCCGAGTGCTACATTTCTATACCACCCTGCGGCGGGCAGGGGCCTGCGTCTGGTAAGGAGTCGCCTGAAGATGGGCTTTCTGGGTGTGGGCAGGCTTAGAAGGGCCAAGGGAAGGCCTGGTAGGTAGACCCCCTACGGCAGCAAATCTTTCTACTGACTCCTTTGGGGTGGAGACAGAAAGAGGTGTTGGCCCTCAGGCTGTGGCCCTGGGAATGGGATGGGCACACACTTGTGACTGGCTTTCTGGTTCGGACCTAGGAGTCCCAGGATGATGAGGCAGCAGACTCTGATCTGGAGAACATGGACCCAAACCTCTGACTCGGCTGAAAGAAGACGAACAGTGGACTACCCAACTTGCGGCTTCTTCGTGGGTCAAGGCCCTAGGGAATAACTGGGGGAGGGCCTGTGTTTCTTCCCTCATCCAGCCTTCTGGTGGGGGGAAGGACATGGTTCCCCATTTACCAGCTTTGTCTCAGCCTCACCCCTTTCCCTGGGGAAACTACTTCCAGGGTCAGACGTTGGAAATGGTGATTGTTCCAGAGGACAAAGCTCTCTGCAGGGCTGGACAAGCAGCCACAGAGTTCTGAGCCGTAGACTGGGGAGGCAGTGGAGACAGGTACTTCAGCGGCCGCATCACACCCCACAGGCAGGGCCTGTCTTAGCCCATTGCACTTATTTATTTTGTGTACATGGGAAGATCAGAGGAAAACTTGAGGGAGTTGGTTTTCCCTTTCCCCGTGTGGGTCCTGGGGGTTAAATTCAGGTCGTGGGGCTTGGCGGCAAGCACTTTTACCTCATGAACAATCTTGCCAGCCCCGGGGGTCTGTTTTAATTTTTCTTTGTGTTATTTTAACAAAATACACAAGGCTGGGTACTTGATGGAAAAAAAAAAGGTTTATTTAATTCACAATTCTAGAAGACTAAGAACACGGAACCAGTCTGTACTTAGCTGTGCTGGGACTTCGTGGCAGTTGGCACCACACAGCAGGTCCATGTGCAGGCATAACCACATAACGAGACAAGCAGCGGGAGACTGGAACAGCATCCATCCACTCCTGAGGGCAGGACCCCCGGGCCTTCCTCACCTTCCATCCGCGATCCATCTCCTAAAGAGTTACATCATCTTATAATTTATTTATTTTTATTTTATGTGTATTAGGGTATGTATGTCTGTGTGAGGGTGTCGGGTACCCTGGAACTGGAGTTACAGACAGTTGTGAGCTGCCATGTGAGTGCTGGGAATTGAACCCGGGCCCTCTGGAAGAGCAGTCAGTGCTCTTAACCACTGAGCCATCTCTCCAGCCCCAAGAGTTACATCATCTTAACGCTGCTGCACTAGGGACCAAGCTTCCAGCGCGTAAACCCATGAGGAAAACCATCCAAGCCATGGCAGGAGCCTAGAGGGGATACAGGCCAGACACAAACCCAAGACAGAGGTTTACTTACCTTCACAGCTGAGCTCAGCCTAACACAGCCCTGAGTAAACACCCTTCTGAGCCTGTCCTGAGAACAGACGCTGCAAAATGTGCTGTTTTGAGGGGAGAGGTAGTGTTTAGGGCACTGAAATGAATGTTCTCAGGTTGTGTTTATTTAGGCCAAATAAACTTGTGAATTGTATAACTGTGACTCCTGCCTGGTCTCTCTCCCTCACTGAGGGGGTAAACACAGAGATGTTTGTTCAGCCACCACGCGGTCCTAGATCACAGCAACCTGGTGTGAGGCCTGTGAGGCTTTGTCCATAGCAACCGTCATCTGAAAACCCGAGGTATCTGAAGGTGGTGACAGGTGATGGACCAACAAGGTGAGTGTAGGACAAAGTTCGGACTCTCCCTGAGACTCTGGCTTTCCAGGCGGATAGGGAGAGGGCCATCAACAACAACTATCGCATGGTAGAGGGGCTAGAGAGACGGCTTGGTGGTTAATAACCCATTGTGCTCTTACAGAGGACGGCAGTTCGGTTTCCAGCACTTGTATCTGGTTATAGCTACAGCCACCTGTAACTCCAGCTTCAGGATGCCAGTTAGGCAGGAGGTGGCTGGTCCCCCTGAAGCTGGAGGTACAGGTGGTTGTGAGCCGCTTGACCGGGGTGCTGGGAATGGAACTGGGGGCCTCTGAAATAGCACTACACACTCAGATAACCACTGAGTTCTCTCTAGCCCGTGAAGAAATGTTTCCTTACTTCCCAGGAGAAGTCACACCATGAGAAGATCTGCTTAAAGATGCCTTTCCCTGAGACCATCGGGGTGCCCAGAAATCCTCTCCTTAGCAATCTCCTTGTGAAGATGCTCCTGGAAGGCCTGGACAACAAAGGCTGGCATGTTCCCTGAGGGGCTGCAGATATCCCTGCCCCTGAGGGAAACGCAATAAAGCTAGCAGTTCTTTATTTGGGGTGGAGGGCATCTAATTTAACCTATCCTGGAATGTGTATCCCTGAGGGGTAGAGTGAAATCTCACACCTCAGTCAGGAGTCAAGACTCTCCACACTGAGCATGACGCAGGTTCAGCCACATCACCCAGGGCTTTGTCGTGGCTACTGACACCTGCAGTGACCATGACCAGGATCCACAAGCAACAATGACGTCCGGGGTAGAGGGAGGAAGGGCAGCCTATCTAGGTGCCTCATACCCCGGTAATCCTGTCACCTTCTGGGTGCTCCCAGGGGGCTCTCTCCCCAGTCTCAAGGCCCCTCCTTTCTGCCTTTCCCCACAGCACCATCTTAAGAAACAGGAGCTAGGAAGCAAATTCAGTCAGGACTTCTTACACAGCTTCAGGATTTTAAACAAAGCAGTCAGTGTGAGGATGGTTTAGAATGAGGGGAAAGAAGGGGAACAAGAAAAGCAGAACAGAACGAACAGATTCTCAGTGTTCATCTTACTGTGGGTGATAAAGGGAACTACCTGTCCATCTTGTGATTTTTTTTTTTTTTTTCATGAAGATCGATCAGTCACCCCTAACGTGTTAGGTGCTGGGCTCTGCACTGCAGATCCCCCAGTACACAGAGCTGACCCAGCCCACCTCAGGGTGCTGAAGGAGATCTATTACAGCGGAATAGACTGGAAAGCCATCCCAGAAACTGTGACAATGCTATACAATCAGAGAAAACAAAGAGTTCACTTACAGGATGGCATATTAGTCAGGGTTCTCTAGAGAAGCAGAACTTATAGAATGAATGTATCTACACCTACATATGTAAAGGATTTATTAGAATAGCTTACAGGCTCATCCAACAATGGCTGTCTACCAATGGCAGGTCCAGTAATCCGATAGCTGTTCAGTGTATGAAGCTGGATGTCTCAGCTGGTTTTCAGTCTATGCCAGAGTCTTGCAGAAGTAGATTCTAATGCCAGTGAAGGGATGGATTTGCCAGAGATGGCAGACCAAGAGAGAAGCTTTCTTCTTCCATGTCTTTTATATAGGCTGTCGGCAGGAGGTATGGCCCAGATTAAAGGATCTTCCCTGTTGGGGAATATTATTTTAAGGTATGTTACTTTTATTTATGTTGCATTTGTTTAACTCTGTGAAGCTGTTACTGTGCCTGTCTAAAACATTTGATGATCTAATAAAGAGCTGAATGGTTCATATCGAGGCAGGAGAGAGAAACAGGTGGGCTGGCAGGCAGAGAGAATATATAGAAGCAGAAATTTGGGAGGAGAAAAGAAGTAGCCAGAGAAGGAGGAGGCATCCAGGAGCCAGCCAAGCCACAGAATAAGGTAAGATTTACAGAAGTAAGAGAATGTGAAAAGCCCAGCGGCAAAAGGTAGACAGGATAAGTTAAGGAAAGCTGGCAAGAAACAAGCCAAGCTAAGACTGGACATTTATAAGAATAAAACTCTGTGTGTGTGGTTTATTTGGGAGCTGGGTGGCAGGCCCCCCAAAAGAGTGAAAAATAAACAACACTTCCCACTTCAAAAGATCTTATTTAAAGGTTGGTCTTCCCAATTCAAATGGTTTAATTAATAAAAAAGAAAAAAAATCCCTCCCTCACAGGTGTACCCAGCCTCTTCCTTATGTAGTCAAGTTGACTTCTTAAGAGCAGAAATCACAAAGGGACTCTGAGGAGGGGACATTTGAGCCAAGACTAGAAGCAGAGCAGATGGGGGCCCAGCAGAGGGCGCCTGTGTTCCTGGATAACCTTCTGGCCCCGACTTGGTTTCTAGACTGAAACATCCAGATTAGCCCTTCCAGACTGGCTCAACGGCCATGCCCCAGGATTTAGGCTTTCTTGGCAGAGAGAAAATTATTAAGATAGACATTCACGGTGTATTACCCCCTATGGAGCTCAACAGTGCACTTTTTCCCCCTCTTGGTTTTTGAGACAGGGTTTCTCTGTGTAGCCCTGGCCGTCCTGGAACTAGCTCTGTAGACCAGGCTGGCCTTTAACTCACGGAGATCCACCTGCCTCTGCCTCCCGAGTGCTAGGAATAAAAGTGTGTGCCACCACCACCTGGTTCCACTTTTTTTTTTTTTTTTTTAACAGAGACAGGATCACTTATATTCCAGGCTGTCCTCATATGTTCAAGGCTAGCTTCAAACTCCCTATGTAGGATGCCCTTGAGTTTTTGATCCTTCGGCTCCCACCTCTGGAGTGGTGGGATGACAGGGCGCACCACCATGCTGGCCTTATGCAGTCTGGGGATGGAATGCTGGACAAGCACTCTACGAACTGTGCCTAGCCCAGTGATAGTACACTTTCAAGTAAGACCTGTACCTGTCCTCGAGAGGGTGGCGATAGAGCTTAGCACAAGGGGAGCCAATCCCTGCTAAGAGGCAGGCAGGAGATGTGCTTGCCACAGTCCTTGCCGCTTCCCAAAAATACCCTGGCAGGAAGGGAGCCCCACTTCTGGCTGCTTGCTCCTTTGCCTCGATGGCCCCTGGGATCTGCATCTGGAGTAACTAATAATTTATAAGCTGTCTCAGGACAAGGCCGATCCCCTGGTCTCAAGAGACCTGGCCTAAGCATTTTTTGTATTTTCACAGATTTCAGCACAACATTTTAAAAAGTGGACACTGGCCCGGTGGTGGCAGCGCATACCTTAAATCCCAGCACTTGGAAGGCAGAGTCAGGCGAATCTCTGTGAATTTGAGGCCAGTCTGTGAGGAACTCTGTGAGTTCCCGGATAGCTAGAGCTGCCCAGAGACACTCTGTCTCGGAAAAAGCAAAATAAAAATAATGAATGGACACTCTGAACATTTCACAGACTAAGGGAGTACACGTCTACCCTCTGCCTGGGTGGGGTGGTCAGCTACGGAGGATGCTATGCCTTGTGAGACCCTGGTGTATCCTTTTCTTTTTTGTTGTTTGGTATATATATCTTACTCATTCATACTATTGCCAGGCCCTCCTAGTCTAAGCACTCACACCACTAGGGGGCACCAAGGAGTCATCCAACATCTCTCTGGAGACCCTGCAAATCCTTTGTCCCAAAGTCTCCAGCCTGAGTGGGGCACAGCCTCACCCCAGGAGCGGGAAGGGAGGGGGCGTTGAGTCAATGTTGAGCTGGAAGTTTCCTTTGTTCAGAAGCCTCCACTGGGCGTTAAGCTCGTGTTTGGGGTTCCTTAGCCCCCTTGTTCTTTTCTGGGAGGAGGGTGGGACAACGGTTTCCCTGGTGGAGAAAGATCCCTGACGGATGAGCAGCTAGGTGATTTGGCCAGGGCCGTGCTTGCTAGCTGGGTCTGGAACTCAAGCCCCAGTTATAGGGTTTCCCAAAGGCTGATTCCTATGTTTAAATCCTGGTTCTTTCCTTCCGGACTGTGTGTGACCTTGGAGGTTCTGCTTAAGTCTCCTGCATCTTGGCTTCATCATTAGTGAAACAGGGTCACCTGCCAGTCAACAGAATTAGAATGAATAGGCCTAGGGACACAGGAATAGGCCCAGGAACACAGGTCATATAGTGCGTGCCTTTAATTTCAGCGTTCTGGAGGCAGAGTCGGATAGGTCTCTGTTCAAGGCCAACCAAGACTATGAGCTTATCAGTTAAACAAAATAAATCTCAGAAAGGCTGAAAAAGAGCCAGGTTGGGACCAGCATGAGGGAAACCCTCCAGATTGGCTCATATTGTCCTTATTACAGTCACCCGAAGAGGTAACTCCCCACCCCTGTATATAAGCTCTCTTCCTCAAACTCACTCCGTAGGTGCCTCTGAGAATAAGAAAAAGAATTAACAGTGGTCTGAAGGAATGGAAAGCCGGCTTCCACAGCCTTCCCTTCCAACTGTCTCCAGCAGAGCTGGGCTACCCACTGTGGGGTGGGGAGAAGCAAGTCTTGTCTCTCAGATTGACCCAATAAACGGGAGATCCTCCCCTATCAAAGTCCCTCTTTCCTCTGGCCACCTTCTCACCAGAACACGACAGAGTAGAGACTCTGACCTAGTTTACAGATTTGAGGGCCAAGGTGATACAGCTGTAAGTAGATGGGCACCCACGAAAAGGACCTAATACAGAATATTCTCTCTCTCTCTTTTTTCCAAGACAGGGTTTCTCTGTGCAGCCCTGGTGGTCCTGGAACTAGCTCTGTAGAGTAGACCAGGCTGGCCTTGAACTCAGAGATGTGCCTGCCTGCTGGGATTAAAGGCATTCTGGACTCAGAATATTTTCTTTCTTCTTTTATTTTTTTTTTTCATTTGTCATACCAACCAAAGTTCCCCTCCCTCCCCTTCTCCTGCTCACCCCGTCACCACACCCCCATCCACTCCTCAGAGAGGCTAAGGCCTCCCTTGGGGAGTCAACAAAGTCTGGCACATCAAGGGAGGCAGGACCAAGCCCCTCCCCACTGCATCAAGACTGAGCAAGGTGTCCCTCTATAGGGAATGGGCTCCAGAAAGCCAGTTCATGCACCAGGGATAAATCCTGGTCCCACTGCCAGGGACCCCACAAACATATCAAGCCACACAATAGTCACCCACATTTAGAGGGCCTAGTTCGGTCCCATGCAGGTTCCCCAGCTGTCAGTCCAGAGGCCATGAGCTCCCACTAGCTCAGGTCAACTGTCTCTGTGGGTTTCCCCATCATGATCTTGACCCCCGCCCCAGAATATTTTCTTGTCCCCTAGTTTTTGTCCTTTAAATTCCACAGGTAAGATGTTATTTTTTTAAAATTTTTCTTTCTCTCTCCTGAGTGTTTTGCTGGGACATCATGCCCAGCAAAACCCCCCATTTTTTTCTTTTCTGTTTTTTATTTATTTTGTATAGGGTCTCACTGTGTTTCCCTGGTTGGCCTAGAAACTTGCTCTGTAGACCAGGCTGGCCTTGAGCCCACAGAAATCCACCTGCCTCTGCCTCCTGAGTACCAGGATCAAAGGTCTGTGCCACCACGCCCAGTCAAGACTCCCATGGGGGGTGGGGCGGGATCTGTGGTTGGTATATAAGATGAATAGAAAATTTCTTAATAATAATAATAATAATGATAAAGAAAAAAAAGACTCCCATTAGTGCATTCCAGGAGTCTCAGCAGGTCCAGAGGGGAGCAGCAGGGCAGCCAGGTGAATGAGTCTGCTCGATGTGCCCATGTGTCTGTACAGGCCAGCCCACCTTTTGCTCTACATCCCCTTGGTTCCAGCTCTCCATCAGCCTCTCAACATCCAAGCAGACGCCTGCCACACCCCTGGGGTGGCCCTCAAGTTCCGTAAGCAGAGACCCAGCTCACCTGGGGAGATGTCTAGTGAGACCAGTATCCAGTTACCAACTAGGGCTGGGAGGTCAGACAGGGGCAGCCCGCGGGCAGGACTGAAGTTCTAGGAACTGGTGTCTAGGAGGCACACAGCCATCTGCCCTCAACACTCGTTTCCATTCCTGGGGCATAAAGACCATGGCGTCGGCTGGGACAGCGGGGCTGGGCCTAGTCAACCGTAACACCCCTGGGGACGCTGGTATCCTCTGCTGTGACCAGCTCCTCTCTCTCCTCCACCGGAACAGCCTCCCCGCACCCCTCACCCTGGCCCTGGCACAACACACCATGCCTATTTAAGGCAAATCTCCAGATCTTTTAAATAACATTCGCTCCTTGTGAAGAAGGCAGGCCAGGCCAGAGTTTAGGAAAAGGGGGTGGGGGTGGGGAAGACCAAGCGTGAGGAGGTGCAGATGTGAATTTCTCTCCTCCACAGGGTGTCTTGGAAAGATCCCAGCTCACCACCACCCCCAGCCGCCCACCCCCACCCCCGCCCTCCATTTGTTCTCAGGACTGGCTCCAATCCAGGAGGGAGGCACTCCCAGAATGCTAGTGTGTCCCTAGCTGGAGTCCAGGTGGAGTGGGGTGGGAAGGGGTAAGATTTTGGATGCAGGAGGGATGTATGCTTGGGTGCAGGAACACACCCAGAGTGCCCAGCAGGGGAAGGGGGAGTGTCTGAAGGAGGACGGACCACTGACTGACCTCACAGACAGCCCAATGTGAAGGATGAACCACGCTGCTGTTTGATTCTGTAACTCAAGGCTCAGAGCATCCAAGAGACCTGCCAAGGGCAGCACAGCTGGTGAACACCAGGGCTGATGTTTTCCTGCCCCACCCTGCCAGGTCTCTTTTGCTTGGGACACGTGGGTCGCGGTAACTCTTGGCACAGGCCAGGCCATTCAAAATCCACCCCACCTTTCTCTTTCTAGCTCGCGGTGGGCCCACCAGATCAACCTTTTCTCTCACCTGCACCTCTGCCCCAGACCACCTGGATTCCTTCTTTTTCCTCTTTTGCTCTTGGTATGTTTTCCCCAGGCAGGCCCTCCCCAACCTCAGCTCTGCATTGCCAATCCACCTGGGGTCCTTGCATGACTGATACCTTTCCAGGGTTCAAAAGGAGACATCAAGGGCCTTGCACAGATCAGGTTGCCTAGAAGAAGCAGGCGCTCACTTCACAGCTGTGTGAGCCGCAGTGGAGTTGGCCGCCTCCCTGTGTCAGACTGGATTGCAGGTGCGGCAGGAGGCTTGAGAGCCCTAGCTTGGCTTTCTTCCGGTCACTTGGAGCTGAAAGAGCCACAGCGGTCCAATCAATGGCCAGGGAGTACAGAGGAGCAGGCTGTGGGCCCTGAGAATGTCCCTTGGGGGTCCCAAAGTGAGAAATAAGCTTAGGTGGGTCTGATTGGGACCTCAGTCCCTGGGGTCTACTATAGGAGATTCAGCCAGTCTCAATGCCTATGTTGGGGGGCTGCATAGGAGTGAACTCTAATAGGTCCTTAAACTTGTTGAGGTCTTTCTAGTCAGGCTCTATTAATCCTTTACATCCTTGGTCAAAGGTCTTCCCCTCTTTGGGCCTCTGCCACATGGATGGATTAAATAAATTTTGTTTTTGACAAGGTCTCACGTAGCCTAGGTTGGCCTCAAACTGTAGTGAAGGATGACCTTGAACTTTCAATTCTTCTGTCTCCACTTCCCCAGTGCTATGATTATGGGCTTGCGTCTAGATGCCCGGTTTATACGGCACTGGGGGGCTGAACTCGGTGCTTCACGCATGTGAGGTAAGCAAGCACTCTACCAATGGAGCCGTACCTCTGAGATCCTGTGCAGACCTCAGTCTCCTGCCAGTCCAGCCACATCCTCAGATGCCAGCCTGCCCTCAGAGCCCACTGGGAGTCTCCAATATCTCTGGCTACCACTCTCTTCCTTGTGAAGACCTGCCCCCCACA
Source organism: Peromyscus leucopus (assembly GCF_004664715.2). Classification (NCBI taxonomy): domain Eukaryota; kingdom Metazoa; phylum Chordata; class Mammalia; order Rodentia; family Cricetidae; genus Peromyscus; species Peromyscus leucopus. The sequence goes on along the minus strand of NC_051069.1, from coordinate 7,142,814 downwards.
TGACCCTGAATTCCTGAAGCTTTAGAAACTTCCAGGTTTCTCAAAGCCTGACTCAGAACAATCCACCTCATCATCCAGCATTTAGCCTGCCCTCCTGTGCCCAATTTCCTCACTGCCAGGGGCGATAACAAGCCCTCACTTGGGGTCTGGAGGTGGATTAGCACTTAAGAGCACTTGCTGCTCTTTCAGAGGATTTGAGTTTGGCGTCCACACCCACGCCAGGCAGCTCACAAGCACCTGTAACTCCAGCTCCAGGGGACCTGACACCCTCTTCTGGCCTTCGAGAGCACCTCACTCCTGCACACACACGCGCACACACACACACACACACACACACACACACACACACACAAATCTCAGAACAAAGCAAAGCAACCCAGCCTTTTACTGGGAGGGCTCCGAGATTTTCCCTGAGGCGTCTGGGCAATGCTGGGTGCCTTGGCCAGGGCCTCTAGCTTCTCTCCTAGAAGTCTACCTGCCCACTCCATCCCCAGGCTTCTTTCAAGCTGGCTTGGCTCAAGTCCCACTCTTTTCGAGAGAGGCCAGTCCCCTTCTGTAGGCCTAAGAGAGAGGGGACATCCACGTTCCTGCCTCTGTGGGCAGCTCCCCCATCCTAAGGAGATGCAGAACCGGGGGCTCCTGGAGACTCCACTAGCGGGACACTTGCTGTAGGAATGGCACACCACTGTCTGAGTTTTCTCGTGAGATTGTCTTTGACCCTCAGAAACATCTTCACTGCCGACTGTAAAGACACTCCAGTCGAGCCTCGGCGAAGACTCCCAACTGAAAGTCTTGACCCTGTTTGGCCTTGTTAGGGTGACTGACCAAATGAACTCTTGGGACAGCCCCGCCTCTAGAGCCCAGGGACAAGCTGACAGGAAAAGGAAGCTATTTGGATGCTTAAGAGAGAAGCCAGAACCTGAACGTTCAGCAGAGTCTGAACACTGCTCATGAATTATAAGATGTTGGGGAGGCCACATGCTTCCAAGCTTCAGGCTCCTCATCAGTAACATAGGGCTGGTGCCTATTCTACCCCAGGACACAGGAGTCAAATGATGCATACAAACTGACTAGCTCAAAGCCTGGCACCTCACTGGTGTACACACAAAACAGTAAGATTAGGTGCAGTGGCGCATGCCTGTTGTACAGCCCAACCTAGGCAACACAGTGAAACTACACATCACAAAACAAATCAGGGTGCCAAGGAGTTGGCTCAGCAAGGAGGGGCACCTTGAGTTCATCCTCAGAACCCACTGATGTGGTGTAATCCCAGAATTCCTATGGTGAGATGGGAGGAAGAGACCGGAGAATTGCCTGAAAGCTCATGGGCCAAGTAGCCTGAAGTACAGGGCGTGGCAGAGAAACCACAGAGACCCTGAAACCACGCTTGAGCAGTAGAAGGTGAGAAAGGTCCTGAAAGTTGTCCCAACCTCCACATGTAGGGTATAGCAGCCCTCCGCATATAGGATATAGCAGCCTTCCACATGTATGGTGTGGCAGACCTCCACATGTATGGTATGGCAGACCTCCACATGTATAGTATGGCATGCATGTACACATGCGTGCACGTGGTTACACACACACACACACACACACACACACACACACACACACACACAAATCATAAATAAATAAATATTGGTAGCTATAGCTCTTGGGATGTTTTGTGATGTTGAGGATTGAACCCAGGGCATTAGCCCATGCCAGACAAACCCTCTACTACTGATCTGGACAACTGTTGGGGGTGGATATTGTAGGGAAGTCAATCTTAGGCGGTTTGCTGAAGATGGTCAGAAGATAAAGTAAACACAAAGTCTCAAACACGACGCTAAACAACCTCCACGTATCATCTCATTGAAGTCCGTTTCCTCCTCTGTTAAAAGGGGTTTGAGACAAGTTTCCCGAGTCCTCTCCAACTCAGAGAATTGTAAAAAATGTTTTAAGTAAGACTGCTCACTTTATCAAACAACTTCTTTCTTGTTCTGTTTATATTCCAATGGTTGCTTTGTTTTTTGTCCTGAAGACTGAACCCGGGGCCTGGTGTATGCTAACAGGTGTCAATGGTCACAAATGGGTTTGGACCTAGAACCAGGAGAGAGGCCGTATCTCGCATTCGTTTGCTCTTGTGATGGCCTCGCTATCCTACAGAAGCCCTGCTTGGCTTGAGCTCACCATGCAGAACGAGCAGGCATCAAATTTTCAGTGATTCCCCTGCTCTGTCTCTCCAGTGCTGGGATTAGAGGCGTGTACCACCATGCTGCCCGAGACTCTTTCCAGAGTGGCAGGCGGCACTCGGAAGGAACGGGAGGGACGTGTCCCTTGAAGGCAGTGACATCATGGAAGCTGAGCTCTGGCTTCTGCCCAGCATCTGGTTCTTGGGCCTGGAACTTGTCAGCCTCACCTGTCAGTCCTCCTCTGGCCAGTAGGCAGGGGCCAGCAGTTATCACTGGAGAAGGCACGGCTGAGGGAGAGGCAGATGGAGTCAGAGTCCGGAGACGTGCTCCTGTGAGCCAGGCATCGCCGGTCTGACTGTACCGCTACTCGACAAGCCCTGGGAAGCTCTCAAAGACTCACTCTTTCGTGCGCTCCTTCATTCATCTTCTTCATATTAATAAACTGAATACTCAGCAGCTGGGCATGATGGCACACACCTGTGACCCCGCATTCAGGAGGTGGAGGATGAGGATGAGGAGTTCAAGGGTGACAGGGTAGGTTCAAGGCCTGGGCTGCATGAGACTTACCTCAAAAATAATTACACATAGAAATTAAAAAAAAAATAACAAACATACCTGTCCACCACACCTGGCGCTGAAATGGCTCCAGGGAATCAGACAAAACTTCCTTCCTATAGTCTAAGAGAAGCAGCTGAGTGTGGTTCATATCTGATTTCTGGTAGTTGGGAGACTGAGGCAGTTTCCAAGTCTGAGGCCAGCCAGGCTGAAAAAGACAAAGCAAAACAAAACTGTAAGTAGCTGTAAGGGTCAAAGAAAGCAGAAACGTGTTAGAAAATAATAGAAATTCAGTACTATAGAACTGTCTAAGAAAGCTGCTTCCCCCACCCCCACCCAGACAGGGTTTCTCTGTGTAGCTCTGGCTGTCCTGGAACTCACTCTGTAGACCAGGCTGGCCTTGAATGCAGAGATCCACCTGCCTCCACCTCCAGAGTGCTGGGATTAAAGGCATGTGCCACCACTTCCTGGCTAAGAAGGCCTCTTTCCACATGCAAAAGGGATATATGGCTATGAAGAACATTCTAGAGAGAGAAAAGGGTGTATATAAAGCCCTGATAGGAAAGCTTTAGATGTTTGCAGAACCTTAAGGCCAGTGTAAAATGGGCATGTGGCAAACTGCTTTCTAATAAATGCCAACTGAGCAAATGAAAAAAGGATCATAGCCAGACAAGGTGGCACACACCTATAGTCACAGCACTGAGTCACAGCACGAGCAGCCTCAAGCTCAAGGTTAGCCTGAGCTACACAGCCAGACCATTTCTGAAAACAACCAACACAGCAAACAAAAATAACCATAAACCCCACAAACACGTATTCTTCTTCCAGTCCAGATGATGTATATTCCCATGTAAGACACACAAAATACCATCTCCATCCACTGCATTTGGGAAACAAGGATTCTCCAGACACGAAAAGCCAGACAAGGAAAAAACAGTGACTGCTCAGTAGGAAACAGTGAGGTCAGTTCTATGAATGTCCCTTCGTGTTACCTAAACAGTTTCCAGATCTCAGCCTGGGAAGGAAGCGTTCTAGTAGCCCCTCTTCATTGAAAAGAACACACAGCGGCCAGGGTTTCAAGTCAGAGAGCTAAAAAAGAACATGTACACAACTGGACATATTCCATATGTATAAAAAAAAGAAAGCAGGGGCAGGGCACTGTGTAACACCTGCGGCCTCATATTCCACCTCAGCACTGCAAACAAAATGACACAAAACCGCTGGGCAGTGATGGCGCACGACTTTAATCCCAGCACTCGGGAGGGAGAGCCAGGTGGATCTCTGTGAGTTCGAGGCCAGCCTGGTCTACAGAGTGAGATCCAGGACAGGCACCAGAACAGAGAGAAACCCTGTCTCAAAAACAACAACAACAAAAAGACACAAGACCAAACACTTAATTGGAACTATAGAGGTCAAAAGCACAGCATCACAATAAAAATCCTACCAGGTGGTCTCATACCCTGGACACTAGCCAGATGACTAGATGGAGACTGTGGCAAGCACTCGAGGTAGGTAGGGGCAGGAGGATCATGAGATCAAGGTCATCCTTAGCTGCACAGTAGGGTCAAGACCAGCCTGGGTTATTTGAGATTCTGTCTCTGAAAGGAACGTTTGTGTGTGTGTACTGAATGGCACATGCCTGTAACCTCATCTCTTGGGAGGCTGAGGCCAGAGGATTACTATAAATTCAAGGCCAGCCTGGTCTATATATGGGACTCCTTGTTAGCCAAGGTTACATGACAAGACCCTGTATAAAAATAAAAAAGGAAAAAAAATTATAATACAGTAAGATACCTCTAAATAACACAGATACAGATATTTAATTTTTTTTTCTTCCTCTCATATTTTAAGTTTGGTGTTTTTGTTTGTTTGCTTGCTTGCATGTGTCTGTGTACAACATGCATGCAGTACCTGCCAGGGCCAGAAGAGGGCACTGGATTCCCTGGGACTGGAGCTACAGATGGTTATGAACCACCATGTAGGTGCTAGAAATTAAACCTGAGTCCTCTGCAAGAAAAACAAGTGTTCTTAACCACCGGCCCATCTCCCCAGCCCCTTCAGGCTTTTTTTTTTTTTTTTTTTTTTTTTGAACATTTCTCTGTTAGCTTTAGCTTTCCTACTCATTAGTACCAGCTGGCTCGAATCACAAAACGCCTGCTCTGCTCCAGCTATAACGTCCACACTGCAGCCGAAGCAAACACCTTTAATCCCAGCACTCGGGAGGCAGAGGCAGGTGGATCTCTGTGAGTTCAAGGTCAGCATGGTCTATATATAGGGAGTTCCAGGATAGCCGGAGCTACACAGAAAGACCTTGCCCCTAGTCTCAAAAACAACCAGACCAACCAAACACCTTGTTCTCCAGTTGGGCCCACACACTTACATGTCTATGAGGGTTCTGGAGAGGCATGAAGAAACACCCGAGTCTGGATGGGGTCTAAGAGCCAATGGGATAAAGAGCGATCTATCCAGCCTCTTACGACACAGGAGTTAATACACAGAGCACTCTTGTGTACTGGCATGTTACAAGCTTTCTAGGGCACTGGTGTACGCACAGCCTGTAGTATGTTTTCCTGGGACCTAGCCATGCCCCTTGTTTTTCTGTTCCGTGTGGCTGCTTTCTACTAAGGTTACAAGGGTTGACTGTAGTAGCTGTAACAAACATGTGGTTTTGTGGCTTACAGAGTCGTGTGTAACTAGCTCTTTAGGGTGATAATTATACAGATGTGTCCTGGTTGGTTTTTGTCAACTTGACACAAACCTAGACATATCTGGGAACAGGGAATCTTTTTTTTTATTTTTTATTTTTTTATTTTTTGGTTTTTCGAGACAGGGTTTCTCTGTGTAGCTTCGTGCCTTTCCTGGAGCTCACTTGGTAGCCCAGGCTGGCCTCAAACTCAGAGATCTGCCTGGCTCTGCCTCCCGAGTGCTGGGATTAAAGGTGTGCGCCACCACCGCCCGGCTCTTTTTTTTTTTTTTTAACTTAACATAATTTTATTGGTTCTTTGGGAATTCCACATCATGCACCCTAATTCTTCTCACCTCCCAGTCCCTTCACCCCTGTATCTCCCCCGAAAGAAAAAAAAAAAAATCAAACCAAACCAAGCACACAAACCCAACAAAACAAAACAAAACACCTCTTTGATCCTCCATCTTTCCCACCTCTCCACACTTCGTTTGTCCTGGTGGCATCCGGAGCTGTGACGTCACCCAGTTCACCCTTTTGTCCAATCAGCTTTACTTGCAAATGTTCACTGCAATGAGTCATTGGCCTGGTGCAAGGCCTCTGGTTTCTGCGACACCATCATCACTGGATCCTCACTGAAACACCTCTCTGAAATCACGTGGTGGCCCCCAATCTTGCAGATACTGAGGGTGTCTTTCCACAGGACCAGTCCCTCATCGAGCAGGTCCTGGATGGGGTAGATGTTGAAGTGGGTCAACCCAAGGCCCAGCTGTGGGCGTGGGTGGTAGCTGAGCTGAGCTGGTCAGTCCTTGCCACTGGGGCCGCTCGCTCCCCATGCCATCAGGGTCAGCTCTCTCTCCTGTGGTGAGGAGTGGGACCATCTCTCTGGAATTCGGCGTTGGGGGACAGCTCTCCCATGAGTCTCAGGGCCAGCAAAGGACAGGGCTGGCTCCGTATGGCCCTCTGATTTCATCACCCATGGTTCCTATGGCCCTCTAAGGTGACACAGGCCACAGACATCAACACAGACCCCATCTACAGCAGGACCACGGACCCAGACATGGCCTTCAGCAGCAGCTCTGGCCCAGATGTCACCATGGGAACAGAGAATCTTACTGAAAAAAAAAAAAATGCCTTTTTAAGATTGGCCTGTACTGGGGCTGGAGAGATGGCTCAATGGTTAAGAGCACTGGTTGCTCTTCCAGAGGACCCAGGTTCAATTTCCAGGACCCACATGGCAGTTCACACCTGTCTGTAACTCCAGTTCCAAGGTTTCTGACACCATCACACAGACATACACACAGGAAAAACACCAATGAACATTAAATAAACAAACAAACAAACAGATTGCCTTTAATCCCAGCACTCAGGAGGCAGAAGCAGGTGGATCTCTGTGAATTCAAGGCCAGCCTGGTCTACAGATTGAGTTCCAGGACAGCCTGATCTACACATAGAAACCACATCTCAAAAGAAAACCTCCACAAACAAACAAAAGAATCAGACAGGATCACCTTTTGACTTCCTTGAGCATTCTGTTTTATTCACCTTTCTTTTTTTTTCTTTTCTTTTCTAGGTTAGGTGTGGTAACACACTCTTTTAAAAAAGATGCATCTATTTATTTTATGTATATGAGTGCTCTATTGACTTTATTCCAGAAGAGGGCATCAGATCCCACTTTAGATGGTTTCGAGCCACCATGTGGTTGCTGGGAACTGAACTCGGGCTCTCTAGAAGTGCAGTCAGTGCTCTTAACCCCCAAGTCATCTCTCCAGCCCCCTAAGCCTGTAACATACTTTTGTGTGTGTGTGTGTGGGGGGGGTTGAGACAGGGTTTATCTGCATAGTTGTGGTGCCTTTCCTGGATCTTGCTCTGTAGACCAGGCTGACCTCGAACTCACAGAGATCTGCCTGGCTCTGCCTCCTGAGTGCTGGGATTAAAGGTGTTCATCACCACCACCTGGCACCTGTAACATACTTTTAATCCCAGCACTTGGGAGGCAGATTTTGGTGAGTTGGAGGCCAGCCTGATCTACACAATTAAATCCTGTCTAAAAAAAAAAAAAAAAAAAAGAAAAGAAAAGAAAAAATTGAAACATTTACTGTGTGTGCCCTAGCATGCATGTGGGAGGTGAGGTGGGGGTTCTGAGGACAACTGGTGCAGGCCGGTTCTCTGATTCCATCGAGAGGGTATAAGGAGTCAACTCCTGTGCCCTGGCTACAAGTGCTGTTATCTGCTGAGCCATCTTATGGACCCAGTATTAGTTCTGAAAACATTTGCTAGAACCAGCTGTTGCTGAGTCTGGTGTTGTAAGCTACTATGTGTATTTATGTCTATGCACACATATATGTACTTTTTTGTAGTTGGTATTTTTTTTTTAAAAGATAGGGTCTCAGTATGTAGCCCAAACTAGCCTCAAACTTGCAATCCTCCTGTCTCAGCCTCCTAAAGTGCAGAGATAAGGTATGAGCCACTCCACCCAACAAGTCATATATGACTGTAAACTTTAGTTCCAACTCCGGTCCTGAGAACAAAGGGAGACTGGGGGAAAGTCTCTTTAAAAGAAGAGGGAAGGAATGGGGTGGGGGTGGGGCAGGAGGAGGAACCAGGGAAGCTGCTGCTGCAGCTCTGGACAAGGCTGTGCACAGGAAAAGCTCTGGGGAGTGTGAGTGCTGCAGGCCAGCAGCCAGAAGCTGCCTCGGAAGGGAAGCCGAGGAAGAAGGAGCAGATCCAGTTCTGGGGAACGGGACTGGGGTACGGCTGGTTCTCCCACTTTGGTATATGAACTTCAGAGTTCTTTGAAATGTGTACAACAAACAGGCAATATTTTTGCAGCTGCAGAGACCCTGTAGCTGAGTGGGGGGAGGGCGCCGAGCACTTGCCTGGAATGCCCTGGGTTCATGGCCGGCACTGCGGAGAGAGAGACAAAAAAAGACAGGAGGCTGAGGTCAATCTTCAGTGATGCAAAAGGGGAAAAAAAACGGGTGAAGAAAAGACCAAAAGGAATGTTCAAAATGTAAAACCCAGCAGCTTTGTGGAAAATAGCAAAAAATAGCTGGCCTGTGGCAGCCCATGCCTTTAATTCCATAATTCGGGAGGCAGAGGCAGGCAGATCTCTATGAGTTCAAGGCCAGCATGGTCTACAGAGTTCCAGGACAGACAGGGTTACAAAAGGAAACCCTGTGTCGAAAAAACAAAACCAAACCAAACAAACAACCCCTCCCCCCAAAAAAAACCCCAGTAATAAAAATATAGCAATAGATTGGGGGAGAAACCTAATTGACAACTGGGATAAGCTAGATGATCAACCAGAAGACGTCCATCAAGTGGAAGTTGAATGAACATAGCATTATGGCCAGTACAAATTCCAGATACAGACTCACCACCAAGTTATTTGCTGAGAAAAAGAAACAAGATACAATGTCTATGCCAGGCTGTGGTGGCCCACGCCTTTAATCCCAGCACTCGGGAGGCAGAGCCAGGAGGATCTCTGTGAGTTGAGGCCAGCCTGGTCTACAGGGTGAATTCCAGGACAGGCTCCAAAGCTAGAGAGAAACCCTGTCTTGAAAAACAAAAAACAAACAAACAAAGATACAATGTATACAAGCTGCTACATTTACATTAAAACTATACACACAAAGGTCTGTAGATGTTTCTGGCATCCCAGCCATATATATGTAAATGTTGCTGGAAGACTAGGGGTTGGAAGATTTAATGATCTTAGGGATCAATATTCCCTTCATCAGACTAAGTAAAATTCACTGAACACAAAGTTAATCTTTTTGTCTTGTAAGTTTCATATTTATTATTGTTGTATGATGTGACTCTAGGGTAGGCACACTATGCCACTGCACCTGTTGAAGTAACCCTAAGGAGGCAGTTCTCCTTCCACCATGTGGGTTCTGGGGATGGAACTTGAGTGGTCAGGCTGAACAGCAAGTGCCTTTCCCCACCAAGTCACCCTATATTAATTATGTTAAACTACAGAACTTTAGTATGAGCATTGTTGTTTAATTATCATTTCCATCTTGCGGCAGAACACTGTCATTCTACCAGAATAGACCCCCAAACAAACCACGCCTAGCTCTCATCTCCTCAGCTCCCAGAAAATTCTAACATGCATCTTGCCTCTTTCTGGATATTATTATTATTTTTGCTTTGTTTCGTTTTTTTATTTTTAATTTTTATTTATTTATTTATTTTTAACAATTTATTTATTTTTAACAATTTATTTATTATTTATTTATTTTTCTTTTCTTTGGTTTTTCGAGACAGGGTTTCTCTGTGTAGCTTTGCGCCTTTCCTGGAACTTACTTTGTAGACCAGGCTGGCCTTGAACTCACAGAGATTCTCCGGCCTCTGCCTCCCGAGTGCTGGGATTAAAGGCGTGCGACACCACCACCCAGCCTATTTTTTATTTTTTTAAGATGGGGTTTCTCTATGTAGCCCTGGCTGTCCTGGATCTCGCTCTGTAGACCAGGCTGGCCTCAAACTCATGGAGATCCACCTGCCTCTGCCTCCTGAGTGCTGGGATTAAATTTGTACACTTTCACCTGCTAGCTTGGATATTCTTTTCTGTTTTTTTTTTTTTTTTTTTTTTTTTTTTTTTTTCTGAGACAGAGTTTCTCTGTGTAGCTTTGCGCCTTTCCTGGAACTCACTTTATAGACCAGGCTGGCCTCGAACTCACAGAGATTCACCTGGCTTTGCCTCCCAAATGCTGGGATTAAAGGCATGTACCACCACCACCGGCCTGGATATTCTTTATAAGCGGAATCGTACAATGTGACCTTCGACTCTGGCTTTTTTCACCTCCCATATTTTTTCAGGGTGTTCACATCAATTCTTTTTGTTGATGAATTTGCCAGGTGGCAAACATTTGGGTTGTTTTACTAGTAGGAATACTCACATACAGGATTTGTTTGAGGAGAAACTGTTCATCAGTTATTTGAAGCACGTACCAGCATTGGAATTGTTGGATCATATCTAGTTTCTTATTTTGTTTTGTTGGCACTGGGAATAGAATCCAGGGCCTTGGACATGTAAGGCAAGCAGTCTATCACTGAGTTACCTGTTCAGTCCCCACTGGTCAACAGTAATCACATATTTTAACTCTTTGTGGTGGTTTTATATATCCTGGCTAGTCTTAATCTTGTAATCTTCCTGCCTTAGCTCCTGGAGTGCAGGGATTATAGGGATATGCTGTTGTAGTTGGCTCAAATTGTTTTCAATATTATTTTGTACAGTATTCGCTTATTTGGACTTTTTTTTTTTTTTCCTGACAAGTCTCATGTAGCCCAAGCTGGCTATCCTTAACCTACATGTAGGTTTTATTCATATAGAAACACTGATGATGTCTCAAAATAGAAAAGAGGATATATATTCATGGAAGGGGAGTGTACTATAAACACAGGAGATTATTATTATGAGATAAGAAATTAGCAAGTCTTTCTCTAGATAACTCCTGGAAGGAAACTGCAAGTTGGACTCAGAGATCTCAGTTCAGATTAAATTCGCTTCCTGCACTCTGTTTCAGGAGTGTGCACACGGCACCCTGGATTCAAGTTCCAGTCCTGACAGGCACAATTGTGCTTCCTTGTGCAGGTTACTTGACCTCTCTGTACTTCAAATGTAAAACAGAAAAATTGCCTCACAGAGCAGTAACGAGGAGTAGGTGGGCTCGGATGTGAGAGCCCAGCACACAGCTCTGTTGGTGGTCTTCTACTAGCAGGGCCCAGCGGCTCTTCTCTCTGCAGAACATTGTTGTCTACAGGGTATTAATGGAGCTGTTCTGATGCCCGCACTCTCCAGGAACTGCCAGAGGCCTGGCCCAGCTGGACACTATCCCCCTCCCAAAATACTTCTCTCCCTTTAGTGTGAGTTCAGAAGAGGGGGCAATTATGCTTTCGGGTGACAGGAACCACGGTCAGATGTAAAGAAGAGGGCTTGCTGTCTGCAGAGGGCTGCCCTATCTGTATCACGTAGGGAAAAGCTGGGTGAAGTCATGGGAGACAGAGCTGGGTTGAACCAGAGAATGGCCTGCCCTTGCCAGATATACTGTCTCATTTGACCGCACACAAACGTATGGGGCGGGTACTATGCCCATTTCATGAATGAAGAAACTGAGGCTGAGTGGCTAGTCTTTTCCCTACAGCCCTAGAAACAAATACTATGTACAACAAGTACAGGTCCATCTCCATCCTGAACTCAAAAGCTTAACTACTATGCTAAGAAGTCAACGGACGCTGGTTGGTGGTGGAGCATGCCTTTGGGAGCTAATCCCAGCATTTGGGAGGCAGAAGAAGGTGATCTCTTTAAGCTCTAGGCCAGCATGGTCTACACAGTGAGGTCAGCCAGAGCTACATAGTGAGACCCTGCCTCGAAAAACAAAATGAAATAACAGAAAGGAATCAATGGACAAGTACTCAACAAATGCTAATCTGGAAAGCTCTTCTGTGACCACAGCTGAAGGTGCAGCAGTGTGGGAACTATGAACGCCCCCATTTCTGACTGACACAGGGTTAGCTTCTGGTGGAAATTCAAATGTTTGGTGTAGACAAATGGATCTAGGCCCTAGGCTTCTGGTTGCTGGGTTACTAGGAAATTCCTAAGGCATATATATATATGTATATATATATATATTTGATTTATTTATTACGTATACATTGTTCTGCCTACATATATGCCTGCACACCAGAAGGCACCAGATCTCATTACAGATGGTTGTGGTTGCTGGGAATTGAACTCAGGACCTCTGGAACAGCAGCCAGTGCTCTTAACCTCTGAGCCATCCCTCCAGCCCCCTAGATATATTCTTAGATGTGGCCAGGGAATTGGCCTTTTTCAAAAGCTAATTGTGGGTGGTGGAGAGACAGCTCAGTGGTTAAGAAAGCTTGCTGCTTTTCCAGAACGGACTCCAGTTCCCAGCACCCACGTCAGAAAGTTCATAACCACTTGTAACTCCAGCTCCAGGGGTTCGGATGTCCTCGGCTGCCCTCCACACACATGGCAGAGACTCAGACACATACACTTGAATAGTAATAAAAAAATTTTTTGATCTGCAGGTAAGAATGCAGTCAGCTGACCCTAGATATATCTATGACCCTTGACAGATCCTATGACCTGCAGTTCCCTGTACATTCCACTGAGGAGATACCTAGGTTAGGGTATTGCTCTCTCCGCCCCCCTGCCTTTTAAGTTCTTGGAGAGAATGAGTGTGACCTCCCCTTGATGGGAGTAAAAATGGGGGGCCCAGAGGTTGCACTGACACCTTCAGAGGGAAGGGGTCATGCTGTCTTCATCCTGCCCCCCTCATCTTCTATGGCGCCTCAGGACCCACAAGATTGCCACTCGGCCCACTGGGTGTGGTGGTTTGAATGTAACTGGCCCCCATAATCTCACAGGGAGTGGCACTATTAGGAGGTGTGGCTTTGTTGGAGTGGGTGTGACCTTGTTGGAGGAAGTGTGTCACTGTGGGGCGGGCTTTGAGGTTTCCCATGCTCAGGATACCACCCAGTGTCTCAGGCGACTTCTTGTTGCCTACAAGATGTAGGACTCTTGGCTACTACACATCTGCCTGCCTGTCATCATGCTCCACCCCCCCCCATGGTGATAATGGACTGAACCTCTGAAACTGTAAGCAAACCCCTTCAATGAAATGTTTCCTTTATATGAGTTGCCATGGTCATGGTGTCTCTTCATAGCAACAGAAACCGTAACTAAGATGCTGGTCAAGTGCAATGACTCCCACATCAGCTCCTTTGGCTTTTGGGAACTTGGGCTAGTAGGGCCAGCCTGCCATACTTGGTGAACAGTTCTGTAATTTGTCTGGCTGAGAGGGTGGAGGTCACGGAGTCACCCAGGGAAGCAGGCCAAAGAGGTATTTTCAGTGACCTTTGGTTCCCTGGGAAGGACTCAATAGCCAGTAAAAGTTTAGCAAGTGCTGTTTAATGGATGCCAGAACTTAAAACCCATTTCAAACAAAAACAAAACCAGAGAGTTGTTGAAACAAAACAAAAAAATCACTTAGAGGTCCGTATGAAAAGATCTTTGATTAATTTGATTTTTTTTCCTAGAAGGAAAATTTCCTTCTTGGCCCCAACTTCAGACCATTTTGCCTCAGCTTCCCGAGGAAAAAGATCCGATCACCTTTATTGTTTTTCTAGTGACCCTTTTAGTTCACGATGTGTTGCTTTAACAAAATACCCGCAATTAGATAATTTGCAAAGAATAGAAGTTCACCTTGCTCATGGTTCTGGAGACTACTAAGTCCGAGAACATGGCACCAGAATCTGCTCAGCAGCCTGGGGCTGCATCACATACAAGGACTATTAACATATGAATTTGGGGAGTAAGTTTCCAATGCATCAACACGGGAGGGAGGGGGCACTTTGAAATCAACAGTACTTACCATCTGCTTTTGATGATAGAAAGGGAAACAGAGACAGGAGGATTATTAGCTCCTGGCCAGCCTGGGCTACACAGGAAGGGCCTGACTCCCCCTCCCCCCAAAAAAAACAAACAAACAAACAAACAAAAAAAAAAAACCCTAAAACCTGAAGGTTCCATCCTTGGAATCCCTCTAAAAAGCCAGGTGTGGTTCCATCCACAGGCTTATAGTCTCATGATTGGGCGATGAAGGCCCACCACCCTAGCCTCACCAAACAACAAAACCCACCAAGATGAACAACAGCTCCGGAGGAATGACACCAGAGTTGGCCCTTGGGGAGAAACATAAACAGAAACTGATACTCAGCATCTTGTGTGTTAACTCAAGGGACTCGATGTCAGCCACTGAACCTCAGTTTCTCTCTCTGCAAAGACCACTGAGGCTACACAGGAATTCACAAGTGCTGGCTGCTGAGAGGAGGCCCTAAGTAGGGTCGTCAGTGTCGAGGACAGAAACTTTGGCCCGCTCAGACACCCTATTAGGACTTCTCTGGATTCTTCTTTTTTTCTGAGACCGGGTGTCACCTTGTTGCCCTGGCTAGGCTGAAGAGATTTACCTGCCTCTGCCTCTCCAATGCTGGGATCAAAGGCAGCCACTACAACAGGCTCGTATTATTTCTTCAGCCCGTATAATTTTCCCATTCAGGTTCCTGGAATTCTCCTCTCCCATTTTAAGGTAGGGGAAGCAGTCATTGATATGGTAATTTAAAAAGAATGCTTCTAGAGATTTTTCCACAGGAACACTAGCTGCTTTCCTTTCCATTCCTCTTGCTCTCTTTAAAAAAAAAAAAAAAAATGAGATGTGCTTTAATGTAGCCCAGGCTGGTTCACACTCACTGTACAGCTGAGGTTGACCTTGAGCTGTTAGAACAGTAGTTTATGCAGTGCTTCGAACCACATTCAGGACTTTGGGTATGTGTTTTAGTTACTATTCTGCTGCTGTGAGGAAACACCATGGCCATCGGCAACTTATAAAAGAAAGCATTTGATTGGGGGCTTGCTTTATAGTTTCAGAGCACTAGTCCATCGTCATCATGGTGGGAAGTAGCGGGACAGTGTTGGAGCGGTAGCTGAGATGTGACCCTGATCTGTAGGCAGCAAATCCCAAAGACACATCTACTCCAACAAGGCCACACTTCCTAGTCCTTCCTAAATAACCCACCAGCTGGGAACCAAATACTCAAATAGATTAGCCTATAGGACGCACAAGCATTCAAACCACCACAGCATGCCAGGCAAGCATTCAAGTGAACCACACGCCTTACCCCTGAACACTCGATTTTCCCTCATTCAACAAGTCATTCCTGAACTCTTCCTGTCAGGACCCGGGGAAGGCACTCAGAAGTCACAGACTGGAGATAAAGATGAAAGACACATCTCTCTCTTCTGGGTGTCTCCTAATTTCCAGCCAATGGTGGAGAGAGGCAGTAAATACCTTCTGTTGTGTGGCTGGGAGAAGATACTGTCTTTCTAGAAGTCTGGACCTGGAGTGAAGTTCCTAGTCTATCCCTCTCCTGACCTCATTATCATGCCCCCGACTGCCTTGGACTCTGTGGCCATCAATGAACTGTCAGGGTTAGGAGCTCATTCAATACTCAGGAAACCAGAGTGACCCTCTGGAGACTCTGAGAGGTATCTCTAGTTTTACTTTAGGAACGGTTGCCAGGTCAAGTGAATGCAGACTCAGGTCTTCTGATAAATCTACTCTGGGAGTAGTAGTGTTTGTCTTTGATTTGAACTTGGGATCCAGGTTCACAAAGTGGCTCAGAATAAGAGAAGCAAAATAAAATAAAGGATGAGATCTCAGAGACTCTGAGACACAATGACCCAGATTTACTGGCTCTTATCTGACATTCCTGCAACCGAGCACTACTATTTCCATTTTATAGCTTATTTATTGACACTTGGCTAGTGGCTTGCTCAACATTCCACAGTTAGAGCCCTGTGTTTGTATCCCTGGCTGTCCTGGAACTTGCTATGTAGGCCAGGCTGGCCTTGAACTCAGAGGCCTGCCTGCCTCTGCCTCCTGTGCTGGAACTAGAGTGTGCAGGGACATTTATTCCTCAGGAGCAGTTCACCATGTTGTCTGAGTATCTCCCTTGGACCTGAGCTGGCTGATAAGGCCATGCTGGCCAGTGAGTCTCAGGAATCCATTCTCTGCCCTGCGCACTGGGATCACCAAGGTGCTGGAGAATGAAACTCAGGTCCTTTCCCTGACATCCAACAATATTTCCTAAGGGCTAGGAGAGTTCCTCCAATAGTTCTGAGGCCCAGTTTTCTAATGTGTAAATAGAGTGCAGGTCAAGAGGGGATTAGAGAATTTGTTTTAACCTGGGAAACAGTCTCTTGTTCCCTTCCCCCCAGGACCTACTTCACCTAAAAGGTGGGAACTTAAAACCCGTCAGCAACCAAGAAAATAAGCCTCAGAAACACCATTCTTTGAACCTCAAGGTCATCCTCAACCTCTGTTACGCCCAGGATATCTCATGGTAGAGAAAATGAAGTCAGAATTCCCAATCTGCTTTGGAATGTCCAGATACACCAGGGTGGTACTGCTCAGGAGTGAGGTTATCTGATTTTTTTTCCTACTTTTTTTCTTCATTCTTTTCTAGTAGCTGGTGTCTGGAATTTTTCCTACTCTTAAGAATGAAATATTGCCGGGGTGGTGGTGGTGGCAGCAGTTGAAAATGCCTTTTGTCCCAGCACTTGGGAGCCAGAGACAGGCTGATCTCTGAGGCCAGCCTGGTCTACAGAGGGAGTTTCAGGATAGCCAAGTCTACATAAAGAAACCCTATCTCAAAAAAAAAAAAAAAAAAAAAAAAAAAAAAAAAAAAAAAAAAAAAAAAAAAAGGAAAGAAGTATTGTGGCTGGGAGTGGTGATATACAACTTTAATCCCAGACCTCAAGAGGAAAAGGCAGGTGGATCTCTGAGTTTGAAGACAGCTTGCCTGGTCTACATGACAGGCTCTAGTCAGGGCTAAATCAATAAATAAATAACAAGAAATATATGTATAGAAAACCAAGAAAGGGGCTTAGGCACCAGATAAACCCGAAGCATCCTCCAGAAGCAGCCCTAGTATTATTCATAGATTTGTTGGAAATCTACTAATGGAAGAGCACTGGTCAAGCTCTTCAGGGAGGCTACTCCTCCAGCAGATACTCCCGAGAACTAGGAAGTAGGCAGGATTCCCAAACAAGGTATTCCCAGGTCAAAAGAGGGAAGGCACTGAGCATGTGGAAAGGAGGGTGGGAACTGAGGAAGGGCAAGCTGGAGTGGGGGGACTGCAGGGAACAGAAATGTGAGCAGCTCAGAGGCTGAGCTACTGAGGTCACAGCTGGAGGACACAGGGGAAGTTCCCATCCTCCAGGCAGGAAGGCAGACTTGTACTCCCACAACTGCCTTTTCCATCCAGATGAGGACTGAACCTGTAGGCAGTATGAAAATCCTAACGACACACAGGGAATAGCGGCCGGGTTGAGCCTTCTGGTCTCCCTCATCTCCAAGTCTCTTTGCGGTTAGAGATACATTTCCAGGGGTTGTGGGGCCCAGAAAAGACAGTTGCTTCCAAAGTGCTTAAGAGGTGTCACACATAACAGAAGCTCTCCTGACATGTTGAGAATCTTGATGATTCTGGAGAAATGGCTCAGTGGGTAAGAGCCTTGCTCTGCAAGCTGAAGTTCAAATCCTCACCGTGGATGTAAAACACCAGACATGGCTATATATTTATAGCCCTAGCTTTGGGGAACAGAGACAGGTAGATTCTGAGAGCTCCTTAGCATAGTGGAAGTGGCAGAGCTTCCCTCTCAGTGAGACCCAGCAAAGAGAGACTGAGTGAGAAAGTCTCTTGATGTCTTGCTCTGGCCTCCAGATGCACACACAGGCATGTCAGCTACACACTCCCTCCACATACACATGAATCCTCATAAAGTGTTGCTTATTTATGGGACTAGAGAGACGGTTCAGCATTTCAGAGCAGCTGCTGTTCTTCTAGAAGATCCAAAGTTCCAGGGGACTCTTGACTCTGTCTTCCCACCCCTGTGGCCATATGCATGCACATGTGCACTACATATACTCAGGCACATACACTTACATAAAAGGAGATTTTTTTGTTTGTCGTCCTCCCCCCACCCCCCAACAGGGTTTCTCTGTGTAATCCTGGCTGTCCTGAAACTCACTCTGGAGACTAGATTAGTCTCAAATTCAGAGATCTACCTGCCTCTGCCTCCCCAGTGCTGGGACTAAAGCCAAGCATCACTTCACCCAGCAAAGAATATTTTTTTTTTTTTTATTTAAGTGTTGCTTATGAAAGCAAGTAAAAAAAAAAAAAGAAAGAAAATGAAAATAATATTTAACAAGAGATAGTAATGTTACATAAAAGATAAGATATAGCCAGGTGGTGGCGCACGCCTTTAATCCTAGCACTCAGAGGCAGAGGCAGGCGGATTTCTGAGTTCAGGGACAGCCTGGTCTACAGAGTGAGTTCCAGGACAGCCAGGACTTACCAGAGAAACCCTGTCTTGAAAAACTAACAAACAAACAAACGATAATATATAATGGGAGTTAAGCAATTACTCTTTTCCCCCAGTGCTAGAGATTGCATACAGAGCTTTATGCATGCCAAGCTGGTCCTACACCCCAGCTCTGTTCTGTAAACATGGAGGGACAAGGCACCAGCCAGTCAGTTCAGCTGGGAAAAGTGCTTGCCACCAAGGCTAAAGACTGGAGTTCCATTCCTGGGACTCACCTAGAGAAGGAGGAAACCAACATCTCCAAATTGTCTTCTAACCTCCACACAAGTATCATGACATATATGGCCCCAACTCCACAAATAATTTCAAGGGAAGTGCTAGATGCGTGTAATCCTATTTCTTGAGGGTCAGAGGCAGGGGGATTAAGAGTTCAACCTACTCAACAAAACAGGCCCTGTCTCAATAAAATGGGGAGGTGGACACCAAAAATTGAGTGAAGAATCTGTTACAAGAAAAGTGTAAAGTGTGTGTTCTGAATAGGGTGAATTTTGGTTTTTAAAGATGCAGAAAAGGACTAGAGGATATAATAACCTTGTGCATCAGATGGCAGGACTGGGCTTCATTTTCAGAGTTTTCAGTATTTACAAAGTGTGTATTAGCATTAGAAAAGAAGTATTACTTTTAAAAACATTACCAGTTTCCTAACATGAAAAATGCAGTGATGGGGGCCCATGCCTCATCTGTCACTTCTTTGGGGTCTCAGCTTCCTCATCTATAAAATGGAGCCCTTAACCACAAGATGCCTCTCTATTAAAAAAATTCAAATCGCTGGGTGGTGGTAGCCCACGCCTTTGATCCCAGCACTTGGGAGGCAGAAGCAGAGGCAGGTGGATTTCAGTGAGTTTAGGCCAGCCTGGTCTACAAAGTGAGTTTCAGGACAGCCAGTACAGAGAAACCCTGTCTTGAAAAACAAAAACCAAACAAACAAAAAAAAAAAAGAAAGAAAGAAAAGAAAAGAAAAGAAAAAAGAAAAATTCAAATCAATCCTATAGGGATACCTAAGTTTAGTAAACTGTGCTTCTCTTCTGGAAAAAGCCCGAGCTACAGGAGATTTTTCTACAGCAGGATCCTAAGGGGAGGGAGGAATGGGAATTCCTCTTTGGCAAAGGAAGACATCAAGGGCCTTATGGGAAGATCTGCAGGAGGGGAAAATGTGGTAGAGGTATCTGAGGACTCACAAGATTGGTACCACCTGGAGATGCCGGAAGCGGGAAGGACGAAAACTGGGAAGAATGGAGTACCCCTCCCCCAGGCCACAGTAGGGGCTCAAGAGTATTTCCCAAATGGGTGCATATATCACCAGCAAAAACCTCAATTTACTTACCTGTGAGATGACGTATTAGGTCGACAAAGCTGTCAGGGAGGTCGGCCACAGCTCAGCCCTCACGCGTGATGGAGCTAACTGTATTTGGCAGGTCGGCGCAGGGAAATTCTCAGGGTCTAAGCCACTGCCCAGGGTCAAGGTTCCTAACTGGTACAGGGGTGTCAACCAAGGCTTTTCATGTCCACCGCCTCTGAGCGCGGGCTCCCGCCCCAAATCCCAATACTAAGACCCCAGTTCCATACGTTAAGTCGGGGCAGCAGATCGCACCCGGGGACGCCTGACCCGGGCCAGCTCCCCTCCCCTCTCAGCTCTGGCTGCTGAAGCATGATCGGGGCGGGGGGTGGGGGCACAGGAAAGGACCCCAAGGCTCCGGCGGCTCCGCAGGGCCACGGCTCTCCCAGTGCGACTTCAGGTAGGGGAGGGTTTTTTACTAGCTGCAGAATAGCAGACGGTCCTGGTCAGTATTTACACCGCCGGGGGAAAAAAATCCGACCCTAAGGCCGCGCCCCGGCCACTGCGGGTGGGAGTCTGGGTGACCCCGCCCTAGGCGTCAGCCCGCTCTTCCCTCCCCCACCCTAGGGGTTCGGAATTGGAGCGGAAAAAGAGCGAGACGTGAGGAGTCTTAAAAGTGGGGTGGAGGTAACGAACGGAACCTTCTAGGTCATTCGAGGTACCTCTTCCTGTAGGTGAAAACGAGTAGGCTCCCTAACCCTCCTCTTATAGCTGGGGAGGTGAAGGGGGGGGGAGACTTGGTAGTCTAATTCCCAACCCTCGGGGCTGGACGCCTCGGGCCAGAGAGGGGAAGTGATTTCCTCAAGGTCACTCAGCAGAACCACTCGGTGCCTTGCTCAAGATCAGGTGTTTGCCGCCCTCCCCCTTCCCCGCCTTCCCCCCCTAGAGCCCGGCCCTCCGCCGCCGCCGCGCGCGCGAGGGGAGCGCGCGGGGCCGGACCCCCACGGGAATGTGTGTGTGTGTGTGTGTGTGTGTGCGTGTGCGTGCGTGTGCGCCCATGACAGCTTCCAACCCCACGTCAGGGTTTGAAACCCGGGAGCACCGCCGGGCTGGAGATGCAGCGTGCCGGGCACCTCCCGCGCCACCCAACCCCGCGCGGCTCCTTTAAGAAAAGTTCTCTGGAAGAGTTCATCAAAGTTTAAAAACTCGCCTCGGAGAAGGGACGGCGGCGGGGTGGTGGGGGTGGCGGCGGCGAGAGCCGGGTGCGGGAGAGAGGAAGGGGGTCGGCCGGCCGACCGGCCGAGGAAGCGGCGAGGGGAAACCGCCCGCCCGCCGGAGCTCCGAGAGGCAGGGAGGCCGGAGCGCGGCGGCCGGGGCCGGGGCCGGGGCCGGGGCGAGCCCGCAGTGGGCTGCGGGGATTGGCTGCGCGTTCCCCCGGAGACCGCGGGGCGGGGGCGGGGCGGGCCGGGCCCCAGCTGAGGCCGGTTCCGGCGCCCGCCCCCTCCCCCGGCGCCCGCCCCCCGCCGCCGCCGCCGCCGCCGCCGCGGGCGCACTCGCGGGCCGCAGTGAAAAGCCGGAGGCGGCGGCCGCTCGGGCTGCGCACGGGTTCCCGGTGCCTTCCCCTCCGCTTCGGCCGCCTCCCGCACCCTCCAAACTTCATGTGACCCCCCCTTCCTCCTCCTCCTCCTCCCTTTCTCCTTAGCTGGACGCCGCAGCCCTCCGTCTCCGCACGAGCCCGCACGCTCCTCGGGGGGCGCACCGCTCGCCGCGCCCCTGCCCACCTCGGGGCCCCGCGGTCCCGCTCCCCTCTCCGCGGCGCCCCCTCCCCACTCTCCCTCCCCCTCACCATGAGCAGCGTGAAGCCGGACGTCGAGCACTGCACCGGCACGGGCCCCAGCGGCCCGCCGCTGGAGGAGGAGGTGGGTGTGCGGCCGCCGGCGGGACTGGGCGCGCGTGAGGTGCACGCGGAGGCAGGGTGGGCGCGGGAGGAGGGCACGCGGGGCCCGAGGCGGCGCGAGGCCGTGCGGGCCACCGCTCCCGCGCCTTCCCGCCGCTGCCCTTCGCCCCCGGGGAGGGCCAGCTCCGGTCCCGCTGGCGGGGGCGTGCGGCCTGGACCGGCCCGGCGGGGCCGGCATTGTCTTGCCCGCCCTCCCGGGCTGGAGGAAGGGCGTGCGCGCGTCGGCCGCCATCCGGGTGGCCCCGTGGTGGGCTCGCGGGGGCCCCGCACGGGTCCTCCGCCCGCTGCCCGCGTTCCCCACGCCGGGTCCTCGCTTGCGGCTTGGCGCGCGCGCTTCGGCCGAGGAGCGCCTCATGGGTGGCCTGGACACCCCCCCCATCCCCGGGTGGAAGGAGCTGAGAGGGGTTATTGAGGTGGACATGCGGGAGACGTGCTCGCCCTTCAGTCTTTCCCACCCTGACCCCTCCCCGTGACCTTGGAGGCCGGGCCAGCTGCCCTGCGCCTAGGTTCTCGAGAGCTGTAGTCTTAGTGGGCAGGCGGGCGGGCGGGCTTGCCTCGCCTCCCAGTCCCAGAACTTGGGTTTCCGCAGAGATGAGCCGGCAATTTAATTAATTACAGTCAGGAAAGCGAGAACTTGGAAACACCAAGTCTCCCCTGTTCTCGCCCTTTGACCTAAGTAGCCAAGCCGGGACCCCAAACTGTCCTGGGTGGGATCCTTGAAAGAGAGGTGACATCATCTTGTCCAGCCGCCCTGTGCTGAAAAGAAGGGGTGGTGAGACCGCGTCGAGGAACCACCAGCGCCTGTCGGTTTCATGGGCTGGTGAGGGCGACGCACATGTGGGGGATAAAAACTTGAAAGATGCCTGCGCATGGAGGCTAGGCAGGCAGGCAGGCAGAATTAGTATCAAAAGGGGCCAGGCTTCTGGGCTCCTAAGGAGCTCCTTTGGCTGTGCTGTGTCACTCGGGGCTGAGAGACCCTTCCTGCCCCGCCCTGGCATGCTCTTGCCCAGGAAACCAAGGGTCAGTTATCCAGCCCTAGCGCCCTTCCCTTTGGTCTGGGGTAGAAACCGCAGAAGAGGCCCTCATGTTTCTTGCTGGTTGTGCTATGGTTTGCCACCGAATGGCCTCCTGTTGGGCAGCAGAGGCCTGCATCCAGCCTCAGTGCACCAGGGACTGACGTCTTGATGATCCAGGTTTGGATCCTGCTTTGGGCACACGGAGGCAGAAAATTACATGCAACGAGTCACTTCACTCAAGAGATGGGAACGGAGGGTCTGGCATCTCTTTGGCTAGAGTAGCAGGAGTGGCGGCTGGTTTTGGTTTCTGTTAGCTCTGGCCTCTTTGGACCTTAATGTCTGCAGGACCCCATCCTGAGCTACCTGAATTTTAGAATCTCCCATGAGAATTGGGGGGCAGGGGAGGGCGGTGATGCGTGCCTGTTGTTAGCTGGTGTGTCTGTGATCTCAGCTTGTTTTCTCATCCCTTGTGCTGAAATTGGGATGGGGGGGCAGTGGTTCCTCAAGTTGTGCAAGGATCGACCCCAGTCTTGCATCTCTTAAAAGGTTGGCCTTCATCAGGGACTTCATACTGAAAGTCTGACCAGATCCTCAGACCCACGGTTCTGGCTGGGAATTAAACGTTGGCCACACTGAAGAGTTGGAAGAAGTGTGTGGGCCTTGTCTACTTTTTCGTTTGTTTTGTTTTGTTTGCGAGACAGGGTTTCTCTGTGTAGACCCTAATGCCCTGGAACTCAGTCTGTAGACCAGGCCGGCTTCGAACTCAAAGAGATCCTCCTGCCTCTTCGTCCTGAGTGCTGGGATTAAAGGCTTGGGCCACCACCACCTTGGTGCCTTGGCTGCTTTTCAAAATTCCCTTTCTGGGAAAGAGGCTATTCAAAAAGTAGAGTCACCGCTTTTCCTATGGTCCTTGGGGTATGCTATAGCCTTGATGATTCAGAGTCTTGTAGTGGTACCAGCAGAGGGACATGGGCTTGGATTTAGTGTTTAGCAGAGTTCTGGTGGTCAGCAGGTCCTCATTTGGGTGGCACATACACTAAAATTAGAATAATAAAGGGCCGATTAGCATGGCTCTGTTGAAGAAGAAATGAAATCTCATGAAGCATTTCATATTTTAAAATAAAATAGAACTGGTGAAATGGCTCACTGGGTAAGGCGTTGGCTACCAAGCCGGATTACCTGGTCCTTGGGATCTACATGGTGGAGAGAGAGAATGGATTCCTGGAAGTTGTCCTCTAGTCTCTACATATGCACCCTGACAGTCTTTCTCCACCACCACAATCACATTAAAATATGATTGAAAGTTTTTAAATAAAAGAAAACTGGGGGCTTGGTGATCTCTTGGTGTCCAGTTCAGTTCCAGTCTCCCTTCCTTCAGCAGCATTCTGGCCAGTAGCTCAGGAACTCTCAGCTCTGTCTCCTTTTGGTTGCTTGGGGGAAACTAGTCTGCTTTAGTTTAGAGGGTCCCAGGCAGTCAGTTTTACAATCCCTAAGAACCATCATCCAGCTAATGCTGTTAACATTGGTGATTTACTGCTGTGGCTCAAACTGGCTCTTCCTAATCATCTATTGATTAGCTATAACAAGCCTAGAGAAGTAAAAGCTACTGTCCTTTTAACATCTCATTTCCTAAGGGTACCAGGTTGCAGGAGAATGATGCATTTCCTCAGTGCTAGGAGGAATCCCTTACTTTGAACTGCCTCTTACAGTCAGTCAGGTTTCCCTGCTTGCTTCTTGCTCTACCCAAGGAGCTTCATCCATATTGTGAGCATCAGGTTCCTTCTCTGGGATACAGATGAAAGGTTGCAGGTGGGGTGGGGTGGGGTGTGTGTGTGAGGAGGACTTGCCTGGCAGTGGTGGTATGTCTAATCCAGTGGCACCATAGTGACACCATGAAGTTAGAGGTTAGCTCTCCCTGAGATGAGGATGAGTGGAGTAGGAGGTTGTGTAGTGAGTGGAAAGGGCATTCCAAAAAGTACGGCATAGGTCAAAGGATGATTCCCAAGACAGAGACAGGAGAATCCTAGGTTCAAGGCTAACTTGGCTACGTAGTGAGGCTGTATTTCAAAAGCAAAGCTGGGGAGCAGGGTCTCATGGGTTATGAGACCTCATGGTTTATTTCGGTAACTACCAGGAGTTTGCTATGTGGAGAAATAGCAAACGCCACATCATGAAAAGCCTGAGAGCATGTGAAGGAGGGAGGAAGCTGCCATTTTCTTGCACTTGAGCAGATGTGTTAAAAGCTTTGATATCCTTTGGAGGCTAAAGAGGACAGTGAGGAATTAAGGGGAGAAGCTGAAGTTACTGTTTGGTCTAAGGCTATATCCTCTTCCAGGTGGGCCTTGATGGAGTACCAGATAGTGTCACATAGATTCTGAAAATCCTGCTTAGATTCTAGTGATTCTACTGGATAATCCTAGTGATTGTCCTGGATGGCTAGGTATTAGTGTCTCTGGAGAGCATTGTGTATGGTGTTTATATATTGAGAGGATCTTGCTACATTGCCCAGGCTGGCAGCATGCTAGGCTGACCTGAAACAATGTAGCTCAGTCCTCATGACCTCAAATTCTTGAACCTCCTGCCTCAGCCTTCTAAAAACTGGGATTACAGATATGTGCTGCTACACTCAGTGTTACTGAAAACTACTTTATTGCAGTATGATTGACACTGATAAAGCTACATTTATCCAACATGTAATTTGATGAGTTTGGAGACTTGGCTATAGTTACTTTTTGTATTTGTTTTGTTTTAAGGATTGATAACAAGGCATCACCTATGCTAAGCAAGGGGTTTGTCACTGAGTTGCATCCCAGTCCCTACAGTAATTTTGTTTTTAATAGCCCTGGCTGGCCTAGAACTTGGCCTGCCTCTGCCTCCCAGGTGCTGGGATTAATCTATAGTACTTTTTAATTAGGAAGCATCCTTAGGTCATTGAAGTATAATATTTGGATTCCTGAGTTGAGGATATAAGTTTCTAAGACTTTAAAGATGTTTGTTCATAAGACAGGGTCTCATTATCTAACCCTGGATGACCTGAAACTAACAGAGATCCTCCTCCTCCTCTTCCTCCTTCTCCTTCCCCAATGCTGGAATTAAAGGCATGTGCCATCACTCCCAGCTTGTAAAAAGTTTTATGTTAACCTAGTTATAAACTGTAGAATGTCAGGAGTTAATGATGGTCAAGGTATCTACAATTGAACCTATGGTTGCTACCTTCCTTTCCCATAATGGCTGGGGTGTCAGAGGATGTCAGGAAACAGGTCCCTGGCACCTCTGAGAAGTTAGAGCTTAATCTTCCTCTCTGAGGTGTGGGTAAGTAGGAGGGTATTAGGCCTGCAGGGATGGACAGGTGAAGGTTAGTCTAAATCAGCAGTTCTCAAATGGTGGGTCATGACCCCTTTGGGGTTGCATGTCAGATATTTACATTGTGATTCATAACAGTAGCAAAATTACAGTTATGAAGTAGCAATAGAAATATTTTTTGGTTGTGGGGTCACCACAACATGAGGGACTGAACTGTATTAAAGGGTTGCAGCATCAGGAAGGTTGAGAACTGTTGGTCTAAAGGAATTCTTCTGTTAAGTTTGTGGCTTGGCATCTCCCCCCCCCCAAATTTATGTTTTAGTTATGTATATAGTATATGTGTGAGTCATTGTATGTGAGTACAGTGCCCATGTCGGCCAGGAGGGGGCATCAGATCCTCTGGACTGCAATTACAGGTGGGTTCAGGGAATTGAACTTAGGTATCATGCAGGCTCAGTAAGGGCTCTTAACAGTTGCGCCATCACTCCAGCCCCCCATCTCCCTTTTCTTTTCTCTGACATCAGAAACATTTGAAAGATATTCATGATGGTTCATGCATGTAATTCCAGCTCTTAAGAAGTAGAGACAGGCCGGGCGGTGGTGGCGCACGCCTTTAATCCCAGCACTCGGGAGGCAGAGCCAGGCGGATCTCTGTGAGTTCGAGGCCAGCCTGGGCTACCAAGTGAGCTCCAGGAAAGGCGCAAAGCTACACAGAGAAACCCTGTCTCAAAAAACAAAAAAAAAAAAAAAAAAAAAAAGTAGAGACAGGAAGACTGTCTCAAGTTCAAGGCCAGCTACACAAGAATTTCTAAGCCAGTGAGGGCTACAGAGCAAGAGCCTGCCCAATACACACACCAAAGGCAAACAAAGCTAGATGTGGTGTTGAATGCTTCGAATCTCAGCGTTTGGGACGGGAGCAAGAGGGATGGGAGTTAAGGTCATTGGCTATATTGTAAATTGGTGTCCTGGTCAGTGTTCCCTTGCTGTGAAGAGGCACTGTGACCAAGGCAGCTCATATAAAAGAAAAAAGTGAAAGCATTTAACTAGGGGCTTGCTTGCAGTTTAGGAGGTTTAGTCCATTATCATCATAATGGGAAGCATGGCAGCAAGGTGGGGAGGAAGGAAGGGAGGGAGGGATTGAGTTTGGCATGGCTTTTGAGACCTCAAAGCCCACCCCCAGTCACACACTTCCTCCAACCAGGCCACACCTCCTAATCCTTTCAAATAGTGCCACTCCCTGGTGACTAAGTATTCAAATATATGAGCCTATGGGGACCATTCTTTTTCAGACCACCACAGTTGGATTATCTTGGGCTACTGAGACCCTTTCTTCCCACAAAAGACCAGGCATGGTGGCCCACACCTTTTAATCCCAGTACTTGGGAGGCAAAGGCAGGCAGATAGCCTCTTCTATACAGCAAGTTCCAGGGCTACACAGAGAAAACAAAAAACAAAGGAAACCCCCCCCCCCCAAACAACAAGATAACCTCCTCCCCCAACAACAACACATTTAAAAGACGGTGGGACATCTTGGTGCTTGTTGGCAAGCTTTTCAGTATGAGGGAAGGAAGACTTCTATACTTGCAGGCACTTACCTAGGCGTGACCCAGGAGGATTTTGTGAGGAGGTCAGTCTCCTCTCCTGTCTAGGGGCTGTTGTGAATGTGTCTGTCTTCTCAGCTCAGAGAAGGAGATAGTTAAGAGTAAGCCAGTCTGCAGTGTCTGTGTCCCGGGCATCTCCATCTTAATTCCTACTTTCACAATAGCACTGCCAAGTCCTTACATTATCACTTTTATAAAAGAGGAAACCGAGCTGAGAGGTTTGCTTTCACAGGGCTGTTAAGTGGTGAGTCTAGAGTTAGTGCTTAACCACATATTGTACCTCTTCTGTTTTACATTAGAGCTGGTGAGGTGGGGTGGAGAAGAGCAGAAAAGGTGTCTGTAATCAGTTGCTGTTTTTCCTGGTGCTGGTGATCAAACCCAGAGCTTTGTACTTGCCAATCAGATATCCTGTGTCTGAGCATCTACCCTTGCGGCCCCCCAAAAAGAAAAAAATTTTTTTGTTTTGTTTCGAGACAGGGTCTTTGCCTTAGTAATACTAGAACTTGTTAAGTAGACCAGGCTGGCCTCAAACTCAGAGATTTGCTTGCCTTTGCTCTGGAGTGCTGGGTTTAAATCATCATCATGCAACCACAAATTTTGAGGGTTCTGCTCTGGGTCATGTTTGTGTCCCAAAAGTAGAGGGACCTAGTGAATGAGTCCAGGCCGTTTGTTCTTGGTTTGGTGGCAACCTAAGACTGGTCGGCAGTGGAAGGTGAGGGATCAGCTGGAGCCGAAAGATTGATTTTGTCATACATGTTTACAATTGCCATAGTCTGGGAGTAATGAAAACGACTTAGTTATATTTTAAAGTCTCTACAGGAGTCATAACCCTTAGTCATTTGGACATGGGACTCCCTTGCCACAGACTGCTGTGTGCATCTTAATTAAAGAAATGAATGGTCTGGCTCTCAAGTGACTACTGCCATCCTAGAGATATTCAAACTGAAAGAAAAAAGAAAAACCCACATGATCATCTCATTAGATGCTGAAAAAGCCTTTGACAAAATCCAACACCCCTTCATGATAAAGGTCTTAGAGAGATCAGGAATACAAGGAACATACCTAAACATAATAAAGGCAATTTACAGCAAGCCAAAAGCCACCATCAAATTAAACGGAGAGAAACTCAAAGCGATTCCACTAAAATCAGGAACAAGACAAGGCTGTCTACTCTCCCCATATTAATTCAATATAGTACTTGAAGTTCTAGCTAGAGCAATAAGACAACAAAAGGAGATCAAGGGGATTCAAATTGGAAAGGAAGAAGTCAAACTTTCACTATTTGCAGATGATATGATAGTATACATAAGTGACCCCAAAAATTCTACCAAGGAACTCCTGCAGCTGATAACACGCCTTCAGTAAAGTGGCAGGATACCCCATTTAGTGTTTGAAAATGCTGGCTTCCTCCACCTTCTGGGTTGGTGTTGCTAAGTTCCAAAAGTAGGGCCACAGCATGGATGGAAGATTCTGCCTTTTCTTTGTTTTAAGCCACTTATCCCATTGGGTCCTGGACCAATAGAGAGAGAGAAGGCAGTCCCTGATTCAAAGCCATCCAGAACGGAGCTGAATTGCTGTGTGGTGGCGTGGCGTGGCCTGCCCTTGCTTGCTTCTGTTCTGCTATTGGTCATAAGCACTGGCCACATTGAGCTCCATGTCAGCTCTCCACGATCTGACTATGGCCACCCCTTGCCGTATGGATGCTTAGTCACCAGGGAGTGGAACTCTTTGATAGGATTAGAAGGATTAGGAGGTGGCTTTATTGGAGGAAGTGTGTCACTAGGGGTGGGCTTTGAGGTTTCAAAAGCCCGCATCCGGCCCAGTGTTTCTTTCTCTCTATTGACCTGCGGATCAGGATGTAGCTCTCAGCAACTACCCCAGTGTCATGTGTGTTGCCATGCTCCTGCCATGATCCATGATCATGGACGAAACCTCTGAAACTGCCAGCCAGCCCCAATTCAATGTCTTCTTTTGTAAGAGCGCCTTGGTCATGGTGTCTCTTCACAGCCGTAGAACAGTGGCTGAGCCGCTGGGCATATAGGCGAGTGATGGATCATGGTAGCTGATCACACAGCAGCAGTGGGAGTGGGGCGGTAGGTGGACTTGGGAGACCTCCTTTAATGCCCAGGGAGCCTTGCCTCTGGCTGTGGCCTCTGGTTTTGCCTGGGGCCACATGGCAGTCAGGACCCATTGCATCTGTCTCCAGCATCCTGCTGTGGCACCCTCTCTGCACAGCGTGGCACTTCATGTCAGCTCTAGTTTTCTGAATGAGACATAGGTCAGTGCACATGACAGGCTTTGACTGATTGTGTTCATAAAACATGAAGCCTTCTCTCCTGAGGCTAGGGCTGGTTTAGAGGATGAAGTCTGAAGCCTTACATAGTACTTTATACACGACCAGCTGTGTTTCTCCCCTTAGATAACTTGCTGTCACCTTAGCTGGATTGTCCCCGGTCCCTGTCCTTCCCACTCTATGTAGTCAATATTCTAGGGTATGTTTTACAGCCTAGAGAGGAAGAGCCCAAAATGTCTAGGCAACTCGAGGCCACAGGCCATCTAATCCCTGAGCTGGTTTGTCTGTAAAATGGAGGCCAGTACCTGTTTCACCTGCTACATCACCTGCTACAGCGTCAGGCTCACAAGCCTGTGTGGATGGTTCATATGGATGAGTATAACCACAAAGTGTGGGTCGGAATACACCCTCACAGCCAGCCTCTGAGGACATGTAATCGGGGGCTGGAGTTTGCCGGGGGGTCAGAATGATAGGGCAGACACAGAGGCCTCGGTCTTTCCACCAGGCTGATTTAGTGATGGTGACTGACAGCTGTGGGATGAAGTGCCTGGAGAAGATCTGGTTAGTGAGTTAGGGAGCCCCTGAGCCACCCCAGAGCTCCATAGGAAGCAGAGGAAGCATGTCCTCTGAGCACTGGACTCCAGGGAGCCTGTGTCTCTAGGTTCACAGCCACTGCCTACCGCTGTATACTGCTCACTCTTTCCTTGTGTCCTCTCTTAGTGCCTTATAAGTCCTGGGTCTGCGGGCCATGTTGCTACATTCCATCCACCCCGCGTCAAGTGGCCCCACTCAGGGCCTTCTTTCCCTGGGAGGGGTGAGAGTAGCTGCTGTGCCAAGCCCAAGCCTGGGACCTAAGCAGAATCCTACCCTCTACCCTGGAGCACACCAAAGAAAAAAAAATCTGGCCACTGAGGTCAGGGTGTGGCTGCCCTGAGGTGTCCACCTGGCAGCCTCAGCACTGGCCCAGCAGTGACCCACTCCCCTTGCAGCCCTGGGCCCAGCGTGGCCTGAAGTCCCACCGCCTGGCTTTTGCCTTATTCTCAGTTTTGCCTTCTCTGTCCCTTTGTACAGCACCCCCTTTGCTTTCCTGTGGGCAGATGAAAGCACTGAGGCTCTCAGGAGAGGAATAAAGGCAATGCTTGCATCTTACCCTGGGTTTGTTTGTGTTTTGAGACAGTCTCTCTGTGTAAGGCTGGAACTCACTGTGTATCCCAGGGTGGCCTGGACCTCACAGAGATCCACCTGCCTCTGCTTCCTGAGTGCTGGGGTTCAAGACCTGTGCCACCATGCCCAGCCCTTACCCTGAGTCTTAATCGCCTTCTTCTCTCCCTGCCGTTATAAGAGGAGTCGGCGAGTGGTTCTTTTACTGCTCTTCTTACTGCGCTATGTGCAGTGCATAAACGAAGTCTGGTAATATAGGTTCAGTAGCATGTATCTGCTGTCCTAGATGCTTTTGAGAAGTTGAGGGGGAGAATCATTTAGATGGCTGAGTTCAGGGCCTGTGTGGGACTAATGGTGACAGACCATCTAGAAAGGAAAAAAGGGAAAACTGGGTTTTTGGAATGGGAGTGAGGGAACTGTTGTTTGTAGCTGAGCTAGGAGGGAGATCTGCAGCCACTTTCCTAGCTGGTGAAATGGCCTAGGACTTCACCCTCGGCTTCTGGTAGTTCTTAGGGCTTTCCTTGCATGTCTGAGTCTGGTTGGCAGTTGCCTTCTGGTCAGGAGGGGAAGCCCAAGTCCAGTGTCTTGATTCTTCTCAGTGGAGTTGCTCCTGAGGTGATCACTTCACATCCAGGTATTAGGATGGCATCTTTATAAGGTGTTGAGTGTTTTTGTTTTTGGAGGTGGCAATCTTGTCAGTTTTACCTCCTACCCATTTGTCCATTTGTTCGTTCATTCATTTATTTAAATGTGTGTGTGTGTGTGTGTGTGTGTGTGTGTGTGTATATATATATAGCTCTGCATTAGACTGTGGCCTGGAACTCAAAGAGATCAGCCCACCTCTCCAATTCTGGGAACAAAGGTGTGTGCCTCCAAGCCCAGCTTTAGACTGTCTTAGAACTCCCAAGTGGGTCTCAAATTCTTTGACTGTCTTCCCACCTCAGCTCCAGAGTGTTGGTATTATATGTGTGAGCTACCATGGCTGGCTGGCTTCTTTCACCTCTTTAAACCAGCTGTGCTTAGGACTAACCACAGCATCAAACCGCCCCCCATCAGTGTTCTGCAAGGTACTGTTACTCTCTTCTTTGGTTAAAAGCTGAGAGCTACTTGTCCCTGGGTGCCTCAGGCTGCTTCCCACTGGGGTCTAAGCAGACTGGCATAATACGATCAAGGTCTGGAAATGGGCATTTCCAGACTGATGAGCCAAGCACCCGGTGACCTTAAAGCTACTTTTCACATGTGCAGTGGTTGCTAGCAGCTCACTGGACCCCTGGGTCCTGGTTTTCTCATCTAAAAATATAGTATCTTCCAGCTCAAATATTCTTTATTTAGGTTACTGCTGAGGGCTAAGAGTGGGGGAAGGATGTGGGAAGGGCTTACAAGAGTCTTGTTTTTCCCAGTTTGGATTTCCCTCCTCTCCCCTCCCCCTTCTAAGTAGTGTTTTCCATCCAGATGACACTGGGAGCCCTAGCTCCAGCCGTGAGTAGGCGGAACTTGACGGAGTGGATGGTTCAGCAGCCTTCCCTTTCCAGTTGGAATTCTGACTTTTAGAGATGCTAAAAGACTTCTGGGGATAACTCAGTGGGGGAGCACTTGGTTAGAATGCACAAAGCCTCGGGTTCAATCCCTAGTACTGCAAATAGACCAAACAAGTGAAAAAGATGTAGGGAATAATTTTGTGTTTTTTCTCTTACCATTTTTAAAATGATCTTTTAGTTTTTACTTTGTGTGTGTGTGTGTGTGTGTGTGTGTGTGTGTGTGTGTGTGTGTGTGGGGGTTGGTGGTCACAACGTACGAAGCAATCAGAACAACTCTGGGAGTCACTTGCCTTTCCTTGTTGAGGCAGAATTTTATTTCTCTTGTTTCTGTGGCACTTCATACATCAGGCTAGCTATCCCACAAGCTTCAGGACCATTTTCCTTACAATTTGCTGTAAGTAGTTTTGGGATTAGTAATGCACACCACTGGGTCCTGGGGGTTGAATTTGGATCACTAGGCATGTGCCACCCTAGCATTTTTAACTGCTGAGCCCTCTTCCAGACCTCCTTCTTTTCCTTTTTGGTTTCTTGAGGCAGGGTTTCTATGTAGTCCTAGCTGTCTTGGTTCTTTATGTAGACCAGAGTGGCCATAAACTCACAGAAATCCTCCTGCCTCTGCCCCCCACCCCCCAATGCTGAGATTGCTGATGTGGTGGCACAGCGTGCTAGTCTCTTTTTATTTCTTGACTTTTTTGTTTGCTTGTTTTTCGAGACAGAGTTTCTCTGTATAACAGCCCTGACTGTCCTGGAACTCACTCTGCAGACCAGACTACCCTCGAACTCACAGATCCGCCTGCCTCTGCCTGCTGAGTGCTGGGATTAAAGTTGTGTGCCACCATGCCAGCTTATTTCTTGACTTTTTTGAGTCACTGTATGTGGTCCAGGCTGTATGTGGTCCACTGTATGTGGTCCAGGCTGACTTGGAGCCCACAACTTTCCCGATTTAGCCTCTTGTATACCACCAAACCCAGCTCAAGATTGAATTAAAACAAACAAACAAGCAAACAAAAAACCAAAAAGACTTTTAGCAGGTGTGATGGCACATATCTGTCACCTGTAACTCCAGCACTCAGGAGATGGAGACAGGAAGACCAGGAGTTCAAGGTAATCCTCACCTACATAACAAGTTTGAGGCCAGCCTGGGATATATTAGAATTATATAAAATTATACTTACGTACATACATACATACATACATACATACATATATATTCATACATATATAGAGAGGGGTTCTGCATAGTAACTGTGTGTGTATAAATTTTATCTCGTTTGTTATTTTTATTGTCAAGTCAAAGTGTTCCTGTGTGTGCCTTCTCCCTGAGTCCAAATCCTGGTGGCAAGGATTTATGCAGGGCAGACTGCTGCCCAGCGGATTGGTGGGTTTCTGAATTGCAGGCTAGCCCTGGTGTTCTTTAGCAACATTTTTAGGGAAGAAGGCTTGGTCCTCTACATAGCGATCCCTTGAGTCCCAGGTCCTGTCTTGGCTTTACTAAGGCTGGGGTTTGAAGAAGGCTGTGGTTGTCCTTCAGAGTTAAAGGGTAAGAGGATTTAATGGCCGTGTGTGTCACATTGTTTTTGAAAGCAGTGTTTACTCTTTCCATCGATAATAAAATCTGGCATTTATGGAGCCCATCCTCTTAGCCACAGTAATTGAGCAGTGAGTGTTTAATGCTTGGTATGAAGGAGGTCTTTTTGAGGTGTAAAAAAGTTGTGTAGAAAAGAAGCTGAGCATACAGTTGGGAGGTAGAGGCAGGAGGTCAGGAGTTCAAGGTCATCTTCAACAAATAGGGAGGTGGAAGCCAATTTGGAGTCCATGAGTCCCCGTCTCAGAAAACAAAAAAGAAAAAAACAGGATTGGGAGAATAGGAATCCTCAGTGTCAGCTCTATCCCTCTTTTACAGAAGAGGACACAGACCTAGTGAACAGCTCTGTTCCTATCATATTTCTGAGTCTAGTTCCTCTAACGAAGAGGACTCCCCACCTCCCCTTTTAGGACCCTGTGTGAGCCCCTAAGAGGAGGGAGGTCTGAGCAGCTGCTGTTTGATTCTTGACCATCAGGTTGCCTCCAGTGTTTTGACTGCATGTGCATTTGTATACAAGAAGAGGGGATACTGGGATCCCATGGGACTACAGTTAATAGAGATAGTAGTGAGCCACCATGTGGGTGCTGGGAACTGAACCTCAGGACCTCTGGAAGAACAGCCAGTGCTCTTAACTGCTGAGCCATCTCTCTAGCCAGGGTGATCTCTCTAAACAACTGTTTGTTTGTCTGGAGGAAAACCTTCATTGACCCATAGATGTGAATGGGCTTGTTAGAGCCCTTCTAACTATTCTTCAGAAAGTGAACTGTAGCCAGACCTTTAGGAAGCATTTAAGAAGTCGAGGCAAGAGAATCAAGAATTTAAGGCTAGACTGTATGATATCCTGCCTCAAGAAAAACAAACAAACAAAACAAAAAATGTTGACATCTGGCCAGAAAGGCTACATACAACAGGAAGAAGACACCTTTGTCTAGGGTTAGACAGCGTGGTCAAGAATCTCCTTTTGTAACTGTGGTGGTGGCACATCATCAATCCCAGCACTCGGGAAGCAGAGGCAGGCAGATCTCTCTGAGTTTGAGGCCAGCCTGGTCTACAGAGCTAGTTTTAGGACAGCCAGGGCTACAGAGAAACCCTGTCTCAAAAAAAACCAAACAAAACAAATCTTTTAAATCGCTTACCAGGAGGGGTAGTTTCCACCCTGAAGACCTTGCAGTAGGGAACTGCCTCTGTCCTGTGTCAGATATTGGCACTGACGGGAAAAAGGAGCGTAAGAGCACTTAGGCCCTTCTCGAGAGTCCCAAGAAGTTGGCCAACAAACTATAGCCTGTGGTGTGGACTTGGCAGGTGGAAGTCGGACTTCTCCACTGCCACACTCCCAGAGTCTGTACGGCTTGCATAGGAGAAGAGCACTTTTGGGAGTCCCAAGGGCTTTGGGCAGAAATGAAGTTCTGGTGGGGGGCGGGTTGCTGGTTGTCTGCCCTAGACTCAGCTGGGACCTCCAGTAAGGCTGGTCTCCTCTTGGCTGACGTAGAGGCTGGAGGACCTTCTCTGTAGTGTCGTGTATGGGCACACCACCACGAACAGGTTCCACTAGGAGAGTTGTTTCTCAGTGTGCACCATCCAAGGGTTCTCCATCTCTCTGTAGTCACCCTTCCACCAACTGCAAACTTACATTGTAGCTATGCTGAGGATGTAACTATGCGTCTAGTTGTGCCTGCTCTTGTTTGCCTCAAAGGTGCCACTCTGTTTTTCTTCCTTCCTTCCTTCCTTCCTTCCTTCCTTCCTTCCTTCCTTCCTTCCTTCCTTCCTCTCTCTCTTTCTCTCTCTCTCTCCCTCCCTCCCCCTTCCTCCCTTCCCCCCTTCCTTCCTTCCTCCTTCCTTCTTTTTTTTATTGCCTTTTTTTGAGACAGTGTTTCTCTGTGTAGCCATGGCTGTCCTGGAACTCACTCTGTAGACCAGGCTGGCCTTCAGTTCACAGAGATCCATCCATCTGCCTCTGCCTCCCAAGTGCTGGAATTACCGGTTCGCCACCGCCGCCTGAAGGTGCCATTCTAAAAGTGATGTAGTTGATCTTTGCCTTTCGGGACAGAAAGGAGACAGTCCCTTGGTTGTGTTGCTGCTTCTCCAGAAGAGATGTGTGGGAGAGTCCCAAGAGAACAAGTGTGGTACCTTCTGCCATCCTAGGGATGGTGTGAACCCACTCCTAATGCCTTCTTCAAATAATTTATTTGAAGGGGTGCGCGTGTATGTGTGAGTGTGTTCGTTCGTTCGTTTGTTCGTGTTCACTTGTTATA
Organism: Peromyscus leucopus; assembly: GCF_004664715.2. NCBI lineage: Eukaryota > Metazoa > Chordata > Mammalia > Rodentia > Cricetidae > Peromyscus > Peromyscus leucopus. Next base: position 7,106,447 of record NC_051069.1, on the reverse strand, counting down.
AGACTATGGAATAGGTAGGGCATGAGTTCTTCAGTTGACCTTTTTTATTGTGGTATCAACTAACTGTTAGTGCCAAATCCTGGTCTGTATGTCACTTCTCCTGATGGCCCAGTTTCCCTGAGGCTGGCACCAAAAAGTGTCATAGGAGGAGTAGGTTATGCTAGCCTGGGGTGCAGGAGTGGTTGCTTAGACTGCATGTACTGAAGTATCCGTACTGCCTTCAACAGCTCTATTGTCACACTCATTTCCCCTCATCTGTTAAATGAAGAAGTTAAATTAGTGATCTCTTTGGTGCCTTAAACCTGGAGTATTTATTGCCTCCTCTGGAGAAGAGAGAAGCTAAAGATTCTGGTGACTGCCTAAGGCCAGTCATCTACCTACATTGCCAGCTCTAGACTGACCTGGGTCTGATCCAGCTTCACTAGACGACCTTTATAAACAGATGGCTCTTGGTAGCTCACAGGTAAGAGTTTGTGGAGGTAAATGATTTCATAGAGTAAGGGTAGCTCTTGATCTCTGTGGTGGTTATCTGTGTTGTGTAGATTGAAACATTCACAAGGATGGAGCAGCTTTCCTAGGCTAAATAAAGTCTAAAGATAAGATGCAAACTCTCATCCAACTAGCTATAGCCTGCTGTCTTTGCTGTTTGTAGTACCATTTTTGCCTTGCTGGGCCACATCTGGTCTCTGGGTAAGTTTCTTTAGAGGAACTGAATATGGAAGAAGGGGAGAAGTCTTGAGTGACAGGACCTGAGTCAACACTTTGGACGGTGCACAAGTTTTGAGACTTGTTTCTTGTCTCTAAGGCTTTGTGTAGTCAGGATGCCAGATCAGCTTAGACTTGTGGGAGCGATACAAGGCAAGGGTGCTAAGGACCATGGCAGGACTTCAGGGAAGGAATGGGGGGGAGGTGAGGAAACCCACCCTAAAGGATGGATGATCTCTTGATAATAAGTAAGAAAAGCGCAGGATGAGGGGGAACAGCACAAGAAATTTCCATGAGATGGGGACCTGGAGCGCATGGGGCTACGTAGGATCTGATGGTGGAAACATGCCACTGGTGGGTTCCAGACACTGTTTTCTGTGTACTGTGTACTGTGTGCCAGCCTGTTGAGCTCATACTTCTCTCCACCTTTAGTCTGCTGGTTTCTGCTTTTCTTTTCTCATCACTCTGACTTTCCTATCATCTGGAATAAGTAGCTTGGGAAGGAGACCCAGGTATATGGGCTAATAATGCAACTGCCCAAGTGGATTGCTGGTAGCACAGACAGCAGTCTGGGGATCTGGGTCTCACTCAACTCTGTTCCTTAGTGAACCAAGTTAGATGCTTCATAAAAGTTAGCAAAGCTGATTGTGGTGGCACGAACCTAAAATCCCAATTCTTGGAGTGTACTGCTGTGAGTTCGAAGTCAAGCTGGGCTACACAGTGACTCCAGGTCAGCCCAAGATACATATTGAAACCCTGTCTCGAAAACCAAAGACCAGTTATCGATCCTTTCTAACTTTCCTGCCCCTCTCTGAACAAAGGGGACAGAAGGATGTGATTGACTGGGGTGGATGTTCAGGTTATACTTCCTGTGACTTAGCCTCCCATACTTGATTCTGCAAAGGGCCTGTGACCTGGCATATGGGACCAGTCACCTAATCTAGAACTGCTTTGTTTCTGTCAGGGTAATCAGGGATGTGCTGGGAGCCATGAACATCAACAATGAAAACCAGAGGAAAGGGGCCCTGTGGCCCAGAGAGAAGGCTGGAAGGAGGATCTGAGTTGGAGATAAGGAAAGATCCCTGAGCCCATGCCCCACTCCCACACGAAGCAGGAAACTTGGTGCTGAGAACTTGCTATTTAAGGGGCCTCTGGGGAGGTCTGGTCAAAGAGCTGTTGGAGGGAGGGATTAAAATTAGCCTGGGCTGAGATCGGCGGGCTCTGGAGAGGGCTGAGGTGGAAGTTTCTGTGGGGCTGCTCTGGGGAGGAAAAGTGGACTGCTGAGGTGCCACTCTGTGGTAGAGAGCTTGCACTCAATCTTGCTGGGACAGACCCCAAGCTACTCTGAGGGCTGGCACTGAGATCTTATCCTTTCCCGGTAACCCAAAGCAGGTGTCTTCTTTGCCAGACTGTGTAGCCGAGAGACTTGGATTTTTTTGAGTCAGTGGTCTTCTGTGTGACCTTAGGTGGGTCACTAGTGCCTGGGGATTTACTTGTATATTTTAAACCCTGCCAGCAAAAGGCAGAGAGGCGCCTGAGTCCAAGAACACACTTGAGCCCACCCTGGAGCCTCAGCTGTGTGGTTCCCAAAGGACAGGGCAAAGGGGTAATACAGGGGTACAGAGCTCTGAGGACTGGGAAATGTAAAGAGCCTTCTCCCAGGTAAAATGCCATGTCTCTAAGGGGGAGAAAAAGCAACCAAAATGGCCAGAGGCCCTGCTGTGTGTGCTTGGCAAAATTTCATAGGAAGTTTGTTCTACCTTTGGCTGAGAGTCACTCTCTTGTAGGTGGGTGTGGTGACATGGTAACCAGCAGCTACAGGATTGGTTTTCTTTGACAATCTTGACTATTGGAGAGGGAGAGAGGGAGGAGGAGGGAGAGAGAGAGAGAAACTTTGCCTGGCACTCCTTCAGGTTCCTAATTCAAATCAGTGTCCCCAAAAGCTGGTTGTTCAACACGTACCACCTCATTAGAACATAAGGCACTTTTCCCTCCCTGAATTTTATGAGTGTGTGGTTGCTTGTCTGTGTGTGTACTGTGTGCAGGCAGGTGCCGGTGACAGCTAGAACAGGGCTCCCTTGGCCTGGATTGCAGGTCATTTTGAGACAATCGATTTGGGTAGGAGAAGCTGAACTGAAGTCTTTGCAAGAGCAGCAAGTGGTCTTAACCACTGAGCCATCCCTCGAGCCCTGGAGCATGTTCCTTCTTCCCTGTGGCCTACCATGGGACAACCAGATACTTTCAGGAAATGCTACAGTGTAGGTAGGGAATGAAAGCTTTTTCTTTCTTTCTTTTGGAAGTAGAGTTAGAGTATATTAAAAGGGATTTTAAGTGTAGATTTTTTTATTTTATTTTATTTTTTTTTAGTTTTTGAGACAGGGTTTCTTTGTGTAACAGCCCTAGCTGTCCTGGAACTCGCTTTGTAGACCAGGCTGACCTCAAACTCACAAAGATCCTCCTGCCTCTGCCTTCTTGGTGCTGGCAATTTTAATATAGATTCTATGCACAAAGATTAACAGAGAGAGGGGTGGCTGGGTATGTTGGCACACACCTTTAATGCCAGTGATTGGAAGGCAGAGGTAGATGGATCTCTGTGAGTTGAGGCCAATCTGGTCAATATAGCAAATTCCATGCCAGGTAAGGCTACATAGTATCTCAAAAAACTACAAAAACAAAAAGGGAAGAGGGTGCTTGGGGAAGTGGGGAGACACACCCGAGAGTGTGTGTGTGGGGGGGGCGGGATTTTGAAGGAGAGCCATCCTTTTTTTTTAATTTTTGAGACAGGGTCTTGCTTTTTGTTTTAGCTCAGGCTGACCCTGAACTCAGAGCAATTCTTCTGCCTTAGCCTCCCAAGTGTTAGAATTAAAAGCATGAGTTACCATGCCTAGCTTGTATTTTCCTTTTTTTTTTTTCAATTTAAGATGGTGTCTTTTAAGATTTTTATTTTATTTTTATGTGCATTGGTGTTTTGCCTGCAGGCATGTCTGTGTGAGGGTGTCGGATCTCCTGGAACTGGAGTTACAGACAGTTGTGAGCAGCCAGTGCTCTTAACAGAGAAGCCATCTATTTCCCCAGCCCCGAGACACAGGGTCTACATGAGCCCAGGATGGCCTCAAACTCACTGTGTAATTGAGGATGACCTTGAACTTCTTTTTTTTAAAGATTTATTTATTTATTATGTATACAGCATGTATGACTGCAGGCCAGAAGAGGGCACCAGATCTCATTACAGATGGTTGTGAGCCACCATGTGGTTGCTGGGAATTGAACTTAGGACCTCTTAACCTCTGAGCCATGTCTCCAGCCCCGACCTTGAACTTCTGATCCTTCTGTCTCTATTAGTGCTGGAATTGCAGACAGGTTAGCAGCACCTGCTTTATGTGGGGTTTTTTATGCAAGACTACGTGCTGAGTTACATTCTCAGCTTCTCTTCCTTTCTTTTCTTCCTTCCTTCCTTCCTTCCTTCCTTTCTTTTATTTATTTATTTTTTTTTCTTGAGCTAAGGATCGAACCCAGGGCCTTGCACTTGCTAGGCAAGCGCTCTACCATTGAGCTAAATCCCCAACCCTCTCCTTTTTCTTAAACAGGGAGGTAAGAAGGTGATGCTGGGCATAGGAGTATGAGATGAGGCTCAGAACAGGAGTCAAGTTTGCAGGGAAGCCTTACTTACCTGGATTTTTATTATGTCTTATTTTAGATAATTTTTTAAGATATATTTTATATGTATGAGCGCTTGCATTTACTTATTTGTCTATCATTTGTTCGTTTTATTTATTTATTTTTCCAAGACAGAGTTTCTCTGTGTAGTTTTGGTGCCTGTCCTGGAACTCACTCTGTAGACCAGGCTGGCCTCGAACTCACAGAGATCCACCTGGCTCTGCCTCCCAAGTGCTGGGATTAAAGGCATGTACCAACGCCCTGAGAGTGCTTGTATTTATGAGCAGCATGTGTGTGTGTGTGTGTGTGTGTGTGTGTGTGTGTGTGTGTGTGTGTTGCCCTCAGAGGCCAGAAGAGGGCACTAGATCCTCTGGCATTGGAGCTACAGATGGTTGTGAGCCATCAGGTGGGCATTGGGAACCAAGCCCAGGTCATCTATGAAAGCAAGGAGCGCTCTTTACTGTTAAGCCACCTCTCTAGCCTGACAAGCTGTGACTTGTAGGTGGACCTGAAACTTACGGTGTAGAGCAAGTAAGCCTTGAACTTGTATTGATATTCTTGGTTCTGCCTCTCCAGTGGTGATATTATAAATCTCAAAGTGGTTCTGGTTTTTAACTTTTAAAAAATTTTACACTTACTTTGTGTGTGTTTACAAATGTGCCACAGATGCGCACGGGGCAGGGTCGGAGGACGGCTTGTGGGTATCGGTTCTCTTCTTCTGTGTGGGTTCCAGAGGTCACACTAAAGGTGTTAGCCTGGGCAGCATGTGTCTTCATCCACTGAGCCCTTTCCAAACCAGCCCTTGAATGTGTTTTTTACAGGGTTGGCGAAATAGATGGTTCAGCAGTTACAAGCACTTGTTACTCTTGCAGAGAGAGGACCTAGGATCAGCTCCCAGTACTTGTGTCCAGCAGCTACAACTGTAACTCAGTTCCAGGGGACTCAATGTTCTCTTCTTTCCTCACAAGTGTATGTGTACACACACACACACACACACACCCCACAAGAATAATTATTTAAAAATAAATGAATGAATAAGAGATGTGTTTTTAATGTATCAAAACCAGGAGCTTGTGACAGTGAGATGGCTGAGTGGGTGAAGGCTTCTGCCATCAGACCTCTGGGGCCCACGTGGTGGAGGGAAAGCTGTCCTGACCTATACACACACATAAGGATAAGTTTGAAAACTGTAGGTAGGGTGTCGTGGTTCACACCTTCAAGGCCACCCTGGTGTACAAAGGGACTTCTGGGACAGCCAGGGCTATTACACAAAGAAACGCTATATCCAAAAACAAAAACAAAAACAAGCTAGGAACTGGCTGGGCATGGTGGAGCATGCACGCCTTTAATCCCAGCATTGGAGAGGCAGAGGCAGGCAGCTCTCTGTAAAGTGAAGGCCAACTTGGTCAACATAGAGAATTCCAGGACAGCCAGGGCTCTGTAGAGAGATTTTGTCTCAAAACAAACAAATAAACAAAAAAGGGGGGGGGGATTGTAACTCAGTGCCTGCCTAGCATATACAGGGTTCTAGTACCACAAAAGGAAATAAATGGGACAAAAATAGAAGTTGGATAAGGTAAACAGTTCTGCCAGTCATCTCGGGTACTCTGCCTGCGGTTCAGGAAGCCAGGAGTCACAGGATAAAACCCCGTATTTAGATCTGACTTCATTACCAACTAGTAGCCACAGGGAGGGCACTCATTACAGCATCAAACACTCTTGTGGGAACCTGGCAAGATTTTACTTTTCAAAACTCAACATATGATACGGGACTTTAGAGACAATAGGCAAAACACTGCCTTGTGTGCTTGAGGACTAAAGTTATGATCCCCAGAATGCACATTAAAAAGCCAAGTCACAGTTGGGCGGTGATAGTGCACGCCTTTGATCCCAGCACTCGGATGGCAGAAGCAGGTGGATCTGAGTTCGAGGCCAGCCTGGTCTACAGAGTGAGTTCCAGGACAGCCAGGGCCACAGAGAAACCTTGTCTTGAAAAACAAAAACAAAAACAAAACACAAAAAGCCGGGTCTGGGATTGGAGAGATATCCAAGTAGTGAAGAGCATTGGCTGCTCTTCCAGAGGACCTGAGTTCAATTCCCAGGACCTACATGGTGGCTCAAAAACTTCTGTATCTCTAGTTCCAGAGTATGCAATACCTCATTTTGGTCTCCGGGGGTACCAGGCATGCATGTGGTACATATACATACATCCAGGCAGACCAGCCATACGAACAAAATATTTTTTAAAATCCAGGTAAAAGCTGGGTGGTGCTCCTTTAATTCCAGCACTTAGGAGGCAGAGGCGGGTGACTCTTTGAATTTCAAGACCAGCTTGATCTGCATATTGAGTTCCAGGACAGTCAGGACTATATAGAGAGACCTCCTCAAAAACAAACAAACCCAGAAGGGCAAGGTGGCTAGCCTTTAACCCCATTGCAATAATTGATTTATTTCCAACTTGTCACCTGTTCCCATATCCAGTAAACTTTTGGTTTGTTTTGAGACAAGGTCTCTTGTAGCTGAGGTTGGCCTCGAGCTCACTGTAGCCAAGGATGACCTTGAACTCATGCTCCTGTTGCCTCTACCTCCCGGTGTTGGTATTACTTGTGAGTGCCAGCATACCCAGCTCAATTTGGTTTGGTTTGGTTTTTGGTTTTGGAGACAGGGCTCTCTGAATAACCCTGGCTTTCCTGGAACTAGCTCTGTAGACCACGCTGGACTTGAACTTGGAGATCTGCCTGCCTCTGCCTGCGATTAAAGGTGTGGACCACCACCGCCAGGCTTCTTCGGCCCTTAGTAAATTTTTAATAGCATTTGCTAAGCGCTAGCTGGGTTTAGAGACAAGATTATAGAGTCCAATGCAGAAAACAGAAGACCCATCAGCAGCCCACCTGCCTTCACTCACACTAGAGCGTAAGAGAAACTCCTTGTGTGTCTGCCTCTCTTCAGACCAGAGCTTTTCCAGCAAGGGTACATGAGTATCTTCTAGCAAAATAACACCTTTTTTTTGGTCATTGATTGATAGTTTTTTGTTTTTTTTTCCCCAAGACAGGGTTTCTCTGTGTAGTTTTGGTGCCTATCCTGGAACTCACTCTGTAGACCAGGCTATCCTTGAACTCACAGAGATCGCCTGGCTCTGCCTCCCAGTGCTGGGATTAAAGGCGTGCGCCACCACTGCCCGGCTACAACTTTTTTTTTTTTTGATTTATTATTTGTGTGTGTGTACATGTCTGTGTGAGTTTGTGGCCAGAAGAGGGTGTTAGTGACCAGAGGACTGTCACTCTCCACTTATTTCCTGAATGTAGGCGGAAAGCCATCCAGCCACAGCAATCCTTCCGTCTGCATCCTTCTCAGAGGTGTACGTACAGGTGTTCCCGGGATGTCCAGCTCATTGTGTGGGTGCCCAGACCCAAACTCTGGTCCTTGTGACTGTGTAGCACGTGCAAAATCATAACATTCTTGTGTGCTCGTCTTGCAGAGTGAGACACTCTCTCTCTCGGGTGTGGGGCTGTGGTGTGTGGTCTTTGGTCTGAGAAAGGATGGTACATTTATGTACCAAGGCTCTCCTGCCTTGCCTCTGTTGCCAGGAGATTTGCCCAGAGGTGTTGTGTGAAGCCTAAGGGAAGCTTTGCCAGATTCAAAGCCCCGAAACTGTATGTGTAAAAGAGGCCTAGGATATACTCAGTTTCTCTGTAAGCCCTACCTTGTGGATGAACAACCCTTTCCTTCCTGTCCCCCCTGATCCTGACCACTGTGGTCTCTGTCTCCAGGTCCGGACACTGTTTGTCAGTGGCCTCCCTGTGGATATTAAACCTAGAGAACTCTACCTGCTCTTCCGGCCGTTCAAGGTGAGTCAGGACCCAGAAGCCCCTAGAGCCCAGGATCAGGGCTGAGCAGCAAGAATGAATCTCTGCTGTGGATTGAACTGCAGAAAGGTGTATCAGAATCTGAGGTCACAGACCTGGCTCTCTCTCTATGATGGTTCTGCTGAATCTCATCTTGTGCCGGTTTCTCGGCCCTTACTCATCTGTAAAGTGGAGGCGGTAAAGAATCTTAACAGACTTTGCCATGTGAGGAATTCTTGAGATGCGGTGTAGCTTCTTCTTTTTTTTTTTTTTAATTTGAAGCTGAGGAAACTGGATAAGGCAATTGCGCTCGAATTACAAGTTAGTAGAGCACGCGGGAGTGCCCTGGGTCCTGCTGTACCATGTGATTCAGAACACAAAGGCAGCAGCAGCAACTCCGCCTGGGTGGGGAGGGGGTTGCCTTGGAGGAGTGTTAGAATGAGTCAGGGGACCGCTGAGGAAGGATGAGGCTGATGTGAGAGTCAGCGCTGGGTTAGCACAATCACAGCTTCCGATCCCTGAATGGCCACCCTCTCTCCACAGGGCTATGAAGGGTCCCTGATCAAGCTCACCTCAAGACAGGTAATTTCTCTCCTGGGTTTTTCCTCCCAGCCCAGGATGACTGCTGGCGGGACTGAAACCGTTTTCCTACTGTTTGAAGGCATCTGAAGGTGGAGACTCGCCCGCCCCTTACTGTCTTGCTTCTGTGCTGACGGAAGGACAGCCTCCACAGTTCCCTCCTCCTCTTTTCCAGCCGGCTGGGTCTTGTCAGCCTCTGGCCTTGTCTGGCTCTGGCATTCTGGAACCACAGCCTGCCTGGCCCCCAAGGCTGAAGACATTAGAGATAGTAGTTGAGCTCTGACCTCCTACAGGAGGCCAGAGCCCAGAACCTTCAGGGGCCACTGGGAGTTTGAATTCAGAAGTTTTCAACTTTATCTGCATGCATTTGCAAAGGCTTCTGAGGTTGTGGTGATAGAATACTTGCCAGACATGTGCCAGACCTAGGTTTAATCCTCAGTATGGCTTAAAAAAAAAAAAAAAAAAGCTGCAGAAAAGGTGATGTTGTTAATGATATTAATGACCCATGGAATAGTGCTGTGTTGGCATCCTTTCATAGTGTGGTACCCAGAAGGGAGACTTAACTTAGATGCTTATGAGTCCTGAATCTTCCCGATTTACCTTAGGGGAGGGTGTTAGGGGCAAGAGCTTTATTTCTGCTGTGTTCTCTAACCAGCAGGGCAGATACTGTTTCCAATTAGGTGATGGGTTTTTATGTTTGTAGTACTGGCGGGAGGAGAGGGGGGTTGAGCAGAGACATAAGGCCAGGAGGCATGCAAGGATGTTCTTTGTTTCTTCCTACTAGCCTGTTGGTTTTGTGATCTTTGACAGCCGGGCAGGAGCAGAAGCAGCCAAAAATGCGTTGAATGTGAGTAGACAGAGAACATACCTTTCTCTGACCCATAGACCTCTGAAGCAGCGATTGTCCCCGTCCTGTCCACTGCAGATGTTCCTCTACTGCACATCTCAATAAACAGCTGGGTTTTTATTTCCCATCCATCCCAGGGCAGACTCTTTGGCTGCCTGATTTGTGATGAGTGTCATTACTCACAAGGTCAGCAGTATTCCCTCAGCTGTAGCCTGTGTGCAAAAGGCTTCTAGGCAAGCTTGCTACGGCAGCCCTTTGCATTGATGGTAGTTGACAAGATGGGTCCTTGTATGAGTCTCTCTTCCTTTTCTTCCCATCTAGGGTATTCGCTTTGATCCGGAGAACCCACAGACCCTGAGGCTAGAGTTTGCCAAAGCTAACACCAAGATGGCCAAAAGCAAGCTAATAGCAACACCAAATCCCACCAATGTCCACCCTGCCCTAGGAGCACATTTGATTGCACGGGACCCCTGTGAGTGAGCCTCTGGTCTTCCTTCTCCTGTCCTTTGACTTGGCTCAGGCCAGCAGGTTCTCCTTAAACTGCATATATTCAGTCATGTCTCCTTTTCTGGGGCCTTCTTTCATCTGTAGCCACCACCTTGAGACGTACCAGCCTACTTCCTCCTCTGCGGCCTTTTCTAGACTCAGGAAGACTGAGCTCCTAGGCTGTCAGGGCTATGCTATTTCCTTGAAGCCTTTTTGTGATTTCTCTCTCTCTCTTTTTTTTTTTTTTAAATACAGGCTATATCTATGGCTTGCTTGAGATCTTCCAGAAATAGGGTATTGGTCAGTGCCAAGCAAGTTCACAGGGCTTCTTTTCCTGGTGTCGGGACATGGGGACTATGGTTCAGTTACAGTGCTGGGTCCCCTTCTCTGTTTGAAAGGGTGTGGTGGGAGGGAAGACCAGTGTTCTGATGATGGAGGCTCTTGTCTCCCGTTGTAGATGACCTGATGGGGGCTGCTCTGATTCCTGCACCCCCAGAGGCCTGGGCCCCTTACCCGCTCTACACCACAGAGCTGACCCCAGCCATTTCACATACTACGCTCACCTACCCAACCGCCACTGCCGCTGCTGCTGCCCTTCATGCTCAGGTAAGCCATTTGGGTGGAGGAGGAGAAGGCTCAAGACACACACAAGCGGGATCCGCCCACCTGTCCCGTCCCCGGGGCTGCGGCAACAGAAGCGTCGTCTTCTGCCGGGACTGGTAGCTCCTGTCTGTAATCTTATGATTTAGGAAACTGAGGCAGGAGGATTGCTGGGATTTTTAAGACAGCCTGGGCTAAAATCTGAGACTTGGTGTCTCAAAAATATCCCCACAAACTGTTGTCTTCTCGGATTATTTGGAAGCTCAGGCCCTGGCGATCTTGCTGTGTAGGCCAGGCTGTGCTTGAACTGTTGGTAATCCTCCTGCCTCACCTTCCTAAATATTGGGATTACAGGTTGGGGACTGGGCACTGGGGCAGAAAAAAGACAGTAGCTGTTTGTGGGGAAGTTAGAGAGTAGAGGCTGGGCCCGGAATAGGTGTCAAGTACTGTTGTTTCTGCTGCTGGCCACCATCCAGCATGAGGGTTTCCTGTATTACCAAGAAAAGAGCACATGGAGGTAGCTGCGTGGTCCTGCCTGGGCGATAGCTACATGATCTTCAGCTTTGGGCCTATATGTGCTCAGTTAGAAAATGAAAAGGCTGACTGGGTCAGGTGCTCAGGAGCCATCAGTTTGTCAGGTGAACCCGGGAGACACTCCTCTGCTCTGCCTGCTGGGAGTGCTACCCTGCTGCTAGTCCCTGAACTCTGTAATCTCCTGTGGCCCCTTTCCCAGCTCCTGCCCATGCTCTGCTGTTTTCTAGCTTAGTCCAGATCCTGGCCCCATTACTCAACCTCTGTGTGACCTTTAACCTCAGATCTCGATTTCCTTGTTAAATGGAGAAAATAGTACTTACTGAAGATTGCCACCCTCACCCCCACCCACCCCATTTTGGTTTTTGTGATGTTTTTGTTTTGGTTTGTTTTTATGGTAAGGTCTCCCATATTCCAGGCTGGGTTTTGAGACAGGGTTTCTCTCTGTAGCTTTGGAGCCTGTCCTAGAACTCACTCTGTAGACCAGGCTGGCCTTGAATTCAAAGAGATCCACCTGCCTCTGCCTCAGTTGAGTGCTGGGACTAAAGGCGTGCGCCACCACCGCCCGGCCCAAGCTGGTTTCTGAGTGCACTGTGTAGCCAAGGGTCGGGATGGTTGGTGTTGAGCTTCTCATCCCCCGTCTTCACCTCAGAGTGATGAAGTAACAGGTAGGCAGCACCCTGGTTACACAGTACTCAGAATGGAACCCAAGGCCTCATACATTCTAAGCAAGTACTACCACTAAGCTACATCTCAAGGGTCCCTTTTTATCGTTTATCTTTGTGCTTTTTGAGATAGTCTCATGTAGCCTAGGATGAAATGACCTTGAACTCCTGATCTGCCTCCATCTTGGGTTGCTAGGATACATCATACCTCTACCACACCCAGCCTATCAGCATAAAGTACTACAGAAGTGCTGGTGTTTTTGATTGCTGAGGATTATTATTATTGTCTGGCTGGAGGTCTGTGTCTGCCTGAGATGCTGTCTTCTAGCCTCCTGGGAGCAGGGAGGAGGCCACCCCAAAGCACAGTGGTCTGTTTGGGGCCTGACGAATGACTAAACAGTCTTTAGTTCTGACTTTGCTCCTCACACTGACTGGACACCCATTTTCCCAGCAGTAAAAGAGACCACGAGGACGTCGTGATAGGCACGCAAGTCTATTCCGTGGAGTGATACTTGTTTTTCCCTGTGCACTTTGGTCTGTGCACATTACTCCTCCAGAAGTGTCTGAATAAGGAAGTGGACACTTTGAGCCTAAGTGAGAGGTCCTGACCCAGAGGACCAACAGAAAAGTGAAGGTGACCTTGAGAAAAGGTGGCAGCTAAAAATAGAAGGCAGGAAGGTGTGGGAACTCTCATCCGCTATTGCTCCCGGCGGGACACACCCCAGCTTCCATAGCCCTGTGGTTGCACAGACCAGACCTGCAGGAGGCTGAAAGGAACTAATTCTTCACCTGAGATAGGCCTTGTGGCCTCTGCCTGTAATCCCAGCATTAGGGAGGTGGAGGCAGAGGGTCAGGAGTTCAGGGCCAGCCTTGGCTACATAACAGATTTGGAAGCCAGCCTGTGCTACATTGAAACTCTGTCTCAACAACGACAAAACTTTCTTTGTAAGCAAGAAGGCACGAAAGCACAAAGCATGTGTTGCCACAGACTCCCTTGCCTGTTGTCTGTGTAATAGAACTCTTGACAATTTTAGTGAAATTTGTGAATGGAAACTCAGAGCACCACATAACTCGGCAAGTACCTCAAAAACATTTAAGCTCCTACAGATCTGTGTTTAGGGGAGAAAATCAGACAGGATGGGTTTCTTTTAACATTGGCTTATCATACTCCAAGGAAAACCTTGCTCTTTCTCCTTTTTTTTTCCCCCTTTAAACAAAAAACCTTAAACTCATGGCAATCCTCCTGCCTCTGCTTCAGTGCTGGACATACAGACATGTGCTATCATGCCCAGTGATGGCTGTCTCTTTTTTAAAAAATAAATTTTGGGCCTGTTAAGATGACCCAGGAGGGTAAAGGTGCTTGCCTCCAAGCCTGGTGACCTGAGCTTGGTCCCTGAAACCCACAGAAAGGTGAAGGAGAGCACTGATTCCACACGCACACTGGCACACATGCTCACGCCAATACATGATGGTAAATTAATCAATTATAGATTTGGGAGTGGGTATATAAATAAATCAGTGGATGTGAGTCTTTTCATAAAATTTTCTGTTCGGTTAATCTTGTCTCTTTTGGATTTTTGAGACAAAGTTCCATGGACCCAAGCCCAGCCTCAGACTCCTCATTCTCTTCCCTCTACCACCTGAGTTCCAGCGTTGAAAGCATGGCCACCGTGCCCACTGGAACTTAATCTTTGGACAGTTAGTTTTCCACATCAGTTACTGGATTTGTGCCCAGGTTCCTGGCTGGCAATATCGATGTATAATGCGCCAGCTTCAGACAGGTGTCAAAGAAGTTGAGAGTTACAAACTGCTGACAGGACCTAGTGAGGTGACTCTCCATTTGTGGGCACTTGGCCTGATGGTTTTCCTAGTGGTGAATTCCTAGACCAATATGAAGTCCCAGTGCAGGCCTCACAGTCTTGTCAGGCAAGGACTGAGGTTCACTGTTGCTGTTTTTGTTTTTGTTTTAATATTCATTTATTTATTTTATGTATGAGTGTTCTAACTTCAGGTATGCCTTTATGCCAGAAGAGGGCATCAGATCCCACTCTAGATGGTTGTGAACCACCATGTGGGTTGCTGGGAATTGAACTCAGGACCTCTGGAAGAGCAGCCAGTGCTCTTAACCTCTGAGCCATCTCTCCAGCCCCGCTGTTTTTGTTTTTCAATTTACTGTTATTATGATGATGTTGTTTGTGTGTGGACATGGGTACCATGGCATATGTATGGAGGTCAGAGGGCAACTTTGTGGAGACAGTTTTCTCCTTCCACCTTTTTGTGGGTTCCAGGGACCAAACTCAAGTCAACGGGCCTATGCTTTTAGCCACTGAGCCATCTCACTGGTCCTGGGTGAAGTATTACTGTAGCTGATTTTCTGGCCAGTGAGGCTCCTATATTTATTGACTATTCATATTTTTCTCATGTAAAATCATTCCTTTTTGGTAGATCTTTTTATTTGGTCCTAAGATCTGAGAGGGAGGGGACTGAGGCTGTGTCCTCATGCTCACTTCTTGGTTTGAAGCAGCCCTTAGGTAGGACAGGGGTGGCCTCTCAGGAAGCTATGAACAGCTGAAGGCCCTGAGAAGATGACGGCTACAGCATGTCCCTCGCATGCTAGACCTGGGCCGGGAGGATGTCATGAGCTGAGCAGGAAGAGGAGATGCAGAAATAGTGGAAGCCAGGCCACTGGCATATGCCAAGCATCCATGAAATGTTCTACAGCAACCCCACTGAGTGCATCCATTCAAGTGCATTCCCTGTGCATCAGTGGCCTGGCTGTCCTGGGCCCATAAATGCCCCCAAGACATCTTGACTCCGGGCTGAAGAACTGCTGTAGTTGGAGCACCTGGGGAGTAAGTATGGGGAGACTTTCAAGCAGCTATCTGAGGCCTCAGCTCCCTTATACGGAAGAGGGTGAGTGGGAGGCTTCTTAAGGCTTCCCTTCCAGTCTCCTATGTCTGGTCCCATGGGCTCCCAGCCAGTCAGGTACTAATTGTGGGGCTACTCCAGCTGGGTGAAGGGTGGTAGGCAGAGCCCATGAGGAGATTCTGAGCTGGCTGGAGCCCCGAGCTTGTCTGGTGGCAGTATTTCTTCTTCCTCTTGTATCCTTGCTTGTGAAAAACTAGCTTGTGTCTAGCTGGGTGTCCAACTCAGAGGGTATTCCCAGCCCAGCAAAGAGCCAGAGGAATTCCTCCCTTATAGCTGTCAGCCAGGGGAAGGAAGAGCCTGCCCTGCTCTGTGCCAGGTGCACAAGTGTAAGGATAACCAGCCCTAACTTCTTGTCACCTCCCGGGAGGCTGTGATGGCCCGAATAGTGGACTCTGCAAGCAACACGTAGAGTCGGGAGGGTCCCAGGAGCAGTTCCTAGGGCAGTTTCTCAGCCCATTGGTCATACCCTTTCTGCTTACCCAAGAGGCGGGAATCAGATGCAGCCAAGCGGGCCATCTGGGTCTGCCTGCTGCAGCTTCGTGGGTGTTGTCTGAATGCCCAGCTTCTGACCCATTCTCTAGTGGCTCTTAAGTACCATCCCACTCTTCCTAAGGGGACTCCAGGCTCTCCTGGATGCTCAGACCCCACTTTCCCCCAGGCAGGCAGCTTTGGCTCAGGCTGGAGCTGACATGCTCCTCCTTGGCTGTGTGTGACTGGGGCAGGTTCCTTCCCTGAAGCCTCTGTCTGGCAGCAGCTCACTGTCCTTACCAGATGTCTAGCTCACAGAGAGGGATCCATGCCATTTTATTGACCAGCCTCTGGGAATCCAGCCTTGGGATTGCTGGCCTGTGTGTGGGTCCTTCTGTGATTGCCAGTATAGGTAGCTGCAGGCCCAGGCAAGGATAACCTGAAGCTGTCACCTCCTGCCTGGAACCTCAGTAGGCATTTCAAGTCTCTGCACTTATGAGCCTATGAGAGTATGGGAAAAATGGAAATGCAGTCAAAAATGGCTGCATTGAAGAAAGGCCAGGACCTGTGTGTGGAGACCCGCACCTTGAAAGCCACACTGTTTTTTGTTTTAGTGTTTTACCTCCTGTCCTGCTTGCTGTTTACAGCCATAAACATTTTGTAGATAGATCAAGAAATAAATCCAAGCTGGGTGGAGGTGGTGGCGCAAGCCTTTAATCCCAGCCCTTGGGAGGCAGAGACAGGTGGATCTCTGAGTTGGAGGCCAACCTGGTCTACAGAGCAATTTCCAGGACAGCCAGGGATACACCAGAGAGACCCTGTCTCCTGGGCGGGCCAAGAAAAAGAGATCCAAAGAAACAGCATAAAATGTGTCAAGCTCGTTCTCCTGTTGAGAATTTCTCAGGCTAGGCAACACTGTTGGCAAAGTGCTTACCTGGCATGCATGAAGCCCGGGTTCAGTCCTTAGCACTGCATAAGACAGACACAGACACCCACTCCTGTAATCCCAGCACTCGAGGTGGAGGCAAGATCAGAAATGGAAGGCCATTCTTAGGTCTATAGTAAGTCCAGGGATTCATGAGATCCTGTCTCAAAAACAAAAAACCCAACCAAAACCCTAGGGCCTTTCAGGATGGCTCAGCAGATAGACACTTGCCTATCAAGCCTAATATACCGACTTCAGTCCCTGGGGGCTGTGTGGAAGGAGGGGACCGATGCCCACAAGTTGTGCTATATAACCTCCTTGTGCATGCCAAAGCATGCGTGTGCATGTGGGGTCCAAATGCTGACATGTCCTCCTCATGGAACCCTGACCCTCAAGAGGAGGCAGGCCAGGTTGTGTTTTCCCATTTTCAGGAGAAAGAAGCTGATGTTTAGAGGCCCAGCCTCTGCCAAGTGATCAGGGACAGCCTGGACAGCCGCAGGGACTCTGTTCACATTCGCCTGGCTCCCGCTGAGGACTGAGGTGAGCAGCTGGTAAGTGTACCCTGACAGTGACTTCTCTTGCAGGTGCGCTGGTACCCCTCCTCAGATACCACCCCGCAAGGATGGAAGTACCGCCAGTTCTGTTAGTTCCTCAGTAAGTGTTGGCTTCTGAGGTCAGCATCCCCAATGCTGGCTGCTCACACGGCCGTGGGTCCTCTCTGCCTGGCCCTGAGAGCTTGCCAGGGCTGTTGGCTCCTGAGCGTTCACAGGGGCACTGGCGGCAGCGGCGGCTGCTGCTGCTTCCTTTCTGTCCTCTTCCCATTACCCTGCATCCCCCTTTTTGGCTTCCATAGCCAGCTCCTGTCCTTCTCTGCTCACGGCCACCTCTCTCCCCTCCCTCCAGGTCTTGTCACCCTGGAGTTGGTCCTGGGTTGTGTGGGGCCAAAAAACAGGGCTCTCTGCCCTCACTGCCACCCGAGGCCTGTGCGGAACTGCTGCTTCCCTCTAGACACTGTGAATCTGAAGCCTGACTCAGTGGACGGCTCTTGTTTCCTTCTTCCTCAGTTCTTCAAGGCCCTCCAGGAGGATCCGGAGGCCTTCTTACTGGGACACCCAGGCCCAGCTTGCCCGCCTCAATGGGAACCCAGCACAGCCTGACCTCCTGCTCAAACTTACTTCTGTAGTTCCCCGTCAAGGAAAAGGGTCATTTAATTTTGCATGTTTATGAATTGTGACGCTTAAACTTGTGCATATGAGTGTACGGTTTGTTCCCACACTGTCGCCATAGCAACAGGTCTTGGCACTGGAGGCTTGTCAAGCCTGGTCTCTCTCCACTCCTGACTCCGACACCCACCCTACTTCAGGGAGGCCTGAGCCTTGCGGCCACTTCTGACTTGAAGGACCCTGCTCCTAATAGACACGCGCACACACACACACATACACACCACACACTTGCAGACTCCATCCTCATCTAGCAGCAGATCCACAGCCTCTGACTTTCACTTAATCAGAGTCCTGCGTTGTCTCCTTGTCCAGAGGGCTGGCAGCCTCAGAAGCCTCCCTTGTGCTTGGCTCCCCCAGAACTCCCCACCCTGCCCCTGCTCCTCATTCTTCCTGAACTCGGAAACCAACCAAAACGTGAAAAGTATTTTTGTACCCTATGTAACAAAATATTTATGGATCATAAAGGGTTTTTCATGTGTTTACCATTAATTATTGAAGAGACCTTGTTCAGCTTGTCAGATAAGTTTAATGTTTAGTTTGAAGCGTGAAGAAGGAAGGGGGGGGGTGTTCTGTTCCTTAGCGATCAGCCTTTGTGTCGGGCATTGGTTTAAGAAGAATGAGCTGAAGGATAAACTGTGCAATTCTGTTTTACTTTACAAGCATGTCCGTGCTCTGCCTTTAACCTCAGCTCGGATGTTCGGCTGCTTCGGACTGTGGGTGATGTCTGGAGGTGGCTGTTGTAATTGCTGACCCTGTGAGAATGTGAAACTGGATCGTAATGAAACGCAAAATAAAAACCTGAAGTGACTGTGCTCTGATTTTTGCTTGTACATTCCATGGGATCCAGGCTGTCAGGCTGGGGGATGACCAGAGGGAAGCCGGGAAACGGTCCTGGCCTGGTGGCTGTCTCGCCGGGGATACCTCAGAGTGGCTACAGTCATTGCTGCCCTCGTTAGCTGAGGAACCAGTCCCAGAGTGAGGAATGACCCGCACCGGGGTCATACAGGTGCCCATTGTCCGTCCTCCTATGTGTGATGAATTCACTCCTGGTCCAGGAATTCTGAGGGCAGAGAGCCTTAGTTCCCGCACCCGGTCAGGGACCTGAGTGTGTCTTTGTCTACCTGCCTTCACCCTCCTGCCCTGTGGTTCTCAAGCCCTCTAGAAAGAAAAAAACAAAGTTGGTATGCTTAGCTTCCCTCTCTCGAGTCTGATCTTGGTGCACACCTGTGAGGCTGGCCGGGGGGGACAGAGGGGAGCCGTAAACCTTGCCCACGGCAGGTTAAACTAACCTGTACTCTTGACTGATACCTGGGAAGAGAGAAGGTCCCCGAGGTGGGCTGTGCTGAGAGAGTCTGGGCTGTCATGGACAGGGTGATCCGGAGGCCTGTGGCCGCCCTGGCTCCTCTGTGATACGGTGTTTCAGTTTAATGTGAGAAGTGCCTTGAGATCTTTTCTAGCTCCTACTGGAGGGCTGCAGTCCTCAGTTTGCTTTTGGTCCATCCTGGTCCTGGAGGGGGGTGCCGGTCGAGCAAAGTGGCAGTGGCTGTGGCTGCTGGCCCTGGTTGCGCCTCGGATGACTCGAGCACCTCACCCCTTCTCTTGTGTGGCTTGGGTCTAGGGTGTTAACTGTTGACATATGTATCAGGGCTGACATGTATCTAGGTCTGAGTGGGTAGGAGGGGCACAGGCAAACACAGGCTTTAGGGTAACTTGGGGTGCAGGTGGGCAGGTGACCTGAACCCCAGAGGCAAATTCAGGAGGGGATGTACCTGCACTTGTACCAGGAAGGGAAGGAATGGGGTCTTTGTAGTAACCCTCACTGGTATGTGGTCTTGCCAAGCAAGCGAGGGCCTTCTTAGCCTGCAGCTCCTTCGAGCATGTAGAAGGAGCTGTCGTGTGCTTGACAGCCCCCTCCCAGAGCCAAGCCATGGCCTGACCTACTTCAGCTGTGTCAGGATCCACTGGGTCTTCCCAAGGTGCTGAATTATTTAGTTGGGGCGCCTGGGTCTTTCTGAGAGGGGCAGAGGAAGCTACTCCATAATTTAAAAGTGTACCCTGTGCCTGTGGCTTCCAGGGAGAAGGGGGAGGGAGGAGGGGACTCCTTCATGCTTTACTGAGCAGGGCCCAGGCCTTGGTCTGATGAGAGGAAGGGAGATCCTGCAGCCTTTCCAGCTGGTTCTTTGCTGGGGCGGGGCCTCTGCAGAAAGGCTTCAGTGGAATGTCACATCTGGACTGAGTTTGAGTTGACAGCAGAGCCACCCCATAGTTGAGGTGTTACCTGGCGAGGGCATGGTAAAGCTGGGCTCAGAAGCAGCCTTGCCCAGAATGCCTGTGTTGTGCTCTTCAGAAAAAGCCTGCAGGTGTGTCCTGGTCTCTGATGGCAGGAGTGTTGATTAGGTACTGTCAACTTGCCGCACACCGGGATCATCTGGGAAGAGGGAATTGAGAAAATGCTCCATCACATTGGCCTGTCGACACGTCTGTAGGGCATTTTCTTGATTCTTGACTGATGTGGGAGGGCCCAGCCCATACTGGCAGTGCCCCACACCTGGGCAGTAGTCCTGGGCTGTACAAGAAAGCAGGCTGAGCAGCCCATGGTGAGCAGCCCAGAGAGCAGCATTCTTCGTGGCTTCTGATTCATCATGCGAGGTTCCTGCCTTGGCTTCTCAGTGGACTGTGGCCTGCCTTTTCCTAACCAGGTTACTTTTGGTCATGGTCTTTATCACAGCAATAGTAACTTGAGACAGCAGGGGCGTGGTTTCTTCCCTTCGTAAAGGACCAGAGAGGCAAGGAATACTAAGTTCTGAAGATGCCTGAGAGGACTCTGGCTGCAGCCCCTGTGCCCCATGAGAACTTGGCGTGGTTCGCCTGCGTCCTTTTGAGATTCTGTAGTTTGGTCAGCAATTTTCAGTGATGGCAATTCTTATCGTAGGACCTTTACAGGAGAGTTGGTTTGTAGGCTCTGGGCTGTGGTGGGAATCAGTACCGGGCCAGAACCCAGCCAACGTGGGGCCAGAGGTGTGTAGTTGGCTGAGCAGGCCGGAAAGTTTCCTGAAGTCTGACTGAAGACTTGGTCTTTAGGAGTTGTGTCAGCTTGTAGATAATCCTTGAGAAACAGACCTTAAGCACCTCAGGATAGCTATAGAAAGTGCCTGAAGGAACTACCATAGCCTTCAATGAGTTAGCGGCTCACTTTATCTCCTGGCCTGGAATTTGCCCAGGCTGACTTCAAACTCATGGTAATCCTGCTGTCTCAGCCTCCCAAGTACCAAGTTTCAAGCACGTGACAATATATCTGGCATTTATTTTATTTTTACAAAAAAAAAAAAAAAGTGTAGACTACACCTTACATACTCTGTTCTTGTCAGGGGTTATAGTCATTGAAGTGTATGTGTGTGTGTGTTTTGATACAAAGTCTTATTCTGCAGCCTAGACTGGCCTGGAGCTCACCATGTATTCTAGGATGGCCTTCAACTTGCGTTAGCCTGTCACAACCTCTGCAGTGCTGAGATTGTAGACATCAGCCACCGTGCTTGTCACTGAAAGTTGTATTTTGAGCGGGGCGGCGGTGGTGGTGCGCGCGCACACACACCTTTTTTTAATCCCAGCACTCGGGAGGCAGAGGCGGGAGGATCTCTGTGAGTTTGAGGCCAGCCTGGGCTACAGAGAAACCCTGGAAAAAACGGAAAAGAAAAAAAAGAAAGTTGCATTTTGTTTTTGTTTTTTTCTCATCTAATGTTATACTTGGGAGAAAGGGGAAGGTAAAAATGGGACAGAGGCCAGAAATCATAGAGTGTGGCCTTAGATTTTTTCACACCACACTAACTACCCATTTTCTGTCCCTCTTGCCAGCTCCCAAATCATGACACCAGAGACTTATTAATTATAAAAGCTCAGCCAACAGCTTAGGCTTAATTCTAACTAGCTCGTATAACAACCCATTTTTATTAAATTACTTTTTGTTTCATGGCATTATTACCTTTACTCTGTACTGTCCACGCCGCTTTCCTGCTTCCTCTGTCTCTGGCTGGCGACTCTCAGAGTCTCCGCCCTTCTTCCCAGCTTCCTCTCTGCCTAGCTATTGGCTATTCAGCTTTATATTAAACCAGTCTGGGGGCTGGTCAGAGATGCTCAGAGGTTAAGAGCACTGACTGCTCTTCCAGGGTCCTGAGTTCAATTCCCAGCAACCACATGGTGGCTCACAACCATCTGTAATGAGATCTGGTGCCCTCTTCTGGCCTGCAGACATACATGCAGACAGAACACTGTATACATAACAAATAAATAAATCTTAAAAAAAATTATTTTTAAAAAAAAGATTTATTTGTTAAAAAAAAACCAGTCTGAGTGACACATCTTCACAGTGTACGAAAGAGGAGAGGTCAGCAGCACAGGCTTTGGATGTGACACTGCTCCACCACTGAGTTGCACCCTGGCCTCCTCACAAGCCACTGAGGAACAGAACTGAAGTCTGGCCCCTTAGACCACTGGGCCATCCTGATACTCTTCATTTTGTTTCATTTTGTTTTGAGATAGAGTCTTAACTCACTGTGTAACTTTGGCTGTCCTGGAACTTGCCATGTAGATCAAACTGGCCTCTGCCTCTACCTTCTCAGTGTCACCAGCCACCTGACACCCTCTGAGAAGCCACTGGGGCTCTCAGGATTCTAATAGCCGGAGGAACAGGATCACACATTCCTGCCTGATGCGGGGTGCACAGTGGGTGCCTGTGCTGTCTCTTGTGATCCCCGTCAACGTCCTTTGAAGCAAGAAAGGTATTTTCATCTACTTTCTGTAGCTAGGGAAACTGAAGGTAAAAGCTCCCATGGGAACTGTCTAGCAGGTAAAGGTGTTGTTTGCCACCAAGCCTGGCATCCAGAATTTCATCCTTGGGACCCATGTCGTGGAAAAGGAGAAGCAACTTTTTCAAGTTGTCCTCTGACCTCCACACGTGCATAGTGGCCACACTTCTGCCCTACTGATAAATGTTTCCTTCCAAATCCCACAGAGGGAGGAATATCCAGGAATGGGAAGAGTCAGGCGAAGGGTCCAAAAGTCTTCTCCTCCTGGTTGCCGTTTTCCCACCTGTCTTCCCGACCATGCCAGAGTCTGACTGTGCTAAGGGAGTCCGTAGCTTCCCAGGACGGGGTCACTTGCATGAGAGGCTTCTCTGATGCCTCTGTGTCTATCCAGACTCGGATTCACATTCCTAGAATCTGCAGCTTGTCTCCTGGAAATCAGCTCTGCTCAGGGAGGAAGGATTGGGAGCTTCGATGCCTGTGTTCAAGGGGAGCAAGGTGCAAAAGCCGGAGGAAGACCTTCGCCGTCCGCTGTGTGTTTGCATGTGTGCTGCGTACTGATGGCCGCAGTTGGGCATTGAACCGAGCCCACTCTGGCTTTGGGCCCCTTCCTTGTGTCTTCGGGTCAGGATTTTGGCTTGCGTTCATAGAAGATGCCAGTGCCGAGTCCTTTACAGGAAACTTAAGGATGGCCCTATCCTGTGTCTGTAAGCATGGTAGACTCTGTGGCCCCTGGAAGTCACTTGCTCTTTTTAATTTAGTTGAGTTTTGGTTGTTTTGTTGGTTTTTTTGTTTGCTCGTTTGCTTGCTTGCTTGTTTGAGATGATTTCGTGTAAACCCAGGATGACCTTTTATTTACGATGTGGTCCCTGAGGCTCCTGCCTTCAGGAGCTAGCCTGACTGCCATGCCTGTCTCTTCTCAGTCTCCACCCCGTGCTCACTTGTGTTTGGTGTGTCTCATCTCTGGCCCTGGTCTTCGCCTGGTGGAAGGGGAGGTTTCTCCGTTCTCTTCAGTGTGCTGGTAATAGCTGAGGTGTTATCTAAACCGTGAGACTCTGGTGCCCTCTAATGGCCAAAGAGCTCAATGCCACTTAGGCTGTTTCCTTTGTATCCTCTAGGACAGACTTGATCTGGACTGGGCTATATGAGCCTCTGTTCCAAAGCTCTGAGTTAGGCAAACACCTTTTAATCCCAGCCCTCAGGATCTCTGTGATACCAAGGCCAGCCTGGTCTACAGAGCGAGTCCAGGACAGCCGGGTCTACAATAAGAATTGCCATGGTCCTGGTGTCTCTTCACAGCAGCAGTAACACCCTAACTATGACATGTGGCTTAATAGTTTTCCTACAGAAAGACACTCAGAATTTAATGTGAAAATTCCTAATTTTGGTTGTTGGTAACCAAGCAAACAGCCCAACAAAACAAAAAGGACCCGAAAGCCATTGTGTGGGTTAACCTGTGCTTGACACTTTGTACCTGCAGTTCAAAGAACATTTAGTTTCCACTCTGTGCAGTGAAGTCCTTGGACAAAAATCTGCCTTCAGGTGCTAAGCCATCCCTGACCTGTGCTTGGCAGCCAGGCCCCCCCCCCCCCCCCCCCCCCCCCCGCCGCTCCACAGTAACTTTCTAAAGCTGGCAAAGAACCACACACAAAGACCATGTTATCTAAGCCTCGTGCCATTACCCACATCAGTGCTGACCTCGGAGAAAGAACTGGACATGGGATTCTAAGGATGTTTTGGGGTGGGGTCAAGAGGCCTCCAGAGGACAGAGGCGGGATGTTGAATATGATTGGTTATTTACAGGTGAGTACATTTGTTTGTTTGTTTTGTTTTCTGTTTTTTAGGGGCTGGGGTTGAGGACTGTACAAGGCCCTGGTTGGCCCTGAACTCACTCACTATGTAACTGAAGATGACTCTGAACTCTTCCTGATCCGTCTGCCTTCACATCTCAGTGCTAGGATCAAAGGCACTGTACCAGCATGCCCTTTAAAGAATTGTATTATTGGGCCAGGCATGGTAGTGCACACCTTTAACCCAGCACTTGGAAGACAGAGGCAGTCAAATCTCTAAGTTTGAGGCCAGCCTGGTCTGCATAGTGAGTGCCAAGACAGCCAGGCCTCTGTGGAAACACTGTCTTGGCAGGGGTATGTGTGGGGTGGGGGATTGTATCACTACCATTTTTTTTTTAAAGGTTCTCACATTGTAGCCCATGCTGGTCACGAGCTCAAGGCAATCTTTCTTTAGCCTCCCAAGTGTTGGGATTACAGGTGTGAGCCAATGCATGTGGTTTGGATGGGTATATGATTTAAAAAAATTAGGGTACGCATGAAGCAAATGGCTGAAAGACTATGGCCATGAAGCTGAGTATGATTGTGTGTGCTTGTAATTGAGGTGATTTGGTAAAGGACAAAGAGGAGGCATTCTGTACAGAAGGAAGAAACTATGTATGAAGGACAGAACAGGGCATGATGGGAAAACTGTCAGTAGACCAAAGGCAGGAATTTAAGATAAACTGGAGTACGCTGAGGTTACATCACTGGGACTAGGCTCTGGCATTTTCCCCTTAGATTTATTTTATTATATGTATGAGTATTTTGCCTGCATTTTGTTATACATCATGTGCATGCCTAGTGCCCTAGGAGGTCAGAAGAGGGAATCCGATCCCATGGAACTAGAGTTAGGCTAAGATAGTTGTGCGCTGTTGTGTGGGTGCTAGGAATTGAACCCCGGTCTTTTACAAAAGCAACAAGTGCTCTTAAACACGGAGACAACTTTCCAACCCTTAGCTTATTATTTAAATATGCAAGTTATGCAAGATTATAATCTCATAAAGAAGTAAAGCTTTATGATAGACGGGCTCCTCACCACATTCCCAAGGTTGACCTTGGATCTCTGGGGCATAAACTCCTCAGATGGATTCCCGTGTGTTCTGTGCGCTGCTGCAGTCCTCTCTGCGGGGGACAAAGGCTTAGCTAAGGAGCTGTAGCTTGGGGTTAGGGGTCACTACTAGACTTTTACCATTACTCCCTTGGGCCTCGTACCTGGGATTTCCTCACTGAGAACATGAGAACTGTGAGCTGGGGGTAGGGGAATTGATTTTGGCACAAGGTCTGTGGTATTGCATTGGCAGGTGGACACTTGCATGCTGGAAGGTGAGAAGGCTCCATGTCATAGCAATGTCTGTTCATAGATACACTGTCTCCAAACAGGCCATTCTCTTGGTTTCTTTGGTGGGTTTTTTTTTTTTTTTTTTTTTTTTTTTTTTTTTTTTTTTTTGGTTTTTGTTTTAATTATACTTATTTTGAGTAAGATGGTTCATTGTGTAAAGTTTCTTGCCATCAAGACTGAACACCTGAGTTTGATGGAGTCCCAAGTGGGGAAAGGAGAGAACTGATTCTCAAAGATCAAAGGTCCTCTGATGTCCATCCACATGTGTGTGAGATTGGGTCTGTCTTTCCACCATGTAGGTAGGTCCTGGAAATTGAACTCAGATTGTCAGGCTTGGCAACAGGCAGCTTTACCTGATGACTTATTTTGCTGGTCATGTTTATTTGTTGTTTTGAAGCAGGGTCTCCTCTGGCCCAGGTGGGCCTCCAAGTCGTTCTGTAGCTGAGGATAACTTTGAACTCCTGGTCCTCCTGCCTCCACATCTCAGGTACCACTACACCTGACTTTATGTCTAACTTTTGACCAAGACAAAGTGTCGTGATCATGGTAGTGTAATGAGCAACAGTAGCTCATTCTCAGTTTCAGTGCTGGGGGCGATGGAGAACGGTGTGGACTGTGGCCAAGGGGACGCGCAAGCACGTCTGAAAAGAGTAGGTATTCACTCATTATGTTTAAAGATTTATTTTAGTTATGTCTGTGGTCTGTGTGTGGTTTTGTACAAGTGAGTAGGTGCCCATGGAGGCCAGGGGTGTTGGATCTGCCTAGAGCTGGAGTTGCAGGCAGTTGTGAGCTGCTTGACCTGAGTGCTGGGAATCAAACTCTGGTCCTCCGCAAGAGCAGTGAATGCTCTTAAGCACTGAGCCGTCTCTCCAGCCTCAAGAGTAGATGTTTGTCTACTACTCATCCAGATCAACTGCTGTCTCAGGAGTTGTGTGTGTGTGTGTGTGTGTGTCCTCGTGTAGCTCAGGTTAACATGTGACCAGCGATGACCCTGAAATTTTGATCTTCCTGCCTTCATCTCCCCAGTGCCGAGACCACGTGCATTTGCCATTACTCATGGCTTATCTGGTGGTTGTGACTTTTCTTTGAGCAAAGCAATCATTTTCTTGGGGAGTTCAGCTGTGCCCTCTTTCGAAATGATTAGCCCAGCTAATCATTCATTTTTGGGCTTCTGAGACAGGATTATTGTGTGTAGCCCTGGCTGTTTTAGAAGTCTGTAAACCAAGGGGTCCTTGAACTCAGAGATCCATCCGTCTTTGCCTCCCAAGTGCTGGGATTAAAGATGTGCACCACCACCACATCCAGCTGTGTTGGCTGTTTATATCCAGCTATAGGGTCACAGGCCCTCACCTGAGTATCCCGCCGCTCCCAGCTCTATGCAACTCTACCTTAATTGTGACCTCAGCTGGACTCGAGGGAGCTTCTCAACCTGTGGGTCGAAACCCCTTCGGGGTCACATACCCGGTATTTATATTATGATTCATGGCAGTAATAAAATCATAGTTAGAATAGCAATGAAATAATGACATGGTTGGGGGGTCTCCACCACATAAGGAACTGCATTCAAGAGTCGCAGCGTTGTTAGGTGGGTTGAGAACCGCGGCTCTAGAGGGTATAGGCTGGGGAAGCCTGGGGAAAGGGCTCTGTGGCTACCTACGAAGCCCTCATCCCTTTTTGGTAAAGACTTAGGACAGGAGGAGGACCCACGCCCCTCCTAAGTAAACCCTCACCTGTGCTTCCCAGAGTGGACTCTGGTGCGTTTGTGTCTCTGCCTGTCATTGGGACCCGAGGAAGGGAGGTGTTGCTTATGTCCAACCCTGGGAAGGAATCTTTGCAACACTGGTGCTGAGGAGCAAATGCAAGGCTTCACGAGTGTGAGGCAGGTGCTGCATCAACTGAGCTCCACCCTCAGCCTCTGGTGTGCTTTCCTGAAACGGTGTTCTTTTGTTCTTTTTTTTCTTTCTTATCCTGAGACAGGGTTTCTCAGTGTGTAGCTTTGGCTGTCCTGGAACTCAAGCTATAGACCAGGCTGGCCTCAGATTCAGAGATCCGCCTGCCTCTGCCTCCTAGGTGCGGGGACTGAAGGTGTGCACCCTCCTCTACTGGGCTTGAAACAGTGTCATATTATCATGCAGCCCAAGTTCAGACTCAATCCTCCTGCTTTAGCCTCCTGAGTGCCGGAATTACAAGTCCAGACCTGGGGGAAGAGGGGACATTGTTAGCCTTATTTTCATTGGTACTTTATTTTGATGGAGACAGGGTCTCACTGTGTAGTCCTGGCTAGCCTGGCTGTAGACCAGGCTGGCTTCTACCTCACAGAGATCCACCTCCTCCGCCTCCGCCTCCCCAGTACTAGGATCACATGTCCATTTCAGCCGTATATTTCATTAGTGTGTAGATTATTGTGTGAAATCTCTGTTTTGGCTCAAAAAGTTATTAAACATTGGGTTAGTCGAACAAGCTGGGGCTGGAGCTGCCTTTGGCCTGTGTGGTACTGTTTGATAGGGTCATTTTAGAGCTTTTTGCTTGAAGGGTGAGCACTGGGCTTCTGTCTGTCTGTGGGCTTATGCGCAGCTCTGCTATCTCACTGGTTATGAAAAGCTTTAGCTTCCTCATAGATGCTGTGGAAATAAATGGCTGCCTGATTGGCCCCTGGACCCCATCAGTTCCCATCTGTTTTTCAACACCCAGCTAGTTACAAGAGTTCTGCTGGGAAGTGTGGAAGTTCTAGAAGCATCCCTGTTAGTCCAGGGGAATCAGGCGATCTGTATTCGCCAGGAGCTAAGAGATTCCCCCGAGAATCGGTCCTGTGGCTCCTAGTGTCTTTCAGGCTTTGGGGCAGGTTTCTATGCCTCTCTCAGGACAGAGCCCCGTGGGAACATACTCTGGTAACTAGTTCTCAAAGGGCAGTGTCCTGTGGCTAGAGTGGAAAATGTGCCTGATGCACACTCAGGACACACACACACACACACACACACACACACACACACACACACTTATAGTTACTGTACTTAGCACTACCAAGACCTTTTCCCACGAAGTCCCACAGTCCCAAGCAGCCGGAAGGGCAGCCAGTCATGGGAATGAACTGAGGCCCCTTCCCTGTGGAAGCCCTACCCACTCTGCTCCATTTACTCTTGGCCATACAAACCTTGCTCCCCCTCCCTGCCCGCCCCCCTTGCTTTCAGAGGAGGAAATTGCTAAACAATGTGGCAGATCAGAGAATGGGCACCATGCCTGGAGCCCAGGGCCAGGACAGGTCTTCAGCAGGCCATGGACTCTGACCTCTGGCTGCCCTGCTGCTCCTGGGCGGCCTCATGTTCCGGTCTCTTCATTGCTAGGAGACCTCCCTTGGGGAACACATCCTCCTCCTCCTCTTCAGTTGCTCTTCCCCAGGGTGGGGTGGCCACCAGTATCTTCTTCTCTCGTTCCTTTCTCACTATGTCAAGGTTGAATTCCCTTCTGGACCAAGCCAGCCCTCTCAACTAGGCTCATAGAAATGCTCTCAGGCTCTCAGAGGGACAGATGGTAGTAATCGCGTCATTTCCAGCTTCCTTGGGCTGGGAGGGTGGTGGGAACCACTAATTGTGTTCTTCCTGTTGGTCTAAAATAGTGTTCTGCCTTTGACTAAGAACCCTGTTCTGCTCTCAAGGCTGATTCCTGGATCATTCCCAGTTTCAGTATTCAGTTCCCTAACCTCTCAGGTTCAAGTCTGGTGTGGTGGCACATACCTCTCATCTTGGTTGCTGATGCAGGATAATAAAGCTCAAGAGTTCCAGGCCACCTGGATTTCGTAGTGAGAACCCATCTCAAAATGAAGTAGCCTTCACGTTGATGCACACCTGTAATCTCACACTTGAGATGTGGGGGCAGGTCGATCAAGGTCATTCTTGGCTGGACAAGTTCAAGGCCAGTCTCAGAGATTTTTAAATATAGATTTTAGGGCTGGGGGGTGTGGCCCAGATAGTAGCAAGTTTGCCTAGCATGCATGAAGTCCTGGGTTTAATCCCAGTACTACAAAGACCAGGTACATGCTTGTAATCCCATACGTGGTGGTGGTGGTGGTGGTGGTGGTGGTGTGTGTGGGGGGATCAAGAGTTCAAGGTCAGGGCTGGATAGATGGCTCAGTGGTTAAGAACACTGACTGCTCTTCCAGAGGACCTGAGTTCAGTTCCCAGCACCCACATAGCAGCTCAAAACTGTCTGTAATGCCAGTTCCAGGGGACCCAAAACCCATGTCAAAACACTAATGCATATAAAAATAAAAATTACAAAAAAGTTAAAAAAAAAAAAGAGTTCAAGGTCAGAGGATTTAATTACACAGTAATTCCTTTTTCTTTTTACAGTCTTGGAGCTTTCATCCCAGAGAGCCTGAACAAAGAGCTGATTATAGGTGTGGGTCTGCTGGCCGGGGCCCTCTGCCATGCAGATAGCCTTGGATAGGTAAAATGAGCAAACACCTGGTTTTGTAAAATGTGTTTCTTACCCTTGTCTGCCTTATTTTTTTTTTTTTCATCAATAAACATTCAAGGACATTGTCACTCTTGTCCTTTCTAGAGAGCAATAGGGCTGGATTTACGTTTATGAGGTTCTTCTAGACACGGAGTCAAGTGCTCACTTATATCGTCCATCTGAGCCATTATCCCTCATTTTCACACAGGGCAGAAAGGACATCCAAAGACCTGAGTAGTTCAGAGGCACACAGGCAGATCTGGCAAGCAGATCAGTTTAGATTTGTCTTACCATGTTGCACCCTAAGGCATTTTGGTTTGGAGAGGGGTCTAACCCAGGGTGTCATGCTAGCCCAGCATTTTACCACAGAGCTGTACCCCAAACCCTAATTTATTTTAGTTAATTGAAATCTAAATAGATAGGGGCAGTTGTACAGGACAGTGTAGGTAGAGGAAGGTGGCTCCCCATCTTGGTGATGTTTCACTTACTGGCCTGGATGCATGAAGATGTCACTTCCTAAACTGCAAACAGTGGCCGATGCTTCTGACTTCTCCCATGTGAACGAGACAACCTTGGATGTGAATTCTAACTTCATCTGATAGTTTGGAAATCAAGCAAGTAAGTTGCTGTACATAGGTCCTCAGTAAATATTAACAGGCACAGTAATTCTCTTCACCATTCAACAAACATTAAAAGCTGCTGTGGAAATCAGTGCTTTAGGAGCTGGAGATGGCTTCCCTCGTAAAGTGCTTGCCTTGCAAGTACCAGGACCTGAGTGCGATTCCAAAAGCTAAAATTAAAAAAAAGAAGAAAAATCAGTGCTGGTTTGCTCATACTGCCAATCCCAGCTCTGGGAAGGTGGGGTTCCCAGGGGCTTTGTGACCCAGCCAGCTTAGCTTACTTTGTGGACTCCAGGTCAATAAAAGACCTTGAATAAACAAATAAATAAATAAATAAATGACCTTGTCCAAATAAATAAATAAATAAATAAGTAAACAAACAAATAAGCAAATAAGGTAGCTGATACCCGAAGAGTATCACCGCAGGTTGTCCTCTGGCCTCTACATATATGCACATATACCCCAGATGGACCTGCACACACACACAGGAACATGTACATACACATACACAACATCTTTCTCTACACAAACACACACACAAAAAAATGCTTAGTAAATAGTTGGTATTGGTTGGTATTATTGACATAGTGTGCTCTCAGTATTTGCCAACCGATTAAGCAGAAAGTTACCACAGGGTAACTTGCCCAGGATGGGCTGGCAAAGGTGAGGCTCTTCTGGGACCAGAAGGGTTGGCCAAGTGGGTGGAACTAGGTTTACTAGTCCAATTGTTATGTGCTAATGTTAGAACTAACCTGACTTGAACTTGAAAGAGTAGGCATGGATAGCTAAGGGTAAAAGATAAGAGGATTTTATTGGGGGGCGGCAGCTTTGAGACAGAGTTTCTCTGTATAGCCCTGACTGTCCTGGAACTCAGTAGACCAGGCTGACCTCGAACTCACAGAGATCCACCTGCCTCTGCCTCCCAAGTGCTGGGATTAAAGATGTGTGCCACCACTGCCTGGCAGAGTAGAGGAAGAGAACATTCCTGTCTGAGTATCTGATGATAACCAATTATCACTTCAATAAAAAACCTTAGCTCCATCTTCTGTACTCTCTTGGTATTCTCATGATCTAAAAATTAAAGCTTTGTTTGTGCAATAGAATTATTGGAGCCTGAGAGGGCTCTGATGGGGTCACTTGTGATTTGGGGCTGTACTGAAATGGAGGTCTCGGTGACCACGGAACTTTGGAGTACTACCCACTCTTTCTTCAAACTGTCCCACGTGTTACTTTCTCTGTGGTTCCCCTCAGACTGAGTCCTTACCTCATATTGTGATGGCCTCTGTCTCTGACCAAATTGTGACATCCAAAGTAGATACATTGCCTAGCTCATTATGGAGTATTCCTGGATGCCTATCCATGCTGGAAGCACATAGTAAGTAGCTGCTTACTGAACTTTACCTGAATGGGTGATTTGAGGTGACCTCTGTGGTCTGAGAGTGTCCCCCCCCCCTTCTTCTGTCTCTCTCTCTGAGACAGGGTCTCACTATGTTGCCCTGGCTGGCCTGGAACCCACAGAGATCCACCCGCCCCTGCCTCCTAAGTGCTGGGATTTAAGGGTTACCCAGTCTCCATTGATGGCAGTCTAAGTTGGCTGTGCACAGAAGGTTGAAGCCCATGCTTGTCCTGTGAGTGTGGCTGGAATTGGAGGGGTGTGTACATTATCGACTGACCTTTTGGCACTAATCTGTGATTAGAGGACCAGTCAAGACAGTGGCAGTGTACTAGGAGCTTTGCATGATTGATAGAAGTAGCCTGCATTGATTGTGACTGGAAGCAACTGTCAACAAGTTAATGAGGAGCCTATCATCATGGCTTCAGATGACAGTGTGCTCGGTCAGTAGCTGGTGGGGGTAGGGTGGGGGCTGACTTGAGACTGTCTCCAATATGGAGAGATTTTTTTTTTTTTTTTTTTTCTAACTGACAGTGGGAGCCAGCAAGATGACTGGGGCGGTAAAGGTGCTCGAAGTCACTTGTCAGATTAATTTGCATTATGAATGGAAGGAAAAGATGTACGGGATTACGGGATTAGATTCATACCGGAAGTGGTGCTAATTAACGTCTACTGTATTAGATTTCAGATTTTGTTTTGTGTAAGGAAATACACTCTCCGGGTTTACAAACAGCACTGCCCGGCTTTGCCACACACAAAAGCAGCAAGTGCCCAATATGGTGGGGGCACACCTGTGAACCCCAGCACTTGGGGAACGGTTAGGAAGTCAAGGCAGGAGATCCAGGGCTCAAGGTCATCCTCCAGTGAGTCCGAGGCTGGCCCGAGCTAGTCTGAGACTGTGTATCAAAAAAAAAAAAAAAAAAAACAAACAAAAAGCAGAAACGGAAGACTGGCGGCCGCCGAAGCTGAGCTCCCCGGTTTCCAAACCCCCTGCCCACCCCCTCGCCCCGGCTCCCACCCCTCTTCCCAAGACGATAGCCAGCCTGGTACGCCTGCGCCTAGGCGGGGCGGCGCTCTGCCCTTTGTTGTGGGCCCCAGTTTCCCAGGACACCAAGCGGCGCCGGGGTGGGGTTATGCAGATGAGGCACTCGGGGGCGGGGCGGTTGCTCGGCGGCGGCCGGGGAGGGTCAGTTGGAGGCAGGCGCTCGCTGAGGCAAGAGGAGGGCTCCCGGCCCGCGGCCTGACAGGGACTTAGCCCGCAGAGACCGGCCCGCGCGCGCGACCCCACACCCACCCACTCGTCCACCTACCCACTCCCCGCGCCGCCTCCTCCCACCCTGAGCAGAGCCACCGAGGATGATAAACACCCAGGACAGGTAACGGCCCGGCGCAGGCTCCCCGCCCCCACCCTCCCTCCGCAGCTCCGGAGGCCTCCTTCTCCACCCCCCCGCCCCAGGCAGCCAGTCTCCGGCCCCCAGGGGCCTCCGTCCGCCCCCACGGGCCCCCGCCGCCACCCCTGCCACCTAGCCCCAGCCCTGAAATTGGGCCTCCTTCCGTCCTTTACCCCCTTCCTCCAGCCCGGCCCATCCCCCTCCTCCCGGCTTCCTTCTCGCCCAAAGCGGGCCCCCCCCCCAAACGTGGACCCAGCCAGTCGCCCCTTTTTCTTGAGCCCAGCGGAACGGTGCCCATTTCCCCCCATCCTGGGCTTTCTCCCACATAGCCCCCGAATTGGTTCTACCTTCCCTAAATCTTTCTGACTCCTCCACAAGTCACTTTAATCGCTTTAAATCCGTTCTCCAGTGAAAACTGCACCCCAGCCAGACTCCTCTCTCTGCCCTGCCTGGCCAAGGTGGGCTCTGTCCTGCAGTTTACCTCCAATCCCACCCTCCTGTGGGTGTCCAGTCACCCCTTGGTCCGTCCCACTTTCCCTCCCCGCCTTTCTGCAGTTAGGCCCCGTTTTCCTGTCTGGGAACCTCATTCCTTTTCTTTCTCCAACACTTTGGACTCCATCCCTGCCCTCCATCCTGTTTTCTTAATGATGTCCCCAACTCTCTTCTTCTACATACTCCAACCCTTTAAACAGCATAACGTCTTACTTGGGACTCTCTTGCCTTCTCTTAACCCCCATCTTTAAAATCCTTACACCATACAACTTAGCCTGTCCCCTTTCCTGGGAAGATCTTCACAGGGCCTTCAGAACAGGACTGTGAGCCTTTGCCTACTTAAAGGCCCAGTTCCAGTTTCCCCCGTGGATTGAAGAGAGAGGGGCGGCATATTGTTTTGAAATGGAGTGGATTTCTTAATTTTTATCCTTGACCCTCTCAACCAAAGTAGGTAGAACTCGTCCCTCTATTCCCTTTCTTTTTTCCACTTCCCCCAGATAGCCCATATTTCTGCCCCAGATTCTCTTTTCCAAAATATTCCATAATTTTCCAACTCTTCATGATTTTTAACCCCGCTAGCTTATCTATTAAAGTGGTTTCCAATAGCAATTCAGATATGATTCCTCACACCCCCCTTCTCCCATAGGGCTTATTGCTGACCCCTTCAAAACTTTTTGGAAACTCATTTTGATCTTTTGTCCCCATATTGGAC
Organism: Peromyscus leucopus; assembly: GCF_004664715.2. Classification (NCBI taxonomy): domain Eukaryota; kingdom Metazoa; phylum Chordata; class Mammalia; order Rodentia; family Cricetidae; genus Peromyscus; species Peromyscus leucopus. Next base: position 7,071,961 of record NC_051069.1, on the reverse strand, counting down.
TTTATGGCCTCTGACCTTCAGCAAGCAGATCTGTTCCTTAAACTGTGCCACAATGCTCCACAACCAGACATGGCTTCCTCTTACAATCTTTATTTGTTGATGTTCCCCTCAGAGCTTGGGCTCCTTTTACCCTAAATGATCTTGTAGCCTTCTCGTTCCTACTTGTCCGGCAGCACTATCTTTTTTCCAACTGTTTTCCTCACATTGCAGTATATCTTCAATCAATCAATCAATGACAGTTATCTGTTCTTCCCCTTCACAGATTACTCCATTTACCCTAGGTTAGAGCCTGGTGAGCCAGTTAATTCTCAGGTAGAGCCTGGGTTGAAAAATACTGTCGCTTTCACCCTAAGAAGGCTTGGCCTTTCTCATCACATTCCTGCAGTAGCAGCCTTTCCTCTACTTACAAGGGCTTCATCTTTAGGGATTCCTTAGTCTTCCTCTGTTAAGAAGGAAACTGGCCAGGTGGTGGTGGCACACGCCTTTAGTCCCAGCATTCAGGAGGCAGAGGCAGGCGGATCTCTGTGAGTTCAAGGGCTAGCCTGGTCTACAAAGTGAGTTCAGGGCTACACAGAAAACCCTGTCTTGGAAAAAAAAAAAAAAAAGCAGCAGTGGTGGCACATGCCTTTAATCCCAGCCTCAGGAGGCAGAGGCAGGCAGATCTCTGAGTTTGAGGCCAGTCTGGTCTACAGAGTGAGTTCCAGGACAGCCAGAGCTACACAGAGAAACCTTGTCTTTCAAAAAAATAAGAAAGGAAATTCTCCTTTTTTTTTTTTTTTTTTTTTGAGACAGGGTTTCTCTGTGTAGCTTTGCGCCTTCCCTGGAACTCACTTGGTAGCCCAGGCTGGCCTCGAACTTACAGAGATTCACCTGCCTCTGCCTCCTGAGTGCTGGGATTAAAGGCATGCGCCACCACCGCCCGGCCTGGAAATTCTCCTTTACTTCCTACTTTTATTGCTCCATTTAGTCATTTTCTTTTCCCAATTCTCAAAATCTTGTCCTATCCCCATTTCTTCTCTCCATATAGGAAACTTAATCCCCATTTCCTGGTTTGTTATGGTTGTGTTTGAGCCATTATCACCAACCTGCCAAACGCTCTTTGCCTATAGTCCCATTCTGCTTTTTCCTTTTCCTTTTCCGAGATTTTCCATATAGGTCCCTCACTACAGTCCCTTCTTTGATTCCATACAGTTCATTCTTTGATTCCATTTTCATTTACCCAGTCCTTCCCAGCTCAGGAGGTGGGTGTATACTTGGATGATGCAAGATGCAAAAGGTGCTGTTGTGGTCTGGAAAGCTGTGTGTGCAGAGGATGGAGGACAAGGTTTGAGGATATGTGAAATGGGGTTTTTCTCTGGGGGTTGGAAGTGGGGCATTTCAGCAGTCATTCTCAGGAGTCCTTTGGACTGATTGGGTCTAAGTGCCAAGTCCTTTGCAGCTTGAGCTAGACTTGGAGTATTTGAAACCAACACTTAGGGGCCTTCACTAATTGAGTCTTAGCTGAGTTCCAATTATGCCTCACTTAGCCAATGTGCTTACATGTAAAAAGAAGAGGTTTGAGTTAGCTGAAGGTTTCTTCCAGTTGCCCAAGTGGCAAAACAGGCTCTCTTGTCTCCAGGGCCCTTGCTTTAGTGTGTTGGTAATTTGAGGGGCTTGGCTATGTGAGGCAGGTGGAGGGAGGAGTCAGCTGGCCTGCCAGGGCCTGGGCAAGCTGGTCCTTGGATCAGGCTCATCTCCTTTGGCCTGGGGGTGGGGTGGGGTATACAGGGTGTCTGGTTTCTTTGCTTTATGGCAATCTTGTTTCCATAGTGTCCTTCCCAGCCTTCTCTGCTGGCCCTTAACTTTCTGAAAGGAATCCTGTTGGAGTCCTAACTACGGGTGCTGATAACAGCCGGATGCTCTTCCCAGGCAGTGTTGGTGTTTTCAATGTGCAGTGTCGGGAGCTGGCTGAGAGTTTAATTCCCATTGGGTGGGGGATGGGCTTTCCAACTTCCCTGGCCCCAGTGAAAAATTCAGGAGAGGGAGGCCTACTTTCCTGGAAGAAATTGTTGCAGAAGAGTTGGCAGTGTTTTGAAAACAAGGCGCTTCCTTTCCAGCAGTCAGATTAGTATCTCCAAAATGTCAGAATTCCTGATGGTGGCGGAGGGAGGAAGAGCAAGTACAAGACCCCTTTATTATGTGTTTTCAACAATAGGTTTAAATTGAAGAGGAAATCAAATTTTGTGACCTTTCTCTGCCTGGAGTTGTAGGGCCTGTGGGGACCCTGTGACAGCGCAGTATGTGGGGTACAGTCAACACTGGTTTCGTTAGCCATACTGCAGTCAATCTGTGTGACGGGCTTTAGGGAGAAACATTCGGTTCCACAGGTGGTTTTTTAGGGGTAGGGAGGGCCCAAGAGCACTTCAGGGCTACCAACAGTACCTTCACTGCATTCCTCTGTAATGGAATTTCTCTTCCCAGATAGCTTGGTTTTTTTATTCCCCCTTTCTCAGCAGTTTTGCTTGTTGAGTGTGGGGCAGTAGAGAGACTGGCAGCTAGTCTAGGCAGAAATACCCCTACATTGGGTGTACGCTTTAGAAAGCATTGGGGACTAATAATAGCAATTCCCCATTCTGCCAAGAAATCCAAATTTAGCCCTAGAGCTGTGCATATATATATATGAAGGAGACGGAAGAGTAGGGCAGAGGCATGTTACAAATGAGTGTTTCTGGAAGAAGCCGTTCATTCTGTTTTAAACTGGTATACAGTGGTGATTCATGTTGATGCCATGACTTGGAAGGTTCATTAAAAGTGATAGGGCTGGGCATTGTGGCTCATGCCTTTAATCCCAGCACTCTGGAGGCATCAGCAGACAGATCTCTAAGTTTCAAGGCAAGCTGGTCTACATAGTGAGTTTCAGACCAGCCAAGGCTACATGATCAATAAGACTTTGCAAACTACAACAATGAAAAAAAAAAGGGCAGGAAGGAAGTTATAGAGTAGACTGTAATGGCTCAGTTGATGAGCAAGAATTTTGTTATTTGAGCAAGACAGTTTCCTGCTAGCAGCAGCAAATGCCTTGTGTAAGAAAAGATTTATGAAAATTCCTAGGCCTTTGATAGTATATAAACAATGATGTAATCCTGCTCTCCCTCAGAGGGGAGGTTGGACTGTGTGAATAGCTAACAGTATAAACTACACTGAAGAATTTAAAATGTAAAAATGTCTTGAAGTACTGTACAATATAGTACAGTTGCTTAGCTATCCAGCAACCACAGGTGGCAATACGGTGGTGTCTGCCATTGGCAGATGTACCAGTTAGCTGTGCGATTAGCAAACATCAGGGGCACAGATTTTCTGGCTGCCATCTGATGTATGTTTCTTGTGGAAAATCAACCAAAACCCAATTTTGCTTTCAGCCTATGATTCAGAGTGGTGATGTCATTTTCTTATAATCATGCTGATTAAGTAGACTCCCTTTGGAGCATATAACAGCCCTGGTGAAGTGACTTAGTGACTTATGCCTGGCACCAGTCAAAGCCTCTCTCTCAGATACTGAGAAGAATTGACAGTTGGAAATCAGCCTTTGTGGTCACCTTAGATTGAAGGTGGCTGATGCTTTCTATCTTTCTTCTTAGGTTCTTTTTGCTAAGTTGCTTGTAGCTCTGGATTAGTCTTGCTTTACGTAAGGATTACTCATCAGAGATATTCCAAGTCTTAGGGTACAAGCAGCCTGGGTGAGGGAACTGAGGGTGCCCTGGGTGTTGTGTAAAGCAGGGCCTGAGACACGAATGGGTCAGAAGAAGTGGAGAGAATGAATGTAGAATACAGGGAGTGTGATTTTGGTATTACCAAGGCCAGATGATCGTCTCTGACAGGCAGTGGGGATGAAAGGGAGACTTGACTGGGTTGAGGAGACCTGCATTGGAGTGAAAAATTATACTATCAGAGAATTTGAATTCCAAGTATTTGTTAGATTAGGTTGTGCTTTGTGCAGACTAAAAATCAAAGAGAAGGGGGTGGGATGACAAAGTGAGCTGGAAGTTTTTTTTGTTTTTTGAGACAGGGTCTCACCGTCCATAATCACTGTGTAGCTTGGGCTAGCTTTGACTTCATAGCAGTCTCCTGCTTCAGCCTCCAGAGACTTGGGGCTACAAATGAGTCACTTGTTGAGTTTTTCCTTTTCCTTGTGGTACTGGGGCTCACTCAGACCCACAAAATGGCTTTGTACATTTCAGGCAAATGCTACCACTGAGCTACATCTCCAGCATCCAGAAGTCCTTTGTCATTGTATTTAAAGATAGATCTGGTGTGGTGGTGCACACCTGTAATCTCAGTTCTTGGGAGGTAGAGGCAGAAGGATCAGAAGTTCAAGGTCATCCTCACGTACATAGTTTGAGGCCAGCAAAAGCTAAATGAGACCCTCTTTCTTTCTTTCTTTTTTTTTTTTTTTTTTTTTTTTTTTTGGTTTTTCGAGACAGGGTTTCTCTGTGTAGCTTTGCGCCTTTCCTGGGACTCACTTGGTAGTCCAGGCTGACCTTGAACTCACAGAGATCCACCTGGCTCTGCCTCCCGAGTGCTGGGATTAAAGGTGTGCGCCGCCACCGCCCGGCTCGAGACCCTCTTTCAACATACATACACAGGAAAAAATAAGGTTAATTCTTTTAATTAATTAGTAAATGCTGTCAAGATTTTAAAAATCTGATAAAAATTTGACTTAGCACCAATATTTCCCAGATATACATCTGCTACCTATACTACATGGTGGTAGTCATATGAAATCATGGCTTGCTAAGGACATTTCATCGATGTATTGATTGCTGGAGAATCAAACCTAGAGCCGTGCTTACTAGGCAGGCATGCACACTCAGCTCACAGATGCTGTGAATTATAGACAGTAAGTGAACTGTATATGGTACTAGATGATTTGAGGTGTGGTTCCAGGGGCAGGTTCTATAACAGCTGAGGAAACAGGCACAGTACCAGCTCTAAGCTCCCATGTCTTGGAAGTTGCCTTGGATGTGGATCCCAGACACCTTCATTTCCAATATGGTCTATTTTCTCTTCTAAAAAACAGGACTACTGGGCCAGCTGGATGTTGGGTACAGTATAATACATTTGACAATCTTTTCAGCCTCTGGCCTTAAACTTCTTTAAAAAATGCTAAGTTCATTCATCTACTGTGTGTGCGTGTCTATAGTGTAAAGGAGGTCAAAGCCTGTTCGTTTTCCCATGTGGGATCGGGGGGTTGAACTCAGGTCATCAGGCTTAGTGGCAAATCGTTACCTGTTGAGCCCTCTCTCATCTCGTGCTAGAATGAACAGAAGTCCTTGGTTTTGTTTTTTGTTTTTTTTTTGTGGAAGGGATTGGGCCATTTCTGCCCCCTGGTGGAGTAACTAAAATCTGTGGAAGGATTGACAAAAACTTGGAAAAAAAAAAAAACCCACACCAAAAAAACCTAGAAACAAATAGACTATGAAAGCCTTTGTATTTTGTATCAAAGACTTGTCTTAAGGAACCACATTTTCTGCATGGTAGTGGCACATGCCTGTGGAGGCAGAGGCAGGTGGATCTCTGTGAGTTCAAGGCCAGTTTATAGAGTGAGTTCCAGGACAGCCAGGGCTACTGTATTTTAGTATCCTGATTGAACATTAAAGTCAGTATCAGAAAAGGTGGTTGTTGCTAGGCAATTTCATGTCCCATAGTTGCTGTCCATCCTTCATCCCTTCCCTTCAGAAATGACAATCAGGTATTTTAAGTGTATAGTAATTTGCCATTCACTTTGAGTAACTAATCAATGCATTATAATGGACAGTGAAGATAATTTTTATGAACTCATGTCTACTCAGTTATTTCTGTTAGGGAACTGGACCTGGATCCCTGTGTACACACATGCCTTCTGCAGGCTCTTTACAGGGGAATAGCAGAGTTTGTATGTGATGATCTTTGTGTGTGTGGAGGGAAGTGATCTGTTACCAAGGTGTTGACTTTATTGCATTTACTTGGAGATATAAAGAAACCAGAAGTATCACAGATTAGTGTAGGAAAAGATGCAGGCTCCAGGAGTTATTTCTAGGAAAACAAAGAAGATTGTGTCCTGCCCCCATACTGAGATCCTTTCTGGGGTGGCCCCTGGTTTCTGCCATTTCTGAGTGTGAATTAGGTATGAATCAGGATGCTGGTTGGAATGTGGGGCTTAAGTTCAGTTAGGTCAGTCAAGCAGAAGTCTGGCAGCAGAATTCTAGAATTACAAGGGCCTTGGTGATCTAGTTTTGTGAACCCAATCAGTTCTAGTATACAAGATACCTTCTTACCTGTCACAGAGGGTATCTGATTTGCCAGTCCTAGGGGTAGCTCTGCCAATCACTGTAAGCTAGCCAGCCAGTCAGCTAGCTTCTCCAGTGGCCCAGTCTTCTGGTGCCCCCACAGAAGAACCTCAACCAAGGGTGGAGAAGGGAAGCCTCAGATGGGGTTTGTGTCTTTCCATAGGAAACTCCTGACTTGCTTTTCCTTTTTTTTTCCTTTGGTTGCCTGAACAATGCTATTCCGCTCCTTACCACTTTAGAAGGGGAAGTCACAATAACTTTGTGTAAAGTAGAAAGTAACTCCTGTCCTTGTCCAGTAGCTGTTGGTAAGGTAGTTGAGAAGTATTCCCTGGAAGTATTCCAGGAGGCAGGAGGTAGGTATATATAACCATCTGCAGATGTGGATGCCACCCCAGGAACTCCATTTCTCATTTACATATGCTTTTAGACCCCCAGTTGGAATCCCTTAGAGCTGAGCCATGGTGGGCTTGACTTCTTGCCTGAACTAGAACGCCGATACAGGCCATTTAGTGGTTAAATGACTAGATGGTATATTTAGTTTTGTTGCTTTTCATTTGAAAGAACAACCAATATGCCACACACCATTTCAGAGAAAAACCCCAATTTCCAGCATATGTTGATTTCTGTAGTGTAGATGTACCACACTTGGCTTATTCAAGTTGCCAGCATGACATTGCTAAAAAAACAGTTCTGTAGCCAGGCAGTGGTGGCACACGTCTTAAATCCCAACACTTGAGAGGCAGAGGCAGATGGATCTTGGTGAGTTCAAGACCAGCTCCAGGACAGCCAGGACTATACAGAGAAACCCTGTCTCAAAAAACAGAAGCAACAACAACAAACCAGTTCTGCAGTTGTGTGTGCTGGTGTAGCATTCCTGTTCACTCCTGGTTCCCCTGTGGTAGTGTGTTATGTTGTGGCTATGGGACAGGTCTGTTGCTGAGTCATGATGCACACAGTTTATCTGTTTTCCTGCCATTAAATCAGAACCAAAGAGGGCAGTGGAGCAGATCTGAAACCCTTTTGTGTCTGTCTGAAGATTAAAGTGGCTACCAGATAGGGCATCCATGTGGTGGCCCTGGAGAGCTTTTAAACATCTGTAAGCCATTTGAGTCTTGGCTCCTTATTCAGGGCTCGGCACAGACACCCCTTTCCTTACACCTGTGTCTGTTTTGACAGTGTTCAGTCATCCGTGTTCTCATTCGTAGGTCAAGAAGGTCCTACCTGAGAAAGTGGAAGGCCCAGAATTTAGTGGCAGATCAGAGACAGACCATGATGATACTCTGGAGCCAAATCCAAGATTTAGTTTCATTCATAAACCTAGAACAATCTGGGGCTTTTTTTTTTTTTTTTTTTTTTTTAAATTGCAGTTCCTTTTTGGATGGGAAAGTGAGTGGCCTTGTTAGTTTCTCAGCCCCTAGTACCCAGTCCATGTTGCCACTCCTTTTGAAGCTTAGTGATTGTACCACATAGGTGGCTAAGGCACGCTGGTTCAAGGAGAGACTGGCTGGGGGACACGAGGCTGGAGATTTCTGTGTCAGCACTCACAGATGTTTGATGGGTCAGACACTCCCTTGGCTTTCTGGGACTCTTTATGCCTCTTGACCCAAAAAACAGCATTCTGGAAGTTTAAGTAGAAAAACCTTGAGCAGTGGTGCAGCCTTAGAATACTGTTTAAGGAGCAGGAGGGCCAAAGGGGCAGGGGCTAATGTCTGGGTGTTTACTGTCTGACCTTCTGTCTCTTGCAGTAGTATTTTGCCTTTGAGTAACTGTCCCCAGCTCCAGTGCTGCAGGCACATTGTTCCAGGGCCTCTGTGGTGCTCCTGATGCCCCTCACCCACTGTCGAAGATCCCCGGTGGGCGAGGGGGCGGCAGGGATCCTTCTCTCTCAGCTCTAATATATAAGGTAAGGAGGATTTGGGTATAGAAGCTTGGGTGGAGCCTTCTAGATCCCACTGAGCTCACTCCAATCCTGCAATTTTCCCTTAATTTTCTCTTAGGCAGAGGTGATAGGGTAACTGAGGGAAAACGGGAACTGATAACTTTTTTCAACTGAAGCTGCTTTATGCCTTTTCTGAAATCCTAGAGGAAAAACATTAGTACTATTTGTTGTCTTTTAATCTGTTGTTGATTGAGGCCCAGGACCTGGTCCAGCTTCTTTCTTAGGCTGGGAATGGAAAGTTAATAGGGCATCGGAGTTCTGTGTGCAGGACTTGACTTTAACTCCTGAATGCTAGGATTACAGGTGTGTACTGCAATGTGCAGCTATTGTTCATGTAAAAAAATGTTTTGTGTTTTTCTTTTTTTGGTTTTTCCAGACAGGGTTTCTCTATGTAGTTTTGGTGCCTGTCCTGGATCTCGCTCTGTAAACCAGGCTGGCTTCGAACTCACAGACATCTGCCTGCCTCTGCCTCCCGAGTGCTGGGATCAAAGGCATGCACCACCACCACCTGGCTATTTAAAAAAAATTTTTTTTTTTTAAAGGCAAGGTCTTAGGCCACACATGGTAGCATATGCCTTTAATTTCAACACTTAGGAAGGAGCAAAGGCAGATGGATCTCTAGGAGTTCCAGGCCAGCCAGGGCTATATAGTGAGACCCTCTCTCAAAAACAAAGAACAAGAAACAAAACAAAACGGTCTTGTTGTGTATTCCAGGCTGGCCTTTGACTCATAATCCTGCCTCAGTCTCCAGTGCAACAGTCCTGGAATTTCATTTGTTTTTGACATTTTCTCTTAGGGAAGGGAAAGCCCTGACAGGCTTTCAGGTCAGGAAGACCTAGGTTTTAATCTCAACTGGGCCTGTTACTAAATTGCTCTTGCCTTGTTACCTCATATTTAAGGTGGAGATATTAATACATGACTAGTACTTTGCACAGTGCTTATTAGCACTTGGTTCTTAGTAAAGATTTTCTTTCCCAACCAAGTGCTGCTTTTACCAATAGCAGCCATTCTTAGAAATGGCTGCAGTGGGCTCACAAGGAGGCTGTATTTCTGACATGCCCCATGATCCATGCTACCCTGAGAATGGTTCAAGGGATGGCAGCACCCTCTGGTTTAGGGAACATAGGATGTAGCATGTAGTAGTGATCCTGTCCTCTGCCCTAACCTTCCTTCTCAGGACGAGAAGCTCACTGTAACCCAGGACCTCCCCGTGAACGATGGGAAGCCTCACATCGTCCATTTCCAGTATGAGGTCACCGAGGTGAAAGTCTCTTCCTGGGACGCAGTCCTGTCCAGCCAGAGCCTGTTTATAGAAATCCCAGATGGATTATTAGCTGATGGGAGCAAAGAAGGGTAAGGAGACAATAAAGAGAATGGTTATTGGGGATAGCAGCTTTTTAGGGGAGTCTATACCTTCTTCCTTAGCTCTAGACTCTCCACGTAGATAATGCTTTGTTATAGGTTATTTTTAGCCAGTAAATCAGGCCTGCTCTAGATACAATTAAAGCAAACCGTTAATATATTAACCAGTTACCCACCAGCTCATCAGCGGTGTCAGTTCCCCTTGAGCCACCATACAAAGGTGCAGTTCCAAAGGCCAGGGAATACAGGTAGAGGGGCAGGATTTCATTGGATTGGGCACTGCTCTCTAAGCGGCCTATCTGTAAAAGTCAGTCCCAGAACAATTCTCTTAACTGACCTCAATTTTTCTTTTGAGGTAGGCTCTCACTCTGTAGACCAGGCTGGTCTCAAACTCACAAGAGATCCACCTGCCTTTGCCTCTGCAGTGCTGGGATTGAAGGCGTGAACCACCACACCTGGGCCTAGTGTAATACGCACAGTGAACTGGGTTCTGTTGAAGGCCCCACATTGTCCTGTGTCCTGCACTAGTTAAGACAGTATTACTTTCAGGTACAGGTGAAGAACTTTATTATAGGGAGAGAGACCCCACCCCCACCCCCACCTGTGACTTATTTTGCTCTTAATATAGGGCTCTAGATTGGGGTCCTTTTTCTGGAGATTCTGTATCAACCTTGTTGGCTCTTAGGCTCCAGAGGCCCTTTTGTGGGGGTGGGGTGGAGGTCTGTGGAGGTGGCAGTGCACAGACCTGAGCAGTGCTTTGTTTCTGCAGATTATTAGCACTGCTAGAGTTTGCTGAGGAGAAGATGAAAGTGAACTACGTCTTCATCTGCTTCAGGAAGGGCCGGGAAGACAGAGGTGAGCAGTCAAAACCATTTGAGGCCTACAGCCTAGCTAGTGGGGCCTGGGGTGGAAGCAGAGGGCTGTGCACTGTGCACACTTTCCTTACAAACTGGGAGAGGTATGGCCAAGGGGGAGTAGTACTTTGAGGCCCTAGTACTTTGTTTGTTCCGTCTTTGGGATTTTCCCTGGATTTGAGACTCCCCTTTCTATGATTCCTTTCTGCAGCTCCACTCCTGAAGACATTCAGCTTCTTGGGCTTTGAGATTGTGCGTCCAGGTCATCCCTGTGTCCCCTCTCGGCCAGATGTGATGTTCATGGTTTACCCCCTGGACCAGAACTTGTCTGATGAGGACTAATGGTCATAGAGGATGCTATGCCCAAGAGCCACAGTGGGGCAAGAGGGGAAGTTAGGCAGCCCTGGGACAGATGAGAGTGCTTCTGGCTGTCTAGGGAAGGACATTGAGGGCTCAGGTTGAGGGTTGCCCATTGTGTTCTCGGAGTTGACTCGTTGAAATTGTTTTCCATAAAGAACAGTATACGCATATTATTCACATGTAATCACCAATAGTAAATGAAGATGTTTATGAACTGGCATTAGAAGCTTTTTAAACTGCTCTATGGTGTGCTCCATCTAGCCTAGGGGAGGAAATTGCCTGGAGGGGGAGACTGCCTGGTCCAGGGGCAGGGGCTGGTGGGCAGCACTGTTAGGCTCGGGTTTCCTTGCGGTTGGGCTTTCTTTTTTTGGTTTTTAAGACTTAGGTATTTTCTTTCTTTGCTTCCTGTCACCCAGGGGCTCCTGAGTACAGGCTTTTTAGCTCCTGGGCAGTGTCCTTGGGTTGTTTTTGACACTCCACCTTGGGCTTCTTGGCATTTTGTGTCTGGCCTGGTGTAAGCAGGTCTGACCTTGCTTTCTTTACAGCTTAGTGTTATTCTGGCATTTGGTTAAGCTGGCTTAATCTGTTTAATGTTACCAGTGCATTTAAATAGGGGCATTGAAATTCACCCCCCACTACCAGGGCTTTTTGGGGTGCCTGGGCCTTAAGAAACTAGCCTAACTACATCCCAAGTTACCACAGGAGTTCTTGCTTCCATGGCCCGGGCCCCAAGATCTCTTTTCTAGCAAGAGCTGAGAGGAAGCCTAGTAAACTCAGGGCTTGGGGTTTGTGGGGGATTCTGTTCTTAGGGGCTGGATGCCTCTGGCTGGCCAAGCATAGTACTGACTGCCTCCCAGCAGGCTCCAAGCAGTGCCTGCTCTGCCGGGCTCAGGGTAGGCTGGACTGTAGAAGTGGCCTGTCCTTTACTGCTTCACCAAACAGCGTGTTCTAAAGGGAAAAGGAGGGAGAGAGATCTACATTGGGTGTGGGGGTGTCAGGGAGGCAAGTGTGTTGTGTTACTGTGTCAATAAACTGATTTAAAGTTGTGGTTGGTCATTCTTTATTCTGTATCAGGACCAACTTCCCTACCACTGCCAGAGGTAAACATAATACAGGTGTGATACACTCTTCCCAGGGAAAGGCGGCCTGCTCATCTCTGGGGCCAGGTCACACTGAAACATGGGGTTGCTAGGGAGACACTACGTGCCCTTGGAGAGAGGTGTATACATAACACTTTCCTGTGTGGTAGCAGCTAACCCCGAATTCCAGTTGTTAATAGAAGGCTGGGGCTTAACACTAGGTTTTAGATTTTCATGGTGTTGCCTAACTTTATCCCTGAAGTCTTTTTTTTTTTTTTTTTCTTCTTCTTCTTTCCCTTTTTCTCTTTTGATTCAAGGTCGCTATAGCTCTGGCCTTAACTTGTAGCAATCTTCCTGCCTCAGCCTCTGCAGTGGCTCTAAGGTCTTTGAAAGAAACAGCACATTCTTCTCCTTCTTCATTTCCTCCTTTTGGAGCCCAGTGTTCCTAAGGCATGTCTTCCAGTCCATTTTTACCACTAGCAATGAAGACTCATTTCTCTGGTCCTGGAGAGGGGACTAAGCACTCCCATCACCTCACTTCTCAGGTTTCTTCCCATGCATGCATGCATGTTAAATCCCTTCTCCTCAAGGCCGTGTTCTTCTACCTATGGATTTGCAAGTCCCTTATAGTCAACCCTTAGTTTCTCCATACACTTGACCCATTTTCAACTTGTTTTTTCATGGAGCTTACCTGTGTTTTATTTAGCCACGTCACTAACCCTGGGCTCCACTTGCACATGGTATCCCTTCAAAGTGAGCTGAAATTAGAATTGGTGTGGAAATACCCTCCATCAAACAGATGACTCCTAGAGGTAGCAAGGGAGGTCACGATTCAGTTGTAAAATCTGAGCTATCCATTTGCAAATCAACAGGGCTAACAAAGAAACAAGACTCACTCAGTTCTTTACTTTTCAGCCCAAGCTTGCAAAGCTGAGGAAACAGTTTCTGCTGCTGTATGTTGATGTTTCCTGTTTACAGCCAGTAAACTGGGCTGACCTGGAAACTATATACCTACCCGTCACACACAAAAATTGGGCTGTTGAAGACCACCACTGACAATACCTAATCATGGGAAGTAGGCAGCAGCACTTCATTCGAAAAAGCAACTTAGAAGGTAGAAAATCTGGGGATGGTGAAGAGGGGGATAGGAAAGGGAGATACGTGAAAGGCAAACTTAAGTCTAAATGTAAGAACAGGGACATTAAAAACTTTATTCAATAAATACAACAAATAATTTAAAAATATACTTCAATTCCAAAGCCAATTAAGAAAAGGAAGTAGAGACAAAGTGGAGAAGGGGGAGGAGGAGGAAGGTCAGGAAAAGAGAAAGCCTGAACATGGTTTGGCTGGGCTGTGTTTCTGAAGGGTACCACTCTTTGAGAGTCTCATCAAAAGCTTTTATCAATAAATCCTTAGCCCTTGATCTCATAGGGTAACAACGGAGTCCAGGAGTGGTTCCTGGACCAGCAGACTTCGGAGGCTAGGATGGGTGGGGTTTGTGTGGGGTGGAGTGCTGGGGGTCATTTCCCCACTTGTTCCTAAACCTTCCATTCTAACTCCCAGGCAGGTTTAAGTAGTGCAAAATCTCAGGCAGAGAGCTCCCAGCTGCATAGTTTCATAGAGGAATGAATGTCCAAAGTCAGGGCCTCTGAGAGGCAGGTCTCAGAGTACCCAGGGGTCCAAAGCCACTTTGGTGAAATGGATCCAAGGGTAAAAAGAAGAGGCCAGGATAAAGAATCAGCCAGTGGCCAAGCCAGAAAACAGTGCTGGGCAGGACAAGGCTCCAAGGGAAAGTAGTCTGCACACTGGATTCAACAGCTTGCTGTCAGCCAGTCGAGGTGACGCTGAGGATGCACATGGAGCAGGACTAGAGAGAGACAGGGAAGCCGAGGGGACAGAATAGCTAGGGGAGGAGACAGCAGCAGCAGCAGCAGCAGCTCAGCAGCAAATCCAGGAGAAATAACCAGCAGCCCTCACAGATTTGTGATTGTCTCTTAAAAAGATTTATTTTCTCTTCTTGCCTGAATGTACAAAGGCAAAAAGAGTACAGTTTGTATATATATATATATTTATATATATATATATGTATATAAAAAACAAGGAACTTGGTAATGTACACTTTACAGAAGGGAAGAATCAGGAAGACTGAAATTAAATCCAACAGAGCAACGCCAATGGAACAAAAGCTATGAACAGCAACACTGCCCCTCCAGCCCGGGCCTCCAGCTTGCCCCAACCTGCTCCCAATGGGAGGGAGGGCTGAGCACCAAGGCAAGCGGGTGGGCTGGGGCAGGAGGGGCTGGGGACAAGGCCTGGGAGGGCCATGGCAGGGAATCACTGGAAAGTTTCCTAGGATGCCCTAGTAATAAATGACAGAGGCCCAGAATTATGGGCCAGCTAGCTGCCCGGCTGAATCTTGAGGGGCATCAGAGTACACAATGATAGGGTATATGGGGTAGTAAGTGACGAGGAGGCCTCAAACCTATATCCAGTTCTCTAGCCCTTCTGCAGTCCCAACTCCCAACTCCCTTAAGCTAAGCCCCACCCCACCCTGGAGCCTGGAGAGGAGATGCATGAAATGGTTACTTTAGAGGGCACCCTCTTCCCCTTCTCTGTGTGTTTCTTTGACCTTGAGACGTGTGGACAGTGTAGGCCAAGTGGAGCCCACATGTACAAGACAGGGAAGAGCTGGAGGGAACTGGCACACCATTGAGGAAGCAGACAGGAATCCTAGGCAGCAGCTGTCAGGCTGTGGCTGCCCTCTTTGGGGTGAGGCCCCTACTTGTAGCTTCTCCACATGGGTCTCAGAGATTACTGAACACCAAGGGCATGGGCAGGGGCGGCTCAGTGAGAGGCTTGGCAGACTGGACCAGATCTTGTCTCTGACTAGGTGTCACAGGTAGTTCCCCCTGTGGAGTGTGGAGGTGGACAGCCAATCTCTCGGCACTAGTCAGGATCTCCACAGCTGCAGCTATGTGACACTACTTCAGGGAGAGAAGACTGGACTCAGATGGGGACCAGGAGGAGCAGACTGAGAACACAGTGTCATTTTTCTACCGCTAATCTCACTGCAGGGCAGGGCCTGTTCTTCAAGGGGCACTTGGATAGAGGGATCAAAGAGCTGACTTTTTTGGAGAGAGAGGGAGAGAGGGAGAGAGAGAGAGAGAGAGAGAGAGAGAGAGAGAGAGAGAGGGAGGGAGGGAGGGAGGGAGGGAGGGAGGAGGGAGGGAGGGAGGGAGAGAGGAGAGGAGAGAGGAGAGGGGGGAGAGAGAGCTGTTCCCTTCTGCAGAACCTAAGGCTGTCTTGCAAATACAGCCTCTGTTATAAAATGAAGTAGAAAAGGCAGGAATGTAGGCCGTGCCTTCCCAATGAAAAAGAAAATTGCTCCAATGGTTCCTTTACAATATGTACAAAGCACATTGCAAGCCAGTGCCACAGATACATACAAAACACCAACAGTATTTAAGAAACAAACAGGAACAGATGGGCACCTGGCTCTATTCACTGGAGTTTTGGGGGAGGCATAATCAGGCTGAAAGCCAGTCACCCTCTTAGAATGGGTAATGGGTTAGGTAGGATGGTGTCTCCAATATCTACTTCCATGAATGAAAGGGGGTCGCTGCCCAAAGTACTGCTTCCTGGGGCAACATGGGCACAGGGGACGATGGTGACGAGGGAAGGGCTGCTTGGGGTCCGGCCAACAGGTCGAAAACAAAAGTTTTTCCAAGTGCCCAGAACCCAGCTTGAACAAAAATAAGGACTTGGAAACGGGAAAGGTGTGTAGGTAGGAGATGCCAACAACCCAAGCCTGTCTGTACACAGGGAGGGCTCACAGGTCCTTGGGAACCACCTTTCCTTGGGCTTTGTGCTTACCAGCTCCCACCACCTCACTCTCCCAAAGAAGTCAGCCATCCTCAAAGTGTCATTTCTGACATTCTTGTGACAAGTTCCCTGTTAGCCCAGACTGGTATCTGTAGATCTTCCTCTCTCTTGCAGCCCAGAGGGTAGAGACAAGAGGGGAGGGGAACAATAGCAGAGAGCTGAAAAGCATCCCACATTCTGGGAAGAAGTGACTCCAATAAAGCTAGGTCATCACTTTCCCAGCACACAACTTTGCAGCTCAGGAGAACAGAGACATGTCTGCACTCCAAAGCCTCATCCCACTGTGTCCACTCTGTGGCTTGGGTATATAATGCTTGAATATGCTATTTCAGGGTCTAAGGAGCAAATCACCCCCCTTGGCCAGTGGCCCCTAAAACAAAAATGTGTGTTACAAAAACACGCCTCATATTGGCACACAAGGAGTTACAGAGTGAACTGTATAAAATCATGTACCTTTAGACAGAGGAACTGGGCTGTACACATTTGTGACCCTAAATGAGAAAGATACTCAGAAGACTGAATGTCTCCGAGAACTGCTGGGTGTTCCCACAGCCTGCCTTCTGGTTCATGCTCTAAAGTGATGTGGCAGACTCCAAGGTTACCCATGCTGAGAGAAGTCTATTCTGCCTGAGTTGTAAGAGACAAGCAGTAGAAGAGGTCAGTATGGGGATCCCCCCCGCCCCTGGGAAAGGCACCAAGGGGTTAAAAAGAGAAAGGGCAAGGAGTTGGGAGATGAAAAGCGGCAGGAATTTTGGTGAGGAAGCAGGTTCAATTTCACAGACTCCATTTATGCTCCAGCTCCTCCCAGCATCCCCAGGGAACCCTGTGCTGGTGCTAGAACCCTACCTTCTGCCTAACAGGAGCACAAGGCTCTGGGGGAGGGGTGGGGCAAACGCCTTACTCTCTCTCCTTTACAGGTTAGGCTCTGAGCGTTCATCTGTGCTCATATTAGAGGAGGATGTCTCCATGCCTGAAGACCTTGTCTTCACAGTCACAGGGAAAACAGCCCCCAACTTCTTTCCTGAGATTCTAATTTCTCCACGTGCTGCCAGTTCCCAGGGCCCAAACCACTGAGGAGACAGGGGGTCCTGACGGTGGTAATGGCAATGCAAGGGACATGGCTGCTGTGCTCTCTTCAGACCTTACCCCAGGCTTGGGGTCCCTCCCAGGCGGTGTAGGGTTCTGCTCTGGCGGTAGACTAGGGGCTGGGTTAACAGAGCAGGAACTTCTCTGGGATGAGGCTCTGTTCCCTCCGTTGCTCCTATGCCTTCATCTCCACAGACGCCACAACAGTCTTAACTGTGGCTGAGAGAATAAATATTTTTGCAAAGTACCAGTTCTTCAGCTCCTGAGGAAGAGGAAGGGTCACGTGGAGGTGAGATAGCCAAGGGTCTGCCTTCAGTCACGGTAGGAATGGCAAACAGGATGATCAGCACCGTGTAACCGATGGTAAAATGGCATCTCCAGCAGCACCTCAAATGAGCCAGGCTGGCCCACGAAGCTGACTTCATCTGGGCACTTGGTGTTCTGCAGAGGAAAAATGACAGGTCAACAGGTAATTGTGGCCGGCTTGGTCCCACACCCACAAGATGGCGCTCTAAGGAAACGAGCTGAGGCTGGTGAGATGGTGTGGTGAGTAAGGATGCTTGCTGCCAAGCCCAAGCTGAGCTCCATCCTCCATCTAGGGGAAGAAACTCCCTGTAAGTTGTCCTCTGACCTCTGCACATATGCACCACTGTCAACAATAAATAAAACACCCCCCACACACACATAAAGAACTGCAGGGAAAGCCAGCTGGAACGGCCTCCTCCACAGGCCCTCAGATGTACACAGCTTCGGAAGAGGCTGGTGCCACAGGCTTGGCCAGTGGCCCCTTTTCCAGACCACTGACCTCACATGGTTACCCCTCAGTTGGGCACCACAGGGATTCTGTGATCCAGGTAGCAGCTACTCCTGTTAATTTGTTACCCCAAATTAACAAAAGCTACTTACCATTCTCACCTCCTGGGGGGTGGGTAGAGTGAGGGAGTTGAGCCTTGCTGGCTGGCAACAATGGCTGTAGAAGAAAGCCCTGGGCAGGCAGAGAACACATTTAATGTAGCACTCAGGAAATCGCCCTCCACACTCCACCAGTCGGCTGAATATAGGGAGGAATTTCCCTTTAGGTTCCCCTAGCGCCACTGAATTTTTGGGGTGCTGACAGAAAACCAAACAACCCTGATACTTGGCCAGATCTAGTGGGCGAGGGTACAGCTTGGTTTTCAACTGCTGCTTTTCAGCAGTGGAAACACCCGTTCCTTACTCTGCTGAAGATGAAGTTCCCAAGCTCCCAGGGAGGAAATACATGTCAGCCTACTGCAGGGACTCTGGAACTCAGGACAAAGTGGACGTTCCTTTGTGTTTTGTTTAAGACAGGGTCCATCTCACAACGCGAATGAGCGAGCGTGCCTGTGTGTGTTGCACACGTGAGCGCGTGGAGGTCACGGGACACCTTGGGTGGCATTTCTCATGTGCTGTCTACCTTTTATTGAAGACAAGGCCTTTCACTGGCCTGGAACTTTGCCAAGTAGGCTAGGCTAGTGGGATCTGCCTGATTTTCCTCCCACCTAAGCACTGTAGTACAAGCACACACCACCACATCTGTCTTTTTCCATGGGTTTTGAGGACTGAATTCAGGTCCCCACACTCACAAGGCAAATGCTTTACCAAGGCATCTCACAGCCCTCCTTGAATTGATTTTTATGCTCCTGCTTCAACATCCTAAGTGGTGGGAATCATCTCAAGTTACAGGTTTGAGGGGCCTTGTTACAGGCGCTACTAACTGAAAGGGAACAAAACTGGAGGTGACGAGGACGCGAGCCTTACCTGCGGCATAGGGTAGGTTGTACTGTGCTGGGAGCAAGGAGTAGCCCAAGTGGTGGTGGTGGTGGTGTGTGGACATCAGACGCTGGGAAGGGGAAGTGCGGGGCCGGTCGGCACTCCTGTCACCACCTCCTGCTCCCCCAACACTGCTACAGCTGCCACCACCCCCAACTACCCCACAGCCTCCCCGATCTCTCTCCTGAGAACTTTTATCACTTATCTGGAAAGGAAAGGAAACACATAAAGGTACTATAATGAGATATATACACACTAGTGATCTAACCAGGGCCCTACATTATGAGTCTTAAAAATGCAGGGTATTTATAAATAAAGGGGGTGCTCCCATGGGGTCAATGTCAAGTCAGCCAAGCTGCACCGTGGTCAGAACCTGAACTTGCCCAATTCTCCCATGCTGTGGATCTTGATTTCTTGGTCTTTGGACAGGACCTGGGCTGCATGCCCCACTTACCGTGGGAGACTTGCTTTTGTAGTGACTGGCATGTTGCTGCAAGATGTCCAGGGCTTTGGACTCTGAGCTGGCTTTACAGCTCACACTGGGGCTGGCACGTGCCTTGTCAGCATCCTCACCACCTGAGACCTTGCTGCCATAGGGGGAGAAAGAGTAGCTGGAAGGCAGGTAGGAACCTAGGGAAGGAGAGATGGAGCAGTCAAAGAAAGGCTGGCAGAAGGAAGCGCTCTAGTGAGTGTGGGCGGGTGGCATCAGCTCTCTTAGGCATCATCTGAGACACCTTCAACCACAGCATCTCTGGGAGGACTTGTTCCTGGCTTCGGAACAAGCTCTATAGGAAGAACAGGTGAAGAGATAAAGAATACGGCACTCAGTTTCCCACAGCTGACTTCTCAGATCTCCTATGGCTCCTGATGATGCTATCTCAGAGTCATATGATAAAGTTGAAAGATCAAAGGATTTAGTCAGACAGCCTTGGACTGAATAACCCTGAATAAAGTGACAAGCTTTTTGAGTCTCAGTTTCTTTATCATCAGAATGAATGTATCAGTCACGCACGATGCACACATCTGTAATCCCAACAGTGCGGTGGTTGGGGCAGAATTGTGAGTAAAATGTGAGCCTAGACAAGATCCTGCCCCCCAAAACAAAACGAGGTCCATGTGATGGCTCAGTGGGTAAAAACACTTGCTGCTAGGCCTGATGACCTAAGTTTGACCCCACCACACAGGAGGGCAGGGGCAGGTACATCTATGTGAGGTTGAAGCCAGTCTGGTCCATATAGAGGGAGTTCTAAGCCAGCCAGGTTACATAGTGAGACTTTATTTTTCTATTTAAAAAAAGGGTGGAACAGCACAGACCCTGAGCACAACCATTAATAAATGGGACCTCTCGAAACTGAGAAGCTTTTGCAGGGCAAAAGACACGGTCAACAAGACAAAAAGACAGCCTACAGAATGGGAAAGACCTTCACCAACCCCACATCTGACAGAGGATTGATCTCCACAGTATATAAAGAACTCAAGAAACTAGACATCAAAATACTGAACAGTCCAATTAAAAAATGGGCTAAAGAGCTAAACAGAGAATTCACAAAACAAGAATCACAAATGGCTGAAAGACATTTAAAGAAATGTTCAACATCCTTAATCATCAGAGAAATGCAAATCAAAACCACTCTGAGATACCACCTTACACCTGTCAGAATGGCTACGATCAAAAACACCAATGACAGTCAATGTTGGAGAGGATGTGGAGCAAAGGGAACACTCCTCCACTGTTGGTGGGAATGCAAACTTGTACAACCACTGTGGAAATCAGTATGGCGGTTTCTCAGAAAATTAGGAATCGAACTACCTCAAGACCCAGCCATCCTACTCTTGGGCATATACCCAAGGAATGCTGATTCATACCATAAAGATACATGCTCAGCTATGTTCATAGCAGCACTATTTGTAATAGCCAGAACCTGGAAACAACCTAGATGCCCGTCAACGGAAGAATGGATGAAAAAAAAAATGTGGTACATATACATAATGGAGTACTACTCAGCAGAGAAAAACAATGAAAGCATGAAATTTGCAGGCAAATGGATGGAACTAGAAAAAATCACCCTGAGTGAGGTAACCCAAACCCAGAAAGACAGTCATGGTATTTACTCACTCATAAATGGATTCTAGATATAAAATAAAGAACAATCAGACCACAACCCATATAACCATGGAGGCTATATATATATATAGCATGGAGGTCCCTAGGATGACTGTGGCTTATAATAAATTTCAGTTTTATTCAATTATTGAAAAAAAAAAAAAGCCAAATGAATGGAAACACATGAACTATGAACCAAAGGCTGAGGGGCCCCCAGCTGGATCAGGCCCTCTGAATAAATGTGACAGTGGATTGGCTTGATCAGTTTGGGAGGCAACTAGGCAGTGGGACCAAGTCCTGTGCTCATTGCATGAATTGGCTGTTTGAAACCTGGAGCTTATGCAGGGACACTTGGCTCAGTCTGGGAGGAAGGGACTGGACCTGCCTGGACTGAGTCTACCAGGTTGATCGCAGTCCTCGGGGGAGGCTTTGCCCTGGAGGAGGTGGGAATGGGGGGTGGGCTGGGGTAAGGGGAGGGGGTGGGAGGGAGGAGAACAGGGGAACCCGTGGCTGATATGTAGAACTGAATGGTATTGTAAAATAAAATAAAAGGAAAAAAAAGTATCACCACCAATAAAAATAATAAATAAATAAATAAAATAAAAAAAGGGTGGTAGGCCAGTGTGGTGGTACACGCCTTTAATTCCAGCACTCTAGAGGCAGAGGCAGACAGAACTCTTTGAGTTCAATACCAGCCGGGTCTACTTTTTTTTTTCTCGGGGAGAAAAAAAAAGATAAAAAAAGGGGTGGTGGTGGTAGTGGCGTTGGAGTGGTAGTTTAGTGGTTAAGAACACTTATTCTTCCAGAGGATCTGGGTTCAATTCTTAGGACCCACATTACGCAGCCATATGTAACTCCAGCTCCAAGGGAGCTGATGTCCTCTTCTGGCCTCTGCAAACACTCTGCTTACATGCACCTCTCTCTCTCTCTCTCTCTCTCTCTCTCTCTCTCTCTCTCTCTCTCTCTCTCTCTCACTCACACACACACACACACACACACACACACACACACTCATAAATCAACCTAAAAAAAAAAAGATACCAATACAAAAGGTAACATGAGCTCTAGGTATAATGCTTTACTCCCAGTACTTGGGAGGCAAAGGTAAGAGGATTGTTTCAAGGAGGCTAGCCTGCACTACACAGTAAATTCTAGTTCAGAGTACGCAGCCAACAAACAAGCAATGTGAACTTGAAGCACTGAGAAGGCCAAGGCAGGAAGATGAGTTCAAGGTCAGCCGGGGTTACATGGCCAGACTACGTCTCAAAACCAGTGAGGCTGGAGAGATGATTCAGTGGTTAAGAATACTTTCTGTTACTGTGAAGGACCCAGGTTGCATCTCTAACACCCACATGACAGCTCAGAGTGGTTTGTAACCCTAGTTCCAGGGGACGTAACACCTTTTCTGGCCTTCTTGGATACCAGGCATGCATGTGGCAGGCAAACATTCATACACATAAATAAAAAAAAAATCTTAAAACAAGACCCACAGAGGGCTCACTTAGTAGGTAAAGGCACCTGCTCCCAAGGCTGACAACCAAGTTTGGTCCCTGAAACCAACATGGTAGAAGCAGAGACTATGGACCTGTAATTCTAGCACTGTGAAGAAGGTACCCAGGAGAATCCCTGGGGCTCACTGCAAGTCAGTCTAGCATAATCAGTGAGCTCCAAGTTCAGTGAGAGATCCTGTTTCAAAAAATAAGTTGGAGAACAGCTGAAGAAGACAAGTGACATTGACCTCTGACCTTCACATATATGCATACATATGCATAAGAACATACACAAGCTGGGGGGGAGGTGGCATATGCATGTAATTCCAGTACTTAGGAGTAGAAGAGGCAAGAAGAAAGAGGAGGAAAGTTGGAGGCTAGCCTACACCATATAGTTAATTATAGGCTAGCCAGGGCTACATAACAAGACCCTGTCTCAACTACAAAAATACCAGAGTAAGTAAAAAGGTGCATAAACCATTCAAGACAGTGCCTCAACCAATGAAACTCATTATTATTGTTATTATTATTATTGTTGTTGTTATTATTATTATTATTTATTTCCCCCAGACAGGGTTTCTCTGTGTAGTTTTGGTGCCTGTCCTGGATCTTGCTCTGTAGACCAGGCTGGCCTCGAACTCACAGGGATCCACCTGGTTCTGCCTCCAGAGTGCTGGGATTAAAGGCGTGTATACCCGGCGGAACTCTTATTTTTATATAGATGGTAAGGTGTACCACAAGGGTGAGATGATCCCCTGTATCTGTTTGAAAAGCTTATTTGTATTTAGAATTTATCCTATAATAATGCCAGCAGAAAGTCAAGACTACATGCTCTAGGCGGCTGGGAGTTGTGAGTGCTCAGGCGGACCTAAATGAAAACGAATAGAAGCTGAAGATGGCAGGGCAGAGTAGGGCAGGTTGGATTCTAGATGTCCAGACAGACAGAAGGCATCAATTCTTGTGTACTGCAGCTCAGTGGAGTGGCTACAATCTCGGAAACCTATTACATATTTCATGCAGCGCCAAAGAGAAGACAAGGCTGCACACGTGGGATGCCATTACCTGGACAGATCTATCGGTGGACACTGAGTGTGTGTGCTGGAAGACTACATTATGGCCAGGCACGGTGGTACATGCTTCTCTTGATCCAGCACTCAGGAGGCAGAGGCAGGTGGAGCTCTCTGAGTTCGAGGCCAGCCTGGTCTACACAGTGAGTTCCAGGCCAGCCAGGGGTACAGAGTGAAATCCTGTCTCAGGTAAACAACAATAACAAGACCCCTTCCCAACCTCAAACCAACCAACAAAACAACAACAAACCTGAAGCTCCCTTCCACCCCAGAGGAATCCTATCGGGCTCTAGTGAGGAGAGCTGAAGACAAACATTTTTTTCTAACAAGTTAAAAACATTAAACCTTGACCCACTGAGAACTCACTGTCAGCAGTGTAAGAACGAATTTTTCTCAAGCGGAACCTACTGGACATCCCCCCAGCTGACTTCAAACTGCTCTCTGCTCTGCATCCCTGCCAGCTTTCTGATCTCCCAGCTGAGCAGAGCCTCCAAGATGAATGAATGCCTGCGTTGTTCTGGTTTGAATTGCATGTGTCACATGTATGGCTCCTGCTGTATGAAGCTGTGAGGTCCTTGAGCAGAGGGAACTAGTTGCTTCTATTTCTTTAGTATTCCCCACAGTGCCTTGCATACAGCACAAATCAGAGTGCATGTGGAAAGAAATTCCAGCAGAGAGAAGCTGGCTGGGGTGTACTGATAATCTAGAAAAGCTGGAGCACGGGAGAGGTGGTGTTTCCGACCGTAATTAGGGTCATTTAAGGTCAGAGTGGCAACTTCACAGCAGGTGCACATTGAAAATAAAAGGACTGTCATCCAAGCCAGTCTCACTGACACTTAGAACCAAAGCAACAAAGCCCTGGACTGGAAATCTGTTCATCTCCCTCCCCCGAGAGCAGCAGAGCCAGCACTCAGTACCATACCTGGGTAGTTCTGCATCATCACAGCAGGCATGCCCCGGTAGCTGGGGTGGTTGGGGTCATAGGACTGGCTGTAAGAGTAGCCGTGCATGTAGGGGATGTAGGACTGGTGCTGGGGGAGCGGGGAGGACACAGGCACATGGACACTTGGCCGGGGCTCCTTGCTCCCAAGGCGGGACTCCTCGGAGGCGGGTAGCTTGCACTCAGTACTTGTACTCTCTTTCCCATCTTCCTTGGGAACCGAGTCCTTACTCCGACTCCTTTCCTCCTTTAATTTCCGGTCCCGCTCCTCTTTCCACCGATCATCCTCTGATTTGATGTCTGAGTACTTGGCAGGATACACATATGTCCACATCCGGGGCTCTGTCTCCTGCAAAAACCACAGAACAAGTGCTGAGTAGTGTTACACACACAAAAGATCCTTTTCAAACCCAAGGTCCCAGCAGAAACACCAGAACAGAATATTACAGCACCCAAGGCAGAGTGACAGCGTGGCTTCTACCAATTATGTTTGCAAAAAGACTGTTAGTTCCAACACTGGGGAGGCAGAGGCAGAGAGATCGCTCGGAGTTCGAGCAGCCTAGTTTACAGAGAGTTCTAGGCCAGTAAGGAATACACAGTGAGACCCTGTCACTTCAAAACAAAGCAAAACACTTTCTCAAGCCTAAGGAGACAAGATATGGGGAAGAAAAGGCACAGCCGTCAGTGGGTGCTCTTTACGTAAGACTTCTGGGGCAATGACTCCAGGAATAAGACAAGTTTTGTTTTGCAAAGTTACCACTACCACTCTTGTCAGGAAGGGTAGAACTAATAGCAAGAGTAAAGGGAAGACGTTCTAAATCTCCTGAGTTAAAATCTGCAACAGGTTTGGCTGTCTGAAGAGACCAGAAGAGAGCATTAGATTCCCAGGAGCTGGAGTTACGGGAGCTTCTAAGCCATCTGATGTGGGTATTAGGAAGCGAAGTTGGGTCCTCTGGAAGAACAGCAAGTACTCTTAACCACTGAGCCATCTCTGCAGCCCCATTAGTTTTAATTTTTAAATATTACTTATTTATTTAGAGAACAGGATCCTGTTATGTAGCGCAGGCTGGCTTTCAACTTACTATGCAGCTCAGTGTGGCTAAAAACTCATGACAATCTGCCTTTAGCCTTCCAAGTACTAAGATTACAGGCATGTGCAGCCTAGCTGACACCATAGAATCCTTTGTAAAGACATCTGTTAGCTGAATACTATATGCTTTCATCCCAAAGGAACTATACGGTGGAACATTGGGCTAGGAGTCAGGATGCCTAGGATCTTGTCCTGGCTCTGCTTCTGAAGGCTCAACCAACTCTAGACAAAACAAACTGTCTCATTAGTCCTTCTTTCCCATTTAAGGGAAAAATACCCTTTAAACATTAAAATGTACAGAATTCCTAAAATTATACAACTCTCCTGCTAATCTAATTCTATGGAACCCTTACACAAGACAGTGCTGATCTGTGGGGCCCAGAAAGTTTACTAGTGTTTCTACTTCCTGACACACAACAGTTACCTGTCGGTACCAGAGTATTGGATCCACCTCTGCCTGTCGGCCACACTCAGTGCCTGTCTTAGCCTCAGAGGCCTCCTTGCCTAGGTGGCTGGCCTCACCCAGCTTCCCTTTAAGGCCTTCAGGAGCCTGGCCCGGGAGTTTTGATGAGTCATCTAATTTGGGAATGATGACGGACTTGGCAGGATCAGCTCCTGGCTCCTTGGCTTTGCCTGGCCCTGACTTCACCAAGTCTGTCAAGCTGGGAGCCTTGGTGAGAGTTGGTGGGATTGACGGCTTCTGCTTCCACTCTTCCTTGAGTGGTGCTTCCCGCTCTTTCAGGCCCAGCTCTGCCTTCTTGTCCAGTCCCCGCTGCTGCTGCTCCAGGCTCTGCCGTTTCTGCTGCTCTTCGTACTGCTGTCGGTAAGCTGCGTTGGTGCTCAGGAGGTGGGGGTGGTAAGTCTGGTCGCTGTAGCCGTAGGGAGGCACGTAGGCATACTGGTTGTAGTACAGGGACTGCATGTACATGTTGGGCCGCTGCTGGATGACAGAGGGCTGCTGACTGGAACTGCTCAGTTCAGGTTTCTTTTCCTCACAGACATCATTCTTCACTTTCCCTTCTATGCTCTCGGGCTCCTCATCCTTCTTTGTCTTGAGGGCCTGGCCCTCCATTCCTGACTGGCTGCTTGAGTTGAGAGCCCCTGGGCTGGACTGCGCATAACCTGGAGAGTAGTAACTTTCAAAGCCTTGATAATATGGTGAGTCTTTGCTCTGCGGCTGAGGGGGGAAAAGTGTTTTCTTAGCCCCCTCTTTAACCAGCTGCTCAGGGTCCTTGGACTTGACAGTGTCCACCTTGCCCTCCCCATCCTCCCCAGCATCCGAGATGTCAGAGTAGGCAGGACTATTGGTTTTGACTGAACTGGCTTCAGCACCATTCTGGGTCACTACATGTAGGGGAGTAGGGGTTGGGTTGGGGTAGTGCTATCTAGGCGGCTGCTGCCTCCAATTGAAGGGCTGGGGGCATTGTCTGTAAAACTGTAAATCTTATCAGCTTCAGCCTTGATACTCGCTAAGCGGCTTTGGTGGGAGTCTGAGGAGCCATTGAGAAGCCCCTCCATTTTTATTCCATCCCCTGATGATTCTCTGAACGGGCTTTTACCTTCTTCTGCTCGGCACACCTTCCCAGGGGTCAGAGGACTTTCAAGTTCCTTTGATGATTCCTTCTTTTTTTTGTCTTTCTTTTTCTTGTCCTTGGCAGGGGTCAAGGCAGGGTTGACTGTGAAGGGCTCCCCCATCACAGTGGGCTTGGGCTGAATGGGCTTGAGTTGGGGGCTGTTGGGCATGGCTTGGACCACTGTGGTGGTCAAGCCTGAGGAGGAGCCAGGGCTTGCTGCTGTGAAGGTGGCCGTCTGGAAAGTGTAGATCTGCTGTGGGGGTATGGCAGGGGCAATGGGCCGGGCTGACTTTAAGCTCTTGGATGGAATCTTTTCAGGTTTCAAACTGGAGGGCTTTTTACATTTTTCTTTTTCCACACACTTCCTGTCCAGAGAGTCGAAGGCATCGTTGCTTGTTTCATCCATCACTGAGGGTCCATCATCAGAACCATCATTGGATAAGGCCCCAAGGTCTGTGTCTCCCTCCCCACTCAGTTTTTTCTTACAGAGGCCTTTTGTGCTGAACTTGCTTGGAGGGGAAGGGCTATGAGGCTCAACCAGCCGAACTTTGGGGGTAGCTGAGCGGGCAGGGGACAAGGATCCTTTCTGTGAGACAGATGCACCGTTGCAGCCGCTGAGGTCCGCATGGAGGGCGGGCTCTTCTCCATACTCACTGTCTCCATCAGCTTCCGGTTTGCTGTCATCGTCCGTGTGGGCATGAGCTTGGTGATACTTAAGTCCATTAATGTGCTTGTACTTTTTGTTGCAGTTTGGGTGGGGACAGTCAATCAGGACTGGGGAGGGACAATTTCTGTCCACAACACTGGGTTCCACCTTGGTCCCAGGGAGTGGCCCGGTGGCTGAGCCCATGGAATTTGTGCGGACACGTTTGCTTCCTTTGGAGTCCTCGGAGCTAGAATTCAGTTCCATATCTGAAAGAGGCTTGTTTTTCCGCTTATTAGCTGAGGAAGGGCTGGCCTTGACATCCTCCGAGGCGCTGCTAGCTGGGGGGCGATGCTCTGAGGAGTTCTGGCTGCCCCGGCGGCCTTTGCTGTTGGCTCCTGCTCGGGTTTTGCTGTTGTTGCTGGTCCCTTTGCTGTCGGAGGCTGCGGCTGTCTCATTGACAGGCGTGTTACTGTTGGGACGCATGCGCTTGCCTCGTCCTCGACCGTTACGCATTTCCAAGTCACTGGTGGGGGAGTCACAGAACCTTAGCAAAGGACAAACAGGACAGGATATTAATAAGGGGAAACATCTTTAATGAGCCAGGCCTCACAGCAAGAGTCACTCACTACACTCAGCCTTGCTTTCTTGAAGTCCAGGCTGGTATGGAACTCAATAAGGAGTCAAGGCTGGCCTCCATTTTACAGAATACTTACAGCCATTCTCTTGACTTCCTAGGATGTCATTTGCATACTACTCCTGGATCATTCCACCATATTTTAGGCTTCTCAAGCCCTAGCACACTGAGTAATAACATTAGGTATTGAAGAGACATTGAAATATTAGTGATTTTTATTGTATTTCTATTTATTTATTTACTTTTATTTATTTATTTATTTATTTTTTTTTTGGTTTTTGAGACAGGGTTTCTCCATGTACTTTTGGTGCCTGTCCTGGAGCTCACTCTGTAGATCAGGCTGGCCTTGAACTCACAAAGATCTGCCTGCCTCTGCCTCCCCAAGTGCTGGAATTAAAGGCGTGTGCCACCGCCACCCGGCCTCTATCTTCATTTTTGTTATGCTTTTGAGAGTGAATCCCTAAGCCTCATACAATATCCCAGCCCCCAAATGTTGATCTTATCACACACATTTTGGAAACAAGGTATGTAACCTAAGTTAGCCTCAAACTCCCTGTGTACCTGAAACTGGCTTTGAACTCCTGATCTTCTGTATCCACTAAGGGCTGGAATTACATTGTATGCAGGTACATAGCACTATGGCTGGTTGGAAATGTTAACTTAAAAATCAAACTGGGGGCTGGAGAGATGGCTCAGTGGTTAAGAGCATTGGCTGGTCTTCCAGAGGTCCTGAGTTCAAGTTCCAACAACCACATGGTGGTGGCTCACCATGTAATCTCATCTGTAATGAGATCTGGTGTCCTCTTCTGGCCTGCAGGCATACATGCAGGCAGAACACTATATACATAATAAATAAATTTTGAAAAAACAAATAAAAAAAATAAAAATCAAACTGCAACTTGAAAATAAGGCCAGGCATAGTAACTCAGACAAACACCTGTAATCCCAGCATCTAGAAGGCTGGGTTTGAGGTGCCTGGCCTATACAGTGAGTTCAAAGACCGGGTAACAGAATGAACCCTTGTCCCCAAGAGGAAGGAAGGCAAGGAGAAAGGGAGGGAAGAAAAGTGGATATAACCTGTGTGGTGGCTCAAGCTAGTGAGGAGCCTGGAGTTGGATGAGGCTCAGGAGGCTTGAGTTTGAGGCCAAATGGGCCAACTCTAATAAGATAGAGTAACAATTCATTAATTAGGTAGAGGGATCAGACTAATATAAATTACATATCTGTATGTGCTCACCTTGGGGGTGCCCAATCATGCCTTGTGCAGTCAAGAAGTGTACCTACGTATGTCTTGTTCCTCCATGTCACATTTACCACCAACATCCCTGGAAAAAAAAAAAAAGAAAGAAAGTAGTATGGATGAGACGAATTTGCTGGCCACTGCAAAGAATATTCTTTTTTGTTTTTTTGAGACAGGGTTTCTCTGTGTAGTTTTGGTGCCTTTCCTGAATCTTGCTCTGTAGACCCAGGCTGGCATCGAACTCATAAAGATCCTGCCTCTGCCTCCCGAGTGCGGGATTAAAGGCGTGCGCCACCACTGCCCGGCTACAAAGAAGCTTCCTCAGGAGCAGCTCTCTGACTTCTATGAAAGTTTAGTGGTGCTTCAGTAGCAGAGCAGCCCCATGGGAACTGCCTACGGATGGACAGTAGTTCACAGATTTCCTAGCCTGATCAAGACAGTTTTTATTTTTATGAACAGTCTCATGGATCTCAGGCTATCCTTGAATTTGCTATATAACTGAGGATGACCTTGAGCTTCTGAGCGTCCTTCCACTACCTCTGACTGTTGGGATTACAGGAAGGTCCCCACACACCCAGATTTATGTCGTGCTCAGAACTGAACTCATGGCTTTGTTCATACTGGACAAGCATTCTACTGACTGAGCTACACCCTCTGCCCTCCCTTGTTTTTGTTAAGACAGTGTCTTGCTATATAATCCAGGCTAGCCTCAAACACTCTCTAGCCAAGGATAGCTTTGAACTCTTGATCCTTCTGCCCCTTCTTACTGAGTGCTGGTTCTTAGTTATGTATGTGCCACCATGCCTTACTTAAATGTATTTATTTTAACTAAATTCAAGTATTTCAGTGCATGATTTAACCAGAATTTACACATTTTTTGGGGGGTGTACAGCTTAGGTTGTTTGGTACATTTTTACTTTGGTACATTAAAAAAAAAAAAAAAAAAAAAAAAAAGGCTAAATTTTGTCCGGCGCACGCCTTTAATCCCAGCACTTGGGAGGCAGAGCCAGGCAGATCTCTGTGAGTTCGAGGCCAGCCCGGTCTACAGAGTGAGATCCAGGACAGGCACCAAAACTGCACAGAGAAACCCTGTCTCGGAAAAACAAAAACAAAAACCACCCCCCCAAAACAAAACAAACAAAGGCTAATTTTTATCATGTTTTAATTATGTGTCTATGAGTGTGTCTGTGCACGTGACTGCAAGTGCCTGATGAAGCCATGGGTGTTCGGAACTGAACGTGGGTCCTCTAGAAGAGCAGTACGAAATGATGTCACAATAAATATCTTGACATGTTGTTCATTTTATTAAAGATGAATTGGAGGACAGGGATGTGGCTCACTTGGCAGCGTGCTTGTCTAGCACACACAAAACCCTAGCTCAATCTCTAATACCATATAAAGCTGGGTACTGGAGCAGAAGCCTATAACCAAAGCACTTGGAAGATGGTTTTAGGAGCAATTTCAGTTCAAAGTCATCCTCAGTTACACAGCTATCGCAAGGATAGCCTAGGACACACGACCCCCCCTTCTCCATCCCATCCCCCCAAAAAGGGGAAAGGGGCTTTTGAACACATGACATAACAATATTCCTAAATTCAAAGAGCATTAAAAATCCCAAACACTGAAATTTGAGCATGGTAGTGCACACCATGGTGGTGATACTTGTGGGGTGGAGGCAGGATGATCGGGGAGTTCAAGGCCAGCCTTGT
This sequence comes from Peromyscus leucopus, assembly GCF_004664715.2. Classification (NCBI taxonomy): domain Eukaryota; kingdom Metazoa; phylum Chordata; class Mammalia; order Rodentia; family Cricetidae; genus Peromyscus; species Peromyscus leucopus. Next base: position 7,040,809 of record NC_051069.1, on the reverse strand, counting down.
CTACAGAGCGAGTTCCAGGACAGCCAGGACTGTTACACAGAGAAACTATCTTGAAAACAACAAAAATAGAGAACAAGAGAGGGAGCACGTGTGCCCAAATGAGCTAGGGATGTAGCTTCCCTGGCACAAACATCCTGGGATATGATTCTTAGATTTTCCAAAGGGAAAATGGAGAGAGAGAGACAGAGAGAGAGACATGATTTCTTAGATTTTCAGAAAAGAGAGAGAGACAGAGAGACAGAGACTGACTGAGACTGAGACTCTCCATGTGCTGTCTGGAAAGATCATACACAGGAAAGACAGCAGCAGTAGTGTGTGGAACAGTGCGGTGTATGGCATCATTTAAGGAAGAGTATACACTTTTCACTGTAGATTTATTTGGAGAGAGAGGGTACACATGGTGTACATGGAGAGGACTGAGGACAAGCTGCAGCAATCAGTTCTCTCATTCTATCATGTAGGTCCTGTGGATTGAACACAGGTCACCAGGCTTGGTGGCAGGCATCTTTACCCACTGAGAAATCCTGCAGGAAAATCCTTGAATGTTTCTAGGTAAGGAACTTGAAGGTTAATGAACAATGACAGAAGGGATACTTCATTAAAAAGAAACAAAAACATTCATTTATTTGTGTACATCTGCATATGCTAGAGTGTGCATTTGGAGGCCACAGAATAAGTCAAGGGAGCTAGTTCTCTTTCTACTACTAATTCTAGGGATCAAACCCAGGCTGGCCATGAATTCCCAATCGTCTTACCCCTGACTTCTGAGTCCTGGAATTATACTATTTCCTCCCATAGACAATTAGGTTGTTCCATTCTTCTCTTATTACAAATAAACAGCAAAATATATCTTTGAATAAATGATTTAGCTTTGTTTAACACAAATATGTCTGTAAGTAAAATTGCTAATCACAGGGCGTGTTTATTGGGAGTTCAAAAAAATACTGGCAAATTGCTTCAGAGAGAATGTGCTCATTTACATACCCCCAGTGCTACATGGCATGTGCGATGTGACACTTGGAGCTGGGGGCCAAACTCAGGTCCTCTGCAAGCGCAGCACTTGCTCTTAACAGCTGAGTCCCACTAGCCTCTTTCTTAATTGTAACTTTTAATATCCCGGAGTAAAGTCTCCTAACATGAATCAGTTCTTTCCTCGGCGGGTCATTTACTGGTGGTGGCAGTTAATGATATGTAGAAATTATTTACTTTTGCATTGTTATGTTTATTAACTTTTTATGGTTTCTGAGTTAACTGTTTGTTTTTGAGACAAACTCATACTTGTTTATTATATAGCCAAGAAGTAAAGGATAACCTTGAATTTATCCTCCTGTCTCTGTCTCCAAGTGCAGAAATTATAGGCATGTGCCACTACAATCTAATGTTGGAGATCAGATAAATAAAAATGTAATTTAAAAAAAAGGAGAAAGAAATCTTGGCGTGGTAGTGCATGCCTTTAATCTCAGCACTTGAGAGGCAGAGACTGGAGGAGTTCTGTGAGTTCTAGGACAGCCAGGGCTATGTAGAGACCTTTCCCCCCCGCCCCTCCCACCGAAGCAGCAGCAGCAGCAGCAGTAGTTTGGGTTGCTGACAAGATGGCTCAGTGAGTAAAGGCACTTGCTGTCAAGCCTGAGAATCTGAGCTCATGCCCCGGGACCCACATGGTGGAAGGAGAAAAGCCAACTCGTTCAAATAGTGCTCTGACTTCCACGTGTGCTGCAGTAATAAATACAGTAAGGGGAAAAAGGTCAAGGCCACTCTCCACTGGAGGAGACACTGCCTACAGCAAAACAACAACAGAAAGGAAATCAGAATCAAAGTCCAAAGAGAGCAAATAATTTCCCCGTACAAGAAAGGTCTCTCTGTAGACCAGGCTGGCCTCAAACTAATAGAGATGGTTAGTTCTGTCTCTGTCTCTGCCTCCCGAGTGCTGGATTATAGGCATGCACCACCACCACCCAGCCAGAAAGGGTAAATAATTTAGTGAAAGTCACTAGCAGAAGTCACATCTTTTGGATTCTAGGCAAGACACAGCTATCTCTAATGGATTCTTATTTTTCTCACACTATTTTCTTAGACTACCCATTTACCTCTCCTCTTACCTATGATAAATGACATGTAAGTCTGCAAGGGGGTAGATATCCTAAGAGAAGGAAGGATAGGACTTCCATCCTTTTCCAAGACCCTGGCTTCTTATGAAAATAAACCACTTTCTAAGAAAGTAAGTGAGCTAAATTTTCTGTATTAGCAGCGTGAGTCAATTGGATGTCTGCTTAGTTCAAACAAGAATAGTGCCTGGCATGATGGCGCACACCTTTAGTCCCGGCAGAGGCAGAGGCAGGCGGATCTCTGAGTTCCAGGACATCTAGGGCTACATAGGGAGACCCTGTCTCCCCGCTTCCAAACAAAACAAAACCAACAAGCCAACCACCACCACTACCACCACCACCACCACCACCACCACCACTACCACCACCACCACCACCACTACCAAAACAGGTCAGAGACAGGGGACACACTTATAGAGGTGGATGAGCACAGCTGCACCGAGAACAGACACAGTAGATGTCTGTTTCTATCCTTCAAACAGCTGGGTGGAACACGTTTATAAACATGACTTCTTCCTCTGTTAAACTCGGCAAACTTAGCAGTACTGAATAAACGGAAGGGGGACAAGTCAAGAGAGCTGGCAGTGGACAGGGAAGACAGAATGGAGCCTCCTGAAATGTCACAGGAAACACATTCTGCTTCAGTGTAACCCTCTTCCTACGAGGTTCTGAGCTGAGACAGCTGGCCAATAAGAGGACAGGAAGGAGAGGCAAAAATAACACTCCGCCACAGACCTTTCTCCACAGACACAAGCTTTAGGGCAGTAAAAAGGAAGAAAAACAGGTCTCCATTTCTGAGTGGTTCCAATTTTTCAGTGTTCACAAAACAAAGTCTTGGCATATTCACAGATAGTAATTCTGTTTTGAACTGTGTTTTATGTCTCTCTCTGCAGTCATTATCATCTTTATTGAGTCAGACACAAGAAAGGTGCCAAGGCACCCTCTTTCCCACAGGGGGTCAGAACTAGACCTCACTTTTTTCTTCTTATTTCTTTTTAAACATTTTATGTATTTTGCCTGCATGTATGTGTATTACATACATGCCTGGTGCCCACAGAGGTCAGAAGAGGTCACTGGATCATCTGGAAGTGGAGTGACAGAGAGTTGTGAACCACCATGTAGGTACTGGGAACCAAACCCAGGTCCTGACCAAGAGTAAAAAGAGCTCTAATCACTAGGCCATCTCTATTTTTTGAGACAGTCTCACTGTGTGGCCCTAGCTGGCTTGGAGCTCACTATATAGACCAGGCTGACCAAACAGAGATCTACTGCCTCTGCCTCCACATGCTGAGATTAGAGGTGTGTGCCTCCATGCATGGTTCATTATTATTTTACTTTGGAAATTTTGTGTGTGTATGTAATATACTCATATGTGTATATGTGGGTGTGCATCTGTATCCACCTGCGGAAGCCAGAGGGGGGGGTGTCAGGTGTCCTCTTCTGTCACTTTACATGCTAGTCCTTTGTGGAAGATGCCGGGTGGTGGTGGTGGTGGTGGTGGTGGTGGTGGTGGTGGTGGTGGTGGTGGTGGTGGTGGTGGTGGTGCACACCTTTAATCCCAGCACTCGGGAGGCAGAGGCAGGCGGATCTCTGTGAGTTCGAGGCCAGCCTGGTCTACAGAGTGAGATCCAGGACAGGCACCAAAGGTACATAGAGAAACCCTGTCTCAAAAAACAAAAACAAAAACAAAAACAAAAACAAAAAAAACAGAAAAAAAAAAAAAAAAACCTTTGTGGAAGACTCAGTCCCTGAACTTGGAGCTGGTATTTTTAAGGGCTCTAGTTGTGCATTTTTCCTGTTACAAGAACTAATTCCTTTCTTCACCCTACCTCCACCACCTCCTCCTCATCTCCTCCCCCACTTCTGGGGGTATACGTGCTAGGTATCAAATTCAGATTTATTCCTGTTGGGCAAGTACTCGACACTGAGCCACACCCTTACATGGCTCCTTACGAGGAGCCACGGATGACTGTGTAAGCTAGAGAGCTGGGCATCTGGGGCCTGGCACAGTGGAAAGAAATACAGGCTGAAAAGAAGGAAACAGACTGAGTTTCTGCGGTGTTTGGTAAGAGCCAGCCACCCTGGCCTGTCCACTGACACTGCGATCTCTCTGTAATGTCTTCCATTCCATCTCTACCACAACCATTGGAGGGTCGAGCCCTCATTAACTCACCTAAAGACTATTTCAGCATCTTTGAATTAGATTGCCTTTGCTAAGGACCTCAGGTTCAGTTTCATCAATCCAGTTAGTAAGCTACTGTCAGATTAATCTACTTCAAACACTGCTTTCAAGAAATTAGCCTTGGGGTTGGGGATTTAGCTCAGTGGTAGAGCGCTTGCCTAGCAAGTGCAAGGCCCTGGGTTCGGTCCTCAGCTCCAGAAAAAAAAAAAAAAGAAAGAAAGAAAGAAAGAAAAAAAAAAAGAAATTAGCCAATGTAAGTGATTACTTATACTCCATCATTTTGCTAAGTACTACTTGGAGATTCAAAACAGAACAGAGATACATGATTATTGAACTGAAAGTTTCATTCCATTTTTAGGATATAGAACGGATAAGCATAATCATTGTTAAGACTGACCAACCAACCACAAAACCCACTAGCTAGATGTAATGGCGTGCATTCATCCCATCTGCTTGGGAGGCTGAGGTAGAAGGACCACGTGAGCCCAGGAGTTCAAGGTCAGCCTATACAACATAGAGAGGCCTTTATCTAAAACAAAAACTAAAATTAAAACAGTTCCTCAAGACATCAGGACCCCCCCAGCCCCCAGAAATATATGCAAAGGAGTTGGAGTCACAGCTGAGAGCAGAGGGTTAGCAGGCACAAGGCCCCGGGCTTCATCCTTACATCAAAACCCCAAACCATAGTCTATGTATACCATAGACTATGTAGTCACAGTCTGTGCAGACCAGAGAGAGAGGAGAGGATTTAAGGAAATCCCAAAGGATGTAGAGAGACAACACACAAGAAGAGACCATGCTGTGGTGGGCTGGGGCTGTGCCTTCACAGGGAAGAGCCTCTCAAGAGTTTCCTCAAGCACTAATTCCACATAAACTCTTATCAGTTGCTACAGATTTGGGGCTAATGCATTCAGAGAAGTCATAGAAAATAAAAACTTGGCCGGGCGGTGATGGCGAATGCCTTTAATCCCAGCACTCGGGAGGCAGAGCCAGGTGGATCTATGTGAGTTTGAGGCCAGCCTGGGCTACAGAGTGAGATCCAGGACAAGCACCAAAAAACTACACAGAGAAATCTTGTCTCAAAAAACCAAAAGAAAGAAAAAAAAATAAGAAAAATAAGAAGAAAAAAAAAAAAGAAAAGAAAAACATGTTTTGAGAGACAGGGTTTCACTATGTAGCTCTGCCTGGCCAGGAACTCACTACACACCAAGCAGGCCTTGAATTCAGAGATTCACTTGTCTCCCCAGTGCTGGGATTAAAGGCATGTATCACCCTGCCAGGTGATTTATTTGTTTTTATTTTATGTGTAGGGGTATTCTGCCTACATGCATATATATATATGTACTGTGTGTATAATTGGGGACCATGGAGACCAGAAGATCATCCCACATACCCTGGAATTGGAGTTGTGGACAGTTTAAATTACCCTGTGGGTGCTGGGAATGAACCCTTGTCCTTTGCAAAGTCACTGAGTCATCTCTTTAGCCCCTAAGACAAACATTTTGACTTTTGTGCTGATGCTCACAAACAACTCCAAACAGCTGATCCTCAGCCATGTTTTTTTAAATGTTTATTGATGTTTAAAGATAACATATAAAGTGCACATTTTTCAAATTTGGTAGGAATACAAGCTGCTTTCGGCGGCTTCCTTGTCACATACTTACTTAGCCCATGTTCTACAGCCTCAGACCTCTGCTATGGAGTTAGCCTTGCACTTGCTATGTAGCCAAGGCTGGCCTCAAAGTTCTGATCCTCCTGCTTTCATATGTCAAGTGCTAGCTAGGATTATAGGTTTGTACCATTATGCCTGGTGTGTGTGTGTGTGTGTGTGTGTGTGTGTGTGTGTGTGTGTGTGTTGTGTGTTGTGTGTTATATGCATGTAGCACAGCACACATGGAGGTCAGAAGGCAGGTCTCTCCTTCTATTGTGTGGGTCTGGGGACTGAAGACTCTATATTGCTATATTATATCTAGTTTGTAGTATCTACAGTCATCATTTAATAATCAATAACTAATGAGTTCCTCACCATAGTTTGTAGCGATGGAGAAACAGAAATAAAAGACATGGTTTGAGAGCTGGTTCAGTAAGAGCGCTTGCTGTTAAAGCATGAAGACATGAGTTTGGATTCCAATACCCACGTAAAAAGCTAAGCATGACTACAGCACATGCCTATGAAAATCCAGCACAATGAGGGATGCTGTGGCTTGCTGGCTGCCAGCCTAACACTAGGTTCAGTGAGAGACCTACTCAAGGTGATAAGGTGAAGACTGATACAGCAGGACACCCGAGCCTGCGTACACCACACAAACACACCAGACTCACCAATATGCAAACTCGAGCATATGTATGCACACACAAAAACATGGTCTCTCATGCATCTTGTAATAAAGTTGGGATAAACTCATACACAAATAAGACATGCTTTATGCACAAATAAGGACAGTGAAGAATGCCTGAGTGATCTATACTTTACTATATCATGACATATTTAGTTAAAGATGATGTGACATTAAATTGAAAAGAACTGTGGTATTAAAACTGTAAAATAGCATTTGAAATATTTTTAGACTTTCTTCTAGATGGTGCTGGAGCAACCAAACTGTCATCTGTAAGAGGTAGGAGCTGGTGAGAGAGCTCAGGGGGGTAACATTGCTTGCTGCTGAGCCCAGTGACCTGGACTGGAGCCCCAGGACCAACAACGTTGAAGGGAAGACCTGGCTCTTCAAAGCTGTCCTCTGACGTTTACAGTCCCATGCACCCTCTCCCCAACAAAGCAAGTAAATAAATGTATATAAAAGGGGGGTTAATTTATATAATTAGCCCCTTGATGGCTCTGCTACTGATTTCATAGCCCTTTACATCCCAGTCTAGGAAAAATTCTGGGCATTTTTAAGAAGTTAAAATCACAGATAATGTAGACTGCAGTAGCTTACTATTAAGTTAAAGCAACATTCTATGTGTGGCTTTTAAAATACATATTTTAAATTTATTATTACTGTGTGTGTGAGCATACACATGCCATGGTATGACTGTGGAGGTCAAAGGACAACCTTGTATAGTTAGCTCCTTCCTTGCACCATGCAGAGTCTAGGGATCAAACTCAGCTCATCAGGTTTGAATGGCAAGTGCTTTACCAGCTGAGCTGTCTCTTGGGACTATTGGTGTGTTTCTGTGGGTGTGAAGGTAGGGTTGAATGAATTTCTCTCTGCTTTCACAGTATTTACAATACAGAGTGAAGGAATAGAGAAAAGATAAGCAGATGACATTACCACAGGTAATGTTTACTTACCAAGTTGGAAGATGAAGAGGGCCCATAGGGCAGCTGATGAATATTCTAATCTGCCCAAATAGAAAGATTCTTTTTGTTTGTTTTTCTTTTTGGGTTTCTGAGACAGGGTTTCTCTGTAGCTTTGGAGTCTGTCCTGGAACTCGCTCTGTAGACCAGGCTGGCCTCGAACTCACAGAGATCCACCTGCCTCTGCCTCCGAGTGTGTGACACCACCACCCAACTGTAAAGAGGCTCTTTTAAGACTAGTAAGATGTGTTGTTTTTATTTTTGAGATAGGGTCTCACTATTTATCCCAGACAGGTCCCAAACTCTTGATTTTTTCTTGCCTTGGACTCCCGAGTAGCTGAGATTATGTCTTGCAACACCACTTGTCAAGACTAGTAATAAGTTAAAAAAAAAAGAGAGAGAGAGAAGCAAGGTTTCTCTATGTAGCCTTGGCTGTCTTAGAACTATGTAAATTAGGCTGGCCTCCAACTCATGGCGATCTATCTGCCTGCATCTGTCTTCCAACCACTGGAGACCAAGGTATGTGCACCATGCTCAGCAAGACTAGTAATACTTTTTAAAAGACAGGATTAAATTGAATCTATTGTTGTATGTACTTTATTGTAACAACTCTTACTTCAGTTATGCTGGGAATCTGAAGAAAGGAGGCCCAAGTTTCCAAGTAGGACTGTGCCCAGTCACGGAGGCACTGCAGTGCACATTTGGTACTAAGTACTACCTGCAGTACTGTAGGACAGAAGAAACGTACATCGATCGTGGCTTATGAAAAAAAAAAAAATCTAAGCCAGGCACGCCATGAACAGCTACAACTCCAGCATTTAGAAGGCAGAGGGTCACAAGCTAAAGGTTACTCTGGCCTACACAGTGAGTTCAAGACCAGCCTGGGTTATTAGGGACCTAGTCTCAAACACAAACCAAATTCTGAATGGCTGAACTCCAGTACACAGAGTTGGCAGTGGAGGTGACAATGGTTCATGAGAATAAGGCACAGGAACTCACATATGCCATGAATAGAAATGAAACAGCTTCCGTCTCCTTGCCGTAAGGAGAACAATTTACCTCCAGCTACAGAGTGGGGTCAGGAAGACTCCTGTGACAAACCTCTATAGGCCTTTTCACATCAGCAGGCACTTACTGAAGGAAGCTACCTAGTTTCCTAATTACAAACAATTAGTTAAAGACTTGCAGTGGTTTACTTAGCTGCCTTGTACCCAGAGTCACTGCTTCAGAAAAGGTCAAAGATAAACTAACCTCTATAATTTAGCCTCCTCTGGCTCTCAATTATATGGCATCTTCTAATTATTTGTATTAGTAATAGTGTTTAAGAAAACTATTCGGTTGTATTATTTGCACACCCTTATTTGAAGATATAAAATTTTTCCTACATGAACACACATATATAAAGCAAATGTAAAAATTCACCCCACAAATCTCAAAGGGAGCCTAAAGCTGTTTGCTGTTACTTGGCAACAATGACAGGGTACAATGTGTGTCATTTTGCCCATTTTATGGTAAACAGGGCTTTACACAGCTGAACATGCCTGTAATCCTAGCAATCAGAAGCCAGATGAAAAAAGATCTTACGTCCAGGACAGGCTGTTTCAGAACAAACCCAAACAAAAAAAGTAGACAGAGGCTAGCACGATGGCCCCCAGTGAAAGGCCAGCCTGATGGCCTAAGTTTGGAATCTGAGAACCACTTGGTAGGGGAGATTTCATTACTGAAAGTTGTCCTCTAATTGCTGTGTTTGACTGTGTGTGTGCATGTATGTGCACATGCCTACGATCTTTCTGCCTCCGTTTTCCAGTGTGCTTGGTTTACAACACCTAGCTTCAATTTTTTTTTTTTTTTTAAATTTGGGAGCCAGAGGCAGGTGGATCTCTGTGAGTTCAAGCCAGCCTGGTCTACAAAACAAATTACAGGACAGCCAAGGTTATTACACAGAGAAACCCCATCTCCAAAAACCAAAAACCAACCAACCAAACAATTTATTTTTATTATTTTATTTATGTGGGTTTGTGCATGTGAGTACATGTATCCAAGGAGGCCAGGAGAGGGCTTCAAATTCTCGGGAGCTAGAGTTATAGGCAGTTGAGAGACACTTGATACGGGTGGTGTGAACCAAACTCAGGTCCTCGGCAAGACTAGTATGTACTTTTAACTGCTGAGCCATCTCTCCAGTCTCACTGGCTTCAGACTTTGACTTATATTTCTGTCTGTTGCCAGACAAACTCTGCTATAGATTTTGGGATAAATATTCTTCTTTCACTATGACAGTGGTTCTCAACCTGGGTTTTCCAACTCCTTTGGTAGTGCTCAGGTCGAATGACCCTTTCACAGGGCTTGCATGTCAGATATCCTGCACGTCAGATATTTACATTTACATAATGGCAGCAAAATTCCAGTTATGAAGTAACAATAAAAATAATTTTATGGTTAGGATCACTACACCATGAGGAACTGTATTAAAGGGTTGCAGCATTAGGAAGGTTGAGAATCACTGTACTATGAAATGATACAATAGAAGATTTTAGAACATAACTATTCTCACATGCAGAATATATCTACTCAAGATTCAGATCCCAGTATAATACCACGAAAGTCACGGGAGGGTTCTCCAAGCCCAGCGATACACAACATATGTATGCAGAGTTTCAGACAGGAGAGGACATTTCTGATAACTAAGCATCATCTCTATGTTACCTCACATTTAATTTTTATAACCTCCAAAGTGTACCATTATTCCCGCTTTACATGGGCAATAAAAGATGGGGAAAGAGAGGCTCAGAGCACTTCATCCTACTGTTATAATGTTTATAAATAAGATGCACAAACAGCCAGGTTTAGTGGCTTGCCTATGATGCAAACACCCAGGACTTAGTGGTAAAAGATTAGGAGTTCTAGGTTATCCTTGCTTACACAGGGTCCTATATAGGCTGGCCTATATAGGACCCTGTCTCAAACAAAACAAAAGGCAGCATAATCTAAATGTAGCCCAGTCAGCCAGACCAAATCCAAATCAGTATATATATATATTTAACGTTTTTCAAGACAGTGTTTCTCTGTGTAGTCTTGGCTGTTCTGAAACTTGCTCTGTAGACCAGGCTGGGCTTGAACTCAGAGATCCTCCTGCTTCTGCCTCCCAAGTGCTGGGATTAAAAGGCATGAGCCACCACCACCCAGCTACAGCTCTACTTTTAACTCACAAGGTAAAAACACACTTTCTCAGCTCTCGGGGGTTCGTACTGCCTGGTGTAAAACACTACCCATTCTATGGACTACAGCTGAGAATACAGTTGTGGACTAGCTTGAGTGACCCCAACAACTATGGGTTTATTTTTGGCAGAGAAGCAGGATATTGATTTTATGTTTGACAGCTCTCTACCAGGAGACAAACAAACGAGCAAAGCAACCAAAACAGCAGCAGAAGAGCTGCCCCCAGGTGGCAGAGGCAAGGCTACACAGCAGAAGACACGGGAATCAAAAGGAAATATCCACTAAGCAAAAGGCAACACAGGAGAGAAAGAGGAGACAACAGTGGGGAACAGAAACTCTGACGGGCAAAGCTGCTGCTGTTACTGTAAAACAGACTTTGTCCGTGGGGTGCCTGTTGATGACCCAGGAACAAGGTGCAGGGCCAGGGACGGAGCTCTGGGGGAGGGCGCTTCCTTAGCAGGCATGCATCCTTGGGTTGACACTCAGCACCAGGTCACCTGTTATCCCAGCACAGGAGGTGAAGGTCAGCAGCAGTTCGAGGTTGGCCTAAGTTACATACTGAGTTCCAGGCCAACCTGGGATACATGAGAACCTGTCTCTTTAAAAAAAAGGAAAGAAACATAAAGTTCAAATTTTGAGGTGCCAGAAAACTGTAGACATTATATTTTAAAATTATATATGAAGAAAATAATGTAAAAACTAAATCAATCTCGATAAATCCTTAACACAGAATGCTATGTGGTTACTTAAAATGTTAACAGAGGTCATTTAACCTTATGAGAAAACGTTCATGGTATATTCCTCTAAAAAAGACCTCAAAACATAGAGAAAAGGATCCTAATCTGCTTACAAGAAAAATGTATGTGTACGGAACAGGTATCATCTCTGGGTGACTCTATTTATTTAGTTTTTGAGACAGGGTTCACTTTCTAGCACAGGCTGGCTTTGAACTCATGGCACTCTTTCTGCCTCAGCCTTATAAAGGACAGAACAGGCAAGAGCCACCACATCTGGCTTTTTTTTTTTTTTTTAAATATCCACCCCCAAGCAAAACAAAATCCAGACAAAACTTTTCACTTAAAAATAAAAAGGTACCCTAGAAAGCTCTATTTGCTTAGCTTGGCCCAGTATCAGTGCTAGGTTAACCATGAACATGAATACCTACATTTTTACAAAACTGTCAAACTGTCCTTCAGTCCTCTTGTTCTCCTGAGGTCATAACAGCCACCAGTTCTGCTCTCCTAGTAAGATACACTCTCCTCTCTTACACTTCTTACAACAGAGATCCTTCCATCCACAACACAATGATTAAAACCCTACTTTTGGTGTTGGTCCAACCGTTTTCTTTTTACCTTTTTTATGTGTATGGATGTTTTGCCGACAAGTCTGTCTGTGTACCACATGTGTACCTGGTGCCCTTGGAGACCAGAAAAGGGTGTCAGATTCTCAGGAAGTAGATACAGTTGGCTGTGAGCTGGGAAGTGGACCCAGAACAACTGGAAGAGTGGAGACCTCTCTCCAGCCCTCCAATTTCTATCTAAAGAATGGCCACATATCTGTCTGCCAATGTCAAGAGATGTGGTGAAGAAAGGAGAAAGCAGCCTAAGAAAAACCTCTACTCCCAACCAATACAGTAACAAGTTTCCCAGTTCTCTCAAAAACACAGGTAGAAACAGGGAGGTGATGATCCATGTCTTTAGTCTCAGCACTAGGGAGGCAGAGGCAGGTGGATCTCTGTGAGTTTGAGGCCAGCCTGCTCTACAGAGTGAGTTCCAGGACAGCCAGGACTACATAGTTGAAATTCTGTCTCAAAAATAAACAAACAAGCAGGTAGAGGAGGAGATCATCCATAGTTTCTGGGAATCCAGAGCCACAGTTTTACCTTGGCTTGGAGCAAGGAGCGCTGTGGGAAACTGGCTAGGACTCAGGAGTCAGATTTAGGCTCCAGTTACCATGACTGCAATAGCCCACATGGGGTAATGTAGGAACTGCTTTACTTTCCATAACTATCTCTGGTATGTTTTAATCTAATATTCAACTTTGATATGTGATTAGAAAATATACAAGCTTCTGACCTCATATTCATTCTCTCCCTCCCCATTCTTTCCCTTTTATGGTTGGGTCTTACTCCATCACAGGTTATAGCTTGAACTCACTTTGTTCTCCTGGCTGGCTTAGAGCTTCTGACAACCTCCTGCCTCAACATCTTCAGTGTTGGCATTAGAGCTGTGAGCCACTATGATCAGCCTAGGCCGTACAGACTTCTGAGCACTGTTTCCCAGAATAAAAGTTCAAAGAAAAGACGTAAAGAAAGCGTAAATGCAGCCACAAGAGAGAGTAGATTTGAGAAATAAAGAGAGTTTTGCACAAAAGTAACTAATACCCATCATTTTGGCACCACTGGCACACTTGTCTGAAACCACACTTAAAACAAAACAAAACAGGTTTGCCACAGGGCTATAATACAGAAACCACTAGAAACTACCAAACTTCAGGGCAAACTCTAGCTTCAAATTTGTCTACTGCAATACAATTATTAGAGATAATGTTTTTTATCATGCTATAAATTCTTTATGTGCAAGTACCGCAAGATTTATTAATTTTTCTTGTGTGTATGTTCATGGGTGTGCACATGTGGATTGGAGGCCAGAGGACAATCTTGGGTGTTGCTTCTCAGGAGCTATCCACCACATTTTTTAAGCCGAGAATTGGTGGGCTAGAACTCTGTTGGGTTCTCATGCTGGTATGGCGGTCCCTTTACTAATGGCATCCCCTCACTAATGGCACCGTCCTGCCCAGGCTGCTATGTCACCAATTCCTATGCCCTCCCAAACTTCATGCAACCAGAACCTCAGCTGGCAACTGCCAAGGTTTTTTATCTCATTTACTCTGGCAACCTATCCATTTCAATTCATGACTCTGACTGTGAAAATCAAATATATGGGTTTTCCAAACTTACAACTATAAAGGCATAGGCGTGGCTGCTGCTCCTTTAGAGAAGACACCTTCCCAAGAGAACCTTCACTGTTCGCCACTTCTTCACGAATATCCTTATAGGAAGTCTCCGAGGAGATCCAGAAGGAACTTGGGAATATTCTACAGAAATGTATCAACCTCGTGGAGGTGAGTGACAACATTTTCCTGCACAGTGGAAGTATGTGAAAAAATCTTAAAAAACAACACCTGAACTCACCCATAGAAATCTGATTCAACTAGCTGGGTAAAACTTACATCTGTATTTAAAATCCCTGCCTCTATATTTTAATATACAGCAAAATCTGGGAATATTGTTGTAGAAAATGGTGAAGATTGACTTTAATATAGTCTACCTTCAAATTTAGGGTTGACAGAAAACAAAACCCTTAGTCCCTATTTCTGGAATCTTCTCAAGTTGGATAAGCTAAAGAAAGTCCTAAAGTACCAAACAGCCATCACTTTTATCACTTGAGCATTTAGGCCGAAGAACTTCAGAAGCAGAAGATCTGTTATGGGGAAAGGTCAGAGCACAACACTCTAAATGTCTGTGGGGATGGATGGAGAGCCTCTGGAAGAAGGCTGAAGATCTGAGAGCATTCTTCATTTTATCGCTAAGTTCTCACACTGGGAAATTTTGCAGAAGTGAAACATGGATCAGTTCACATACCCTTGAACTGCATGTCCTCCAGTTTCTCTTGCTGAGGGATAAACATACGCTAGCCATGGCTAGAGGCCATCCTATTAGCTGGACTCTTTCTCTGAAAATCCCTAGAGTAAGAAGTCATATCTCAGTGCAACTGCTTTGAGGAAACACTTGCCCAAGGTTGAGATGGAATCACACAGTCTGCAGCTTTACTGCTTTGCGATCATGCAGGAGGGCCCAGGGTGAACACATGGCTAGGGCTGGCTTACATGAGGTACCTCTTCTTTTGATCCTTTTCCAGTCAAAAGCTGAGAGGGACAACCAGCTTCTAAAACCTATTTCTCTTTCCGGTAACCTTTGCGTGGCAGGTTCACAGCTTGTTAAGAGGCTAACTTTCAGTGCCGAGGAAGGAGAACAGCAGTGTGCAGAGAGAAATACAGTCAACAGCTGGGGTCTGAGGGCAGATCATCTGTCCCAGGGCCTTGGGAAACCATGGCTCTCCATACTGCACACAGAAGGAAGATCCAAGTTTCCAGGGCAGGGAGAGAAACTGTTTCTAGACATCCTTCCTTTTTTCCAGACTGTGACAACAGAAAGGCTCCTGTTATGGACTAAATTGTGCTTCCTCTCAAATACATATTCAAATCCAAGGTACCTCAAAATAGTATCTTTGTTGTTTGAGACAGCTCATACAGCCCATGTTGGCCTTGAACTCACTATTTAGCTAAGGCTGACTTTAAACATCTACATGCCCTGCTTCTAACAGCCAAGTGCTAGAATTTTAGCAGGACACTACAAGTAGTCTTCTTATGAAAAGGGGACTCTGGACACAGACACAGAAGCAAGATAGCATGCAAATGAGTGATGCCTCCATAGGCCATGGAACATCATGGATTGCTAAGCAATGTTTCTGTGAACAACTGCGAGAGTGAGGAGGCTCTAGACACACTTTCAGATTTCTCACCTCCAGAATGGAGCACATACCTCATTGCTGTTCTGAGCCAGCCAGTTTTTACTGATTTGTTTCAGGAGTACTAGGAAATTAATATAGCCTCAAAGGCAGATTAAGTATCAATTAAATCAGTCACATTTTACCTTAAGTAGGCCTCATTAAATTGTAGTTGCTAGACCCAAGCCCAGGTCAAGGTGGGTGGAGACCAGTAGTGACGGCAGCACCCCACCAGGTGGAGGGCATCTGCACAGTGCACACACCCACCATCTCAACCTGCTGATTCAGACAGAGGACTGGGGGTTGTGGGAAGAGCTTGCTCCAATCAAGCTGCCCAAACGCTACCAGTGACCTCAGCTCAGTTTGATCAGTAACTAATTTTAGCTTAAGTAGAAGGATAAAACTTGAATCGTCTCCAAACTAATCTGTGGATTCAATGTAATCCCAATCAAAATCACAGGTTTTTTTTTTTTTTTCACTTAAAAAAAAATCACAAGCGGATCCTAACATTTATGTGGAAATGCACAGTGCTGAGAACAGCTAAGAAGATCTTAAGGAAGTACAACCCAGCTGGAGAGAGGACTTACATACACCACTAGGTGTCAAGATTTATAAAGGTGTAGTTAAGCCATGTGGTATTCATGGAAGAATGAATAATACAATGAGTGCAAAGAAGAGAGCTGAAACACCTTCCCGATACTTCCCCATTAGAGGCAAATGTGACTCCTCTGTGCAGTGGTGGTGCTTTCCATGAGGTGCTGAACCAATCGTATACCCACAAGATTAAAAACAATAACCTTGACTCTCAATTCAAACCCTAAATAAAAATAAATTACAAAAAAAATCAAGATCTCAGAGGAAACTTAGGAGATTATCTTGAAATAGGCAAAACTGTATCCAGGACACAAAAAGCATTAATAACAAAAGGAAAAATAAAGACAAACCAGATTTCATAAAAATGGAGTTTATATGCATGACATTAAGAAAAGGCAAGACACAGAGGGTTTTATAACATGTAGCTGACAGCAGACTCACAGCCAGTATACACAAACCACATGATTACTAACACCAAAAATGACAAAAGACTTACAAGAAACTTTATGGAAGATTTACAAAGGTCAATAAATACAAGAAAAGATGCTAGATTTTATTATTCTTCAGGGAAAAGCAAATTAACAACTCACTGAGAAGCTACTGTAAACCATCTAGAAGGACTCCAATTACAAGGGTTAAAGGAAAAGGACAAAGTCAAGTGTTGACTAGGATGCAGAACACCACCATTCTAGCATGTTAAAAGCACTCAGGAGCAGAAGCAGGCGGATCTCTGAGTTCAAGGCCAGCCTGGTCTACAGAGTGAGTTCCAGGACAGCCAGGGCTACACAGAGAAACTGGGTCTTAAAAGTTAATTACATGGGGGCAGTGGGGTGGCTTGAGAGATGGCTCAGAGGTTGAGAGCACTGGCTGCTCTTCCAAAGGTCCTGAGTTCAATTCCCAGCAACCACCTGGTGGCTCACAACCATCTACAATGAGATATGGTGCCCTCTTCTGGCCTGCGGGCATACACACGGACATAATCAATCAATCAATCAATCAATCTTTTAAAAAGTTAACTACATGGAACATGGCTGAGTCTCCCTGGTATAATGACAGCAGCTCAACATCAAAAAGTACATACTGCAATATTTCATGCATGTACACTTCAAAATGGGCAACACTACGACATCAGCAGTCAGACTGATGGACTGATGGGAGGGAACCGAAGTTATGGGAAGGGAAATGAGGTTTTCTGACGATACTATACTGTGTCTCTTCATTTCGGTTCTGATAACATAGGGTATGTTCATTTTGCAAGTTCAGTCATCTGTACACATATGGTTCATGTACATATTTACACTGCTGTTCAATCAGACCTGCTGATAAACCCCAAACATCTGGGTTTGTGACTCCTGTGTATCAGTGAGGAACGTAACAAAGCAGGCAGTGGCAGATCTGGTGACATATGGGCCAGTTCTGCTCTTTAGGCAACTGGCCCAATCTACAGGCCAGGAGCAGAGCAGTCTAGTATCTGATGCAAAAGCACACAGGGTGGGGTGGGATGGGGGTGAGTCATTTTTCATCCATTCTTTATTCACATTGATAGCTGATTCTAAAGATTTTAAAATGTAATTCTAAGGAGAGAGCTAAAAACTGAAAAACAGAGGGAAATTTGGTAAGTTGATAAAATGCATTATTTCAAGTATTTTAAACATTAAATGATCTGTGAATCCCCGAGAGGAGGGGTATCTAGGAAAGCTATTCTCTCAGTTACTTCAGGGTCAAACATTACATTTCACTATGAGCTCAATGGAAGTAGAAAATTATTCTATAGTCTTTTAGGCTTTTTAAAGATATCCTTAAAAGAAAATAGAGAACTTGGGGAATGGAGGACGGAGTAAGGCGTCTACTCAACGTCTTACCATTAGCCCTTTTGTCCTCTACCTTGTTACTATGGAGAAGGCCATGAAGGCAACAACTGAAAGAAATAAAGGATCTGGCAGGAGTAAGCACTGGGACAGTGCATTAAACAAAAATCTCTTAAGCAATTAGCAAGACCAAAAAATGATACACTTTCCAGGCTTCCCTAGGAAAGCACATGGGCCTGGTTCCTCACTGTAACTGAACTCAGAACAGAGAGACCTGAGTGGCCTAACAAAGCCTAAGCCTTGGCAGACATATCATAAGGCCATTGAGCAATGCTGTCTCATGCCAGGAGGAATAAGCTACCTTCCCACCCTATCCCGGGGAAATTGTCTCCAGCTGACTAGATTATAAAGTTGATGCCCGGTGACGACTTTGTTCTGTAAAGCCTAAGGGAGAAGGAGGTATCAGAAGGGGCAGAGACCTGCCTCTTGTTTTATAGGTGGGGGGAGAGGGGGAGAAGAAAGGCAGGAAGAAAGAGGGGGAAAGGAGGGGAAGGTAGAGAAGTGTGAAAATCTCTCCCTTTCTCCTCTCTCTCATCTCATTAAGAAGCAGGAGCAGCCTCAGTAACATGCAGCAGCAGTCTGGGAGCAAAGCTCTGCCTGAACTGGTTTAAAGCTACTGCCCTGGGAGAGAAGGCTAGTTGCCAAGTCTGTTGATTGCTTCTGCTCATCACTGCTATAGCAGCTTTATGAGTGGGGCAGGGCCACGACCTGTTTTTAGCAGTGTAAGCACCAAGGCCAAAGGATTCAACATCTAGATCTCATTACAAAAAACGTTCAAGGACTGTCCCTCTTCTGTCCCACACAAATAATCACAGAAGCATAAATATTAAGAGCTACAAGGAATACAATATAGTCCAACCTTTTTTTTCTCTTTACAAAGGAGGAAAGCAGAGCACAGACTAACAATATGAACTTCCCAACAGGGCAAGAAAACACTACAGCTCTGATTTTCAAGTGAGGTCAGGGCTAGGCTAGAACAGGCCATGTCAGAATTGCGTTTGTGGCCTACATGTCACTTACTTCAACACTTAAGCTTTAGGAACTAAATGACTTGTAAAGCATGACATTAGGCCGGGCGGTGGTGACGCACGCCTTTAATTCCAGAAGTCGGGAGGCAGATCTCTGTGAGTTCGAGGCCAGCCTGGGATACAGAGTGAGTTCCAGGACAGGCTCCAAAACTATACAGAGAAACCCTGTCTTGAAAAACAAAAAAACAAAAATCAAAACAAAAAAAATTGACATTAGTACAAAATAGGCCCATGTTTCACAGGATCTGAGGAGAATCTCATTTCCAAAATAACTTTACCTATTCACAAGCCCACAGCCTGTCCTCCCTGTACTCTGCTGGTGTGGGTCGTGTGTGTGTGTGTGTGTGTGTGTGTGTGTGTGTGTGTGTGTGTGTGTGTGGTGAGACAGGTGGGATAGAGTGCACTAAAAGAATATGTCTTTCACCCTTGAAGATTAGTAGTCTATTTTGCAAAATGAAACTCAAAAGAGCCTATGACTCAAATTTTTTCTTGGGGCTTCAGGATTTAAATATATGATAGTGGACAGATAACACAACACTAGGGTATGGAAAAACACGTGTCCTAAAGCACCCCCTGGGAGGAAGCTGCTGGATGGTGGGGGAGGGGTGGGAGACAGTAGGTATTGATCCCTAATGTTTCCTTTGTGTGGCCGCTGTTGCTATGAAGATCTGTGGTGCCAGACAATGGCTGGGAGGCTTTCATGGATCCAGCCAGTCTGCACTAGGCTAAGCAGTGGAGAAAGACTGGTCACTCCACACCATCTCTCTCCAGTGAGTGCAGCCTGAAGCAAGGCCATTCATTGTCGCTGCTAAGTACTCCTTTTCCATGACAAATACCAAAAAGCCAGTTTGTACACAAACTCTCCTAGACCAGAATCACACAGGGTAACTACCCCTTTCTTAAAAGAAGAGTCATGGAGGGCTCTTTCTCCTTTGAGAAGGATAAAGACCTGTAAACAGAAGAGCATGAAGAACCACTGAGCAGATTCTTAGTGGAGTTACACAAGAGCCAAACTTCATGATAAGCAAAACCACTCCTGAGAGAGAAAAGGTCAACCTAAGACCAAAGAGCAAGGCTCAGCCAGGGTCTGAGACAGGGCCAACTGTTTGCCCAACAGAAGCTGGAGTACAGAAGTCTCCCTGGGTCTGTAGAGGTGTCAGCTGCTTTTTAATTCTCACCGTTTTCTCACAAAATCACTGTTCGTTCTTTATTCTTAGCGCGCGTGTGTGTGCTTGTGGAAGACAATGTTCAGGATTTGGTTCTCTCCTTCACTGTGGGTTCTGGGAAGTGAACTTGGGTTGTCATGCTTCATTGTGCTGAACCACCTAGTCACCCTAACTGATGTTCTTTATTTGTAGAGCACACGTGTAAACACACACACACACACACTCCAAACAAAGCTATTAGCAATATATGGCTACTGAAATTAAATTTTACTCATTTATTTATTATTCTTTGAGACAGGGTCTTGCTAATTTAGCAGCTTAAGCTGGCCTTGTATTCAACTCTTCCTTCCTTAGCCTTCCAACTGCTGGACCACAGCAGATGCACCATCCATTTCTACATTTCATTAGATTTTTAAAAATAACTTGTTTAGTTTTATTTTATGCGCACTGGTGTGAGGTTATCAGATCCCCTGGAACTGAAACTGAAACTACAGACCGTTGTGAGCTGCCATGTGGGTACTGGGAATTGAACCCTGGTCCTCTGGAAGAGCAGCCAGTGCTCTTAACTGCTGAGCCATCTCTCCAGCCCCATCATTAAATTTTTTTTTTTTTTTTTTTTATAAGATAGTCATATTATGCTGCCCAGGCTGGTCTCAAATCCTTCCTACCTCAACCTCCTGAGTGCTGGGGTCATAAGTGTGCCAGGATACCTGGCTAAATAAAAATTTAAAAATTTAGTTCATCAGTTCCTTGGCACATTTCAGGTTCTCACTTGTGAATACAGGCTAATTTTGGACAGTTCTCAAAAACAAAACCAACAACAAAAACCCCCAAAACTCTAATAGAGAGTAAAATAATTTAGTCTAAATCCCTCTTTTTTTTTTTTTTTTTTTTGTAAATCGGAAATATAGAAACAGAAACTAATTTACCCAAGACCAAAGAGCTAACTAAAAATAGCATATGTTCTGGAACACAATTTTCTATAACTTTGGTTCAGAAATATTTGTACTGTACTACAACACACGTGGAAAACTGAATATATACCATACATGAGAATTTCATTTTGGAAGTCAGATCAGGGTTACTGTGGATTTTCATACTCACTGGCATGCAGAAGAGTTGTACCCTGGGTTCAGAAACATGGCTGTGGGGCATTATAATTTATTATTTTTTTATGGATTATAACTTATTTTTTTTAATGGATAGTCTGGTAAATGAAGACCAGAGTAATTCCAAAGATATTGTAAGAGTAATTTCTACATGAGGTGGGAGGATTAATCTAAATACATACATGCTTATCGAAGCAGGGTTTTTTTCCCCCTAACAGCAAAATTTTCAAATAAAAAATTACAAAAGAATACAACACACAAATCATCCACAAGCTGTCTGAGAGGCAGCTGGGGAGGTAACAGAGCCAGCAAGGGGCTGCCTACTCAACATGCCATATCCTCATGTCTGCCTCTGCGGTTTCTTCATACTTATGTTTCTGCGAATACACTATCTTTGAAGATAGCTGGAGGTTTTGTTATGACATATAAATTCAAAGGACTGGGAGTGCTAACTACAACGGTCAGAATGGGAGGTGGAGATAGGCTCAAGTGTTCGGAGCACTTGTTGCTCTTGCGGAGAACCCAGATTCAGGACCTAGTACCACATGGAGCTTATAATCTTCACAACAGGGGATCTAAAAACCTTCTTCTGACCTCCACAGGCACCATGTATGTGGTCCACATACATACACACAAGCAAAACACTTATTTTCACAGAATAGCAGCAGACTGGCTCTAGAATTACCAAATCTTCTTCAGGGAGAAGTGAACAGTGGACGGACTCTTGGAATACCAATCTGGGTAAATATAATAAATTATTCTTGAGTTCTTTTTGGTATAGCTAACAGTTAGAAGGTAAAATTCAAAAATATGGTATGAATTAACATTAAGGCTAGGAGTTGACAACCTTTTCCAAAATCCTGTTGCAGCTGGAGGGTGAAATGGCATCCACCGGCTCATGCATCTCACCACTGGGGCCCTAGCTGGTGGTGCCAGTTTGGAAGGCTGTGGAACTTTCAGGAGACGGAGTCTTGCTAGAGGAAGGGTGAGCCTTGGCTTTTCACATCTTGACCCTGCTTCCTGTGTGCTGTCTGCTTCTTGACACAGACACAAGGTGACCAACGGCCTCATGATCCTGCCGTCATGGCTTCCGGACCATGACTGACTATATCCCTTTTCAAACTGTAACACCCCGCCCCCCTCTCGCCAGTTAGGCTGCCTCTTATTATTTGGTGACAGCTAGGAGAAAGTAACTAATCAAGGGTCACAACAATAGTGGTAGAAACCCAGAAGTCTCTAAATTTTCACTCCCATGCGCCTTTCACCACACCACCTCTGCTTAGGACTGCTGTCCAAAAAAGGATGACCCATAGCACCTTCTGGAATTCTTATGTAGTGTCAGCCTTGCTGTCTTCAAAGTAACTCAGATGCAAAGAAATCATTCTAGATAGCTCAGCATGCTGACACACGCCCAGTCTCAACGCCTGGGAGGCAGAGGCGGGAGGATTACAATGTCTGTCCCAGGCTGGTCCTGAGCTAGCTGTCCTACTGTCCCAGCCTACAGAATGATGAAATTATAGGCAAAGTCACCACACTTGGCTTTTGCTTTTGCTTCTTTTTGGTCATACAATTATTTAAGATTTTTATCTGTGTATGTATGTGTTTACATGTGCAAGCCTATGTCCATGTGTATGCTATGTGCACAGGTGACTGAAAAGGCCAGGAAAGGGGATCAGATCTCTTCTCTCGGAGTTGGAGGTATCTGTGGGGTTCCTGGTGCTGGTTCTATGATTTGAACTTGTTCTCACGGTACAGCAAGTACTCTTGATCACTTAACCATCTCTCCAGCCTCCTCAAACAATTATTTTTTTACTTGGGTGGTGGAAACAGGAGGAGCAGATATTCAAGTTCATCCTTGGCTGGACAGATATATAGTGAGTCTGAAGCCAACTCAGACTATAGAACTCCTTACTTCAAAAACAAAAAGAGGTGGACATGGCTGTGTAGGCCTGTCACTCCAGCGGGGGTGGGGGGGGGGGCGACGATGGGACGGGGATGGGATGGACCTAAGAGTTCACTGGCCAGCCAACCTTGAAAATAACTGAGCTTCTGGTATGGGAGATGCCTTACCTCAAGGCAGTAAGACAATAAAAGAAGAAAAGACATGAAGATGTCCCTGTTCTGGCCTCTGCACATGTAGCACACGTGCACACCTGCACACATATGCACGCACTACTTACAGATATACACACACACACACCACATGATACACACAAATAAAACAAACAAAATACAGACAGCAGAGTAAGGATATAGCTCAGTGGTTTAGTGTTTGCACAGCATGTAAAAGGCCCTAGGTTGTATCTCCAGCCTTGCAAAAGTAAACCCCCATGGCAGGGACAGAACGCAGACATCCTCAAAGAAAAAAATATTCATCATTGTTGGGAGAGTGACAGGGCTTGTTTCACACTCTTGAAAAGATTTTCTCAGGTTCCTATTTTAAAAAAATATATTTTTTTAAATTTATGTGTGTGTCTGTACGTTAGTATGCCACATGTATGCAGGTGCCCATGGAGGCCAGAAGAGGGCATCAGATCCCTGGAGCTAGTTATAGGTATTTGTAAGTCGTCTAACTGGGTGTTGTGAACCAAAATTGGGTCTTCTGAAACAGCAGTCAGTATTCTTAACTGCTAAGCCATCTCTCCAGCCCCCAGGCTCATATATTTTTAAGATTTATTTATTTATTTATGTATTTTATATATATGAACACTCTATTTGCATGTGTGCCTGCAGAACAGAAGAGGGATTCAGACAGAAGATGACATCCAATCCCATTAGATGGTTGTGAGTCACCATGTGGTTGCTGTCAACTGAACTCAGGACCTCTGGAAAAGGAGCCAGTGCTCTTAAGCGCTGAGTCACCTCTCCAGCCCAGGTTCATATTTTGTCCATAGAGAAAAGTCATCACCACAAAGAAAAGTAGAACATATAAGCAGGAAATGATGTATTTTTCAATATACTGAGGGACTTCCTTAGTGGCCAGTTCCAGGGGACCCCATGCCCTCTTCTGGACTCCATGGGTACTATATACATGTGATATACAGACATACATGCAGGCAAAATACCCATATACCTAAAATAAAATTAAAATTAAAAAGATATTGTTATCCAAACACATTTGTCACCCCAACAAAATTTGTCTGCTACAGGCATCTTTTTATACTTTATTTTTTCAAAGTTTATTTTATGTGTATGGATATTTTGCCTTCATATATATCTGCACTACGTGTGTGTCTGGAAACCAAGGAGGCCAAAATAGGGATTCCCTGGAACTGGAGTTACAGAAGGCTGTAGTAAGCTGCCATGTGGGTACTGGGAATCAAACTTGGGTCCTCTAGAAGAGCAACCAGTGCTCTTAACTCCTGAGCCATTTTCTCAGCCTTACAAATTAAAAATTAAACATCTAATTTTGTTATTTCCAGAATACACACTGTAAATACATATCCAGAGTATCTTTTTTACCTGAAATACATTAGCATCTACTGCATGGAGAATTTTCAATAATTCTGAATGACAACAAAAATACTATGAGAACAGACTGCTGAGAGAATGGCCAGAATGAAATGCAGACTAACAAGTTAGTTCTATAATATCAGAGATAATTAGCGGGGCTCCTATTGGTCTCTAAATGCAGAGTGAAGACTCCTTCAAAGTCTGGGTACTGGTGCGGAGACACACTGGGACTCCCGACACCTGCATTCTCCAACCACTGATGCTTTGATGAAAACTTGATTCTTGCACTCAAAGTGCCACTAAATGTTACCAAGGATCTGAAGTGACTGGTTAAGTATCTTTGTACTCCCATTCCTTTTTGTTTAGGTTTGAGAAATTCCAAAACAGAGGCGTTTCTGTTCTCCAGGGCAAACGAAACATACAAGAAGTCTGCATGGCAGCCTTGGGCAGCCACAGCTTATAGCAAGCCAGCTGCTTAGTGAAAGCCCCAAACAAGACTACATGAACCTGATCCTACTGACTGGGCCCATACAGACTATACGCACTAAGGGAAAGAAACATCAAGTGTGTAGGTGGCTGGGCAGTGAGGCAACCAGTGGGAGGAAGGAGTTGGCTGTAACTCCAGGTATTAAGAAAAAGGGGGTGGGGGAGAATTTGAAATTCACTGTGCTAACATTAAGTCAATTTAAGAGTGTCAGATATGGTAATGCACTTCTGTAATCCCAGTTATTGAGAACTGGAGGCAGGAAGGATCAAGAATTCAAAGTCATCATTAGCTACATATCAAGTTTGAGGTCAGCAAGGGCCACATGAGACCATGTTTAAAAAATCAAGACCAAGCAATTTGTGGTGGTGGATGATTTTAGTCCCAACAGAAGTAGAGGCAGGTGAATCGCTATGTATTCAGAGGCAGTCTGGTCTAGGCAGTTCCAGGCCAGCCAGAGCTACATAATGAGACCTTGTCTTAAGGGGGTACGGGGAGGTTGTAGAGATGACTCAGTGGTTAAGAGCAATGGCTGCTCTTCCGAGGGCCCAGTTTCAATTCCCAGCAACCACTTGGCAGTTCAAATCTTTTTCTAACTCCAGTTCCAGGGGATCCAACACCCTCACATACATGCAGGCAAAACATCAACACACATTTAAAAACAAAACAAACAAGTTGATTTCCTCAACTGCGCTTTTATTATTGTGTTCTCTTAAAGTCTGACTGACAATTCCACCTGTAATCTAAATCCCCATAGGAAAATTAAGGGAGGGTATAGAGTACAGATATAGTTTAAATGACACAGCAAGTATTTATTAAATGATTGTTTACGAGCTATAAAAGGGAAATAATCTAAGACGCTGTCACTGGAGCTAAGGATGTGCACAGGGCTAGAACATTTGCCAACTTCCAATTGCCAGAACAACAACAAACAAATCATCTCTAGGAATGGTAAAGCGTGCTAAAAAGTATGCTACTACCCTTTGTGTGGGTACTGCCAAGAGGATGCAGACACTGACTTCTCTTATAAGTGCTTGGCAATGTTTCTATTTTTGCTTGGCAATATTTCCAACAGTAAGCCTCTACGGGCTCCTTTGCAGAAGCAATTGAGAAGGGATGGACTTACCGTCTTCTGTTTCCTGCCACACGATGCCTTCAAGGTTGACGCTGGTTCCAGGTTCACAGGGGCCTAAGCACTCAGGCTCTGTAGCTAGAGCCACATCACAGGTATTGACTCCAACTGATCGGGTACGGACCATGATCTGCTCACAGGGAGATGAGATGTCATTATTGACCACTGGCACTAAAAGGTGCAGCGGCAGCACCGCTGGGGTGGAGACGGGGGACTCCATCTGTGAGAAAAGAGAAAGTGCTAGCTGAGACACAGGAAGACCATTAGAGGACATACTGTTTTCTGTATTTAATCTGACCCCACATATTTTGCTGCCAGAGTGTAGGTGCTCTGAATATAAGACTTGTTTCTTCCTCTCAAGTTCTAGCTCATAATACCACTATAAATCTGTGATTTAGAGGACAACATCATAGGCTAGAAGCTATATTTTCATCTCATTTATTTATTTACTTACTTTTGTTTGAAAAAGGGTCCAATATGACCCAGGTTGGCCTCAAACTCCCTATGTAGCTAGCAAAGGATGCCCTTGAACTCCTCATAAATAATGATATTACACATGTGTTACCATGTCTGGCACTACTTTCTTTTATTTGAGAGTCTCTGTAGCCTAGGCTGGCTTTGAATTCACACTAATCCTCCTGCCTGCATGTGTCGTCCCCCACACCCCCTCACCTAGGTAGCTTTGGTTGGCCTGGAACTATCTATGTAGACCAGGACCACTTCAAACTCACAAAAATCTGCTTGGCCTCTACCTCCTAGGCAGGCAGATCCTGAGTTCCGGACTGCAACTACACAAAAAAAACCAAAACCAGACAAAACAAAACGATAAACAGACTTCTATTTCCCAGCTTCTGAGGCGAGCATTACTGACACCGTTATACTTCCTGCTAGCACCGGGCAACCTATCAGGTTAAAATCAATGACTCTAGGCTAGGGATAAAGAGAATCCAGATTTAGGGAAGCTATGATTCTCAAGAATCTTAGAAGGTTTGATACAACTTTAGGGAGAAAACTTACAAGTTATAAGAGGGCTGGGAGCAATCTGATGGGGATTTCGGAACCTCAAAGTAGCAGTGATTGGTTAATGAGCAGAGCATCTTTAAGTAGGACACTAACATCAAATTTGTCTATAGGACATAGAGGTGCTACTATCATGCAGAAGCCAGTCTATACCAGTGTGAAGATACAACTGATTATGCACACACAAAACAGTTGAACACTAGTAATCTACTTCGTATGTACATGCAGTGTGTGTGTGTGTGTGTGTGTGTGTGTGTGTGTGTGTGTGTGTGTGTGTGTGTGTGTTGCCCACAGAGGCTAGCAGAGGGTCAGATCTCCTGGAACTGGAGTTATGGATGGTATGAGTCACCCTGTGACTGCTGGGAAACAAGCTCCAGACCTCTGCAAGAGCAAGTGAGTGCTTTTAACTGCCGAGCCACCTCTCTAGCCTCTTTCTTTAATATTATTTTTCCCTTAGAGCTTCGGACCAAACCTAAGGCTTTGTGCTTACTAACTAGCTTTACTATTGAGTAAACCTCAAATCCCTCCTTACTTCATTTTTAAGTATGTGTTTGAGTTTGTTTGTGGGTGCCCTTGGAGGACAGAAGAGGGTGTCAGATTCTTCTGGAGCTAGAGTTATAGGTAGTTCTGAGCCACTCAATCTGTTCTGGGAACCTGACTCTAGCCCTCTACAAGAGCAGCATGCACTCTAACTACTGAACCTATCCAGGCCTTCCTTACTGTTTGAATACTAGCATATATCAAGTTGACAAATTACCAATGGTGAGTCTATAATGCTCAAATCCTAACTCAGTATCCTGCACATAAAATGTACTTAATACATAGCCGGGTGTTGGTGGTGGTGGTGGTGGTGGTGGTGGTGGTGGTGGTGGTGCACACCTTTAATCCCAGCACTCAGGAGGCAAAGGCAGGCAGATCTGAGTTTGAAGCCAGCCTGGTCTACAGAGTGAGTTCCAGGACAGCCAGTGCTACACAGAGAAACCCTGTCTCAAAAAAAAAAAAAAAAAAAAAAAAAAAAAAGTACTTCATATACATATAAACTGAACACAAGACATTAATCAGCAAGCCTGGAAAATTAGTTATGGATTTGGTTCCTTTCCCTTATGAAAGACTTTCAGCTGGCTTACATCTGGTGATGAATTCTATCAAGAGATCACACTAACAAGAATGCTGAATATGGTCTTTAAATGGAGACCTTTGGAAAGAGCACACACACAGCCACAGTTCAAGCTGCTGGACAGCTCTGTGATGAATTCTGGTTTGGGGATGTTATTTCATGACCACTCTGCATATAAACTATCTCTCCCCTACATACACCTTCCTAGACTTGGATAAAAAAAAAAAAAAAAATCAGTCTTAAAGCTGTTAAAGATACTGCCTTCATTTATTTTGTAGCTGGCTCTGATTTCTTGGTTTAGAAAGTTACCACTACTGCAGATCAAAACTTCCAGAGTTCAAAGAATGTTCATGCATTGATTCTTTGACTAATTCTGGTCCCTGGAGAGCCACCCCGCCCCAGCAAAAAAAGCTATTCATATCTTTCTATTCATACACACACCAACACTTTTTTCCCCATAGAAATGAAATGGAAATACAAGTTGTATGATGAGTCTTCTGCTCTGCTCTCTTGAAAGTCACAAATTTGTAATTTCTTTTTATGATGTGGTAGGCCCTTGAAAGACCCTTTAAACTTTCCACACAAGCCAGGCATGATGATGTATGCCTATAATTAATTACTCTGGAGGTGGAGGCAGGCAGATCTCTGTAAGTTCCAGGCCAGCCAAGGCTGTACAATGAGACTTTGTCTCTATTAAAAAACAATAACAACAACAAACTTCATACAGAGGGTCTGGGGAACTGGCTCAGTGGGCACAGCGTAAACATGAGGACCTGAGTTCAGATCCCCAGCACCCAGAAAAAAGCTGGGTGTGGGGGTGTGTCTTTCACTCCAGTAATGGGAAGTGGAGACAGATGGGTCCTGAGGGCTTACTGGTCGGCCATGCTAGTCAAAATGGAAAACTACGGGTTCAGTTAAAGAGCCTGTCTTAAGAAAAAAAAGAGAGAGAGGGAGGAAGAGGGAAGGAGAGGGAGAGGGAGGGGAGGGGGAGGAGAGAGAGAGAGAGAGAGAGAGAGAGAGAGAGAGAGAGAGAGAGAGAAATAGAGGAGGACATTAGCCTACTACTGCTTTACAGTGCTGGAATCTCGCTCTAACCTTTATCTCTTTCAGAAACATGGTTAAAAACAGAAAAGAAAAAAAAAAAGCCTTTGAGAGGTACTACTAGAAAAGTCAGAGACAAAATATACAGACCATCTTCCTTCCAGCTACTTCTGTGTCTCTGTTCTTGTTTTGTTTTCTGAGAAAGGGTTTCTTAGAGTTCAGGCTCTGGCTATCTGTAGACCAGGCTGGCCTTGAACTCACAGAGATTCACCTGCCTCTGCCTCCTGAGTGCTGGGATTAAAGGTGTGCGCCACCACTGCCAACACCTCTGTTCTTTTTATGAGAAAATCTGGGCTACAAAGGAGTTTGTAGTAAACCCTGTCTCAACACTTCCCCATCTCAAAGAAAGCCAAACAAACAAAAAAAAAATCAACAAACCTCCCCAAACAAACAACAAAAAAACCTTCTGTGAACTTGTAGATAGCCTTGTTTGCACATGTTCTGTTGACCATCCATTCCACAACTGAAACAGCACCATCAGGCACAGGAAGTCACCAGAAAGACATCTGCTCTTGCTCTCTCCTATCCCAGAAAGACATACTAGTTCGTATGCTCTAGATCTGCACCGAGAAATACAGAAAACATCAATGTAAGATGTAAATGGCCACTGATGCTTCTGAGCAGTATATCATATGAAACTTTGCTATTGAACAGTTCAACAAAAATGTTAGCTGAACTTCTGTACCCTAGGATTTTTTTTTTTTTTTTTTGAGACAGGGTTTCCCTATGTAACAGCACTGGCTGTCATGGAACTCACTTTGGAGACCAGGCTGGCCACAAACTCACAGAGATCTGCCTGCCTCTGCCTCCCAAGTGCTGGGATTAAAGGCGTGCGCCACCATGCCTGGCTAATAATTTATTTATTTATTAAATTATTATTATTATTATTAATTTCCTATTATTCTTTCAGTGGTATGAGATAAAATCTCACTCTGCTCCAGGCTATCACAGCATTTGCTGTGTAATTCAGGTTGGCCTTGAATTTATCACAATCCACCTGCCTAATTTTTCACCCTCCATAATGCTGAAATTATATGAATAAGCCACCACCAGCTTCCAAAGATTTTTTCTTTTGAGAATTCTAGTCTTGAAATTAGTATGTGGCTGAGGATGACCTTGAATTTCTGATTCTCCTGCCTCTACTTCCTAGTGTTGGGATTGCAAGTAGGTGTCACTGTGCCTTGTTTTATGAAGTACTGAGGATTGAACCAGGGCCTCCTGCATTGGCAGATTGAGCTACATCTCCAGCGATTGTACCTCAGGACTTCACTAGCACATATACACCAAAACTACCCTTACAGGTCAGTGACTAAGCAGAGCTCTGGATCGCTATGGAAGATGGCTTTACTTCATTATGCATTTAATTAGAAGGGAAGTTTGAGGATGGGAAAATGAAGAAATCCACCTGTGGCTTTATAAAGTTCTTCTTCCTTTCCAAGAGAAATCTAAAGAATGATCACAGAGAATCACAGTATTTAATTATAATACCAGCTCTGTTAATTATCATTTGGGTACACTTGGAATCTACATTAGGCCATAATGCATTATAAGTAGCACTGTGATATGCATCTAACAATCTAGATGTCTCCGGGTGGTGGTGGGTCATGCTTTTAGTCCCAGCATTCAAGGGCAGAGTCAGGCAGATTTCTGTAAGTTTGAGGCTAGACTGGTGTACAGAGCAAGTTCCAGGATTACACAGAGAAACACTGTCTTGAAAAACAAAAACAAACAATTTAGATGGCTTGACAGTATTTCATATTTATGCTTCATTTATCACTCTCCAAGAGAGAATAAAAATCAGAAAATGACTCCCTTGCTATCTTTTCATATAGCTAAGACCCCAAAACAGAGATTGTCAAGAGATTGGCAATAACAGGGAAAATAGGGAGTAGAGATATAAAAAGTTAAGATCATCATATTTTTTTTTAAAAGACTTATTTATTTATTATGTATACAGTGTTCTGTTTGCATGTATCCCTGCAGGCCAGAAGAGGGAGCCAGATCTCATTACAGATGGTTGTGAGCTACCATATGGGTGCTGGGAATTGAACTCAGGACCTCTGGAAGAACAGCCAGTGTTCTTAACCTCTGAGCCATCTCTCCAGCCCCCATCATATGTCTTAATCACTAAACGTAAGTCGGGTCTCTGAAGTGCTAGAACATGTTACCATGCCTCCCCAGGCTCCAGCTAAATGGCTAGGCAAACAACAAAACAAGCAAGAGCCTGAAAAGAGACCAAGAATTTCAAGAACAAATCTGAAGTTTCCTAAAGTTCATTTCTTGTATCTTTTGATGATACTTCTTTTTAGTTCACTTTTCCATATTAGTTTAATAACATCCACTAAGGTTCCTGGTGCTGACAGGCAGATGGCTCAGAAACCGGGACAGAGAGAATAACATGGAAAGCCCAAAGTCATCATCTTCCCACAAAAAGTAATTATACACTGACTTCAACCAACTTCCACATGAGAAGCATGGATGGAGAAAATTGTTCAAGGCTGCAGCATAGTTTTGGGGTAGAAAATGTTCTAAAGAAGTATTTGAGATGGACCTTCTTCTTTTCGCCCGTCACAATGTGAATTTCACACCTTCATGCTCATAGTATACTGCTCTTGCAGAGAACTTAAGTTTAGTTCCTAGCACTGATATCACAACTACCTTTAACTCCAGCTCCAAGGAATCTGATGTCTGGTTTCTGCAGACATTTGTACTCTCATACAGACATTCACACATACACATAATTAAAGATTAAACATAAACCTTTTTTTTTTAAAGGCAGATAGTTATACTGGCCAACTTCAGTAGCTATAAGAAAACCCTTTTTATTCAAGCAAGAAAGGATAGATGCTCAGATTTATTCATAATAATCAGACAAGACTGTTTGGAATTAGGATGTTAAGGCTGGGCATAATGGTACAGATCTGTAATTCCAGTACATGGGAGGCAGAGCCAGAGGATTAAAGCCCAAAGTTATCCTTAGCAAATTCTAGCCTCTGCACCCCCTTGACCACTGAGACCTGCTCTCAACAAACCCAAACAAACAAACAACAGACAAAACTGACAGAGGAAGGGAAGTCATCTTCTCTAGTGCCCATTTATTTGGCAACTGCCAAGGATAAATAAGACTTGCCTGAAATCAGAAGTCATAAACTAAAATACACTTTTAAATGAGCCCTTAACTAATCATGAGACACCACTGGCATTTATAAGCTAAAAGTATAGAGCTAAAACTTCAAGTGGTATGACAACTATTGTATAGAATGGGTTAATTTTTTTTCCCCTTTTAAAGGTCAGGTTCTCACTACGTAATTCTAGCTGGTCTCTAACTCATGATACAGACTAGGCTGGGCTCCACCTTGAGCTGAGCCTCCTGATACTATCTTCCTAGTGCTGGGAGTACAGTTGTGGTAGTACCACTATGTCCAGCTTCTCAAACTTCTCATTAGCCATGTTTTTCAAGTTTCTGTCCTTTTTTATCCCCTTGGTTTTTTTGAGACAAGGTTTCTCTGTGTAACATTCCTGACTGTCCTGGAACTTGTAGACCAGGCTGGCCTTGAATTCACTGAGATTCGAATGCCTCTGCCTCCCTGGTGGGATTAAAGGCGTGCACTACTACTGCCAGGCTGTTTCTGTACTTTTTTAAAAATAAAAAATACACAGAGGGCCCTTGAGACGGCTCAGCAGGTAAAGGTACTTACTGCCAAGCTGATGAACTGTGTTTGACAATCCTCAGGCTCTACATAGCTCTACATAGTGGAGGGAGAATCGGAGAATCAACTCCCTCAATTGTCCTCTGACTCCTCCACACATGTGCTATGGCTCTTCTCCCACACAAAGGCATGCAATAAAAACATGTTTGTTTGAGACAGAATTTCATGTAGCACAAATTATATATAATTGTTGTAGTACTTTGAATGAGAATGTCCCCCAAGCTCAGGCACTTAAACACTTTGTCCCCAGGTGGTGGCACTGTTTTCTGGAGGGATTGTGAAGTGTGACTTTGCTGCAGGAGTATGTCACTGGGGTAGGCAGGCTCTGAGTGTCTATAGTCTCATTCCACTTCTATTTGCTCTCTCTGCATTGTGCTTGTGGGTGAGATATGGGCTCTCAGCATCCTCTTCCTGCTGCAATGCCTGCTGTTTACCGCCTTGCTCCCTGACATGATAGGCATTTTCTCCTCTGGAACCATCATCCAAAACAAACTTCCTATATAAGATACTTGGGTCATGGTATTTTTATTACAAGCAACAGAAAAATTGTCGTAAACTAAAGGATAGACTGTAGCAGGAATCTTAAAAGTTCTTATTAATAAAATCAAACCCAAGGCCAGTTATTGGGGTGAATACTGGAAGGTCAGAGAGACAGAACAAGCCACAGCTATCTCACCTCGCCTGATCCTCACCTGGTCTTGTCTCCTCAGACTGGAGGCTTCTGTGTCCTCATCCCAATGGCTCTCAGCTGAACTGCTGCTCGAAAGCCTGAAAGCTTAACCAGCCAAAATGCCTAACCAGCCAAATGCTTAACCAGACAAATGCTTCTAGTTTCTGGTCCTCATGCCTTATATATCTTTTTGCTTTCTACCACCACTCCCTGGGATTAAAGGCTGGCTTTCTGGGATTAAAGGCGTGTGTCACCATGCTTGGCTATTTCCAATGTGGCCTTGAACTCACAGAGATCCAGAGGGATTTCTGCCTCTGGAATGCTAGGATTAAAGGTGTGAGTGCCACCATTTTCTAGCCTTTGTATCTAGTGGCTGTCTGTTCTCTGACCCCAGATAAATTTATTAGAGTACACAATATTTTGGGGAACACAATACCACCACAATAGACTGGTAGAAATCTCAACTGTATTACTAAATAGCTGGGTAGTCACAGACTCATTATACTACAACTACCTTCCTTCCCTCTCTTGGTCCCTTCTTTTCCCTAAGATATAGAGCTTCTCTTTCAATGGAGTCCAGGCTGAATGCTTGGGCTCAAATGATCCTCTTGTCTCACTCCTCCAAGAAGCTGGAAGCTGGGACTATGGGCATGCTTTGCTATATAATGTATATCATATACATTATATCTTCTATAAAATAAAACATTAAGGTGTATTTCTTCTTCTTCTTCTTCTTCTTCTTCTTCTTCTTCATCATCATCATCATCATCATCATCATCGTGATTAACTGAAGATGAAATGCTTTGTAGACAGTACCAGTATACACAAAGTTCAACACTAACCAATAATAACAGTAATAACAATGTCTTGTTAAGCACATCTTTCTAGGGTTCTTGTGGCACTATGAAGTCTTTCAGATATTCAGTGGTCAGATAGCATCTCCAGTATTTACAGTGGTTCAGATAGAACTTTAATTTTTTTCTTCTTCATTTTAAAATTAAAAATTAAACATTTTCTTCTTCATTTTAAAATTGTTTATTGTGTGAAGGAGAGCGTGTGCTTGTGCTTATCATAATGTATAGAGGTCAGAGACCAACTTGCAGGAGTCAGTTTTCTCCTTCCATAATGTGGGTTCCAGGGATTAAATTCAGGTTGTCAGGTTTGACAGTAAATGCCTTTATCCAGTAAGTCATCTTGCAGGCTCATACATTTTCTTTCTTTATTTTAGACAAGGTCTCAGGAAGCCCTAGTTGACCGCAAATGCATTCTCCTCATGCCTCCATCTTCCCGGCAGTAGGATCACAAGTCTGCAAAGCTATGCCTGGCTCAGGCTTGGCTTTCTTTCCCTTCCTGAAAAGGCATTTCTCTTTTCGGCAGCAAGTGCACCCCATGACCACACTCCACCTCAGGAGCAGGCCCAGGTATACCTAACTGTATGGAATAGATTCTCCAGCTCTAGACTATTTTTTCCTTTGGTATCTTGAGATATAAACACTAATATCTTTAGCTTCTTGAGGCCACTTTACCTAGCCTATAAAGAAATCTCTCCTGGGCTGGAGGGAAAGAGCACTAACTGCTCTTGCACAGGACTCAGGTTCACTTCCCAGAATCCACATGGCTACTAACAACTATCTTTAACTCCAGTCCAGGGTATCTGATGTCCTCTTCTAGCCTCCATGGGCACCAGTCACACACATGATGCAAAGATATGTACACAGGCAAAACACCCATACACATAAAGATAATAAAAACCTTAATAAAGAATGAAAAAAAGAAAAAAGAAAGCTAGCCTAAGGCAAAGCAGAACAGGGACACAGCTATGGCAGAAACCGGATGACATTTGAGCTTTTACTTGAAGCTAGTAAAGCCCATTTCTTAGAATGTACAAAATCCTGATAGTTTAAACTAGCTTCAGCCACTTTCTATCACTGCTGAAGACTGGACCACTAGATCATCCATAAGTTCACAGTATTTTTTAGTTAGTGACTTACATTAGAATAAACACGTGGAACAAGACTGGACTAAAGGCATTCTTGTGACACACCACCTCCACTCTAGTATCAAACATCTGGTATTCTTTCTATAAGCTCCCTCCCCAGTACCTTGATAAAAATCAAGGCACACTAATCTAATAACTCTAGTGGGATAAAAGGAGGTGGAAAGATGAAGGCGTCTAGCATGCCTTGCTTAGAACTAAATTTTATTCCTCTCCATTCTTTTCCTGGATCCCTCTCTTTATTCAACATCATTAAATATTTATGATGATATAAGTACTACAGTATAGTAAATGATGAATGCACTATGATTATTGCCTCTAGGTCACAGGTGATAAAACAATTATGAACAAGTCCTTAAAGGAATGTAGTAGATGCAAATGAGGTCCCTAAACAGAGGACACAATCACTTGTATCTATCTGGAACAGAGGGCAGGCAACATTTTAGCTGCATCATTTTAATTTTTCTTTTTACTTTTGCAGTACTGGGTATTAAACCCAGGGCAATGTACTTTCTAGGCAAGCCCTTCAGCTTAATCTTAAGGGGCAAATTCAACAAAAAGATCAGGAAAATTAGGTTACTTTGGTTGGATGTAATACCAAATACATGGTCTCAGAGCAAGCAACAGTAATTTGTCAGGAGAACTGGAGAGAAGAGTGGGAAATTTCTAGCAGGGTAGAGTCAATGCGAAATGATAATCAGGAAAGTAACAGGATCCATTATGTTTTTAAACTTTTACTGTGCGAGGGCTGGAGATAAGGCTCAGCGGTAGAGCACGTGGCTAGCATGTATATCACCCTGGGTTTGGTCTCCAGCACAGACTTTTTCCCCCCTTTTTACTATATTTTCAAGAAGATGAATGAAAGGCAAGGATACCAATTAGAAGCCCACTATAACACTCCAAGGAAGAAATGACAACCTGAACGGAGGCAGAGGTAGTTTTAGTGAAAAGTTACAGATTAGAAGCAGAATAAATATCCAGTGATTAACTCGATGTCCAGGAGGTAAGAAACATCTGGGCTGGTTTTAAGCTTTCCGGTGTCATTACCACAAACTGGGCATGCAAGAAGACAACAGCATCAGTAGCATGGACAACAAATTCATTACTTGGACAGAATCAGCGAGGAAGTGTAAGTAGCTGGATGTACATGTCAGGAACTTAAGAGACAAGTGAGACAGTAGATAATAAAAGCTCCACGCTAGCTTGGGTGAGATAGCCACAGACAGGCAGGCAGGAAGGCATACACATGCACGTGCACACACACACACACACACTTTTTGAGACAGGGTTTCTTTGTGTATCCTTAACTATCCTGGAATTCACTCTATAGGCCGGGCTGGCCTCAAACTCAAGAGATTTGCTTGCCTCTACCTCCCAAGTGCTGGGATTAAAGTCGTGTGCCACTACTGACTGGCTACAGATATTAATCACACACAGAGAACAGAAAACAGGGAAGAGAACAGCAATGTTGAAGGAATAAGTCCAGAAAGAAAGACTATGAGAAAGTCTGAAATTGACAATAACCACGGTGACCAAAGCAAAGTTTACTGCTTATTATAAAGTGGGCATGCAAACACTTGTGAAAGCACTTTACATACATGTCATTTATTCCTTGAAGCCTGGGGCAGTTACTTTTAAAGGCCAGATCTCATGTAGTCCAGGATGGCCTCAAATTCACTATGTAGCTAAAGATAACTTCCAACTTTTGATCCTCGTGCTTCCGCTCCTGAGTGCTGGGATTACAGGTGCGTGCCACTATGTCTGGTTTATGTGGTGCTGGTACTGAACCCAAGGCTGTGTGCATGCTAAGCAAGCACTCTATCAAATGAGCTGCACCTCCAGCCCTGCATCTGCTTTTAAACATGAATATATGTTTAGGGCACATGGAAGAAAGAGAGAAATGAACTCAGAAGTTGCCTCAATCCTCCACATATGCACTGCAGATGAGTATGTACGCACATATGTACACACGTGTATACACACACACACACACACACACACACACACACACCATGAATATGCTAAGGCTGGGTGGAGTAAGTAGCTGCTAAAGGTTTGGTTCCATTTGGCACTATTGGAAAGTGTAGGTGCAAACTGTGAAGTAGATGTTTGTGTCCGTCCGTCCGTCCGTCCCCCCCAAGACAAGGTTTCTCTGTGTAGCACTGGCTGTCCTGGAACTCACCCTGTAGACCAAGTTGGCCTTGAACTCACAGAGATCTGCCTTTCACAGAGTGCTGGGATTAAAGGCGTGAACCACCACTGCCCAGCTGTGAAGGAGATCTTAATGCCACTGGGAATTATGTTTTCAAAGGTAATTTCTTTCTTTCTGCTTTTCACTTTAGGATCTTTTGAGCAGATCCCCTCTTTTAAATCCTCTTCACTAAGATGTACTGTCTCATTATAGGCTCAAAATCAACTAGAGCAAAGGATCATGGGCAGAAATATCTAAAGCAATGTGCCAAAGCAACATTTTCCTTAGGTGAACGTTTTCTTTTTCTTGGGTATATGATACATCAAGAGTACGCTCACTAACACAGTAAAGAGACTCATCAAACAATCAAGCTGGGATTCAAATTCAGGCCATTTGGTTCCAGAACCCATTCAGGAATTAAAAAAAAAAAAAAAAGAAGAAGAACCAAAATTGATGGGTGTCACAAGAACTAAGAGAAGACAGGGTTTAAAGACGAGAAGAGGAGCTGGCACTGGCAGTTTAGCTCAGAGCCGGTATACTTGCCTAGCTGCACGAAGTCCTGGGTTGGTTTCCTAGCACCATGGAGATGAATGGGAAGAAAAGGAAAAGGTAGAAGAAAGGGAGAAAGAGGAAGAGGCAAAGAAAAATAATAAAACGGGCCAGTGTTAAACAGAGAAGTTCTAGTTGTAGAAGTTAAGTCCCTAAAGTCATCAGTACCAGATTAAAAAAAAAATCATGATAGGTGTAAGAACACTAGACTTCTGTATGCAGACTGTGCATATATATTACCTTATGTAGTTCATAATGTCCTATGAAATAGATGATAGCAATGTCAGAAGAGAGAAAGTCAAACGAAATGCTTGTTAGGGATTGGAAAGATGGTAAAAGTGCTTGTTGCTCTTCCAGGGAATCAAGTTCAGTTCCCACACACATATTGTGTGGCTCACAAATGCCTGTAACTCCAACGTCAGGGGATTCAATGTCCACTTTGACCTAAATGTGGCAGACCCCCACAGACATCACACACACACCAAGAAATGAAATGCTTATAAATACCGAGTTATTAATTCACAAGGCCAGAATATGAGCCAAAGAATACCTTAATTTTGAGCATATTCTCTTTTCCATTATGCCATTCTATTCCACAGAAACCTAGCTATGTGCAGGAAGGAAAATGTAAACAGCTCACAATCTAGGCTTCTAGTTCTTGTCAATGCTAGCCTTATGGCCTACACATCTGAAAATGTGGACAGCTGGCTGGCTGTGGTTTTCTGGTACTCTTCCACCTAGTACCTTAGACACAAGATCACTGATTTTGAGTGCAAATTGTAAATTTTCCACTATGATTAATCTAGACTTAAGAGACTTCAACTCAATCAAAACTTTAAGTATTCTGTCTAAGAGGACACTTGCTATTTGGTACTTCTCTAGTAAAGCAAATTAATCTTGTTTAAAAAAAAAATTAAGACAAGTTTGGCAGTACATGATTGTAACTCCAGCACTTGGGAGGCAGAAGGAGGATTAGGGTTCAAAGTCATTCTCCACTGAAAGACCCTAACCCTTCAGGCTTACACCCCCAAGCCTCAGGAAAAGAGAAACTTCAAGCACCAGGAAATGAGAAACTAAAAATCTAGTTCCAAGAGCAGGCTGACTTAGCCATTGTTCAATCTCCCCTGCAACCATATAACAATGTAAAAAGATTTCTGTTAAGAGATGTGCTCAACTGTGACTGGGATAGTTGCAGGTGTTCCAGGAAGGACCACCGTGACCTGTGTGTAAACTCCACTCCTGCCCTGATACACCCCTTGAGGTTTCAGGAAGAATGTACCTGTTGACATAACTGTACCCCCTCTGTGATCACTCTGTACCCAGACCACGAGCTTGTGAAACGAAATTGTATGGAATTGTAATCTTATGGCTTTTGTGGGTTTTTCCTTTAAAAACCCCCATGTGGCTGCAGTAAGATGAGGCTCTTGCTCTTAAGAGTGGGATTGCCCTTCTATATAGAAGCTTAAATAAATCCTCATGCTATTGCATCAACTGGACTGGAGTCTGGGTTCTTGGGGCACCCACTTGAGACCCTAAACTTTGGGGTCCAACATCCACTACATAAATGAGTTCCAGGCCAAACCTGAAACCAAAACAAAACGGATAAATAAATCACTACCACCACCACTACCACCATTACCAAACCACCAAGAGAGATCAGGTATCATGGGGCATACCTGTAAGCTCAGCACTTAGAAGGCAGAGAGAGGAGGGCCCTGGGTTCAAGGCAAATAGGCTACACAGTGAGATCCTGTCTAAACAGCCCCCCACCCTCTCCCTGTGAGACGACAGGACAGATACACAAAGATTTATGATACACAGATCATTTCAATACAGTCACATACAGCCCAAGCTGGCCTGGAACTCAATATGCAGACAAGGATGACTTTAAAGTCCTCCTGATTCTACCTTCCAGGTGCTGCAATTATAGGAATGTGCCACCATGCCCATCTTTTCAATGCTGTTAT
Organism: Peromyscus leucopus; assembly: GCF_004664715.2. Lineage (NCBI taxonomy): Eukaryota > Metazoa > Chordata > Mammalia > Rodentia > Cricetidae > Peromyscus > Peromyscus leucopus. Next base: position 7,000,288 of record NC_051069.1, on the reverse strand, counting down.
TTTATAGCTGAATAGAAACAAAGCAACAATCTAAGTGTTCATCAGCAACAACAGAAACAATCTAAGTGTTCATCAAATAAAAATCTCTACTGTAAAGGACAGGTAACCACAACCTATTTTTTTAAGTGACTAAAAAGATAAAAGGTTTTAACACAGTGTGGAGCAGTCCAGTGATGTTAAATTGATCACTACAGGAGTATAATTCTTATATAATCATCAAAAATGGAGGTCTAAAAGGATATTCTAGTTTATTTTGAGTAATGAGATCCTAGGTGATTTTAGTTTCTGGGTTTTTTTTTTGTATTTTGTTGTTGTTATTATTATTATTACATTGAAATTTATTGTTCTTGTTTAAAATCTATTTTTGAGAGGAAAAGGAGGTTTATGTATGTTTTATTACAAGAAAAAGGAACTAAGGTAATAAGAAATGTGAAGGCAGGAAAAGAGAAGATGGGGCACACTCGTAAGGGCCAGGTGAGGTGGCACATGCCTTTAATCCCAGCACTAGGGAGGCAGAGAGGCAGGCAGATCTCTGTGAGTTTGAGGCCAGCCTGGTCTACAAAGTGAGTTCCAGGACAGGCTCCAAAGCTACAGAGAAACCTTGTCTCGAAAACAACAACAACAACAACTCAGGGTGTGTGTGTGTGTGTGTGTGTGTGTGTGTGTGTGTGTGTGTCGTGCACAGAGCATCAATCTGAGGTCAGAGAATATAAATATCTACTGCATGCCTGCTGGGTGGCAGGACAGTATCTCAGTGGTCTTTTTGTTTGTTTGTTGAGACAAGGACTCTCTACATTGTCCTGAACTAACTAACCATGTAGACCAGGCTGGCCTCGAACTCACAGAGCTCTGAATGACTCTGCCTCCTGAGTGCTGGGATTAAAGGCATGATCCACAGTGGTCTTCAAAATGCAAATATATGTATTTATAGCCCAAGAACAACCTGCCTAAGTCTGATTCTAGTCCTGAACCAACGGGCATATTTCACAAATATGCAAATATCCAAAATCTTTATTGAGAAATAGCAATTCTAAACTCCTCTCTGTGGCAACCAGAATTCTGCCTGGAACAGAGCCAGAAAAAGCCGTGTTTCTAGCACTTCTGAGAAAACCATGGCTGCTGTTTATCAAATTAAAATGCAAAGCAGCTCATTCCAATGTCACTAGGAACTGTCAGAAAGGGATTATGGTTCCCACCCCAAGGATGCAGGTCAGCTACACAATACCCATCTTCCAGCACTGAGAAGGAGGAGAAAGATTAGGCCTGCTTCCAAATAGCAGGCATGCCTGCTTGTTACCGTGGTAACCTCTTTCCCCGAGCTGCTCTCATTTGTCTCTCTCTGCCTGACCTTCATGTTGCTCTGACAGTATCTGAGGAGGAAAAGGTGTCTGCCTGCCAGCTAAGCACTCCAACTGAGGGCACTGAGCAAGAACAAGAGGCACTCAAGTCCCTCTCATTCTAGACTTTAAACTGTGACCTTGCAGTGATTAGAGTTCTGAAAGAGATTTCTGGTGGCTCTTGTCATTCCATCCTTCCTCCCTGCTCTCAGGGACACCTCACTTCTCTGATACATCCTTTTAGTGTGAAGAATCTGAGTCAGAGTCAAGTGGGAGGGTGACAAGCCACAGAGAAGAGGAAAAACAAGACTTGACAAGCTGAAGACTAGAGATAATAAAATATTAACTCAGAGCTGCCTGAGACCCAGCAGCATTGTAGGTAAGTGCCTCCTCTCTTCACTACTCATGCTATGTGTACTGTCAGGAGAGATAGGAGGATCCCAAACCTCAGCGTTTTTCAAAACCTGGATATAAGTGTTTGATCATTGATCAAACAATTACTGAGTTCTTTCCCTGGAAAGCTTTTATATCATGCACTGGAAGAGACCAGTAAATACATAGAAATTGAAACTACCAGAGCTAGGCATTCGTCTTACCACTGTGATTCCAGGCTGATGCAGGAGGACTGTGAATTCCAAGTCAGCTGGGACTATATATTAAATCGCTCAAATCCCCCTAAACAAAGAATGAGGAAGGGAGGGAGGATAAGGAACCTGTGGGAGCTACGTAAGACAGCCAGGGATGGTATCTCTGAAGAAGCAGGATTTAAACTGAGACCCAAGATGAGGAAGTGCCAGTCACACGAAGAACCACAGGGCAGACAATAAGCAGAACAGTCTACCCGAACCTCTAAGACAGGAAAGAACTTAGCATGTGTAGAAGGTCCATGTTCCACTTCCTATTAGACACACCCAGGGTAAAATGTGTCTGCTGACTCTCAGGAGGCGCAGAGAATGGGCAACATTAAAACAATTAGTCAAAATGGATATGGTGGCTTGCCTCTGTAATTTTAGTGCTTGGGGGACTAAGGAAGCAGGACTACAAGTTCCAAGCTAGTTTGAGTTATCTTATGTGACTGTATCTCAAAACAAACAACCAGGATCAGCAAGATGGCTCAGTGGGTAAAAGTGCTCAACACAAGCCTGAGTTGAATGACCTGAGCTGAAATCCGGGGAAGGAGAGAATCAGCTTATTCAAGCTGTCATCAGACGTCTACACACGCACGTGTATCCACAGACAGACTTACAAACAAACGTCATAAAACCAACAATGCAGCTAATCAAATGTTATTCATTCATTCAAGTGGCTTATTATTTTTCAACCATAAAAATACTGTGATGGGGGCTGGAGAGATGGCTCAGAGGTTAAGAGCACTGGCTGTTCTTCCAGAGGTCCTGAGTTCAATTCTCAGCCACCACATGGTGGCTCACAACCATCTGTGATGAGATCTAGCTCCCTCTTCTGGCCTGCAGGGATACATGCAAAACTGAATACTGTATATACATAATAAATAAATAAATCTTTTAAAAAATACTGTAATGGGTATACAGATAGATAGTTTATCCAAGTTCTTAGGAAAATTTGAGCTACTATAATACTAGTGTGATGGTTTGAAAGAAAATGGCCCCCAAAGGGAATGGCACTATTAGGAGGTGTGGCCTTGTTGGAGGAAGCATGTCACTGTAGGGGCAGGCTTTGAGGTAGGTCTCTTGCTCAAGCTTCCCTCAGAGTGACAGACTTGCTGTTGTCTCTGAGTCAAGATGTAAGATTCTCAGCTCCAGCATCACATCTGCCTGCATGCCGCCATGCTGCCCTCCATAATGATAATGAACTGAACCTCTGAAATTGTAATCGAGCCCCCTCAATTAAATGTTTTCATTTATAAGAGTTGCTATAGTCATGATGTCTCTTCACAGCAATAAAAACCCTAACTAAGACAACTAGGGTCAATTTTCTACTGACTGCCATTCCACACAAGGGCTGGGAGACGGCTCAGTGGATAAAGGGCTGGCTATATAAGCATGATGACCTTAGTTGGATCCTTAGAAGCCATGTCAAAGCCGGACAGGGTTGGGTAAAGCTGTAAAGCAAGCACCTCTCTCTAGATGATGGAAGGGTGAAATAGGAGAATTGAGGGAAGCTAGCCTGGTGTCCACAGTGGAAAACCAGCGGAGATCCATCCAGTCTCAAGCGAAGTGGAAGAAGGGGGCTGACACCTGAGGCTGCCTCTGATCTCCACATCTACACACACACACACACACACACACACACACACACACACACACACACAGAGAGAGAGAGAGAGAGAGAGAGAGAGAGAGAGAGAGACAAAGTCCTTTCTCTGAGCACACAGTGCCTTTGTTCCCTCTACTGACAAACATGTCAAGTTGTCTTGAGTTATTTAAAGAGAGAACTGGCTCTGTCCCTCTGAGAGGCCCCTCATAAGATTTACTTGGCTTTTACAGGAGAGAGAATAGGGCTAATAACTTGCATTATTTCCCTTTAGCTAGCAGACGTAACCTCATCACATCTTTCTCCAAACCTATGTATTTTGCAGTTTGTCGGGCTGTCACATGGAAACTGACATTGACAACTATGGCTTACCTTCGCTGAAGCAGGTCTACAATGGTTCTGGACTCATTTCCTAGGCTGACAGTATCCCAAACAGACACATGCACACATGGAGACCCGAGGAGGTCATATGCACGACCTGTGTCACTTCATAGATAATGTTCAGTTAAGGCTCTAAAATGTACATACTGAACAGAGTCAGAGTCCCTGCAAAGTCAGACCAATGAAAGTATAGATTTCCTTGCATACAAGTAGATTGATCCTTTCTCCCAACTTCCTTTTCTGAGGCAGGGTCATGCCGGGCGGCCCTGGCTGGCCTGGCATTCTCAGCAATCCTCCTATCACAGTGTTGGGATTGTAGGTGTGAGCCATCATGTCTGGCAGGAGTTGTTTTTGTTTTGTTTTCAAGACAGGGTTTCTCTGTGTATCCGTGGCTGTCCTGGAACTCACTCTATAGACCAGGCTGGCCTTGAACTTAGAGATCCACCTGCCTCTGACTGCTGGGCAATGCTGGGATTAAAATGTAGACCACCACCACCACCACCAGTAGAGTTTGGTATTTCTAAACAGCAAGTAGTTGGCAGCTAGGAAGGATTTAAGTTTGTAAGTTAAATGGGGCCATATGTAGTATTTTTGTTCCTCTCCATCTTCTCCTGAGATCAGCCCAAACTTAGTCCTTCCATTTTCTAGCAAACTAGAAATATGCCACAGCTCACTCTGTTTTTATTTTTTTCATTTTTTTTTTTTTTTAAATTGGCACAGGGCCTGCTAAGTTGCCCAGGCTGGCCTTGAACTTGTGACATTCCTACTTTGGCTTCCAGACTAGCGAGGATAACAGGCTTGCACCATGAGGCCTGACAGACCACACCTAATTTTACACCAGCACCATTAGTCTCAGTTTTCACTGTCACTTGTCTGTGACACTAACTGTGAATATCATCAAGAGCTTTCCGAAAGGCTAGCTTTTCTTGCCAAATCCCTACAATATATCAGGGTATGAGTCTATTTTCAGTATGAAAATTTAAAAACCAGTTTATTTATAAATTTAACCCTACAGAAAGGAAAATCTCACATAAAACTATGCTCTTGAACTGTAACATTTTAGAAAAGAGTAGAGGGAATGGATATGATTGATACTAAGAGAAACTAAGCTGGGTACAGTGGCGCATGCCTTTAATTCCAGCACTCGGGAGACAGGTGGATCTCTGTGAGTTTGAGACCAGCCTGGTCTACATAGGGAATTCCAAGACAGCCAAAGCTACATAGTGAGACCCTGCCTCAAAAAACAAAACAAATTGAAAAGAACAGAAACTTTAGAGGCTGCTCTGCCAGAGGACCAGGGTTCAATTCTCAACTTCCACATGGCAGCACACAACTGTCTATAAACTCCAGTTCCAAGGGAGCTGTCACCCTCACACAGACATGCCAGGCAAAACATCAATGCACATAAAACAAAAATAAATAATTTTAAAAAATTAAATGAAAAATATAAAAAACATTTAGTACTGTTGCGTGGCATGGAAGTCAGCTATCAGCACCAAATTCAGGCTAAGAACAGGTCAGGTGTTGGGATGAATTAACTTTGATGTTTTTGACACAGTCTTACTACATACTCCTGACTGGCCTGGAACTCTCAGCAATCCTCTTGCCTAAGTGTTGAGATTACAAGCATGTGCTACCATGCTGAGAAAGAGTTGGAAATTAGAGGCCGTGAGTGAGCTCAGTGGTAAAGGAATTGCTGCCAAGCCTGATGACCTGAGTTTGCTCCCCAGAACCCACATGGGAGAAGGAAAGAGCTGATTCTTGCTCTCTTTGCCCTAATTTCTTGTCCAGCATTTAGGCCTATTCTCTCTCTCTCTCTCTCTCTCTCTCTCTCTCTCTCTCTCTCTCTCTCTCTCTCTCTCTTAAACATTTTTTAAAAAAACTCTTTTGTTTTAAAGATTTATTTATTTATTATGTATACAATGTTCTGTCTGCATCTTTGCCTGTACATCAGAAAAGGGCACCAGATCTCATCATAGATGGTTGTGAGCCACCATGTGCTTGCTGGGAATTGAACTTAGGGTCTCTGAAAGAGAAGCCAGTGCTCTTAACTTCTAAGTCATCTCTCCAGCCCCAAGGACTAATCTCTAATGACTAAGCCATCTCTCCAGGCCCTGCCTTGATTTCTTTATGAGATTAGTAAAACATGAGTACTATATTCTCTGTAAACTTTATTGATTGATGACTAACTGATTGATTATGATATTAGGGAGTAAACTTCAGTCCTTATGTATGCCAGGCAAGTAATCTTCCACTGAGTTACATCCCTAGTTCCGTTCTTAATATTTACTTTGAGATTAGATTTAGTAAATTACCTAGGATAGCCTTGAACTCAATCTGCAACCCTCAAAAAACCAAACAAACAAAACAAAGAAAAACCCAAAAAACCTCTCAATCCTCCTGCCTCAGTCTGCTTAATTGCCAGGGTTACAATCTCGAGACATTGAGAACAGTTTAACATTGTATTAAATTTTAATCTTGCTCAATTCAAACTGGTATGAGTGTCAGGGGACAGCTCTCCTCAACAGCAGTTCTATTAACTTGGGCTTTATTACAAGTGCATCCATTAAAATAGTAGCTTCTACATTCAGACAAGTATTTTTAGTATAAAAAACAAAACACTGAAAATGAGAAGCGAGTGGTAAGATAAGGTGGTCTTAGCTCGAGGCTACTGCTCTGATCTCTGGGCTTTTAACTCTTTCTTTGGCTCTGTGTTTCTTATTTAATAAGACAGTTTAGAATTACATCTACATTACATCTACAGTATCTTTCAACCTATGAATACTAAGATGGTTTATTTTTAAGTGATTTTTATATTTCTAGTATCCCACAGCCTTGTTCTAAAGATCTCCTCCTCTTTGATTTTCATTTATAAGTCTTATTCAGGTCTTGAAAGAGATTCTATGATTTCTAGCCACCAAACTGGATTGGTTCGAGTAAATAAAAGTAAAAGTGAGGTAGGAGCTGATGCAGAGGCTATGGAGTAGTGTACTTACTGGCTTGCTCAGTCTGGACCTCCCCACCCCCCTTTAAAGTTTTTCAAGACAGGGTTTCTTTGTAGCCCCGGCTGTCTTGGAACTTGCTTTGTAGATCAGGTTGGCCTCGAACTCTGACTCCTAAGTACTGGGATTAAAGGCGTGTGCCAATGCCACCTGGCTCAGTCTGATTTCTTATAGCACCCAGGACCACCTTCCAGGCATGGTACCACCACAATGGTGGACCCTCTCACATTAATCACTGATTACAAAAATACCCTACAGACTTGCCTATAGGCCAGTCATATGGAGGCATTTTCTCAACTGAGAGTCCCTCTTCCCAAATGACTCCAGCTTGTGTCAAGTTGACATAAAAGTAGCTAGTGTAAGTATGTAACAGCATAGATGCTCACATTGTCATTAACCATACTCTTCTTGGTCATATTTAAGAAAGTACTGTGTACACATCATAATGGAAAAAAATTAAGTTGATAATACCAAATAATTGGTGAAGCAGTATAGGACATATTTCACAATTCAAAACTAAGAAAAAATGAAATTAAGTTATCTTCCTTGACCTCAGGACACTGAAATGTTCAGACAAGACTGAGATTGCAACAACTGCGGTGGAAGATGAACTTATTTCCTTCAACTGCTCTAAACAAAGAAATACTTCTTATAACTCCGCTATCCTCTATTCTACACACTGCCTCCTAAAATACTGAATAAACAGCAAAGTATTTTCCTTCTGGAATTTTTTCTAGAAAACAACAGGAAGCGATAACTCATAGAGGAAAAAGGTCAAAAAGGAAAGAAAATATCATCTTGAAGAAAAACATTATTCTGGAACTGACAGAAGTCATACCTTGCACAATGTTACAAATGCTTTTTTGTCTACAACGTATTTTTGGGGGGCTAAGAATAGCCTTAAAGTGGGATGTAGCTGAGGATGACCATGAACATTTAATCCTTCTGCTTCAATTTCCCAAGTGCTGCCCTGTTTTATGTGGTGTTTGACAAGGAATCCAGAGTTTTTTGTATGCTAGGCAAATACTCTACCAACACTCCAGCCCTCTGTTAACAACATATGGAAAAGTTAAAATTAAAGACAACTAATATAAAAAATTTAAGTTGTAGGTCAAACCAAGATGAGAATTTTGTTTATAAGACACCCCCCCAATTTACCTCCCCATAATCCCTTTCTTTTTCTTTCTTTCTTTTCCTTTCCTTCCTCCCCCCCCCAAAAAAAAAACTGGGTTTCTTGAAAAGTACACACTCGAAAAGTGATAGTGCACACTTTTAATCCCAGCACTTGGGAGGCAGAGGCAGGTGGATCTCTGTGAGTTCGAGGCCAGCCTGGTCTACAGAGCGAGATCCAGGACAGGCACCAAAACTATGCAGAAAAATCCTATCTCAAAAAACCAAAAAAAAAAAAAAACCAAAAAAACAAACAAACAAACAAAAAAAACAAAGAACCTATTGATACAATTCCTGTGCTTTCTCATCATAGCATTAATTCAATGATGTTGAAAATAAAAAACAAGCCAGGCTTGATGGAGGTCTTTAATGCCAGCTACTTGGGGAGCTGAGGCAAGGAGATTACAAGTTCTGGGCCACTGGATAAGACTATGTTTAAAACTAAAAAGCAACAGGAGAAAAGTGGGTATAGTGGGACCTGGAGTATTTAACTCAGCATTTGGGAAGGAGGAAGCAGCTATATAGTTGCAACGGAGGCCACCCTAGGCCCCATTGATTTGGAGGGGGGATGTCTAGCTAAAACCTTCCTTTTTGATTAGACAGAAAAGGGGAAGTGCTGGGGGACATCTTTCTGTACACTGTGAATGTATGTTGTAACAATATATCATTGGTTAATAAATAAGCTACACTGGCCTATGGCAAGGCAGCTTAGAGGCAGGCGGGAAATCCAAGCAGATATATGGAGAGAAGAAAGGGCAGGAAAGAGAGATGCCAGCTGCTGCCAAAGTAGCAACAAGATGCCAGCAGACCTGTAATGCCATGGCCACGTGGCAACTTATAGATTAATAGAAATGGGCTGTTATAAGAGCTAGTTAGCAAAAAGCCTGCCATAGGCCATGCAATTGGTAATTAATATTAAGCCTCTGAATGATTATTTTATAAGTGTCTGAGGGACCTCGGGGCTGGGTGGGACTGGAGAAATTTTCTGGCTACATTGATTCAAAACAAAATGAAAAAACTTAGAGCCCGATATAGTAGTATACACCTTTAATCCCAGCCCTCATGCGGCAGGCAGGTGGATTTCTGAGTTCCGAGACCAGACTGGTTTATAGAGTGAGTTCCAGGACAGCCAGAGCTACACAAGAGAGTTCTTGCCTTGCAAAACAAACAAAACCCAAAAAACAAAAAGAAACAAAAACCTGAGTGAAAAAGCGAACTGGAACACAGCTCACTGGTAGAGTCCTTGCCTAGCATGTGCAAAGCTACACGGTCAATCCTTAATACCTGTGGAGGAGGATCCACAACAGCAAAATATTACAATTTAATGACAGGTCAGTATTACTGAATTTGCCTTTTGTCTTTAGCCTCCACTAGGACTCTATATGTCACTGCCGTTGCTATGTGCGTAAATAAAGGGTAGACTATACAGCCAGAAGGAAAACAGCCTGTACAAAGGCTGTAAGAGAAGGATATCTTGAGTATTTCATGAATATTAAAGAAGCTAGTGCCAGGTGGTGTAGCAGGAATCTTAAAAGTTCTTATTAATAAAATCAAACCCGAGGCCAGTTATTGGGGTCAATGCTGGTAGATCAGAGAGACAGACCAAGCCACAGCTATCTCACCTTGCCAGTTCCTCAGCTGGTCCTGTTTCCTCAGATTGTAAGCTTCTGTGTCCTCATCCAGAATGAATCTCAGCTGAACTGTGTTGCTCCACAGCCTGAATGCTTAACCAGCCAAAATCTAACCAGCCAAATGCTTCTAGTTTCTGGCCCTCACGCCTTATATATCTTTTTGCTTTCTACCACCACTCCCTGGGATTAAAGGCTGGCTTTCTGAGATTAAAGGCGTGTCACCAAGCTTGGCTATTTCCAATGTGGCCTTGAACTCACAGAGATCCAGAGGGATTTCTATCTCTGGAATGCTAGGATTAAAGGTGTGAGTGCCACCATTTTCTGGCCTTTGTATCTAGTGGCTGTCTGTTCTCTGACCCCAGATAAATTTATTAGAATACACAATAACACCACAAGGTGGTGGTGGCACACGTCTTTAATCCCAGCGCAGAGAGGCAGAGGCAGGCAGATCTCTGTGAGTTCGAGGCCAGCCTGGTCTACAGAGCGAGTTCAGGACAGACTCCAAAGCTACACAGAGAAATCCTGTCTCGAAAAACCAAAAAATAAAATAAAATTTATTTTAATAAAGAAGCCAGTATGAACAGTCCAATTAAAAAATGGGCTAAAGAGCTAAACAGAGAATTCACAAAACAAGAATCACAAATGGCTGAAAGACATTTAAAGAAATGCTCAACATCCTTAATCATCAGAGAAATGCCAATCAAAACGACTCTGAGATACCACCTTACACCTGTCACAATGGCTACGATCAAAAACACCAATGACAGTCAATGTTGGAGAGGATGTGGAGCAAAGGGAACACTCCTCCACTGTTGGTGGGAATGTAAACTTGTACAACCACTGTGGAAATCAGTATGGCGGTTTCTCAGAAAATTAGGAATCGAACTACCTCAAGACCCAGCCATCCCACTCTTGGGCATATACCCAAGGAATGCTGATTCATACCATAAAGATACATGCTCAGCTATGTTCATAGCAGCACTATTTGTAACAGCCAGAACCTGGAAACAACCTAGATGCCCATCAACGGAAGAATGGATGGAAAAAATGTGGTACATATACACAATGGAGTACTACTCAGCAGAGAAAAACAATGAAAGCATGAAATTTGCAGGCAAATGGATGGAACTAGAAAAAAATCATCCTGAGTGAGGTAACCCAAACCCAGAAAGACAGTCATGGTATGTACTCACTCATAAGTGGATTCTAGATATAAAATAAAGAACAATCAGACCACAACCCATAGAACCATAGAGGCTATATATATATATATATATATATATATATATATATATATATATATAGCATGGAGGTCCCTAGGATGACTATGGCTTATAATAAATTTTGGTTTTACTCAATTATTGAAAAAAAAAAATAGCCAAATGAATGGAAACACATAAACTATGAACCAAAGGCTGAGGGGCCCCCAGCTGGATCAGGCCCTCTGAATAGGTGAGACAGTTGATTGGCTTGATCAGTTTGGGAGGCAACTAGGCAGTGGGACCAAGTCCTGTGCTCATTGCATGAGTTGGCTGTTTGAAACCTGGAGCTTATGCAGGGACACTTGGCTCAGTCTGGGAGGAAGGGACTGGACCTGCCTGGACTGAGTCTATCAGGTTGATCGCAGTCCTTGGGGGAGGCTTTGCCCTGGAGGAGGTGGGAATGGGGGGTGGACTGGGGGTAAGGGGAGGAGGTGGGAGGGGGGAGAATAGGGGAACCCGTGGCTGATATGTAGAACTCAATGGTATTGTAAAATAAGAAAGAAAAAAAAAAAAAAAGAAAAAAAAAGAAGCCAGTATGTTAGGAAGAGAGAGAATATTTAGATCAGAATGGACACAGAGCTTAGATGACCCAAGTAACTAAAAGACTGCTTCCCCCCCCCCCGCCCCGAAAAATACAGGAACCTATGAGATGACATACATAACCTATTATTTTACAAAGATTATTATGGCCGGGTGGTGGTGCACGCCTTTGATTCCAGCACTTGGGAGGCAGAGGCAGGTGGATCTCTGTGAGTTCCAGGCCAGCTTGGTCTATTGAGAGAGTTCCAAGATAGCCAGGACCATACTAAGAAACCCTGTCTTGAAAAACCAGAAAGGAAAAAAAAAAAAAAAAAAAAAAAAAAAGATTATTGTGGTAGCTATACTGAAAAAGGCTCTAGAGCACTGAACACAGGAAAGTAAGGGCTGTTGCAATAGTTAAGAGGTTAAACAGTCGTTTAGACCTGGAAGTAGCAGCGGAGAGACTGAGTTCAGGCTAGATTAAAAAATATATTAAACATTGGTCAGTAGGCTTTGCTGGAGGAATGGATGGGGGCACTATGAAAATAAGGATTTAGCTGTAATTCTGCAGCCCATGTTGTTAGAAAAAATGGACTGAGGAAAGACTGGGTTTGAGACGATCAAGAGTCTGGCTTTGTATACATTATGTTTGAAATGCCTATCAGATATCTAAGTGAAAATGTCAAGTAGGTAGATGAATGTATAAGACTTAGAGTAACTTTCAAGCTGTCAGCATATAAATGAGAGCAGAGAAGATAAAGACTGTGTGACTGCACCTGAGAACTGAGCTCTGGGGCAAGTACATCAATGTTGAGGAGCTGGAGAGCTTAAAAGTAAGCTACAAAGGAGACTGTGCTGAAGCACACACATATTAAGGTAAGAAAAAAATTAGAACACAATGTTCTGGTAGCAACACAAAGAAGTACATAAAAGGCTAGAGGAATCAAACCTACTGAAAGGTCAAGTGTGATGAGGATTAAAAACGCCAAGAACCATTAAGAAAGTGGAAAGACAACCAGGAAACAAATTTTTGAAATTCATAAATCTGATAAAGAACATTTATTCAAAACACATAATGAACTCATATAATTCAACAATAAAAATATAAACCAAATAAAACTGGGCACAAGATCTAAATAGGTATTTTTCCAAAGAAGAAATACAAACAGGTATTAAATATCTAAAATGCTCAGAATGCTAAAGCCTAATCAAAACCACTTTAATGAGATTCTACTTCAAAGCCATTAGGATGATTATTAGTTAAAAGATGGTGTTGAGGAATATTTTTTAACTATGCAAAGATATGTTGCATTTGTTTGTGTTGCCAAATATTTGTTTAACTATGTAAAGATGTGTTGCTGTTTTACGTTGCCTGCCTAATGCACCTGATTAGTTTAACAAAAAGCTGAATGGCCAATAGCAAGGGAGGAGGTACAGTCAGAACTTCTGGGCAGAGAGAGTAAGTGTAGGAAGAGTACTTGAGGCATGGGTAAGAAGAAAGAAAAAGAGATGCCAGGGGCCAGGACATACAGAATGAAAGAAAGGTAAAAAGCCCTGAGGCAAAATGTAGATGAATAGAAACATGTTCAATTAAATTAAAAGAGCTGGTGGGACAAGCCTAAGCTAAGGCCGAGCATTCATAACTAATAATAACTCTCCCTGTCTTTATCTGGGAGCTGGTTGGTGGCCCAGAAAAAACTCCAACTACAAGATGGAGAGTAACAAATGTTGCTAAGGCTACGGAGAAACTGGCAGGTGTTCTAGTTTACTTTCTACTGCTGTGATAAAACATTATGACAAACATAACTTAGGAAAGGAAAGGCTTTATGTAGCTTACACTTTCCGGTCACAGTCTACCACTGAGGAAAGTCAATGCAGGAACCCAAGGTAGCAAACTGAATCAGAAACTGTTGAGAAACACTGTTGTTCATTTGCTCACTTGCGGACTCTTGCTTTGCTAGCCTCCTTAAATATCCCAAGGCCGCAGAGTGGGCTGGGCCCTCACAAAAAACGAACATGGGCCCCCACATAAACGAACAATCAAGACAATCCCTACTCAAAGACATGTCTACAAGCCAATCTGATCTAGATTCCTCAATCAAGGCTTTCCTCTCAGATGACTGTAGGTTGTGTTAAGTTGACAATTAAATTAACTAGTACAGTATACTTGGAAATTTCTGATGAGAATGTAAAATGGTGCATCTCACAAAGTTAAAACCAATTATTTCCACCTCAAGAATATGCTTAGAAGGTGGGCAGTGGTGGCGCAAGCCTTTAATCCTAGCACTCAGGAGGCAGAGGCAGGCGAATCTCTGTGAGTTCAAGGCCAGCCTGGGCTACAGAGTGAGTTCCAGGAAAGGCGCAAAGCTACACAGAGAAACCCTGTCTCGGGGTGGGGGGTGGGGTGGAATATGCTTAGGAGAATTAGACATATGGCCACACAAAAACTCTATTCACAGCAGTATTATTTGTCATAATCAAAAAATCTACAAAGTAATGAATAGATAAATTAAATATGGTATATTGATACAAAACATGAATCAAGCAATAAAAAGAAAACAGTACAGTCACCCTCTCCTTATCTGTGGGGGATTAGTTACAGCTCATTTATCTACTATAAAAATCCAAAGATACTTAAGTCTTCATATAAAACAGTTTAGTGTGTGTGTGTGGTGTGTGTGTGTGTGTGTGTGTGTGTGTGTGTGTGTGTGTTTGTGTAGGTGTACACATATCCTCCCTTGTACCATTTTTTATTTAAAAGAGTCTCATTGTAGCCCTGGCAGGTCCAAAACTCACTATATAGACCAGGCTGGGCTCGAACTTGCAGCAATCTTCCTGCCCTGGGGTTACAAGTGTGTCACCATGCCTGGCTCTTCCTATATACTTCAGCTCACTAGTACGATCAAATATGATGCTTACACATCACTTCACATGCATGAATACAGCAGGAGGACCTAGTATATGACAATTCAAATCTTTTGTTTGTTTTTCATTTCTGAAGTTCCTACCCCAAATATTTTTGAACTCTGAGTGGTTGGATCCACAGACGTGAAACCCACAAACATGGAGACCTGAATGTGCTGATAAAGGCTTTCATGTGGATGAACCATTAAGAACATTAGATGCTAAAAGTCAGACATACAGGCACATATGTGTAATCTAGCATTCTGGAGTCAAATCTGAAAATTGGAATTTTCAGACCAGAAGCTGGAGAAAAGTAATGATGAGCATAAAGTGGGAAATGAACATTAAACTCCAGTCCTTTGAAAGAGTTGTACACATTCTTTACTCCTGGGTCATCTCTCTAGTCCCCAAAACAAGGAGAAATTATAGTTCTAAATTAAAAGAACAGAGTTCATTGCCAGTAGACAAGAGATAGGAAAATGTACTCCAGGCATAAATACAAAGGCATAAGGGAGTTTGAATACACGTGAAGATAACATGAAATATAACCCCATAGTTGCATACATTTTCTATTGCCGCTCAAACATATTACCAAAAGTCTAGTGGCATAAATTTATTAAGCTTAGAAGTCTGAAAAGGTGCTGGGAATGTGGCTCACTTGATAGGTAGTTGCTTGGCATGCCTGAAAATCCCAGTACTTGAGAAGTGGAGGTAGGGGGATCAGAAGTTCATGGTTTTCCTCAGCTACACAGTGAGTTGGAGGACTGACTACAGAATACCCTGTGACAAACAAAAGCCAGCCTGGTCTACAGAGTGAGTTCCAGGATAGACAGGGATACACAGAGAAACCTTGTTTTGAAAAACAAAAACAAAAACAAAGATTATTTTTAAGTCGGGTGTGTCAGTGAACAGCTTTAATCCTAGCAGGCAAGGAGGATCTCTATAAGTGGACTAAACAGAGAGTTCCAGGCCAGTTTGGACTACACAACAATACCTTATCTGAAAAAAACCAAAGCAAAAGATTTGTTTTATTTTATATATATGGGTGTTTTGCCTTCATATATGTTTGTGTATCACATGTGTGCCTAGTGCCCCAAGTGTCCAGAAAGGGCATCACAGCCCCTGGAACTAGAGTTACAGACAGTTGTTAGATGTCATATTGGTGCTGGGATTTGAACCTGGGTCTTCTGGTACAACAGCCAGTGCTCTGAAGCACTGAGCCATCTTTCTAGCCCAAGAATCTGTTTTCTTGCTTGTCCAGTTTCAAGAAATAATCTGTTCTCTCTTAATTGTGTGTGTGTGTGTGTGTGTGTGTGTGTGTGTGTGTGTGTGTGTGTGAGAGAGAGAGAGAGAGAGAGAGAGAGAGAGAGAGAGAGAGAGAGAGAGATTGTGAAATCAGCTGAGTTATATCCCCAATTCTTAACTATAGATTTTTTTTCTTTTTTGGTTTTTCAAGACAGGGTTTCTCTGTGTAACAGTCCTGGCTATCCTGGAACTCACCAGGCTGGCCTGGAACTCACAGAGATCTGCCTGCCTCTGCTTCCCAAGTGCTTGGATTAAAGGTGTGCGCCACTACCGCTCGGCAACTATAGATTTTTATTTTCCACAGAAACCCTTGAATTTGATTTTGACTCTTCTGCATGTTGAGAGTGTCATTCATGTTGTTTCCAGGTATGGTGGTCTGAAAGAAAACAGCCCCAAAGGGAATGGCATTATTAGGAGGTGTGGCCTTGTTGGAGTAGGTGTGGTCTTGTTGGAGGAAGTGTGTCACTGCAGGGGTGGGCTTTGAGGTCTTAGACATGCTCAAGCCACGACCAGTGTTTCAGTTCACTTCCTGTTGCCTGCAAGATGTAGAACTCTCACTCACCTCTCCAGCACCATGTCTGCCTGCACACTGCCATATCCCACCATGATGACAATGGACTGAACCTCTGAACTTGTAAGCCAGCCACCACAATTAAATGATTTCCTTTATAAGAGTTGCTGTGGTCATGGTGTCTCTTCACAGCAATAGACACCCTAACTAAGACATTACATAAAAATGAAAGGCACTTTCTATATCACCAACCGCAACAAGTCAAGCAGGAATCATTTCTATATAATGTGCTGCCAAATACAAGCCCCATTAGTGAACAGCACACAGAGGGATAGGGCTGGTTTAATAAAATGATTAGTGTGCCAAGAGAACTCCAACTCTGCAAGCTGCTGCTTTTAGGGAAATTCATTTACTGCAGCCCTGGGTGCCTCCCTCTCCTTGCTTGAAAATCAGATGTTCACCCATCCCTAGCAGTACGATGAAGACCTCAGAGACAGGGCACTGCCAGAAGACAGCAAAGGCTGCAGACACAACTCGTTGGAATTACACCAGCAACTGCTAAGCAATTAGTGAAAGAGAGAGGACAGCATTAGGGCAAAGAGGAAAGGACCATGCAACCATGTGGGAATTTTCCCTCTTGGACTTGAGGAGAGCAGCTTGTTTACGGCAGCTGCACAAAGCAGCAAAGCCGTGCACTTGAACTTCCAGGAAACTTCCCAGGTGGCAGCAGTGACACAGTCTAGCTTTCCTCTTGCATACAGTTTTTATCTCCATATTCTATGGCCACCAATAAGGTGAGGAAGGAAGAAAATCACAGATCAAGTGTGTGATTTAGCTTCTGGGTCCCTTGGGCAGAGTCTGTGCTTGCATAATACTAGGATATGAGCATCCATAAATACTAAATACTAAGATCAGTGATTCATCAAAAGCATGCAAGTACTGGGCCTAGGAAGTGGTGAGACAGGACCTCTATTATTTAACTTCTGCAGATTCCTTTTCCAAGTTATATTCCTTTTTATATCATAGCAAGAAAAGTAGTAAGATTAAAAAATGACAATGAAATCTTGAGAAAGTCAATTCTCAAATGTGACCTTGGGTGCCAAAAAAATTAGCATGAAAGAAACACAAGAGCTAAAACATTAAATGTCACCTCCTTAGTCAACAGGGGACTTGAAATAGTATCAGTAAACATTGGTGGTCTTTTGCGAGGACAGAGGATAGAAACTGATGAACTCTTTCTTAGTCACAAGTCCCTAAGAAGGATAATGTTCAGGTACCCTCATTTCCTCACATTCACCATTAAGTCACAAGCCCAGAAAATTCTGGATTTTCTATAGTAACCTTGATTTAAAAACAGTCTGCTTGGACCAGGTGTGGTAGTGCATGCCTGTAATCCCAGCACTCAGGACTCCTGTGAGTTCTAGACCAGCTTGGGTCATATGAGACTGTCTCAAAAAACCCAATGTCTCCAATGATAATAAATGTAATAGTCATTTTATGTATGGGTTACTCTAAAGCCCCAGCACAGTGCTGTCTAGAACACAGTGAAACAATATACACAGGCAAAATTAAATGCCAACTAGACAAGCCTAAAAGATAAAAAGCCAGGGAAAAATTGGACAGAGGTTGAGGGGAAGAAATCTCAGCAAAATATATCAAGAACAAAAGGCTGAAGAGGATAAGGCCTCGACAGAACTGCACACAGGAGTGTCCTCACCTCTGGGATCTTTTTCCTGAATACTTACATTACAAATTATACACCCAGGGTTGGAGAGACGTTTCAGCTGTTAAAGGCTAAACTCACAATCAAAACAAATCATACACCCACATTAGCTTTTTGTTGTTGTTTTGTTTTTTTTTTTTCCAGACAGGGTTTCTCTGTGTAGTTTTGGTGCCTGTCCTGGATCTCACTCTGTAGCCCAGGCTGGCCTCGAACTCACAGAGATCCGCCTGGCTCTGCCTTCCGAGTGCTGGGATTAAAGGCGTGCCCCAACACCGCCTGGCTTCCATTAGCTTTTTATGACCTCACCCCTATTTTACTTTCTCCACAACATTTGTCATTTTCTAACATTCCATGCACCTGTTAAAATTTTATTGCATTTATTTATTTATAGAGTGTGTGTAGAGGTCAGAAGACAATTTGTAGGCATTAGGTCTGTTCCAGGGACTGAACTCAGGTCTTTAGGCTAAGCCATAAGTGCCTTTATCCACTGAGCCATCTCTCTAGTCCCATCTAATTTATTTTATACCAAATTACATATTTATTTTTTTCACCTCTCACTCCCAGGATGGGATGTATGTTCAATGATTCTTGGCTGAAGTCAGGCCTGTCATGTCCATGAGGATTCTTTCAGCAAATTAGAAAAGTCTTCATTCTACCATGTTGCAACTCCAAACAGGCAGTCAATTAGAAAAGCATGACCTGTGTTACAGCTTCCTTTACCTCTTAGCTCATGATACAAGACATAATTGAACAACCATTAGGTAACAGTCTTTAAAGTATTCATAGCACCTAGAACAGTGCCAACATATGGCAGGCATTGATAGGTACCTGTAGAATGAGAGAGTAAAGTTAGAGGGAAGGATGATGATTATGTGATAAAAGGAGC
Source organism: Peromyscus leucopus (assembly GCF_004664715.2). Classification (NCBI taxonomy): domain Eukaryota; kingdom Metazoa; phylum Chordata; class Mammalia; order Rodentia; family Cricetidae; genus Peromyscus; species Peromyscus leucopus. The sequence continues at coordinate 6,981,425 of NC_051069.1, read as the reverse complement.
AGTCAGAAAACCAGACCTACTAAAATCTAAAGAGTTTCATTGGCTTTTCTTTTGTCTAAACACCAGTAGTCTAGTGGGAAGTCCATGGAATGCTTTTCACCAAATCTTTTTTTTTTCTGGGACACACACACACACAGACATAAATATGCACGCACACATGCACAGTCTCTCTATATAGCTTGGCTGCCCTGGAACTGTAGATGTAGACCAGGCTGGCCTTGAATTCACAGCATTGTCTCCCACATGCTGGGATTAAAGGTGTGCACCACTATACCCAGCTCATCAAATCATTTAAATAAGTGGTGCAAACAATTCTGCAGTATAGTAAGTCATCATCCAAGCTTTCCAACATTTCAATACTTTTGGAGTATGCCTTCACAGATCTGCCTTCTCCTACTTCATTCTTATCTAGCCTAAATGTCACTTTATCAAAAGGACATTTGCAACAAAAAAGCTAACATCCTTCGGCATTTCTGACCAAATAAAGACTCAACACCACAGATTTGAATCTTGTCCAGTTTCCTGGCTTAACCTTTGTCATTCAGCTTTCCCATCTGTAGAAGAGATAAAGCACCTAACTCATGGGGTTGCTTTAAGTTATTGGGGACCCTGGAAGGACAGTAATAGCTACCGCCCTGACCCTGGGCCAGGTGTGAAGTAAATATGGGACTATTTCTTCGGTCTAGGTCTAAGGTGATGAATTACTTCTCTCGACTTTTCTGTGTGTTTAATACTGTTCGAGGATTAGTGGGAGGAAGAACAAATCTTATCACAGTCCGTCTACAATGTCTGGAAAACTGTCCTGGTAAAGGTATTAACTGACTATTAGTCTCTCTAAAAGAGGTACCAGTCCACATTAGCCCTACTGAAAGAATAGATAATAAAAGGGGCTGGAGAGACTACTCAACTGTTCAGAGCACTCACGGCTGCTATTCCAAGACTCGAGTTTGATTCCCAGTACCGACATAGAGGTTCACCACCGTTTATAGCTATGGTCGCAGGGGATCCAATGCCCTCTTCTGGCCTTGTACTGCATGAATGTGGTACACAGACATACATGCAGGCAAAACATTCATTCACATAAAATGAAAATTAAAGTATAAGGTGTTTAAAATATTTATTTAAAATATATTGTTCACAAATATTTTTTCTTGGGCTGGAGAAATGGCTCAATAGTTAAGGGATCTGGCGGCTCTTGTAAAGGACCCAGGTTTGATTCCCAGCACCCACCACCTATAACTCTAATTCCAGAATGCACGTAATACATGGAACTACATATGAGCAAAACAATCACACATAAGATATATGTCTAAAAAATAAACACAGATCTGTAAATATTTTCTCACAACACTATTTAATCAGCTCCTTTCCATTCCTTTACTTCTTATGAATGTGCAGCAGAAGCTAACACACACTAGAGAATTCTGATTTTTCACTCTTTCTGAGAGTCAAATTTCCTGATGCTGAGCACTAAAGCCCTCTGTTCTGTCAGCTGCGTTAGGCTGCCTGCCTCTGAGTGTCACTAAGAGATAATACTCAAACCTGAAGTCGACTGCTGCCTCCAGCACAACGGAATTCCATACCCCTAAGTTTTATACTCCGTGGGTGTCACCAGCTCAAAAAAGCAGTTCAGAATTAGTGTGCTGCAGTAAGGGTTATCCAGGGTAAAACTGGGAAACACCATATCTCCTACTCTTCACTAGTGGTTGAAGAGCCTCCCCTTTTAAACCTTTCTCCATCTCGTGTGTGTGTGTGTGTGTGTGTGTGTGTGTGTGTGTGTGTGTGTGTGTGTTTCCTTTACTCACATTTAATTGTAAGTTGTGAATCAATTAAATAATTTCATTCTACTAAAATATGTTCAATGAACTAGACTTCCCAGGTGTAGCTAGAAGCCATGTGTGGTGGTTCACACTTGCAATTCCAGCATCTGGGAAGTGGAGGCAGGAAGAGACAGCTTTAAGGCCAGCTTCCACTACATATAGAGTTTGAAGCTAGCCTGGGCTATGTGAGAAACGGTCTCAAAAGAAAAGGGGAAGGGGTGTGTAGTGGGAGCGAGAGCAAGATTGCTAGGATTTGCTGTCTTGTCATCATGGCTATCTGGAATACTTTATAATTAGACCTATTTTCAACTACCCACCTACAATACAAACAAAAAAGGACTTGGGGCTGAGGAGATGACTCAGGGGTTAAAACACTGGAGGTGTAGATGTGAGGACCTGTGCCAAGTATAGTAAGAGGCATTTGTAATCCTGTATGTGCTCATAGGACAAGATAGGAGGTAGAGACGGGAATCCCTAGAACCTTGAAGGCTAGCTAACCTGGCATACGGAATCAAACAAGGTGGAAGTGGAGGACCAACATGTGAGTTGTCTTGTCCTCTGACATTCACACATGCATGTTCAGGTACACACATGAGCACATACACACCCCACCCCCAGCCTTTTGTTTCCAGTACTGTAGTAAAGTCTAAGTGAGCTTTCACTATTAACTTCTCCTTTATAACAGTGGTCCCATAACTTTTTTTTTCTTTCTCTCTGAGACAGGGGTTCTCTGTAGAGATCCTCCTGCCTCTGCCTCCTGAGTGCTGGGATTAAAAGGTGTGCGCCACCACTGCCTGGCTATGGTCCCAAGCTTTAAGAGACCAAAGAAGTAGTGATTCAACACGCACTGCACATAACACAAAATGACTTTTGTAATTACCTCCAGTTAATGCATCATACAGGCAGCTTCTCTAAACACCCTGTCTCTTCTTAGAGTCAGAGGACAACCGCATAGTATGGGAATATGCATTTGCTTCCATATTAGTTTGGAATTATCTTCATAACCCTTTTTTAAAAATAGATTGCTACTCTCTCCTTTAGATAATTAGACATCAAAAGTAAGCTCACTTCTTAATTTGCTTAGTAAGTATTCTCTGTTCCTCTGGACACAGATACACAGAAAGACACATACCCAAACACACACCATCTGCTTGTGATATTAAGTTTTGCTAGGTTCTGCTTATAAATGTGAAACTCAAGTTACAGTTAAATTATGCTGTTTCTTAAATTACTGCATCAATTTTTTGGTGGCACACACCTTTAATTCCAGCACTCAGGAAGCAGAGACAGGTGAATCTCTGAGTTCGAGGCCAGCCTAGTCTACAGATCGAGTTCCAGGATGACCAGGGCCACCCAGAGAAACCCTGTTTTGAACCCCCCCCCCCCCCCCGTCACCACTACCACCAAATACTGCAGAGACAAGCCTGGAAAAACAAACAATAAAACTCCTACTTGTCTAACTTCATTAGTAAAATTGGAAAATTTAATCTATCTAAACTTTGCTCAGCCACAACTCCAAAAATGGGTGTAGCTGTATTATAAGTGCTTTGGAGTAAAATCTGAGTCTCCAGTGGGTTTTACGTTAATGCTGTCATCACATTAAATCATAGGGGCACTCGAGCATGGTGCAGCTTTGGAATTACACAGACCTGGGTGATAATCAACTTTTGCCCCTTCTCTTGTTTTATGTTCTTGAAGATGTCAATGTTTCTAAACGAAGTCTCTTCAAATGTAAATGTCAAGGTTGACATGAAATCCCCAGCACATGACACCGAACCTAGGCTTTTCACTTCTGGAGCAGGACTTGGGTGCTCATGCTTGTGAAGCAAGTTCTTTATCAAATGAGCTATCTGCCTGTATCAGCTCTGTACTAAACCTTTTCTATGTGTCCCTCTCACTCTAGATGGTATCTGAATATGTCAGCACTATGGGAACATCTGGGCTAAGGAACCAACTGATGCAAGGCCAGAAAAAAATGTCTATGGATGGTAACAGCAGAAAAGATCAATTAAATGAACAGTCATGGTCAGATACGTAGGACCTGTGGCCTTTGGTTACATTTTTGTTTTTTTTAATTTAGTGTTAGGGGTGCAGCTCAGCTGGCAGAATGCTGGCTTACCATGCACAGAACCCTGGGTTCAATCGCAAGCATAGCATAAACTGGGCATGGTAGGACAGGCTTGGAATCCTAGCACTCAGGAAGCTAAAAAAAACAAAACAAAAAAAACAAAAAACAAACAAACAAATGCCAGAATTTTGATTAGTGAGTTCTACAGGACTTTTAAATAAAAGCACAGTGACATCGGGCCTACACTCATTCTAAAGCTGCTGTTCTCCTGTTTAAGCTCACAGGTTCATATAAAGCCAAGAAATCTTTCAAATTGCTTGAAAAAAACACATGAAGTTTAATACTCAAAATGCATACTCTGTAGACTTCAGTCATCTCTGTCCTGTTCCTTGTATCTCTAAACTAGTGAATTAAAAAGTCTTAAACTGAATATGGTGGTTCGTGCTTATTAAGGGACTGAGACAGGAGGAACATTTTGAGCTTGGACTACACAGTGAGATTCTACCTCAAAACAAAAAACAATTTCTTCTTTATAACCTTCCTGGAACTCACTCTATAGCCCAGGCTGGCCTCGAACTCACAAAGATCCGCCTGTCTCTGCCTCCCAAGTGCTGGGATTAAAGGCATGCACTGCCACCACCCGGTGCAGACAGTGCTCTTAACCACTGAACCATCGCTTTATCCTACATCATCTCATCTATTTTTATTCCTTTTTCCTGGCAGCCCACTGCAAAATCTTTTCCATCTCTGTTCTTTTCCTCCTCTCCCCCCAAAAATGAGCATAATGTACACAGATGGACAGAAAATTTAAGAGACAACCTGCTGGAAAAAAGGGACTGAGTTTTCAATGTTAGGATTTAATAATGAGTATCGAAGCACAGTCTGATTTTAGGAGTAGAATATAAGGGTTTTCCCTATGTAAGAAAGGAACATGAACAAGAAATAAACTATTTAAATGGAACGACATCTGATGCTACAGAGAGCCAAAGGATCTCCAGCTAAAAAGAAAGCCAAACAAAAGACCTGGAAGATAAGAGGAAGGCTGAGTCTAAAGATAGATGGCTACGGAGCTCTAGGACAGCAGTGTAACAACCATCTTGTGTAAGATCTGTTTCCAAGGCTTTAAATGCTCAGAGGCAGGACATCTCAAGTCCTGACTGGGCAATGCTGCTCTCCTTTCTCTATGGCTTGGCCAGTCTTTCTTATCCATTGCTTATTGTCACTAGCCACTTTTAAACTCTCAAGTGCTCCCTCACCTCCATTCCTTGCTGACTAACCTAAAGGTTATTTTTAGCCTTCTACTTATCAGGTCCAGTTCTTAAGTCTCACTACTATCACCATTTCTTAAATTAAGATTTATTTCTACTATTTTTAAGTATGTATCTGTATGTGGGTATGTGCATGTGAGTGCAGGTACCCACAGAGGTCAGAGATAGGATATCCCCCTAGAGCTGGAGTTAGGCAGCTGAGCTCTCTCTCCAGCTCCCTGCCATCACCTTTTCAATCTATCTTTAAACCAAGGGATCTTGGTCTAAAATGAAAATTTTACAGATTTGAAGTCCCACATAAAAATAGTTCACAGTCTCAGAGAATAAAAATATGTGCTGAGCAATCCTAACAACCTAAGTTTGATTTCTGGAATGCATGTAAAAAGCCAGATGTAACACCCATCTGTAAAGCACCACCTCAGTACTCCTGTGATGAGATGGGAGATCGAGACAGAACTGGCTGTAAGCTCACAGGCCAGCTGGTCTCAAGTAGGAAGCACAGCAGCAGAAACAAGGGAGACCTTGCCTCATATAAGGTAGGAGAGAACCTACTCATAAGGTTGTCACCCACACGAAATAAATATAAAATAAAATTATATATATTATATATAATAATGAAAAAGAATATAATGGAGAAAAACAGTTTAAGGATAGTCTGTCCTAATCATCTATGCTCTGGTCATTTTTTTCACGTTATAGCTAAAGATATCATATATGAAAATATTCCTTGGGGCTGGGGATAATAGGATGATTCCTCAGCTCAGTTGATAGGATGCTTGCCTAGCATACATGAAGTCTGAGATGGATGATCACCACAACACACAACTAGGCTAGTGGTGCATGGCTGTAACCCTAGTACTTGGGAGGTGGAGACAAGATGATCAGAAATTCAAGGGCATTCTAGAACATATAGCAAGTTCAAGGTCAATTTGAACTACATAAGAAGACTGTCTCAAAAGGGAGGAAAATGAGACAGAGTTACTATGTAGTTCTGACTGGTGGAGAATTTGCTGTACTGATGTGGCTAGAGTTTTCTAGTCCTGCCTGGCCCACAGTCAGGACACATCTCTCTCACCCGCCAGTCCCACAGCCGCTCAGACTCAACTGAGTAAACACACAGAGACTTATATTGCTTACAAACTGTATGGCTGTGGCAGGCTTCTAGCTATCCAGTTCTTATATCTTATAGACCATATCTATTAGTCTATAAGTTGCCACATGGCTCGCGGCTTACCAGTATCTTTTACATGTTGCGGTGGCTGGCAGCATCTCTCTGCCTCAGCCTTCCACTTCCCAGAATTCTCCTCTCTCCTTGAACGGCCTATACTTCCTGCCTGGCTACTGGCCAATCATTTTATTTATACAGAGCGATATCCACAGCACTTCCCCTTTTCTTTTTTTTCAAAAAGGAAGGTTCTAACTTTCACATAGTAAAATTACATATAACAAAACAATTATCAAGCAAGAATTACAGTTACAATATTAAAGAAGATATCGTATCTATCTTATATTTGTGAGTCTAAGGTTTCATATCTAACTTATTATCTCTTATCATAACTAAGGAAATTATAACTATGTAGTCCTCAACTACACCAAAGACCTCAGAAGGATATACTATTACCTAATAAAAATAAAAACAGGAAGTGCATGTTTTCGGGAGTCTTGCATACTGACAAGGCTTGCATTAAACACAGAGATCTGCCTGCCTTTGCCTCCCAAGTGCTGGGATTAAAGGCGTGCGCCACCACATCCAGAACTCTAAATTTGCTGGCCTCTAAAATTTCAAAAGCCCAGCAAGCAAGGTTATCTTTACCTTCTGCCATACCAAACCTACATATGATTATTATGTAATTATAGTCAACCACTTGATATTCAATTTTTACTATGCATGTACACAAAGGCTCCCAGAAAATCAACAAGCCACAAATCTATCAGGTATGTCCAATGTGTGGCCTACTGACTACATGTAGCCCAACACAAAACTGCAGACATACTTAAAACATTTTTTTTGTATGAATTTTGTTTGCAAGGTTCTAGAACATGAACTTTTCAGATCACAACCAAGTCAAAATATGAAGAAGTTAGACATGCCTAATGGGTCACATGAAACCCATCCTTACTACTTGAACTAGAATAAGGTAGGTTTGGGGTTGGGGATTTAGCTCAGTGGTAGAGTGCTTGCCTAGCAAGTACAAGGCCCTGGGTTCAGTCGTCTGATCCAGAAAAAAAAAAAGTAGGTTTAACATCAACTCTGTGACTACATATGTAGAAAATCCTGAAAAATCTATAAAAATTTCTAAAAGAACTAATATAGGTTGATAAGAAGATATATAGAAGGCAATTGCCTTTCTATATAACAACAAATAAAAATGTATGTTTTTAAAATATCTAGGAAGAACCAAAATATAAAAAAATTAAAATTGTAATGGGCTACTACCTCACACCAACTAGAATAGCTATAATTAAGAAGACTAATACCAAAGTATGGTGGTATTCTATTTGTAGAGAAATGTGATTTTAATTGTATGTTAATAAATAAAATTGCCTGGGGGTCAGAGCTATTAGAGTCATAGCAAGAGCTGGGCGGTGGTGGCACACACCTTTAATCCCAGCACTTGGTAGAAGAGCTAGGTAGATCTCTGTGTGTTCAGGGATACAGCCAGCATTGGAGACATATGCCTTTAAGACCTGGAGGGCTGTACTTACAGGCAGTGGCGAGGCAGTCATGTGTTTGGGTTTACAACCAATGAGAAGGCAGAACAGAAAGACTATTTAAAGACATACACACAGAAAGTAGCTCTGTTTTCGCAGAGGTAGGGGCACCGCAGGAAGGGTAAGGTTTTAGCTCTGAGCTCTGACCTCTTGGCTTTCTCTTTTACATTGGTTCTGTGTTTCTTATTTAATAAGACGGTTGGTTACATCTACACCAATGACGGCGTTTTGTAGTAACTGAAGCTGACGTACACTGCTGGTAAGAAGGCAAAACAGTGCAACCATTTGGGAAAGCAGTTCATTAATTTCTTATAAAGTTAAAAATTCAGCTACCCAGTAATTCTACTCCTAAGTATTTTTACCCAAGAAAAGTGAAACCCTTCGTCCGTTTATAAAAAGCAATGTATAGCCGAGCACACGCCTTTGATCCCAGCACTCAGGAGGCAGAGGCAGGCAGGTCTCTGTGAGTTCCAGGCCAGCTTGGTCTACAGAGTGAGTTCCAGGACAGGCTCCAAAGCTACACAGAGAAAGCCAGTTTTGATGGGGGGGAAAAAAAGCATTGTAGAAGTGGATATTCAGGGACTAGAGAGATGGCTCAGCTGTTCTTCCAGAAGACTTGGGTTCAATTTCAGCACTCACATGGCAGCTTACAACTTCCTGTAACTCTACCTCCAAGGTATCAGACATCCCCACATAGACATATATATGCAAGTAAAATACCAATGCACATAAAATAAAAATAAATAAATCATTTTAAAAAGTGTATACTCCAAGATTTATTTATAAAACTCCAAACTAGAAATCATACACCATTACCAAAAGAGGAAGGAACAGCAAGCATCATTAAACACACAACAGAGATGTCATTCAAGGACATTAGTGAAAAAAGCTGGACACAGAAAGTATTCTTCATGATTCTTTTTATGCACAATTTAGACTAGGCAAGCTCATCTACAGTGCTAGAGATTAGGTTAGAAGTTGACTGTAATAGAGAAGGTGACTGGGAAGGACACAAGAGAACATTCTGGGGTGGGAAAGGAGTTAAACTATATCTTGGCTTAGATGGTGGTTGAACAAATACATTCATTTATCAAAATTCAATCTATACACTTAAACCTATGACTTTTATTATATGGACATATCATCATGAATGGATTTTTAAAATCTTGTCCCCAGTACAACCAAAACAAGCAACAAAAATTCCTATGTATTTGGATGCGGTGGAATGATCCTCTTGTACGCTGTAAAGATTTGTTACTTGAATTGGTTTAATAAAACAGTGATTAGCCAGTAGCCAGGCAGGAAGCAGGCAGGGCAACCAAACTAAAAATGCTGGGAAGATGAAGGGCAGAGTCTGGAGAAGCCAGCAGATGTGGAGGAAGCAAGATGAGAATGCCATACTGAGAAAAGAGCAAAGGGACGAAACTCCAATAAAAACAATGGCCCAGATGATCCAGCATCCAAAACAACTTCAAGGATACTGACTGAAATGAACAAACCTCACAGAATACTATAGCCAAGACTTAACAATTATCTTAAATTTTACTAGGGTCCTAAAAAAATTGCCAGCACCCCCAATCAACAAGAAGTAGTCTAGAAATTTAGATTCACATTCCCAAAAAATAGATTATAGATGTTTGTTGTTGTTTACGGGGTTGGTTATAAATTGTTATTGGTTCTAGTCAATCTCTTTCTAAAGAAGTAAGGGGGATATGATATAAAAATGATTAAAAAGGGAGTAGATCGGGGTGGGGATTTAGCTCAGTGGTAGAGAACCAAGGCCCTGGGTTCAATCCTCAGCTCCAAAAAGGGGAGGGGGATTATTGAATCTACTTTAATGCAAAAAACAACTGTTAATCTCATAATATTTTACATTGGAATGGATTTTAATTCATTGATACAAATTTAACGCTATTTTTATTATACTGTATGTATATTTCTACCCTTGTTTAAGGTATTATGTTTACACAACTCAATTAAAAATGTAATATATAATTAAGGAATACAGACTAATAGTCATCTATAGTAGTCAAACTCATAGTCATGTTAGTTAGGTTTTCTAGGTATACAAAGACATAATCTTCAAACACTTCAAAGACCCACAGAACATGGCATTTAAATGTTTTAATACTTTAGACTTCTTATGACAGTGAAACATGTCTGTTCCTGGCAGCACCAATGTACTCCAGAGAGGATGATGGGCATCGAAGAAACTCCATGTGGAGTTTGTTTTCTTTATGGCAAAAGCTAGGCATGTGGGCAAAGAAACTGCCCTTGCCTCAATTGCTGACAGTTACTGTCCAAACTGGACTAGCAGGACACAAAAAAAGGCAACTGCCAAACTTTGCCAAGACAAGGTAGGGCAATCCTTCAGAATTCCCTGCTTCATAGGAAAGTCTGTCAGATATGCTAGGCCTGTAGTAGCCAGAGTTGGATGCCCAATGTTGCAGAAGAACTTTGGATGACTCTCTAGGCAGCTTGAGGTCCCTGTAACTTTTTTTTTTTTTAGACAAGGTTTCTTTGTGTAGCTTTGGAGCCTTTCCTGGAACTCACTCTGTAGCCCAGGCTGGCCTTGAACTCACAGAAATCTACCTGTTTCTCTCTCCTGAGTGCTGGGATTAAAGGAGTGCACCTCCACTGCCGGGCCCCTGTTACCTTTTAAGAGCCAGTTAGTAATAAGCCTGAGCTATCAGTGAGCATTTATTATTTACATTAACTCTCTGAGTCAATTAGTTGGAAAGCAGCTCCCAAGCAGTTACTTGGGAGAGGTTGGGAGGGAGGGAAACGTTCAATTACATTTGGATCCTTTTCTCATCATACTACCCTTCTCCCCACCTTTTATTAAGCAGATGATTGCAAAAGAATGGGCTGAAAATATAGCTAGAGAAACTCTAGAGAAAAGTAGTTTCTTCTCTTTATTTTCTTTTTCTAAAGAGTCTCATTTAGCCCAGGCTAGCCTCAGACTCATTACATGACCAACAATGATCTTGAACTTTGTTCTCCCTTCCTCCACCTTCCAAATGCTGGGACTCCAGGTACCTAGTTTTACAGGGTGTTGAAGACTGAGCCTAGGACTTCTGCATATTAGGCAAGTACTCCACCAACTGAACTACATCCTCAGCCCTTAGAGGTAAGTTTCTAGTCTCATTTAACTTTGCTAACTAGCCAGTCTTAATCTTACCTCCTTATTATAGCTGACACAGCTCTGTCATAACAGGTATACTACAGTTTTCTATAATATTCAATGTCCATGAACCACCTTGAAACATGTAGCACAACACAGATAACCTGATAGTCTGGGCAACAAGGAGAAAGCACCAACTTAGAATTCCAGTCATGGCGGTGCTCTTATGTAATCCTAACACTTAGGAAGAAAATTTAGCTTATATGGTGTGATAAATGTCATGACACAAACTATGAAGTTTGGGGAAACAAGGACCTCCTAGAGTAAAACTAATGATTCTGTGTTTAAGTTCTAGGTATAGAACTGAATGAGGGCCCAGCAAGCTCCCTACTACTCAGCTATATTCCCAGACCCATTTTTACTTTTGTAAAATATTTTAAATAAGTCTTTTGAGAATTTCATAAAATGAATTTGATTATATTTACCCCTACTCCTCTTTCTAACTCCTCCCAAATCCACTTCTTCCCTGTCTCCCAATTTAGTGGGTTTTCCCCCCTTCTTTTGTTCTCTTTGGTTTTTTGAGACAGGGTTTTCTTTGTGTAGCCGTGGCTGTCCTAGAACTCTCAGAGATCCGCCTTCTTCTGCCTCCCAAGTACTGGGATTAAAGGTGTGTGCCACTACCAACCTAGCATTTTTGATTTTCTTAAAAATAGCCCAAAGTCCAATTTGTGCAGACTATATACTCCTGGGCATATAGGGCCATCTACTGGAGTTCGGTCAATCTGTCAGGAGCTACATACACCCTTAAAAATACGGACTCTCTCTCCCCCAGAAGCAGTCAAGTGTTAATACTTCCCTGAGGTGGGACTGTCACATATCTAAAGCTAGCCACAATTTACAATGTAGCTGAGGATGACCTTTTTTTAATCTCGTGAGTGGTGGGATTATTGGCACATGCCATTATGCCCAATTTTTTTTTTAATCTTGAGAGGGTCTTACTAAATTGGCTTTAAATTAGCAATCGACCTGCCTCAGCCTCCCAAATGGCTAAGATTATAGGTAGCCCAGGCATGGTTTTAGTAATTTTTGTTTGTTTTTGGAAACAAGGTTTTTCTGTGTAGCTCTAGCTGCCCTGGAACTTGTTCTGTAAACCAGGCTGGCCTTGAACTCACAGAGATCCGCCTGCCTCTGCCTCCCAAGTGCTGGAATTAAAGAGGCATGAGCCACCACCACCCAGCTTAATACTTTTAAATTTGATAAAACACAGAAAATTGAGAAATGAAGCCTAGCAGTAAAATGCTTGCCTACAAAGATCAAAGCCCTGGGGGTAGCTGGGAGGGAGTTGGGGCACAGAGAGAAGCATAGTAAATAAGATCAACAGGGGGCTGGAGAGATGGCTCAGTGGTTAAGAGCACTGACTGCTCTTCCAGAGGACCCAGGTTCAATTCCTAGCAGTCACATGGCAGCTCACAACTGTCTGTAGTTTCAATTCCAGAGGACCTGACACCCATGGCAAAACACCAATGCACATAAAATAAAAATAAATAAATAAATAAAAAGGATCAATAGGCAGGGGACATGGAAGCGCACATGCATGATCCCAGTAATTGAGAGGTGGAGGAAGGAGGATCGGGAGTTCAAGGCCAGCCTCAGCTACATAATTTAGAATTTAAATAAGGCTAGCTTGAGCTACATAAGACCTACAAAAAAAAATCAAGGGGGCTAATCGGTGGCACAGGCCTTTAATCCCAGCACTTGAGCGGCAGAGGAAGGTGGATCTCTGAGTTTGAGACCAGGCAAGTCTATAGAGTGAGTTCCAGGACAGCCAGGGCTACAGAGAGAAACTCTGTCTTGAAAAGCAAAAATAAAAACAAAGTAAAACAAAAAACCCAAGGGGAAAAAATATCAACATTCATGGAAACGATGGCATGCTTGAGGATCTGCCATACTTTATTATCACTAAATAAAGGAGAAATGGTAGATAAGGAAGTTGGGAAAAAGCACAAAAGAACAGAATTCTGAAGCATTATGTATATAGTTAGTATAGTGGCACATGACTTTAATCCCAACACTCTGGAGGCAGGGGCAGGCAGAACTCTGTGAGTTCAAGGCCAGCTTGGTCTATACAGTGAGTTATAGGACAGTCACAGCTGTTTAGAGACCTATCTCAAAACAAAAACAAAAACAACGAGGCTGTTCAATCAAACCAGAAGAAATGAGGATAAATGAAGAGGATACAGTTTGGGGTCATTTTTTAAAATTACTTTTACTTATTTGTGTGCATACACACACACACACACACAATAAGGTAAAGAATGATGGAGGAAGCTGGGCAATGGTGGTGCACACCTTTAATCCTAGCACTCAGGAGGCAGAGGCAGGCAGATCTCTTGAGTTCCAGGACAGCCAGAGCTACACACAGAGAAACCCTGACTCAAAAAACCAAAACCAAAACAAACAAACAAACAAAAATTGATGGAGGAAGACACCAACGTTGATTTTTGGCTTCCATCTGCACACATGTACACAAGTGTGCATGTACGGGGAGGGAGATGTGAGAGGGAGAGAAAGATGGATGAGAGGAAAGAAGTCCAAATTGTGGGGTACCTACATACCATAGAGTATAATCAACCCTCAAAGGAAATAAAGTAGAGAAAACATATTCCATTAACTCGTCCTCTGACCTCTAGATGCGTGCACATGCGCTCGCTCTCTCTCTCTAATGATAATAAATTACAATACCTAGATAAATCTCCAGAAAACTTTAGTAAATTTACGAAAGATAATAATGTATAATTTCACTCAGATAACTTTGGATATAGCAGATATTTAAAAATGGAGATGGAGGATAGAATAGTGGTTGCCAGGGATTAGTGTTGGGGTAAATGTGCATGTATGCATGTGCCTGTGAGGTTGGTACAGTATAAAACTCAAACCAAGGATCACTGTGGTGCTTCAATGTTCAGATTCTTGAGAGTCAATTTGCAAAGAATCCAAGTTTGGCTTCCAGTACCCAATAATGTGCACATACTTGCATACATACTTACACTTAATTGAAAATAATTATTAAAAAGCTTTCCAAATAAAAGCAAATGCAATGCAAACAAACAAAAACTAAAAATCTATCTCATCTATCTATGTGATAAAATTATACAGAACTAAATATAGAGATGGACAAGTTTAATAAGGCAAATTTAAATAAAATTGGTGAAATTCATCCATACTGTAATATTGTAGCCTGTAATTCATCCATATGAAATTCATCCATACTGTAATATTATAGTTAGCAGCAGTTTGTAAAATGTTATTATTGGGCAGAAAGTGTTAGGGCATGCCTTTAAACCCAGCACTTGGGAGGCAAGTGCTGTGGGATGTTCTGTATGGCAAATGTGTTGCTCTGATTGGTCAATAAATAAAACACTGATTGGCCAGTGGCTAGGCAGGAAGTATAGGCGGGACTAACAGAGAGGAGAAAAGAAAGAACAGGAAGGCAGAAGGAGTGACTGCCAGCCGCCACCAGGACAAGCAGCATGTGAAGATGCTGGTAAGCTATGAGCCACGTGGCAAGGTATAGATTTATAGAAATGGATTAATTTAAGCTATAAGAACAGTTAACAAGAAGCCTGCCATGGCCATACAGTTTGTAAGCAATATAAGTCTCTGTGTTTACTTGGTTGGGTCTGAGCGGCTGTGGGACTGGCGGGTAACAAAGATTTGTCCTGACTGTGGGCAAGACAGGAAAACTCTAGCTACAGGCAGAGGCCATAGATCTCTGTGAGTTTGAGGCCAATCTGTTTACATTTCAAGTTCCAGGACATACAGAGTTACATAGTGAGACTCTGTGTCAAACTAAACACAGCCCCCCTCTAAGATACTACTAGGGGAAACTAAGCACTGAAATAATTTACTCCTCTATTCTTAAAAACTTCCTGTGACCACAATTATCTCAATAAATTTGTCAACTAAAAATGGGGGTGGTGGTGCTGGGAATGGAGTTCAGTGGTACATTCCCTTACCCTGCAATGTGTGAGCCTCTGAGTTTCAACTCCCTTGCTTTATCAAGCA
This sequence comes from Peromyscus leucopus, assembly GCF_004664715.2. Lineage (NCBI taxonomy): Eukaryota > Metazoa > Chordata > Mammalia > Rodentia > Cricetidae > Peromyscus > Peromyscus leucopus. Next base: position 6,966,368 of record NC_051069.1, on the reverse strand, counting down.
AGAAAAAGAGGAAGGAGGGAAGGAAGGAAGGAAGGGAGTGAAGGAGGGAGGGAGGGAGGCAGGCTGGTTAGCTGGCTGGAGGGTGTGGTGGTATTCTAATTGTACTGAAATGTGATTTTGATTGTATGTTAATAAATAAAGTTGCCCGGGGGTCAGAGCTATTAGAGCCATAGACAGAGTGTGGCGGTGGTGGCACACGCCTTTAATCCCATAGATCTCTGTGTGTTCAGGAATACAGCCAGCATTGGAGACATATGCCTTTAAGACCTAGGGGGCTGTACATTCAGACAGTGACGAGGTAGTCACGTGTTTGGGTTTACAACCAATGAGAAGGCAGAATGACTGGAAAATCGACTTACACACAGGAAATAGCTCTCTTTCGGGAAGCTGGGACAGCAGGAGGAAGGGTGAGATTTTAGCTCTGAGTTCTGACCTCTTGGCTTTCTCTTTTACATTGTTTCTGTGTTTCTTATTTAATAAGACGGTTGGTTACATCTACAGGAGGGTTGGTGAGACATCTCTCAGGTAAGTCTGTCTGATAACCTACCTGAGTTTTACTCATGGAATCACTTGGTAGAAATTGTCCTTTTACCTCTGCTCACACATGCGTGTGCCTACATTCAATACACAAGCATATACTTAATAAATATAAACAAAACAAAAAGAAAAACAAGTATCTTTTAAAAAGAAAGGCTGCAATAATACACAAAAGCATCCTTAAACTATTATAAAAGATTTAGAAAACACACAAGAAGGGAAGTTGGAGTTGATGACAGAAACACTGTGGACCCTGGAAAACAAATGACTGGATAAGAGACTAAGCCAACCCAGGCTGCTAGAGTGAATACTAAGCCTGCAATGGAGAAAATCATAAACTACAGACTCTTTCCCCAAAACCTAAGAATTGGTAGCATCTACTAATTCAGGCTCAGAACTGATGATTTAGAATGAATAAAGCTGATTAAAAGTGGGTAAGAAGCATTTGATCCTTAATTTTTCTCACTCAGACATATTCCTCCATTCAAGAGATTAAATGTTTAATTCTCTCAAGTAGCTCACACAGGATCTCTGGGCTAGAGAGCTTCAAGCATAGTAAACATGAATATTATAGTTAAAATAAGGAGATTAAACACGGGCAGAGAATGCTGAATACTAAACGCTGAACCTGCACACCTCTCTTACTTGGCTCAGGAAAATCAGAAAGTCTTCACCCTCCAGGAGAATTGGAAGAGGCTTTTTGAAAGAAACTGAGAAACCCATAAGGAAAGACCTAAGGATAGTGGCATCTGGGGTTCCCCTACTTAAGGGCCATCTGACTATGAAGCTCACCATAAACTCGTCCTGTGGATACTCACAGGGCTTCCACTATATCTTTCAGTGACACAACTTAAAAAGTTATTTAAAACATGAACAGGCCGGGCGGTGGCGCCTTTAACCCCAGTACTCCAGAGGCAGAGCCAGAAGGATCTCTGTGAGTTCAAGTCCACCCTGGTCTACAGATCGAGATCCAGGACAGGCACCAAAACCACACAGGGAAACCCTGTCTTGAAAAAAAAAAAAACAAACAAACAAACAAACAAAAAAAGGAAACAAACAAACAAAAAAACCATGATCATTTTTAATATTTTCTACAGAGAAAATATTTTCCAGTTTCAAATAACCCTGGACTGGTGAATTATAACCTGATTAATATTTATTAGGCCAGGTACTATTACTGGTGTTTTGGAAACAGACATGCATAAAACCAAAATCAAAAACCAAAAGCAGCAGCCCTGGTAAAACTTTTATTCTAGCAGGAAGAACAAGATGATAAACACAAGCACACAAATAGTAAACCAGATAGGCTAGTGCTTTGAGAAAAAACAGTGGAATAGAATAAAGAAAAGAGGGGCTGGGGATTTAGCTCAGTGGTAGAGCACTTGCCTAGCAAGTGCAAGGCCCTGGGTTTGGTTCTCAGCTCCAGGGTGGTGGAGGGGAGAGAGGGAGGCAGCTGGAGATACATCTCAGTTGACAAAGTGCTTACCCATCATGCAAGAAGACCTGGGTTCGAGCCCCAGCACCACATACACCAGCACTGTGGTACACAACTTAGTGCATGCTATATTCCCAGCGAGGAGGTGAAAGCAAAAAGATCACACACAAATTCAAGGTCATTCCTCAGTTATACAGTGAGTTCGGGCCCAACCTGGGATACATGAAGCTGTGTCTCAAAAAACAAAACAAAACCAAACAAACAAACAAAAAACAGTTAGGTGGTGGAGGCTCACACCTTTAATCCCAGTACTCGGGAGGCAGAGGCAGGTGGATCTCCGTGAGTTTGAGGCCAGCTTAGTCTACAGATTTGAGTTCCAGGATAGCCAGAGGTGTTACAAAGAAACCCTGTCTTGAAAAAAAATAAACAAAACCAAAACTCAAACCAAACCAAAACACCATGAGCATACCTTGGCATAATCTACACGGTGTCTATTTAGTCATTTCAGTGTTTTTCATTTATTATCTTTCCTTGTGCTCAACAATCCTCTAGGTAACTAATAGATGACATTCACTGACAAAAGAGCTAGTCAAATTTAGAGATCAGGTACAGAATATTCTCTTAGTAGTCAATATAAAGCTATTAACTATTTGTGGATGGTGAGACTACTGTCATGTCCATTATAATCACAAAGTGCTAAATAACCTAACCAATGCAGATATTCAATTAATCAAAGTGACTTTAGAAAAAGAAAAAGAAAAAAAAAAAAAAAAAAAAAAAAAAAAAAGGCTGGGCAGTGGTGGCGCATGCCTTTGATGCTAGTGCTTGGGGGGGGGGAGTGGTCAGAGGCAAGCAGAGCTCCATGAGTTCGAGTCCAGCCTGGTCTGCAGAGTTAGTTCCAGGACAGCCAAGGGTACAAAAAAGAAACTCTGTCTTGAAAAACAAAACAAAAAAAGCAAAACAAAAACATACTAATAAAAACAACAACCAAACAAAACAAAAAACAAAACCCAGGGATACAGTCTGAACTCATTTATATAGCCCACGCTGGTCTCAAACGTCATCATCCTGCCTCAGCCTCCTCAGTGCTGGCATCCCAGGTGCGCACCGCCACGCCCAGCAGCTGACTCACTTCCATGTGCTCTAATCCTAAGGCTGCATCGCAGAACCAATGTGCCTAAACAGAGCTCTGGTGTGCCCAGAGGAATGATATTCATTACAAATTAAGAAAACAATCAGTAAAGCTGAGTATGGTGGCTCACACCTTTTATCAAAACACTGGGATGCCAGGACAGAAGGCCAGTCCCAGGACACGGTGAAACCCTGTCTCAAAAAATAAAACAAACACAGTAATTCTGAGGCAAAAAGGGATCAGCAACATTTGCTGCCATGATACTCTGTGCCCCGTTCCTTTCTTTTACACCCAAATCTTAGCCTGCAAGGTCTCTCTCAGATTAGAAAGCAGCTACTTCCCCTAAGATGGTTGTTGATAATAGCTGTAAGTATTATCTCTCTCCAGTGTGTGTGCTTTAATGGGAAACTGTGAAACCTTCAAATCCCAAAGGAACTGCAGTCAAGTTAGCAGGGAATATTATTCTGAAAAATACCTTCTAGCCATTTCCAAGTCACACTAAATAAATTCACACTCAACAGCTGTTTACTGATGACTTAATAGACTGCCAGTCACACAGATTAGACTGACTCTTGCCCTTAAAGTGCCAACTAAGAGGCCCACTAGGTTAAGGAGCTTGCCTCTAAGCCTGACACCAAGACCAAGGGCTTTCATATGATTAATAATAAGTGAACTAGGTATGGCAGCACATGTCTTTAATTCCAGTACTCAGGAATCACAGACAAGTGGATCTCGGTTTGAGGCCAACCTGATCTACATGAGGTGTTCAAGGCTAGCCAGGGCTATCTAGTGAGACACTGTTTCAAAAGGGGGGAGGGAGTATGGTTGGGGATGATGCTGCATGGTTTTAGTCCTATTGCTCAGGAGTTTGAGGCTAGCTTGGTATACACAGTGAATTCCAGAACAGCCAAGGCTGCAAAGTGAGACCCTGTCTCAGAAAACAAAAGCAAAAAAATTTAAAAGGGAAAAGTAAAATAGAACTCTGGATAGCAGGAGTGGTCTCAAGGGAGGAAAACCCTAGGTAACAAACACTCTTAAATATATTATTCTTCTGTGTGAAGGTTTTGAGTGTACACATGTCTGTGTACTATGGGTGAGCCTAGTGTTCAAGGAGGTCAGAAGAGGGCGTCAGAACCCCCTGGAATTGGAGTTATAGATGGTTGTGAGCCACCATGAGGGTGCTAGGAATTAAACCTGGGCCCTCTGGGGGGGCAGCCAATGCTCGTAACTGCTGGGCCATCCCTCCAGGCCCTCTTGTCCTCTTTTAACATAAAACAGTCCAGTAGATTTAAAACATTCTCTACTCAACCAAAATTTGTTTTCTTACCACAAACCTATTAAAAGTTAAGCATAAATGTAAACTTCTAATAAGCAGAAGCTTGAACGTATAAAGTCACACAAAATGCAATACAAAAACCAAGTGAACTTCTTTCTGTAGAGCCTCCTTAAGTGAAACGTTACTGTGAGGTTCCTATGGAGCAGTTTGTCATAATACCATAGGAAAGTGCATCTGCTACCCATCACATGAATCCTTCCTGTCCCTGTGTCCCTCCCCTTACCCCTCCCCTCTGAAACAGTTTCACTATGTAGCTCAAGCTGGATTCTAGCCTAAGATATGCTGCTCGTGCCTCAGCCTCCCTCATTATCATGCCCTCACTACATAACAACTGGCAGCTCTTTTCTTTTTATACAAGAGATCTCAAGACTATTTCCTGACTAGCTCCTTAATGAAAGCAAATTACTAAGTGATCAGATATCACAGACTCCTACTTCTAAGAAGTAAACATCAAGCATTTAAAAGAACTATTTACCCCCTATACTTACTGACCACTACCAGTTTAAAAAAATAAACACCCAGACTTCTGAACACAGTAACAACAAAGGTAAAAACTGTGAGACAAATTATAAAAGCATAAATAAAGAAAATGAATTTCAGACTTCAGGGTGAGATCTCATCAAGTGTAATAAGGTCTAGCCAAGTGAGACTTTGCTGAGTTTTCTAATGCGAAAAGTTAAAGATGATTACAGAAAGAGAATGAGATTCATGAGGTATAAATAACGCCCAAACCAGTCCTGAACCAATTGTCTCCACCAGTTCTACTAAATTATAGAATTCCTTCCAAGATTAAAAACACAGCTGGACTTAGTATGGGAAGCCTGTAATCCCAGTTGAGGCAAGTTAGATTACAAATTCAAGGCCTGCCTAGAGGGAGTTCTAGGCTAGCATGGGTCACTTAGTAGGTTCCTGTTCCAAAGTAAAACATAAGAAGAGGTCTGAGGTTGTAGGTCAGTGACAGAGCAGCATACTGCCTGCCAGCACCCAGGGAGGCATTCACCCTTCACCCCAGCATTCTGGAAGCAGAGACAGGAGGATCAGAAGTTCAGTGCCAACCTTGGCTATATATGGAGTTTAAGAGCAGTTTTAGCTTTTAAGACCTTGTCTCAAAACAAACAAACAATTAGACCCAATTAAATGTGATTTTTATTTTCTGCACATTGCCAGTACTTTTACAATCCTTTTTTATAGTTATTTTGTGTGTATGTATGTGTACATATGATAGGCAAGTGCTCTCCAGAGCTACGCCTACAACCAACAGCTGCCCCTATTTAAAACTTTGTATTACACTTTATGTGTGTGTATGTTGTCCACAGTATGCATGGGTAGGGTAGAGAAAACTTTCCACCATGTGGGTGCCAGGGATTGAACACAGATCATCAAGACTGGTAACAAGTACCTTCACTTGCTGAGCCTTCTCAAAAAGTTTAAGAACATTAATGGTAAGTTTTGAAGCCTGAATGCTGAACCCTTTAGTAGAAAACAGCAAAGAAACAAAAGAACAAGTTGCTGTTAACTCACAAGGTCAAGGCATCCCCTCTTGCCAAATAGACCGTTGGCCCTGAAGGCATCAGAGATAGCAATGCTTGTACTTTGCCCTAATCTTCTCTCTGACAAAACAGGCTTTTGTCTACAGTGACCAAATGCCTCACAGTTATCCCAGGGCCTAGATAGCACAGCTGGAGCTTGGTATTCCAAGACAGGGATTAAGAAATGATCTCCAGCCCACAACCCTGTGGAGCAAACTCTGGTGGCTGCCAGGACCAATAAAGACTAACAGGGGTGGGGAGTGGGGAGGAGGTGGCTAGATCATCAAACCTCGTGATCTGAGCTCTGCCCCTGGACTCACACGGTGGAAGCAAGCCAGGAGACTGCTTTTAACCTCAACACTAGTGCCTGCGGTGCTCCCCAGCACACACATGCAGTAATGTAATTAAATTATAAAAGATGCAACAGTGAGGGCAGCTGTTGGTTGCAGGACTTACTGATAGAAGAGCACTTGCCTAGCTTGTGCAAGGCTCTGGCTGGGTTCAATCCTCAGCATAGCAAAGTCAAACAAACGAAATAGAGGAAACTGGGTCCACAGGCACAGTGGTATCTCCTTCCCACATCAGTGCTGTGCTTCCTTTTCCCTCAGATAGCTTATGCTGCTCCCAACTTGAGGTCTTACTAGTCTCTTTGGCTTGGCCACAATAACTGTCTATCCTCTTTTAAAAAACCAACCTGAGGGGACTGGAGATGGCTCAGAGGTTAAGAGCACTGGCTGCTCTTACAGAGGTCCTGAGTTCAATTTCCAGCAACCACATGGTGGCTCACAACCATCTATCATGAGATCTGGTGCCCTCTTCTGGCCTGCAGGCATTCATGCAAGCAGAACACCAAACATAATAAATAAATAAATCCTTAAAAAAAAAAAACAAAACCAAAAAACCCAACCGGACAAGAATGGGATTTTAGGGCTGGAGAGATGGCTCAGAGGTTAAGAGCACTGACTTCTTCCAGAGGCCCTGAGTTCAATTCCCAGCAACCACATAGTGGCTCACAACCATCTGTAATGAGATCTGGTGCCCTCTTCTGGCTTACAGGAATACATGCAAGCAGAACACTGTAAACATAATAAATAAATATTAAAAAAAAAAAAAAAAAAAAATGGGATTTTAGGAAAACTTAAATACTTCCAAATAAATAGAACTCTTGCTTAGGATATTTTCAAAAAGACTAGGGGTCTCAATTCTACCTAATTAAACCCCCTGGCTTCAGTCTTGGCAACCAGAATACTAAAAGGCTGTCCTAGAAAAGCTATAAAACAGGGAGTAAACAGGGGTGGGTAGTGGGAGTGGGGGGGGTGGGGGTGGGGGTGTTTTCCAGCTCCAAACTCTTTCTACTCCATTTCCAGTCACACAGCAGCCAAAGCCACAAACGACCCTTTGACTCCCAGCGCCTGCCACACACTTCTCTCTTCAGTCACCGCTGCAGCCAGGGTAAGAGACTTCGCTGGCACAAGCCAGCTCTTGTCTGAGCTGGTTACCACCTCAAAGGCTGCTTGGCTCAAGACCTGCCCTCTCTTTATAGGATCATTCAAGCTTCAAAACAGCACCTTTTCTTGGATTCCTCTCAAGACACTGAGGTAGGTGACTTCATCTATTACTTTTAGCTTGGGCCCCATCCAAGAACTTCTCTTAGAAACTACATTCTCCCATAGGGCTTAGCAGCCATACAAACTGAAGATAAACTTAAGGATTTTATGATAAAGAAAACAAGCCCTCTCAGAAGTAACTTTAGTGGACATCAGATGAAAGGGTCATTGATGGCTGAGTGACTAAGAGCAGTGACTCTCTCCTCTGTGGTAACACAACAGGGAAGTTGGGAAGGAAGCTGCTGCTGTGGACAACTCATCTTTACCTTACAGAGTTTATCTCTAAACCTTCAATTCCAATACCCTAGGTGAAGAAGTTGGAAGAAAAATTGTTTGTTTGTTTGTTGAGACAGAGTTTCTCTGTGTGGCCCCGGCTGTCCTGGAACTCATTCTGTGGACCAAGCTGGCCTCAAACTCTCAGAGATCTGACTGTGCTGGGATTAAAGGCATGTACCACCACCGCCAAGCCAAAAATGTTTTTGAAGGTGAAATTCTCAGACTTAATTTTCCTCCCTGCCTTTCTATCCTACCACAAATGTCACATTTTTAGGCATTTAGGAAGAATGAAAACCTAGACAGACTTCGACAGTTACAGGTTGCCTGGCTCTATACTCAAAGAATTCTACTTTCTATAGAAACAGAACATTTACAGCAAAAACTGCATAAATCATCCACATTCATAAAGCGGCCACAGCGGTCTATCTCAAGAAAGAGTACTGCGAGTAAGAGGACGCTTTAGCAAACAGGTAACACATACATACATTCAGACAAAACACTCAGACCAATCATTATTTTGTGTGTGAGACAGGGTCTCACTATGTAGACCAGGCTGGCCTCAAATTCATAGAGACCTACCTGCCTTTACCTCCTGAGTGCCAGGACTAAATGTATGCACCACTATGTCTGGCTAATTAATTTTTTGTTTGTTTGGGTTTTTTTTGTTTGTTTGTTTGTTTTGTTTTCGGGACAGGGTTTCTCCGTGTAGCTTTGGAGCCTGTCCTGAAACTCATTTTGTAGACCAGGCTGGCCCCAAACTCACAGAGATCCGCCTGCTTCTGCCTCCCAAGTGCTGGGAAAAAGGCAGGCAGAATGTTTATTCATTAGAATTGGGCCGTGGTGGCAAAGCCTTTAATCCCAGTACTCAGGAGGCAGAGGCAGGTGGATCTCTGTGAGTTCCAGGCCAGCCTGGTCTACAGAATGAGTTTCAGGTGAGCCAAGGCTTACACAGAGACCCTGTCTCAGAATAAATAAACAAACAAACAAACAAACAAACAAACAGACATTTTATAATTTATTTTTATTTATGTATATACATGTTGCCTGCTTCTCTCTGTGTGTACCACGTGTGTACAATGCCTGTGTGGAGGCTAGAAAAGGGCATTGTATCTCATTTATTGTAGCTACAGGTGGTTGTGAGCCCTTGATGCAGGTACCATGAACCAAACCTTGGTCTTCTCCAAGAGTAGAAAGTGCTTGACCACTAAGCCATCATCTCTCAAGCCCCAAGATTTTTTGTACCCCAAATTTTACATTTTATTTTTAATTTATCTCATTTTATGTATTTGAATATTTAGCTTGCATCTATGTACGAAACCCATGTGTGCCTGGTGCCTAATTTGTCAGAAGACAATATCTGATCCCCTGAAGTTACAATGGCTGTGGGCCACCATATGGGTGCTGGGAATTGAACCTGGGTCCTCTTCAAGAGCAGCAAGAGCTCTTAACTGCTAAGCCATATCTCTGTTTAACTTATTAAATTTCAACACCCCCCACCAACCAGCTGAGGTGCCTATTTAACATATCAAAGGAGAACTGGCCTCCAGATTCTCCCAGCATCCCTCAATCCCTACCTGTTAATGGATATGGCTGGTATACCCTGCCCTCTACCCTCACCTCCTCAGCCCAGGGGCTAGCTAGGCTGCCTGTCCCCCAGAGGATCTTCCCTCTATAATCCAGACATTTTGGTTAGCCGTCTTTTTGGCCTCCTGGCTGCTGCACCTGGTTCCCCCCTCTTCCCTTTTCCTTCCCCTCTCCTCACATGGCCCAGCTCAGCCTGGTCATATCCACTCTGGACTCTCCCAGGTATCTCTGCTCTCCCTTTTATCTGAATAAACCTTCTCTTCCACCATGCTGAGGAGCAGTCATGTCCCTTCCTTTACTTTTTATTTCTTTTTTTCATTCAGTCTCCATTCAGACTTTATATTTTATGATGGTAATGTTCTAAACACTGATCTGTGACTCTTGGTTGAAGGTCACATTCAGTAAGCTTGTTAAAAAAAAAAAAAAAAAAGGAGGGGGAGGCAGTACTGGTGTATATAGTGACAAACACCTGTAATCCTAGCACTCAGGAAGATGAGGAAGGAGAATCATGAGTCTGAGGTACTTATATAGCAATACTGTTGGGGACAATTGGTACTTCATTTTATTCTAGTACTATATTTTAGTCACTGCCACTGTTTGCTACCCTCTAGCTGTTTAGTATCACACTTCCTCCGGATCCTCCCCCTTTGCTCATTTTTTTGGGGGGTGGGATGGGGAGAAAGAAAGAGAAAACAAAAACAAAAACAAAACAAAAACAACCTCCTTCAAGGTCTGGGGATACAGTTCAGTAGCAGAGTCTTAGCTATACTGTGAAGGCCCTGGGTAAAATATGCATTACCCTCCCCACACACCTCCACAGAAAGGAAAGCAGCTTCATTTTATAAAAGACAAGAAGCAACTACCTGGTGCTTTTCAAATCAACACTTGGAATTTGCAGTTCTGGAAACTGTGCTCTGGTCTAGCCAAACTGCTTCCCTAGCAGATGCAAAGTCTGCTCTTCTTTCCCCATGCAATAATGGCGTTATGCCACACTGAGAGTCATTTCTACTTAGGTCTTCCATCAGGAAAATTTCCACCTCTCCAGCCCCACATCACAGTGGCAATGCCTTGTCCAAAAGCTGCTACTAGCCGGGCGTTGGTGGCACACGCCTTTAATCCCAGCACTCAGGAGGCAGAGGCAGGCGGATCTCTGTGAGTTCGAGGCCGGCCTGGACTACAGAGTGAGTTCAGGAAAGGCGCAAAGCTACACAGAGAAACCCTGTCTCGAAAAACAAAAACAAAACAAACAAAACAAACAAACAAACAAAGCTGCCACTAGTACAGAGATAAACATATACAACAAACACCAAGTCTTGTAATAAGACACAGCCATGTGCTTGCTTCAGCAGCACATATACAGAGAAGATTAGCATGGCCCCTGCGCAAGGATGACACGCAAATTCGTGAAGCGTTCCATATATTTTTTTTTAAGGTTGTGGATTTAGCTCAGTGGTAAAGCATTTGCCTAGCAAGCACAAGGCCCAGGAAGATCATGAGTTCGAGGTCAGCCTTAGCTACATATGAATTTTAGGTTAGTATCAGATATGTGAGATCCTGTCTCAAGAAGAGAGGTAGGGGACAGGGAGGGACACAAGAACCAACAACTGAAAATAAAAGTAAAGAAATAAAAGCATGATTTAGATTTGAAGTCAGAAAGGACTGCTGAAGAGGACCTTAAAGGAGCCACCCAAGGTGTGACTTAAGAAAGGAGACTCAGGAATCAACGTGAGCAGCAGAAAAGGTCTGCTGGTCATGTCTACAGGATGGTTTTAGCTGTGAAATCTGAGATTATCATAGAAATGATTTGATTTCTGCAGTGACCAAGGAAACCTAAACAAAAGGAATGTAGATATTATGAGGAGATATTATTTAAGTAAATACTTTTAAAGTCACTAAGTATTCTATATCACACTAGACTCTATGACTGAACTTTAAATTTCTGCTAAAGAGATCATGTGGATCCCAAGATATTTTTGTAGGTTAAACCAGTTAACCGTACATTTTTCATTTCTTTGAGAGAGAGAGAAAATGGGGGGAAGGGGGAGACTGGTCTCCCTAGTAGCTTAACTCTCTGGTCTGGTCTAGAATTTACAAGGTTATCAGACTGGCCTGGAATGTGCCATAATGCTCCTGTCTCTATCTCCTAAGTGCCATTTAACATGATAAAAAGAACTACATGTAGTTGCTCCCCCCAAAGAAAGAAAGAGAGAAAGAGAGAAAGAGAGAAAGAAAAAAGGGGGAAGGAAAAGAAGAGAGGAAAACACAAGCCTGTATGTCTAGTACTCAGTATCCAGCAGAAGGCAGGACAGTCAGGAGTTCAAGACCATCCATTCTACATAGTAATCTTGAAAACTGGGTGTAGTGGTACATACTTATTAATCTAGAAAAAGGAGGATGTTCAAGGCCAACCTGAGATGATTGAGACTTGTCACAAAAGCAAAACGTGGGAAGCTTGAGACTACCCTAAATTACAAGGCTGTCTCAAAAAATACCAAAAAGAGAGCCAGAATGAGAGAGAACAAGCAATTTGTACAGTTTGGGCCTTATAGTCTAGCCATTAGGTATACACCCTGGACAGAGCCATAGACAGGAGATCTGAATTGACTGTTAACCTAATCCAGTTTCTGTTCCTCTTTGTTCTTTTAACTTGTGTTTGTTGTGTGTGAATGTATTTGTGGGTCTATGTGGAGGCCTGAGGTCCCTGTGTTGTTGTTTTTGAGATAGGGCTCTTATTATGGCCTGGGCTTGTTGCTGACTAGGCTAGCTGGCCAGCCAACCTCAATGATCTATCTGTCTCTGGCTTCTTCAGCATAAGGATAATCACACCCAGCTTTCTGCATAGGTGCGTTAGAAATGGAACAAAGGTCTCCATGCTTACTTACCTGGCAAGCACTTTACTGAGATGTAGCATGAATCTTAAAGAGTCTTTATTAATAAAAACAAGCCTGAAGCCAGGTACTGGGGTCAACACTGGAAGATCAGAGAGACAGAACAAGCCACAGTTAACCTCACCTGGCCAACTTCTCAGCTGATCTTGTTTCCTAAGACTGGAAGCCTCTGTGTCCTCATATCCGAATGGCTCTCAGCTGAACTGTGCTGCTCAAAACCTAAAAGCTTAACCAGCCAAATGCTTCTAGTTCCTGGTCCTCACACCTTATATACCTTTCTGCCTTCTACCATTACTCCCTGGGATTAAAGGCTCACTTTCTGGGATTAAAGGCGTGAGTCACCATGCTTGGCTATATCCTTGAACAGATGGATTTCTGCCTCTGGAATGCTAGGATTAAAAGCGTGTGCTACCACTGCCTAACTTCTGTGTTTAATATTGTGGCTGTTCTGTCTCTGACCCCAGATAAGTTTGTTAGGGTGCACAATATTTTGGGGAACACAATACCACACTGACTATCATCCCAACTCCCTATGCACCTATTACACAAGTATTTTGCTTGGCTTAGGATAAAGCCTAGACTTTATAAATGCATACTGTCCATCAATACTGTTCACAAACACAAAGCCAGCTTTACATGAGACTGAAACTGAAGAAATAATAGTTTTTTTTTTAATGCTAGAGGAAAAAAAGTTGGTTGTGTATTGTATTTATGGCATCAGTGTGCTAATCTTTAGCATGTCATTACCTTAAGTAACTTTGAAGGCCAATTCCAGACTGAATATATTACACTACAACTTTTACCACCTGTTATTTTTAAGAGGTGGGAAAGGACAAGAGATACTAGAGGGGGAAAAAAATTGCCAGCCTCTTTCTGAGATTGATTTCAAATGCCAACATTCTCAATCCAAGCACATATGAATAAGCAAAAGGAGAAATGCCTTATGGCATGCTCTGTCTAAAACAGACATTCCACCAGATGTTTGGGAATCTGCAGAGGGTGGAACTGATCTGCTCTAATGTGGTGTATACAAATGTGTAGTCACTTTGTGTGATGATTCCCCCACCACACAACTGCCAATTTTCTGTCCTCCTACTCAGTGGTATGTATGCACTTGAGATACTACAAAAATCTTGTTAAAAACTCATCAAGAGAACAGAATTAATATAAATTCAAAGAGTAAAAATAATACATATACGAGTGCTAAAAGATATGTTTTAAATTTCATTGCATAAGGACGTTAGTTTCACCGAAACTATCATTCCACAATATTTTAAAACAACTTCACAGTATATTTAGGTATTTGTTCATCTCTGTTATTAAATTCTAATCATTCTTCCTTAAGACAGACACTTAAAATCTCAGCAATGAAGCCAGGCAGAGGCAAAAGAATTTGGAGTTCAAGGTCATCTTCCTATATAGGGACTCTAAGGCTAGCCTGGGTTACAGGAGACCCCGTGTGTAAACAAACCAACAAACACAATAACCCCAAAGCAAGCAAACAAACAATACACTAGTAGAAAATAGTTTATAGCTCACAGCATTTAATTCTCTTCTGGACTTGAAAGAAATTAAGTTTACTAAAGACAAAACAAAAAAACTAAGAGATTAGGGATTTCTGCTATTTCTTTGAGGTAATGGCTTGTCTTCCTAAAACAGCATGCTTAGTTTGATTATGTCCAAAAGTAGACTCAGGCAGGAATAAAATCTTTACTTATAGCAGCTTTCTTTTATTTTAGAATGTCACAAACTTTCAGGAGACATCTTTGTCCATAATAAACACAAAAATATAATCACAAACTTATTGGGGAAAAAAAAAACCCAATCTCCTGCTTTGGGATCAGCAATAAATTTTGATTATCCAAATCTGCCTTGTTCTCTCTTAATCAACTTAACAACAACAACAACAAATATACATAAATTGCCAGACTGTGGCAAGTAGCCATAGGATTTTCTTTAGCTGTGTTGATGCATACCTATAAACCCAGTATTAGGTTTGAGTCCAGTCTGGATTGAACAGAGTGCCATGACAAACAATAAAGCAAATTTGTCTATTTTAAAATTGAGTCAGTAACGCTGATATGGACACTAGCCTTAATTCAGTATTCCTCCTAATAATGATGAAACTGCAAACCTGGGCTCATTATAACTAACTGTATTCCTAAACAACTGGCCCTGTACTATATGCAGATCAAGTGCTGAAACAGGACAGCTGGAGGAGAATATGGAACATGATATAAGACACCCTGAACAGCAAACGGCATCTGAACTATGGTGGGTAGGTAGCCCTGTCTGGAAATGGCAAAGGCAACTTTAAGAGTTCACTGGGGAGCAATAGTGGCGCACGCCTTTAATCCCAGCACTGGGAAGGCAGAGCCAGGCAGATCTCAGTGAGTTCGAGGCCAGCCTGGTCTACAGAGCGAGTTTCAGGACAGCCAGGACTACACAGAGAAACCCTGTCTTGAAAAACCAAAAAAGAAAAAGAAAAAAAAAAAGAGCTCCCTGGGGACTATAAAAGCCAGAAGGTCAAGGGTCAGGGACTTTGCTGTGAGACTGTGTCTTTTATGACTTCAGAAGCAATACCCACAAAGTCTCACAAATATGACTGCCCAAAAGTGAGCTGAATAAGGAGGACACCAACAAACACGTCAAACTGGACAGGGAAAAGCCCATAAGGACTTAACCCTACACAAAGGACTACAGGCAACTGAGTAAAGCTGGGAGTGGGTGAGGTGGTCCTCCCTCAGGAAAGGCACATCAATTGGTTGTTCAGTACCAAATGGACAGCCCTGAAAACTACATTATATGGACTCAACTGGTATATTTAGGACTATGTATGTATGTAAAAATACATATATGCATGCAATAAAAATTGATTTAAAAGATCTGGAGAGATGGCTCAGAGGTTAAGAGCACTGGCTGTTCTTCCAGAGGACCTGAGTTCAATTCCCAGCAATCACATGGTGGCTCACTGCCATCTGTAATGAGATCTGGTGCCCTCTTCTGGTGAGCAGGCATACATAGAGACAGAATGTTGTATACATAAATAAATGTTTAAAAAAATTTTACTAAAAAAAAAAAAAAAAGGCCATGATTTTGAAGGAGAGCAGGGAGGGCTGTACGGGAGGGTTTAAAGGGAAGAAAGGGAAGGGAGAAGTGTTGTAATTAAATTACAATCTCAATTATACAATATGGTAAAGAACCTATGTAGAATGCTTCCAAAGAATAATGGGTTTTAACAGAGAGGAACATTAAAAGCCCCACAAACTTAAAAGACTCCAGAAGTGATTCTAATATGTGGCCTAAGTTGAGAAATCTAAGCACTAAGAGACCTCTGTAGCCTGAACAATAATCTATCCAAGCCACGTTACTTTGGCTGGTGCAATGTAAACCTGTGCCATGTGTCTCCTTTCTATAGCCTTCTGTTGCTTTCACTGACATTTAATTCAGAGTACTTCTAATTCAGAGCACTTCTAAGTCCCCGAATAATGAACAAACCATCCAGAAACACCAACTCTGAGCTGAGCGCACTGGGTACCAGTTTATGAAAACCTTGTTTAAAGAGTCTATTACCAAACAAAAATAGAACCGGGAGAGGAAAATTCATCAAAGCATAATCCAGTATTTGTCACGAGGGCCAAAACTCAATTGTCTTAAGTTTAAAAGCAATTAGTGTTTTCCCAGGGACACAGTTTAATTGTACTCTCCTAGTAGACAACGAACACTTCAAACTGAAGAATGACCTGCTTAAGACCTGACTTTTTCCCCCCTGAAGCTAGAGAAAAGTTGACAAAAAGAAGTATCCTGATAATCATTCTTCTCTACTATTTAGGCTACTTGTGCTAATCCCTCAAAAGGCCAGTGAGAAAGCTCAGCGCTAAAGGCACTGGGTGTCCAAGCCTGTGACCTGAATCTGACCCCTGGAACCAGTATGAAGGTGGAAGGGAAGTTGCCCTCTCACTTTCACTGTGCACTGTGGCATGCACACCAACACACACACACACAATATTTTTTTAAAGGCTTGTGCTATGTTCATTTCAAACAGAAGGAAGAAAGTTCAGGAGTTACTTAAATACAAAAAAACTGGTTCTAAAGGAAATGGCTAAGCAAGAGATGTGATTCTTCCAAATGACCTTTACCAAAGAGTCCAAAACACTGTTAAGTGAACTAATCAACCAAATATCAACCTAAACCTCAATAGCTCTAAATCTTCTGGATCTCTCTCTCAAGTCTTGGAAATTAGTAGGTGTTACAGTATTATACTAGCTATCATAAAATGATACCTGCTATGTATTTCAAGCAATAAATTTTCAAGGGCGCTAGGGATAACCTTTCTTCTTAATTTGATAACAAACTTCTATCTCTGTAGCTCACAGCTAGGAATAATACATTAAAAACAGGTCTTCTGTCTGTTTGTTTGTTTGTTTGTTTGTTGATAAAAGGTCTTGCTATGTTGCCCAATTTGGTCTACAACTACTCCTGGAGCTCAAGTGATCCTCCTGCCTCAGACGACTCCGTGTACATACAACTGTGGAGATAATTTCTGAATAGTTAACAGCATCTGAGTATTTAAGCTTCCGTATCTGTTTAACCGTCGCAGTAACTCTAAGAGGTGAGTGCTTACATTACAGCTGAGGAAGGGCAAGCTTGAAAAAGTATTGAGTTTTTCTTCTGATCTCAAGGTTCCAAACCCTAAGCTGGTGAGATGGCTTAGGATAGAAACCCTGCCTGACCTGAGTTCAATCCCTAGGAATCACAGGGTAGGAGAGGATCAACTCTTGCAAATTGTTTTTTGACCACTACATGTGCACTATAGTACACATAAACACACACCCAAATAAAATAAAAGTGAAAATGTTTTGAAGTTCCAAACCCTTAGATAATCCCCCCAATTTGGGGCACCTCAATTTGTCATGAAGAGAAAAGATAATATGTACAGCAAAGAGAAAAAAGAACTATTACATATATGGCCCAAGGTTACGTGCATGCGTGCGTGCGTGTAGTGGCGGGGGTGGGTGGTGGGTGGTGTGGGTGTGGGTGTAGAGGTAGGGGGTGTAGGGGTGGGGAAATGGGGGCTGGGAGTTCGAGTCAGGGTTTCTCTGTAGCCAGAGCTACAAATCTGGCTGTACTGGAACTCACTCTAGACTAGGCTGGCTTTGGACTCATAGAGATCCATATGCCTCTGCCTCTTCCTCCCAACTGCTAGGATTAAAGGTATGTGCCACCACCACACGGCTCCAGGGCTACTTTTTGCTCTTTGAAGTTCTTGGTATGGGCTGGAAAGATGGCTCAGCGGTTAAGAGCATTGACTGCTGTTCCTAGAGGACTGGAGTTCAATTCCCAGCACCCACATGGCAGTTAATAACTGTCTACAGCTATATAGTTCCAGGGGATCTGACACCCATGGCAAAATACCAATGCACATAAAGAGATAAAAATAAATAAATTAGTCGGGCAGTGGTGGTGGTGCACGCCTTTAATCCCAGCACTCGGGAGGCAGAGACAGGCAGATCTCTGTGAGTTCGAGGCCAACCTGGGCTACACAGTAAGATCTAGGAAAGGCGCAAAGCTACACAGAGAAACCCTGTTTTGAAAAACAATAAATAAATAAATAAATAAATAAATAAATAAATAGTTCTTGGTAAATTTCATTTTCACTTACATTTTTAATACTTATTTTTATATGTATGGGTGTTTCTGTCTGTATGTATGTTTGGCAAGTATGTGCGCACAGTGCTCACGGAGTTCAGAAAAAGGTGCCTAATTCTATGGAATTGGAGTTACAGATGGTTGTGAGCCATCATTTGAGTACTGGAAACTGAACCTGGATCCTCTGCAAGAGCAGCAAGTGCTCTTAACTGCTAAGCTTTAACTCTCTAGCCCCCTTAAGCATAACTTTGTCCTATAAATAGAAAATTTCAAAATGCTCTAAATTACCCTCCCTAATTCTCTTCCAGAATTCTGTTCTCTATCTCACATGAACTTTGCCTCTTAATGGGACAGAGCTAAAGTCTAAGGCAACATAAGCACTGACACTAATATCATCTAGGATGAGTAACTTCAGGGAAAAGCATTTGATACAAATGTCTCCTCAGACAGCCAAGGACATTTCTTATGTGGGTGCTCTCATCCATGACTAAACTGTATCAAGAGAAATATACTTTAAAATATTAACATGGACTGGCACCTTCCTGGTGCTAATTCTTCCAAGCCCACTCCAATGGTACAACTGGGAAATTAACTGAAGAGGAAAGCAATCTTCCCTCCACTCTCTACTTCAGACACTCCTCCTCCATAGCACTGCCGTGTAAAGAATCATTCTATACAAATACAGATAAAACATGCTCTCACACACAAATAACTCTCAGCAGGATCCAAAAATCAAAGCCTAACCCCATGGTTTTTAAGTGAACAAGTCCAATTTCCTTCTTTGTATCTCTTGACACACGCTGGCGAGAAGCTGTCTGGATTTTTTTATGCCTTGTTCCTGCACCAGAAGGCTCTGCACTGCAGGTCAGAGGATGATAAGGAAATGAACAGTGTAATTTCCAAGGCCTCTGAACACAGCCCTGTCAGCAGCTCTGGAGGCAGGTTACTCAAGCATGGCTTGAAGAGTGCAAACCACAGAGAGGAGGGCTCAGGCAGTCAGCAGTGGCAGCTCTCAGCTGTGTGTGTTATTGCCACCTCTAGCCTGAAAGCACAGGCCCTGCTGCCTCCCTGGATAAGCCCTGCTGGTAAAAGCTCTTGTACCCAAAAGGCAAAAATACAAATTCACACCAGGGAAGGAAAATTAAGGACCAAGACTTAGATTTTATTTTTCCTTGCACGCGTATGTAGCAACAAAAGCACTGTTCTTCCATGCTCTGCCATGAGACAGTATATCCTGGCAGACACATAGCAACATCCATCCAACATACCCAACACCACTCCAGGGATTTGGCCAAAAAGAAATGCAATTCACATGAAATCTGAAATGCAATGAGGCTACTTCAATACCTCTGAAACCTATTTTTAGTCTTTTGAGGCTGTAGAACATAGCACCAGCATGCAAATTTCCCAGCCCAGGTTTGGAACTACTTCTGGGCATAGTGCTGAAAAGTCTTGGCCAATATGTTTATCTGTTCCTGTTGGGCTTCCTGTGCAGTGGACTGTTGTTATATTTCAGACCATTATTGCCCAGGACAGACTGACATATACTTCAACTTAAATCATTTTTTTCCCTAACAGTTACTGAATGCTGCCTATGTGTTACATTCTAAGTATACCATTCTAAGTGTTTTCTCTGAGTCAACTAATGTAATTTTTTGTTCTGTAAACAAGATTTTGCTATGTAGCCCTAGCTATCCTAGGATTTCCTATGGGGACCATGCTGACCTTGAACACATACAGATCTGCTGCCTCTGCCTCCCCAGTGCTGGGATTAAAGATGTGTGCCATGAGGCCCAACAGCTAATTATCTTGCAATAACCTATGTGCATATTCTTATTTTCCACGTGATAGCTGGCGCAGAACAGTTAAGTACCTTGCTCAAGATTCGGAAGTAAGAGCTGAGATACAAACTCCAGCAGTCAGGCTACAGAGCACATTCTTCAAATAAGAAAAAAAATTAGAAAGGGAGGAGTGTGAGTGTGTCTGTGTGTGCACACATGCATTTATCATGGTTTAGGTGTTAAGATGAGAGGACAATTTGAAAGTCAGTTCTCTTCTACCATGTGAGCTCTGAGAATCAAACTCAGGTCACTGGACTTGGCAGGGACCCTTAACCTTTCCAGCTCCAGAGTATACTTACTCTTAATCATAAAATCATACATAAAACAATGTGAAATTTACATTGAAGCTGGTTTTGAAATTAGAAATGGCTTCCAATATGTACCTCACAAAGAAAATGTACAATGGTTCACAAAAGCTCTTTAATGTATACTGCAATTAATTGGACAGACTTGAAAGTGAAGATTTCTGGGTCCTTATCCAAAAAACTAGGCAATAGATCTGGTGTAAGGTCAACAATTTACACTTAAAAAACAAAGCCAAACCCCTGTTGTGTGTGTGTGTGTGTGTGCATGTGATGTGATAGGTACCCATGACTGTCGGCACACCACAGAACAAATACAGAGGTTAAAGGATAACTTCTGGAGCCAGTTCTCTTCTTCCACTGTAGGTTCTGAGGCAGCAGGGGTGTGGGGTCAGGGGTGGGTTTGAACTCAGGTAGTGAGGCTATCCTGACAATAAATTTAACTGCTAGGCCATTTTTGCCAGCCCAACATCTTACATTTTGAAAGCCATACTTACTTAGGTTTTATGTGTATACTTTTAGAAGCTCTACTTCAATTGGTAAACTGTTAGCTCTAAGAAAGGAGGGACCATCTCTGCTTTACATATCAATAGATATATTCCATCCCTAAGTGTGGTAGCTAGAATCTAAGACATAGTCATTTAATACATGAAGGGAAGGAACAATGGGATCCAACAGCTTATCTTCTCTCTATAAAATAAAATTATTGCCAGGCAGTGGTGGCACTTACTTTTAATTCCAGCACTTTGACTTGATCTCTAAGTTCGAGGCCAACCTAGTCTACAGAGTAAGTTCAAGGACAGTCAGGACTACACAGAGAAACCCTGTCTCGAAAAACAACAACAGTACTATCTGGGCCAGTGAAGATGGTTCAGCAAGTCAAGAAAGATTATCTGCTTTAAGCCTGATGACCTGAGTTTGATCCTGGGACCCACATGGTGAAAGGAGAGCACTGACTCCTATAGCTTGTACTCTGACCTCCATCTATGCCCCATCCCCCCAAAACAAGTAAATAAATATGTAATAAAACCCAAACAATTAATATTCATAATATCCTCGACAATCTGCCTAACAGTGAAGTGTTCCAGTAAGCAGCACTGGATAGGGTCATCTGCTGATGTAACTGCCAAACAGGAAAGGAGCTAGCACTAGATGAAGAACTGTATGAATCACATATAACTCCTAGTTACACAGGATGCGTAAATTCTAAAGTCTACATAACATAGGATCATTATAGCTTGAAGCACTAGAAGAAGAGAATTTGAAGTTTCCAACACAAAGAAATGGTGTTTAAGAAGATAGAAATGCTAATTATCCTTACTTGGGTATTATACATTGTATAAATATATCAAATTAACACTGTACTCCTTAAGATATGCAATTAATGTATGTCAACTAAAAAAAGGACCTGGCAGAGCCTCAATGACTTCGGTGAAATTTTGGCTGAAAGAAATATTTTGGCATATACATATCTTAAGGAGTCAAGTTCAAAAAAGCAGTTTAAAAGCAATTATCCCTCTCCTATAAAAGACATTATTCCCTATCTTATCTATGAATGGTCATTCTTTTTTTCCTCCATTTGTGTGTCCATGTATGTGTGCGTGCGTGTAAGTCAGAAGACAATCCTGGGAGTTATCCTCAGGAACGCTGTTCACCTCCTTTAAAACAGGGTTTCTCATTGGCCTAGCATGCACCAATATGTCTAGACCAGGTAGCCAGTGAGCCCCAGGGATCTGCCTATCTCTACTCCTTAGCACTGGGGTTTCAAGTGTGCTCTGGTAGTGTGACTTTTTACATGGGCTTTGGGGATCAAACTCAGGTCCTTGTGCTTTTGAGGTAAGCAGACTTTGCAGACTGAACCATACCCACTCCTCTATAAATGCTAACTCTTTACAAATATCACCACCTATTTAAGAACCCTAAACTCAAAGATGTTTTGTTGTCCAATGGTGGTGGTGAATGCCTTTTAATTGGAAGGCAGAGCAGAGGCAGGTAGCTCTCTGAACTTGAGGTCTACAGAGTGAATTCCAGGACAGCTGGGGCTACAGAGAAACTCTATCTTGAAAAACAAAACAACAACAAAAGATGTTTTGTTTACTGAGTGTCTATGATGTTAAAGTCACTGTAAAAACCAAGTAGGAGCATTTATGGGGTACCTTGAAAGTTACAATCCAATTTTTAAGCTTTTAATATGGGTCAGTAAAGAATTCCTGCGACAACTACAGATTCATTAAGAAAACTAGAGTAAGCTGGGCGGTGGTGGTGCAATCCTTTAATCTCAGCATTTGGGAGGCAGAGGCAGGTGGATGTCTTGAATTCAAGGCCAGCTTGGTCTACAAAGCCAGTTCCATAACAGCCAGGGTTACACAGAGAAACCCTGCCTTGATAAAAAAGAAAAGAAAGGAAAGAAAAGAAACCTAGAGAAATACAAACCATACAATTTGGTGTTCCAAAGGCTGGAAAGATGGTTCAGTGGTAAAAGTGCTGGCTGTAAAAGCGCAAGGACCTGGTTTGTATCTTGGCACCCTTGCAGGGCAGGGAACAAGCCAGGTATGGCTGTGTGTGTGTGTGTGTGTGTGTGTGTGTGTGTGTGTGTTGCACACACCTGCAACCTCAGAGCTATGGAGTGAAGGAGAGAGACGGACTGACAGGGCTGCTGACTGTCAGGCTACCTCTAGGTTCACTGAGAGACCCTGTCTCAAGGGAATAAAGCAGAGTACTAGAGCAGGGCACCTGGCCTTCAAGTTTCTGCACAAGCGCGCGCGCGCGTGCGCATGCATATACACACACACACACACACAGAAACACACACACACAGACACACACATACAGACACACACACAGAAACACAGACACACACATACACAGACACACACAGACACACACACACAGACACACACACACAGAGAAACACAGACACACACACACAGACACACACACACTCCCCACCCCCCATGGTGCTCACCAAAACAAACCTGGCTTTAAACAGATGTGGTATGATAGCTCACACCTGTAATCCCCACACTCAGGAGACCAAGGAAGAAGGATTGCTGTGAATTTGAGATAGCCTGGGGTACAAAGTGAATTCAAGGCTCACTAGGCACAAAGATCCAGACTCAAAAGAAAAAAACAGACAAAATCTCCCAAACAGCAATTTAAAAAAAAAAAAAAAAAAAAAAAAGCTTCTTCCATGCTAGGCCTTGTCCCAATCTGAGAGCCTGGGAAAGTCACATGACCTCTCTTAGTCTTAGCTTCCTGTCTTCAAAATGGGGAAATTGGACAAGATAATCTTTCTCTGGGCTCTCCTTGAATTACAACACTCATAAGGCAAACAAGAGCTGATGAATAAAAATAAGTTATGCTTGCAGTTAGACAATGCAAGCTGGGCCCACTTACGAATCAGCTTTGTCTTTTTTCAGTGAAGGAAAAGGCTTTAGGACATTTGGCTTCAGGAAACAAGGCTGGCTGCTATACTGTCAAGAACAGAAAAGAACAGCAAGTTAGGAGGAAGGCATTAGGAAAGCCTTGGATCAGAAAGAATAAGAGACCTGACCTAGGTTGGGCAATGAAGGATTGCAACATAAAAGCAATGAGCTGGAAGGCATAAACTAGAATGGGAAACAAAGGGCAAAGGTTGGTGAACACACTTAAGATAGAACCCAAAATCTGAAGGCACAAAAGCTAACAGCACCCTTAACTGTTTCTCTTGTTTTCTAAACTAATGAGGAAAGTGGTAAATGAGCAAAGCATTTTGAAAGTGACAGAAGCTGATACCCAAACATTGCCAAAGCAGAGTGTAAAATAAAAAGCAACTGCTAAGGAAAAGGAAGATTGGGATTGCAAAATTCTAGACCCTAACCACTAGAGCTGACTTGAAGAAAATTTTAAATTAATGCCTCATCTGAAACTCCTGAACATACGCCCTGACAGTCAGCACAGATAGATCACTTCTGTCGCGTTTGTGAATTCCTTTTCTCTTGCCTGTCAGAGTGTGGACAAAAGCAGTGAGCTCAGGATACTCAGACAGGCGTCCTGCCTCCTCCTCCTCCTCCTCCTTCTCCCACCTCTCCTTCCATCCTTAACCTAACAACCTATCAATCAAGTCAAAAGCAAGGAAGCAGGCAGGAGCCAGGGGCTCCACATGTTTATTCCTCGACATTCCCTCCCCCATCTCTTCAGGAGTGTTCAACAATTCAGGGCAGCAATGGCTGCTAAGAGCCATCTCAGTCTCTCCAGTAAACTCTGCCAGGAAGATGTGGTGGAGCAAACATTAGATTCCCTGAGGGGAAGACACAGCCTCTCAGAACAGAAAATTCCTCAGTCACAATGCCAGACACTTATCTTCATAGAGAAAGCCCTGGGGTAGGTAATTTGAATATTCAACCCCTGATTAGCTAGTACTCAACAGGGGACAATTCTAACTAGTACCTCAGACTGGATCCTACTTGGAAAAGGGGGCAATTGGGGCTGGAGAGATAGCTCAGGGGTTAAGAGCATTTGCTGTTGTTGCAAAGAACCCAATTTCAGTTCCCAGAATCCACAGGGTGGCTAACAATTATCTATAATTCCAGTTCCAGAGAATTCATACCTCTTCTGGCCTCTCAGGGTGCTGAATACATGTACACAGACAAAACAGGCAAATTCAGGCAAACACCCATATACATAAAATAAAAATAAATAAATCTTGAAGGGAAAAAAAGACAGCAGAGGATGTGATGCCTTAGTCAAGATATCTTCCACATTTAGAGTTTCTCCTCTTCATGATAGCTCCCAGCTTGATTACATCACACATGTTTTGCTGTTTGGATTCTGTTGATTGTCCTTACAAAAAGTAACATTCCAAACCAGTTATATCAGAGGCAAGCCCATATTTCAGGGGGAAAAAATCTTGAAGAGGTTTCAAAGACTGTTTGCAAATTAAACTACAGCACTGATCAACCCTCCCTGAGCAGCTATTGTATGCAACACCCTGGGGTTCCAAGTTCTCAAAAGCTGATGCCCCCTGCAAAGCTCTCTGCTCTTTTTTTATCTACCTCTCCCTACCTTTGTGTTCAGAATCCAAGGCCCTGTGCATTCTGGCCAACAACCACTGCCCACTGAGCTACAACCCCAGACCCTGTCCTTTCTTTCACTTTGACTCCTCCCTTCTTTCCATTCCAGAAATGCTTTGTCCTTGCAGAGTGTGTTCATCTCCTAGCAACTTCCAAACATTTACTTAAATATTGTACTAACCAAAGACAATACAATAAAGCACCTTTGAGTAAGTGTGTCCAAACGGGGTTCCCGAGTACAAGGTAAGGATTTTTAGAAAACAGATTCAGCCTCAGCGGTTTATGTTAGTCATCTCAGCATGGCAGAGGCAGAGGAAGGAGGACTACCTCAAATTCAAAAACAGCCTGTCTAGCCGTGTGTGTGTGTGTGTGTGTGTGTGTGTGTGTGTGTGTGTGTGGTGGTGTACACCTTTAGTTCCAGCACTCTGGGGGCAGAGGCGGGCAGATCTCTCTCTGAGTTTGAGGCCAGCTTGGTTTACAAAGCAAGTTCCAGGACAGCCAGAGCAGGGCAACACAGAGAAACCCAGGGAGGTAGAAAAAATAGAGAGAGAGAGAGAGAGAGAGAGAGAGAGAGAGAGAGAGAGAGAGAGAGAGTCAACCAACCAAAAAAAGAACAGCTTGGTCTACATAGTAAGTTCCAGGCAAGACGTGGCTGCATAAGATCTGTACCAAAAGAAAAATCACAAACAAACAAACAAAAAAAAAGTAAACTTGTGCTTATGGTAACACTGGACTGTACAAAAAATTGTATGCTTCTCAAAATACTTCCCAGAAATTATTTTCTCCCAAAATATGAATCACTATCATTTTCCCTTTTATCTCTCATTTGACTGCCCCATTCTTAGTCTACCAGGGAGGTAAAGCTTACATCAAGTTACATTAAGGAGTAAAACTCGAGAGCACCAAGATATAACAGCTAAAGGTACAGTATCTTTCAGGCCATTTAGCTTAAAGATGGTCACCTAAACATTCTATGCACCTCTAAAAGAAAACAGATTCCATTTCTTCCTTAAAGAAAATCATGAACAAAGCTAAGCAATATTAATCCTTTCACCCACAGACCGAAACTGAATTTAGAAGATTCCAACACAAGTACTTTAAACGACGAGGAGGAGATGAAGACCACCCTCAGCAGCACCTTTCCACACAGGAGGACAATGATCGTGAACATGGATACATGGAGGGGACTTCCTGAAGCCAGATGTAGAGAACAGTCTAATAGGCCTGGAACAGTAGCAAGAACTCCTGGTACTCCCAGGCCTCTTTAAAACAGCATTATCCATCTGCACCCCAGAGAAAATGACAAATCACAGCCAGCACAGGATGAACCATGCCAATAACCAGCTGGAACTTGACTCTGCTGAGGTGGACTGCAGCATCTGCCACCCAAACACAGGCAGCCTCTCTGGCAGCTGCCACTGGCAAAAGGGAATCAACCATTGTGTTATGTAACTGGAAGAAATTCACAGCCCTGTTACCACAAGTGCCCAGATGTTGCTAAAAGACATCTACAGATGTGCCAAAGACAAAGACCAAAATACCTAGAGCAAAAAAAGCACAAGCTACCACTAAAATCGAGGCAATAAGAGGGCACCACCACCCAAATACATATATCCAGCCTTTATTTATTAACACTTACATATGGAAATAGGTATTCCCTGCTGCAGCTGATGTAATTACAGAGAAATCAATTTATGCCGCATCTGCTGCGATCAGCTGAATGCATAGGGTGAGCAGAGCAAAGCAGAAAATCAAGCGCCAAAGAACAGCTCATCAACAGGCCAGCTGCTTTGTAGGAAACTGTAGGCTGCTCAAGTTTGAGGCAGCCTGAGGTGACCCTAGACTGGAAACTATTCTACTATAGCCCTGCAAGCTTCATTTCCTGAAACATCAACTAAGATCACTTTCCTGGAGGGAGGGACTGGTCCTAATGCCTCCTGGGGCTGCAGGCACCTATGCTTCCAAGTCAAGCAGAAGGGAGGTATCATTAAACTATTTGGCAGCAATAAAACCACCAGGAGACTTTGATTTCCGATGGTTGCAGGAGATAACTGGCAGACAGCAATACTTTCAGGGGCCAAAGAATTTCTAGGCCAAACTTCTAAAGCTACCAGAGTAACTCCTAAGGCTGGATTAATGCTGATAGTAGACTCAGTGCACCCTGCCCCTTGTTTACTAGACTGGTATCTATAGCACTTTGTTTTTTGGTAGCTACCAATAGAACATTTAGCAGATATGCCATGACAATTAACTCTCTGTACTGCCAGAGACCCAGCAGTACCATTTATCCCACTAAGAACATCATTCAAGGGGCTGGAGAGATGGCCAAGCAGTTAAGAGCACTGTCTGTTCTTCCAGAGAACGGGGTTCAATTCCCAGCACCCACATGGAAGCTTACAACTGTCTGTGACTGCAGTTCCAGGGGATCTGATGCCAATGTAAGTAAAGTTAAATAAAAAAAAAAAAAAATCAGCTTAAACATGTAACCAAAAGTCTATTACATTTATCAACTATTATGATTCTGATAATAAAATTCCAGTCAAGCAAGAAATCACACAAAGATTTAACGTCAGCCTCTAACAACAAGTGTCTGACATGTGACAATAACAAGGTGTGAGAAAATTCTACCAAGTAGCTGACCCCCAAACAGAAATCCTATTCCAAGAGGTCTGAGCCTGCTGCAAATGACTCTGTAGGGAATCCTTTAATTTGGAACAAGAGCACATTATCATTACCAGCTGCTCTGACCTTGTAATTGGTCATTACCCACACACTAATGAGCCTCCCACAGAGTGCACACAACACTTGGCAGTTAGTCCAGGGCAGTTCTGACAAGCAGTGGGCAGCCAGACCTGGCCACCTCTTACCTTTTCAGACTTGACTTTCTTTAGTGGCCGACACTCATTCTCCCCTTCCTCTGGCTCCGGCTTAGTTCCCAAAGGATTGAGCGCTGCCCCAGGTTCAATAGCTATACTCCCAAGTGGTTCCACGGCTCCTGTATCCATCCCTGCACTTCCATCATACTGACCACCCCGTCCTCCCAAGGGCACTGGCTGGAGGACCCCAGGATCCTTTTCCGAACAAGTCCCCACACCTTCACTCCTCTCCTTCTTGCTCTTAGATGAGCTGTTCTCCTTCTCCTTTTTGGAGCCAGCCACACTGCGCGACGCCTTAGCAGCCTTCTCCGAGCCCTTGGGGCCCAGAGCAGCAGCCAGGCCTCCTGTGTTGGTGCCCTCTCCAGAGCGACCCTGCGCATCTTTCTTGTTTGCTGCTCCCTCACTTGGAGAGAACAAGGAAGTCCCTGGAGTGGGCTTGCTTGTGTCTTTGCCACTCTTATTCCTTTTGGATTTTGATTTGCCTTCCTTTCCTTGAGGACCTGGCACTGGGGTCACAAACTTGATGTTGTCTGGTAGTGTGGCCACAGCATTGGGAGCTGGTATCCCCACCTCCTTCGAGGCTGACATTTCCAGTTTCTGCTGGTCCTTTTCCAGATCGGCGTCCAGGTCAATGATGAGATTCCCTACTCCAATGTCCCATTCATCCCCACTGTCGTATGTCTCAACCGGGTTCGCATCCACTCCTTTCCCTCCGGAGGCTCCACTGCTCAAGGACATCTTAGAGTCAACGTCCCACCTCAAGATTCAAGGCTCTTCCTTGCCCCCAGCTTTCCTATTTTCAGCTTCAGCTATGTTCTCAGATCTGTCTCCTTGGTCAGTGCATGTCCAGTGGACACCATCATTGCTGGAAAAAAAAAATTTAAAAAGCTATTAAAGAAAACAATACAGGCAAGGAAATAGCCTGAAATAAACTCCCATACAAAACAGACCCTTTCTGTGTGGCTCTCATACAAGTTCAGCTGTATTTCCACCCATGCCACACTTGACCTAGAGAAGGTAATTCCCACTCGACCTCCACAGGGAAGCATACAGTATTTCTAGTTGGCCCTAGACTCTGGCGTTAACTAGTAGACCTACCTCCACAGCTGGCTCCCCCTTCCTGGAGGACTTAACTTCTTTCTGCTCCACTGTCAAACGGCAATTCTGTCTGAATCAGTACAGGCCCCAGCACATCACAGACTGAAGCTGCCTGCAACAACCCTGCTCACACCCCCTTTCTGCTGGCTGCTTGAATTATCAGTGACTCAGAACATGATCTAGCAAAAGCCTTAACAGCTCTCTACTAATAGGGCCAATTTCTCCTAAAAATAGTATACAGATTCTTTGTCATTGTGGCATTAAAGAAAAAAGCTTTATTATGGTTAAGGAAAAGGAAAAAAAAAAAAAAAGCAGAACTAAGGAAAATGCAAATTCAGTGTGTAACTGCAAACAGAGCAAACAACTCTCTGAGGGGACTCAACCTATGACTTGAGCCCAGAGATGTTACAAAGTCCTAATCAAACTCCAGGTTGGAAATCATGTCTACAAAGCAGGGTTCAATATAGCCTTTCTTGCTAAAATATTTAGAAAGAAAAATGTTTTCCTTGACTCTACTGAAAGCCTATCTCCCAAAAGTCTCCACTTTGTTATAGCAAGATTTGAAGAACTGACTGAAAAACACTAAGGCTTTACCCCACATGGAACAGAGATTGGCTTTAAAAGAATAATTTATGTCTCTCCACTGTCTTCTGGCTTAGGAGACCTAGAGAGAAACATCATCTAGAAAACCCAGCAACCAATGTGCACCATCCAGGTAGAAGTTTATGATAAAGTCAAAAGTTTGTTCTTGCATATTCATCTATGTACTATCTTTCTATATCTGTTTAGAAAAAACAAACAAACTTTTTAACACAATTGTGTATAAAGAGCAAGCCAGTTGTGTTGTGGAGCATCCTGGAAAGTGATTATGTAACAAGTAAATGACTCACACAGGACAAGGCAAGCTGTGACTTGCTACCTAGTCTGTCGTCGTAACAGTGTCTACAAAACTAGGATCCTTAGGCAAAAAAAAAAAAAAAAAAAAAAAAGCCATTCTAGAAGAATAGGGCTGTACCAAGTGAACACATATAAGTAACTGAGATTTTAAGCAAGAAGTAATATATCTTAATATGTAATTTAGCTTTAGATTTGAGAAGTAGACCCATTACCTAAGTAGAAAGTTTATTGTCAACAGTCATCAATTACTACTTATTAGCAAATATTAATTCTACATAAACCTTGCTTCCTATAGGATGAGCTAAAGAGTGGGAAACTAGGATGTAACAGCTAAGAGAAGAAAAGTTATCCCATTAAAGGTAAAGGAAATATAACCCCTGAAGAGTCAGAGAGATATGGATTTTCAAAGTGACCTAAGAATTCTAAAGAAATTTTTAGTGAACTATTTGGAATTTTTAATACTCAAGAAGACTTGGCTTTCAAGAGTAGTATAACAGATATTAATTCATTCACCTGACGTTCTTAAAACTTATTTCCTGTCGGGCAGTGATAACACCCACCTTTAATCCCAGCACTAAGGAGGCAGAGGCAGACAAATTTCTGAGTTTGAGGCCAGCCTGGTCTGCAGAGCTAGTTTTAGGACACCCAGGACTACACAGAGAAACCCTGTCTGGAAAAACCAAATACAAAACCCAACAACAACAACAACAACAAAAGACCCAAAACAAAAAAACTTATTCCCTAGGATGTACCAGGAATTAAACGAATGTTAGGAATATAACAACAAATCAGTGAACAAAGCAATAGAACTAGTATTAAAAGCAATCCTCCTGCAAGGGGCTAAGGGCATTTTTAGGAAAGGGAATGCTAAATTGAATTCCCACTACAGAATATTATTACAACACAGATCTTCCCCAACTGATAATGTATCACCTCTGCAATCTCTTTAATTGTTGCTAGGTTTAACATCTACTCCACATTAATTAAGAGTTTACTCACCATCTCCAGAGCTGTATTATTATTATTATTATTAGTGTACAATTTAGCCACTGAATGACCTCATGTTGTTTTACTCTTGGAAAACCACTATAACTTTCCTTAGATTTAAGAGACTTTTCTCTAGAAACAGGATGGTAATAAAGAGAGAGTGGAGAAGAGAAAAGAAAAGTACAAACATAAAATGACTGGGACTTGCTAACAGTTCTTTCTTCACTATCCTGGCTGACTTGTGTAAGAGCAGGATAAAGTATGCCAATAAGGAAGAAAAGCATTAAGAAGGCAACAGTCTGAAATGAAAAGATGTAACTTAGTTGAAAGGACAAAAGGACATACCACTATGGGAGAGGGTGGTAAAGCTTACACACAAAGAAAGGAAGATGCACGTAAACGAAATTCAGTACCAATTAAAACCAGAGCAATCAAAAAAGCACAAAGATGAATCTATGCAATAAGCATGCAAAGTTATTTTTCCAGAATACAAAGAGAATGAACAATAGAGAGAAAATAATAAAGGAAACAGATGTCATTTAGTACTGCTGAAGAGACTAAAATAAATGGGAGAAAAGTAACCTATCAAAGGCAAAATACAGGAATAACACCTTGAGTAGAACAAAGACCTTGCATGCAGACTGAAAATGGTCACTAAATGTTTAGCAAATTCATTTATTTAGAGACAGAATCTTAAGCACCCCAAGATGGCTTCAAATTCGATATGTAACTGAAGATAGCCTTTAACTCCTGATCCTCATGCCTCTGCCTTCCCATGGCTGGGATGTCAAGCATGTACCACCACACTTCATTTTCTTATTTTGTTTTGTTTTTGAGACTGGATCTGCTTATGTTGCCCAGGCTGACTATGAGCCTCCTGTCCCAGTCTCCAGAACATTTGGAATTTTACAGGCATGTGACCACCATATCTGACTTTATGAAATCAATGGTTTTGAAAAAAGGAAAAAACAGCCAGGCAGTGGTATTTCATGCTTTTAATGCTAGAACTTGGGAGGCAGTGGCAGGCAGATTTCTATGAGTCAGAGCGAATTCCAGGACAGCCAAGGTCACACAGAGAAACCCTGTCTTGAAACAGCCCCCGCCTCCATCCCCGCCCCCCCCCAAAAGACCAGCATGGGTTACAATAGATATATATGGTCTTAAAAATAAACAACAAAAAGGGGATGGGAGAGAAGGGAAAGAAATCTACAGAACTTTGAATAGAAAATGTTAGGTAAGATAATCTTTTACTGGAAGCTGTAACAAAATAAATAAATCTCTATTTTTTTCAAGACAAGGTTTCTCTGTGTAGCCCTGGCTGTCCCTAGAACTGCCCGCCTCTGCCTGGAATTGAAGGGATGCACCACCACACCTGGCTGTAAAAATAAATCCTTTTAAAAATCTTATACTACTGGATCGGTTGGCAAAGCTACTTGAGAGGATGAGGCAGGAAGCTCACAAGTTTGACAACTGCCTGGACTAGAGTTAAGTTCAAGACCAGTTTGTGCATCCTAGTGAGAATCTATCTTTTTTTTTTTTTTTTTTTTTTTTTTTGGTTTTTCGAGACAGGGTTTCTCTTGTGTAGCTTTGCGCCTTTCCTGGAACTCACTTGGTAGCCCAGGCTGGCCTCGAACTCACAGAGATCCGCCTGCCTCTGCCTCCCAAGTGCTGGGATTAAAGGCGTGCGCCACCACCGCAGCACAAAAAAAAAAACACGAGACACCTTACCGCCCGAGCCCGTGCAGGCTGTCGCACAGAGATCTGCTATGCTTAAACAGTAACAAAAACATTTTTTAAGTGGGAAAATAATTTTATTTAATTAATTAATTTATTTTACATACCAACCACAGTTTCCCCTCTCTTCTCTCCTCCCATTCCCTCCCCACATCAAGACATTTTTAAAAAGGAAATCAGTTGGGCCAAATGTTCAGGGTCCTAGTTTCAATCTCAGTGCTGACAAAACAAACAAAAATTATATAAGGTTTTATGTTAAGTTGTTTTTAATGTTTCAAAACAGTTTGCTTTCATTTTTTAAAAGATTTATTTATGTATATTGATGTTTTGCCTGTGTGTGTGTGCACACATGCGCATGCACGGCGCCAAATGCATGCAGTGCACACAGAGGCCAGAAGAGGGCACTGGATTCCCTGAAACTGGCACTATGGATGTTTGTGGGTATTGAGAACTGAATCTGGGTCCTCTACAAGAGTACCAAGTATTCTTAACCACTGAGCCTTCTCTATAGCCCTGTTTTCAATTATTTAAGAATACACACATATACATATACATACATATCTATCTATCTTGTCAGAAATTACATAGAACACTAAAATCAGTTCCATAAATGTAAACAATTCTTATAAATACAAATACTATATTATATAATTTGAAGAAAGATTCCATATAAATACTAAAAGTTATCTTTACCTATTAAAAAGTTATTTTTCTTCTAGAAAACTATAATTTCTGAATGTCCAGAATATAAAATAAAGACATATTCCAAGGAATGATTTCTAGTGGTCCTGATGTTCTTTTAGAGAGCTCTTGTCCTATTTTTGACAATAAAAAATTGCATAAGCATTACATTATTTCAACCAGGTGACTTTTCAGAAACCCAGCTTTCAAAACTCAGCAGGCTTCATAGTAACTTTGGTGGTACATTTCAAAATATACACTGTAAAATTGCCAACGATTCTTTAATTAGCCTTGGCCACAGCAGCCAAACCATTTCCCATCTGTTCCCTACAGCATCCCTGGCTTTATACAGCTAATAATCAGCTCTGACAGGTCATTGCAGAGATGTTTAACCTTAGGAGGTAGGATAACTATCAAGCTGGCTGGAAATGAAAAGCAGTGACTTCTTGCTTCCATGGATGAAAAAATGCAGAATCAAGACAACCAGTACCTTATAGAGAGACTGTCTCAAAGCCCGTACAAACTTCTGTGACTGTTTTCCTTGCTTCTCTTCTAATTGTACTCCATTTCCCTATTTAGGATCCTCTGATCCTCTGATATCACCTGTCCACATGACTTGTCAGTGTGTGTCATCTGTGCTGTTTCTGCACATATCACCAAGAAACTCCTCTCTGCATGGCTCTGGCTAAAGGACCAAGAAGGTCATAACAACCACTCTTCAATCTCTATACCCACCCAAAGCTCATAACTTAAGTCCAGATCTCCATTTCCTATTTGGAACCCAAATACAGCTCTTGGCCTAACAGCTCAGAGATAAATTCATAAACCACACACTTTAGGTTATCAACTGCATGTTTTGAGGATATCTGTCACGGGTCATACTGTTTGTCTACCACAGGAATAAATCAGATCTGTCTCCTAGAAGGGTAAAACTGATAAGAGTAGTTCACTGCTCTTGTCCAGAAGGCAAATTGACTACTTAAGCCATACTTACATATAAGCATAATGAGAGTACTTCTCTTTCTAGCCAGATAGAGCTCTATAGCACCCTAGAAGGATTCAAAGAGAGGGTTCTTTTCCTTGTTAACTACTCACACACAATCCAGTCTAGGCAGAAAATAAAGCATACAGTGCTACCCTCTCTTCTTTCTAGGGCTTTAAATAATTTTTCTCAATTTATTTTTATTTTATGTGCATGTATGTTTTGCCTGCATTTATGTCTGTGCGACAGTGTCAGATCTTGGAGTTACAGACAGGTGTGAACTGCCATGCAGGTGCTGGGAATTGAACCTGGGTCCTCTGGAAGAGCAGTCAGTGCTCTTAACTGCTGAGCCATCTCTCCAGGCCCCTAGATAAATTTTCTTACAGACTTTGACCTAGACAAGTGACAGCTGCATTTTAGTGTACATAGTTTTCTTACAAAACTCATGTCACACACATATAGCAGCAGTCAGGGCCACCTAGCAAGGCACTCTTCTCCAAAAATAACGCTATATTCACTTCTGGTTAACATAGTTAAAAAAACAAACAAACTGAATTGAGAATCAGGAGGTGTGATTTCAGGGGCTGGAGAGATGGCTCTGCACAATACATACTGTTCTACCACAGGACCCCGAGTTCAGTTCCCAGTACTCACACTGGTAAGCTCATAAACAGCTGTACCACTAGCTCCAAGAGATCCAAAACCTTCTTTTGGTCTGTGTAGGCCCTCTCACACATGTGGCATACAAAGATATGTACACATAAATAAAAAATATCTTTTTAAAAAGAGAAATATGATTTCAGAACTTGAATTTCCACTGACATTAAGCAAACTTCATCATTAAATATTAATTTTTCTTATATGAAATGGGAGAAAAATCCACCATGTGCTAAGCATATTCTGAAAACATAAAACTAAAAAAGTAAGACAATTCAAAACTATCAATGACTGAATATCATAAAGTCCTGGTGTCTGAACATGCAGAGGACTATTTTATGGTTATACTTCATTACTTCATTAGTCAACTAGCCCCCCCCCCCATATTTATTTATTTATTTTGTGAGTAGTATCTCACTATTTAGCCCATGCTGGCCTGGAACTTAGAACAGGTTTATCTTTGCCTCCCCAGTGCTGGGAATCAAAGGCATGTGCCACTATGCCCTACTTTTTTTTGTTTTGTTTTGTTTTTTTTTTTTTTCATCCTTTAACTGTTTATTGTATAATATAAAACTACAAAAGACCGCTCATTTCCATGTACATTTAAATCTGTCCAATTGTTTAGAACACAGCCTGAATGAACCTACATTGAACACAGCCCTCTGGGTTCTGATGTGACATCTGTAATATTGCATAGAGAAGGCACAGCTCAGGTCTGTGGGGAAGGGTCACACCTCCTTTCGATAAAAAGCCTTCCTCAGAATCCATGCACCCAGCATGTCCCTATGGACACTTTCCACACTTCAGTTGTACATACGGACTACTTTTCCCTTCCAAATTCCCCCAAAAAAGTCCAAAAATTGTATTGGCTTTGTCTGCAAGAGCATTTGATCCTGGCTAATTTTCAGGAACCATAAACATAAGGTCTTACTGGTACTAGGCTTGCCTTGAACTCAAGATCCTCCTGCTTCCTGTGTACTTAGATTATAAGAATATGCTACCTTACTTAGCTATAGGTCATCTACAGCATTTTAAAAAAGTAAAAAGCAGGGTGGTGGCGCATGAATTTAATCTGAGCACTCAGAAGGCAGAGGTAGCTGGATCTCTATGAGTTTCAGGCCAGCCTGGTCTAGAGTGAGTTCCAGGACAGCCAAAGCTGTTACACAGAAAAACCCTATCTTGAAAAACTAGAATTAGGCCGGGCGTTGGTGGCGCACGCCTTTAATCCCAGCACTCGGAAGGCAGAGCCAGGCGGATCTCTGTGAGTTCGAGGCCAGCCTGGACTACCAAGTGAGTCCCAGGAAAGGCGCAAAGCTACACAGAGAAACCCTGTCTTGAAAAACCAAAAAAAAAAAAAAAAAAAGAAAAAGAAAAACTAGAATTAATAAACAAATTAAAAAAATAAAGAAAAAAATTATAAAATTGTTTTAAAACAAATTAAATTACAGATTGTATTGATAGCCATTTGAGTCCTATGAAGGGAAATGACAATCATTTCTTCTTCTACAGACCGATACATGTTCTCCTTTTAAAGAATTCCTAGCCAGCTGGGATGTAACTCAGTTGTTACTATAATGCTTGCCCTTAGGTTTCAGTAACCTAATGGTTAAAGCATAGGCCTTCAAGAACTGAGTTCAGTTTCTAGCACCCCATGAACTGAGTATTGTAATCAACACTTGGGAGGTAGAGGCAGGAAGACCAGAAGTTCAAGATCATCCTCAGGAGGTGGAGGTGGACATTTCTTCAGTGGTATAGCCACTGGTAAGTTGTCCGTTCCTCCCTAAATGACCCCTAACCGATGCTCATATAAGTCACCTTAATTAAATTCCTTGGTTCACAAAAAGAGCCAAAGAAGAAAAAAAAGGACATCAAAGTAAAAGGGGAATAGGAAAGGGGTCAACAAAGTGGGAGGGGAGGCAAAAGGTAAGTAGGTATAAATATAAACACATTTTATATATATGAAACCGATTGCATATTTAATATATGCTAATAAAATAACAACCCCACACTATTCCTAACTCCAGATGTGACTCAGAAGACCTTTTTACTATAATCACTGACAGGTTCTATCCTGTTTCAAAATCTTTCAGGCCCAGGCTAGGGGCACAGCTTGGTAATGGAGTACTTTAACTATTATGCATAGGGCTCTGGGTTCAATTCCCAGCACCTCAAAATAAAAATCTCTCAGGTTCAATGTACAAAGTTCATGGTTTTAACACATCTGGACTCTCTCACCAAGCTCTTCCAACCCACTAGATTGTCGACCTAACATGATAGGCCTTCAAATAAAAACTGTATGAAGTTCAATATGGGTATGTGCATAGAGAACTTAAAATAAATCAATGGGATGCAATGAAGTTGCTGAGAAGGGTATCACATTATGTTATTTTCCCTGAATTCCAGATGCTGCACTGAAACCACACCACCTCAGGTAGCCTGCGGTAAGGATAGCACAACATGTAAACCATCCTGAGTTTATTCAGAGGGAAGAGTAAGGCATCTCCCTCTCCACCTGCCACACTTCAGGAGAACTTACTAATCAATTGGATTTCCCTTTAAGTCTCTTCCTTACATTACACTAATGTATTACATTAATTACTATAACAAAGGAACTGTGTCATCTCCTCAAGTAACATAGCTCTCTGCCATATATCACCAATGAAGTTAGATTTAAAAAAATATACTAGTTGGGCGTTGGTGGCATACACCTTTAATCCCAGCACTGGGGAGGCAGAGGCAGGTGGATCTCTGTGAGTTCGAGGCCAGCCTGGTCTACAAAGCAAGTTCCAGGAAAGGTGCAAAGCTACACAGAGAAACCCTGTCTAGAAAAACCATTAAAAAAAAAAAATACACTAACTATACCAATTTGAAAAGACAGATCCAATCAACTGGGCTCATCTGACCATGTGTCATATAAGGACAGCAGAGTAAAATTGTAGTACCTCTGTCTCCAAGTCTTTCTAAGCTGCAGCTCATGAATAGCTTTATGGTCCTTACAAGCTTCTATTCTCAGACAAAGATTATGAGGCTTGACCTGTTTCATTTCGCACGAGCAACTGACATTTCCACCAGGACAAAGCTATTCAACAGAGCTCAGGTACAGATCCGCGGTTGTTTGTCAATATCATTTTGTGCCAGGATAAGTATCCACACAAGATAAACAGTATACTAAACTGTAAAAAATTCAGTCTCAATTCTCCAGAGATTTACTTGGTGAAATTGACCCATATAGGAAAGGTTTATCAAGACCTGTAAGTAGGCCAAAAAGCAGAAGGCAAAGGTTATCTGAAATAACAACAACAAAAACCTTTGCTACTCTGCTTCTGTTGTAATTAAAGGGGCTACATAGCCCTTTATATTTTCCTCAAAGAAAAAAAATGGTGTTATTATTATTATTGGACGTAGGAGGGAGCTAGGCTCAGTAGCAGAGTACTTGTCCCACTGGATGGGACATGGATAAGGCCCTGAATTCCAGCTCCAACACCACGGATGGGGGAGGAAGGCATGATAGTACATGCATATAATCTAGGCACTTGGGTAGCTGAGACCAGAGGATCACAAACTGGAAGTCAGCCTTGGCTTCATAACAAGTTCCAGGGTAACTAGGACACATGGTAAGACTCTGTCACAAAACAAACCACACCAACAACAACCCGTTGTGGGAAGAGTACAAAACAAAGTAGGTTCTAGGCTTCTCAAAATGTTTAATTGTTCTTTAGTATTTTGTTAACTTTCTGCTTCATCTATGCATACTTGCTTCTAAAACCAGATGTTCTAAACATAACCAACTCATGTGAACCCCCATGTAGAGATAGTTCTTTGACCTACAAGAGGTTATAGCCCAATAAAGCCACCCAAAATTGATAATCTCCTCATGACCAAAATACATTTAGTATGCTTCATCTTCAGGCTGAATATGAAGGCTTAAAACACAATATACCTGCCGGGCAGTGGTGGCGCACGCTTTTAATCCCAGCGCTCAGGAGGCAGAGCCAGGTGGATCTCTGTGAGTTCGAGGACAGCCTGGTCTACAGAGTGAGATCCAGGACAGGCACCAAAACTTCAGAGAAACTCTGTCTCGAAAAAACAAAAAAAAAAAAAAAAAAAAAAAAAAAAAAAAAAAAAAAAAAAAGAAAAAGAAAAAAGAAAAGATAAAACACCCCACAATATACCAATAAAGTACAACTGTTTAGTACCATGACTGAGTGGCTACTGAGAGCTGCTGCAACCCCCCACCCCCCACTCCCACCCCACCAGCAGTTTCCTGAAAATCCTTAGAGTAGTGGACCACATACTGCCAGTCCAAATAGAGATAAACATCAAAATCAGACTCTGAAATATAGTTTGCTTCCTTTCTCACTTTTTAAAAAATCTTTTGTTTGTTTTTTGAAACAGGATTTCTCTGTGTAACAGCCCTGGCTGTCCTGGAACTTGCTTTGTAGACCAGGCTGGCCTTTAACTCAGATTAGCTGGCCTCTGCCTTCCAAGTGCTGGGATTAAAGGCGTATGCCACCACCATCTGGCACTTTCTAACTTTTAAAATAGAGTCTGGAATATGGCTCCTATTAAATTTCTCAAAATTTATAATTTATGATAATTTCTCATAATCATAAAGTCAAAAAGTTCTAACTTAACCAATTAAAAATTGAAGACTGGCTGTATATACTTTTTAAAAAAATGGTGGCATATGACTAATCTCAGAAGCAGGTAATGTCTGAATTCTAGACCAACCTAATCTACATAAGCCAGCCAAGGTTACACAGATAGAACCTGCCTCAAATAAATAAATAAATAAATAAATAAAATTGGAATTAGAGGATGGATACATGGCTCAACAGTTAAGAGTGCTTACTTGCTGGACTGTTCCCAATACCCACATGTTGGCTCACAACTGTCTGTAATTCCAGTTCCAGGGGATCTAATGCCCTTTTCTGGCCTCTGTGGGCTCTTGCATGCACATGGTATACATAAACTCATGCAAGCAAACACACATACACATAACAATTTTTTGTAAAGGAAAGAAAAAATAATTTTTAAGTTAGCATACAAAGGAATAGACATATACTTAAATATACAATAAATATAAAAATTCTATCAGACTTAACAGCATACATTTGTCAAACTTGTCATGTCTGGAAGGTCAACACTGAAAGGGAAGAAGCATGAGCAAACTCTGTAGAGTACTAGGAAAGTCCTACACAGGGTATTGATTTGTGGTTATGTGGCTAAACAAAAAATGTACACAAGATTTGTGCATTTTGCAGGCATGGTGGTGTTCGTCTTTAATCCAAACACTCAGAGAGGCTGAACTCTGAATTCAAGACCAGAACTACATAGTCTGGACTACATAGCAGTTTCCAACCAACCAGGGCTACTTAGTGAGACTGTTTCAGACTAATGAACAAGTAAAGATAGATAGCTTTGTGCATGTATATCTGGGGTGGGTGGACTGGAGAGATGGTTCAATAGTTAAGAGCATTTGGCTGCTCTTCCAAAGGACCCAGGCTCAGTTCCCATCACCCACATAGCAGCTAACAACTGTCCATAACTCTAGTTCCAATGGATCCAACTCCTTCACACAGACATACTTGCAGGCCAAATGCCATAAGAATTAAATGAATAAATAAAGATTTTAAAAATAGGGCTGGAGAGATGGCTCAGAGGTTAAGAACACCGGCTGCACTTCCAGAGGTTCTGAGTTCAATTCCCAGCACCCACATGGTGGCTCACAGCCATCCGTAATGAGATCTGGTGCCCTCTTCTGTATACATAATAAATAAATAAATCTTTAAAAAAAAAAAAAAAAAAGTAAAAATAACTCAGTGATAGGAGTGCCTCGCATATGCGATATTCTAGTGACAGGGTAGGTGGGGACCCTCCCCAAGTCTGAAGCAGTAGCTGGGGCTCAAAAACCCTGGGTGCAAAGTCACCTGGATCTTCCCAACAGCAAACATAGGCAAACAGAGCTGCAAACCTTCTGACAGCCAGGTGCCCACTCCCTGCAGCTGCACAAAACATCCTGGCTGGAATGGAACCAATGCAGGATTCCCCACCCCCATCACCAATGCAGCAGGCTATGCTTGATAGCCTGAAACAACTGGACTGCTGTGGGTAGAGAGTGCAACTGTTGCAAGCAGCTGAGAATGAAGGCTCCAGCAGCTGAAAACAAGCTCAAACCTCAGGCACAACAGGCTGGTTTTGCCTTGGGTCAACTGGAGCCAACGGGAAACCCTGGTGCTTTCTGGCCCTTTGCTCTCTACTTTCCCACAGGTGCTTTGCTATTGAAGGCTGGAGAGGGGACTAGGGCAGTCATCCTAAATTAGAACACCCTCAGGTCTTAGCAGGTTTTCTATTTCCCTCTCTAGGGTTTGACAGTTCTTTCCTGATTTGTCCCATTTTATACCTCATTTAGATACACATACATCCAGCCAACCAAGGCCCATCTGGCTCTATATAACAATGTGCAGGCTCTAGACACTCTTCTAATTGCTCTATCACTAGAGGCAGAAGAAAAGAAGGCTTCAGAGTCCACCTCTCAGCTGACTCCAGGTCTTCAGAGAAAGATGAGTGCTCAAGGCTGGTCAGAAACATATTTGGTGAAGACTTGCCTCCAGCAAGGGAATTTGCTTGAGTTCCCACTGCTCCAGCTACAAGAGACACTGCACCTGCTCCCCCTAGAGCAGTGGTTCTCAACCTTCCTAATGCTGTGACCCTTTAATACAGTTCTTCATGGTGTGGTGACCCCAACCAACCATGTAATTATTTTCGTTGCTACTTCTTAACTGTAACTTTGCTACTGTCATGAATCAGAATGTAAATACCTGATATTCAGTATTATCTGATACTCGACCTTAGTGAAAGGATCATTTGACCGCTCCCCCCACCCAAGGGCCGACCCACAGGCTGAGAATGGTTAGAAGGAATCTGTTCCTGCTCAGCCTTCAAGACTTACTAGCTGTATGTGGTGGCACACACTTTTAAACCCAGCACTTGGAAGCGGAGGTAGGCAGATTTTTGAGTTA
Organism: Peromyscus leucopus; assembly: GCF_004664715.2. Lineage (NCBI taxonomy): Eukaryota > Metazoa > Chordata > Mammalia > Rodentia > Cricetidae > Peromyscus > Peromyscus leucopus. The sequence continues at coordinate 6,924,267 of NC_051069.1, read as the reverse complement.
AAGGTCAGCTGGAGTCTGATCTACATAGAGAGTTCCAAGATAGCCTGAGCTTACATAGAGAGACCCTGTCTCAAAACAAAACAAAACAAAAGACCTGTTGTTCTCGTCAGTGGCCTGTTTTCTGTTGACTGGATGAGAGGGGCTGCTCTTGGCCAGCGTTCTGAGAACCAACAGAGTTTTTGTGCTGTAACATGTGCTGACACTCTTGGCTAGCGCCTGAAGCCTGCCAGGGCACAGAGCTGCAACACTTGTGAGCTCACGAGGTTGGCATTCTGGTATCCTACTTTCCCTTTTGCATTTTTATTCCTGCATGGTAGATAAAGCTCCCCTGGTTTTCCTTTAGAAAGTCCGTCCACTCCATGCTTGGAAGAGTAAGATAAATAGGAGAAAAACCATCTCACAAGGTTCAATCTCCAGTGCTAAACAACAACAAAAACAACACAGCACATATATATACATACACACAGCACACACATACACACACAGTTTTTGTGGAAGATGTGAAGTTGTACAGCAAAAAAAAAAAGGTAGATATGGCTATAAAAGGATACTATGAGGGACCCTTATGCTGCGGTATTGGGTACACTACTACCTTCCACATGATAAAATGGCATAATACTAGTCAGGCATGGTGATAGCCACTTGTAATCCTACTATTTGAGAGGTAAAGGCCACCCTTGGCTACAGAGTGACTCTGAAGCCAACCTGGACTACATGAGATGCCATTGTCTTAACAAAGAAAATAATGGGCCATCAAGATGGCTCAGCAGGTAAAGGTACTTGTTGCTAGGCCTGACAACCTAAAGTTCAATCCCTGGGACCACATAGTAGAAGAAGAGAAACAACTTCCACAAGGTGCATGACCCTTCCCCACCAATAACAAAAGTTTAAAGAAATGCATAGAACCAAGTAAACATACACATAAATACACATAAATGGATGCAAGTAAACCTGAACAATGTCAGTATTACAGTATTGTACTATATATACACAGTTTGTAAGGTTCAGAGAGACAAATACCACATGTGCTCTCTCATCTACTGAACCTAACTGTTTAGTATATACATTCACTTAGTTATTTAACTCACTGTGTAGTGTAAGCTGGCCTCAAACTGAAAGATCCACCAGCCTCTACCTCTGAAATGTTTGAATTAAAGGTGTGTGTCACACCATGCATGGCCCTATGATTTTTTATATAAGTGTATTTACACTAGAGTGTGGGTAGAGGCTATAAAACTAGAAAGGGAAACACGAGGAAGGAAGGAAGGTTTTAAGAAAAGTGGCAGCAAGTGTAGCACATACATACATATAAAAAGAAGAACGCTGAGGAGAAGTATAAAAGGTGGAAAGGTGGCAGGAGATGAGGTGGGCATCAATCAAAATGGAGTATGAATCAAGAGTGGAAGTTTATGCCTTTAATTCCAACACTGGGGAGGCAGAGGTGGATCTCTTGAGTTCAAGGCCAGTCCAATCCACATACTGTTCCAGGCTAGCCAACACTATACTACACATGAGCCCCATCTCAAAACCCAGAAAAAGGAATGTGCATAAAAATGCCATAAAGAAACCTATTAGTTTGTATAAACAACAAATAAAGAAAATCTACGTTTTCTAGTTTTCTACTTTAAATAGTCAAAACCAGTAATAAACCCAGCACCTGGGAAATGGAGGCAGGATTAAGTGAGACCCTGTCTTTAAAAACCCGACCTGGAAATGGGCAAGATGGTTCAGTGGGTAAAATTGCTAGATATAACCTGAGTTTGATCCCCAGAACCCATGTTTAAAAGAGGGGGGAAAATGGGAGTAGTCTCTTCTGCTCCTTCCATCACATGAAGATATAACAAGAAAGGACCCTTTCTGAAGCAGAGTGAGCTCTCACTAGAAATGTCCTGTGTTTTGACCTCAGATGTCTTAATACTGGCCTGCTCATTTTGGTGGGAGCCAATAATTCTGGAGATCCGGGAGCCCACACCTTAACTCTGCAGGAGAGACTCTGCACTTGACTTTGCTCATTTAAAAATCTTAGTCAATGTCTCCTCATACCAGAGATCCTTTTCTGGCCTCCCTTGGTAGCAAAGCCACTGGCTTGCTTTGTTCTCCTCCAGGTCTATTGGTTATGGCATAAGCTCTGCGTCACTGTCCTAACTTTTAGTTCAACAGAGCTGCTCCTAAGTAATAAAAAAGACATTATATAGTAGGGCTTCAAGACAGGGCTCTAAGACCACTAGCTGCTCTTGTAAAGGACCTTTATCGCCACTTCCAGAGGCTCTGATGCTATCTTCTGACCTCCACAGGTACCAGGCAGGCATGTGGTGCATAGACATCCATGCAAACAAAACATCCATGCATATAAAATAAAATAAACATAAAAATAAAAATCAAGCTTTTTGTGTAGGAGCCACCTTTCCTCATCAAAGAAGCCTCTCTTTTCAGCAAATGGAGATCATCACAGGAAACCACAACTGGACACAAGGCAGAGATCAACAGATCATGGGGAGCCCAGACCTAACGAACACATTTATACCACAGCTCAGAGAACTTTGCACAAGAGGGGGTATAAAGATTGTATGAGCCAGAATAACGGGATACCAACTGTGAAACAGTCTCTCCTAGAAATGGCTACATAACAAGACTGGAACAATGGCAGTATCAACAGACGTGTTAGCTGGGTGGTGGTGGCACACACTTTTAGTCCCAGCACAGAGGAGGCAGAGGCAGGTAGATCTCTGTGAGTTTGAGGCCAGCCTGGTCTATAGAGTAAGTTCCAGGACAGCCAGAGCTTTTACACAGAGAAACTCTGTCTCGAAAAAAGAAAAAAAAAAAAAAGACATGTTGATGTGAAAAAAGGAGATTTTTGCAGGGGCTCATCCCTAGACAAAGAACTCAGACAACTAATGACTGCTGGGAGGAAAAGAGTTAGCCTTTGGTAGAGGTGAGCCTCCTCACTGGCTGTTCAATGCAGAGTGGTCAGCCTTGGAACCATATATAGAACAACAGAAACAGATTCAGCGGTGTGTGTGTGTGTGTGTGTGTGTGTGTGTGTGTGTGTGTGTGTGTATTATACATACACATACATATGTAACAATAATAATAAAAGGCCGGGCGGTGGTGGCGCACGCCTTTAATCCCAGCACTCGGGAGGCAGAGCCAGGTGGATCTCTGTGAGTTCGAGGCCAGCCTGGGCTACCAAGTGAGCTCCAGGAAAGGTGCAAAGCTACGCAGAGAAACCCTGTCTCGAAAAACCAAATAATAATAATAATAAAGGCTATCAAAGAGAATGTAGGGGAAATATGAAAGGAGTTGGAGGGAAGTTAACTGGGAGGGGCTGGAGGCAGGAAAGGGAGAATGTGCTGTATCTATTTCAATTCCTTAAAATTTTAAAAAATAAAAAAAAAAAAATAACACAATAACCTGGATGGAACAGTATGTACCTATAATCTCAGCACTCCTATACAGAGGGGCAGTAGAGACAGGAGAATCGGCTGGACACTCATGGGCCAGCTAGGCTAAAGTAAATAGCCTAACAGTAGAAACAAGAGAGCATACCTCAACAAGGTAGAAGATGAGACTGACTCCAGAATTCTTCTCTAACCTCTCCACACATCGGTTGTGGCACACATGCATCCTCATTCACACATTCTCTCTTCCTCTCACACAAGTTTCAAAAACCTATTTTTAAAATTTTCCAACTCTAGAGTTAACACATTTTAGTTACTTAGCATTCCTAAGAATAGCTAGCTATTTAAGTACAATAAGTTTACTTCTGACTTGAAAGGGAATTCTGTATCAAATATAGGAAGGACACTAAGAACTGGTGATCAAACCTATAGGTTCATTCTATGGGCTGACAGGGCTTAATATTCTCTTGAAAAGCTGAGATGCTATGAATGCCGTGCAGTATAGACCGAGTGCTGTGTGAAAGCACCTGGGTTCAGCTGCCAGGATGGCAACATTTTAAAAACTGGCAATAAAAAGGACTGCGGATGTAGTTCAGTTGGAAGAGTTATCGTCTAGCACACACCATCCTGGGTTGAACCCCCAGCACCATATAAACCAAGTGTGGATATTTCAACACTAAGGAAGTAGAGGGAGGAGAACCAGTTCAGAGTCACTGTGGGCCATATAGTAAGTTTGAGGCCAGTCAGAGGAATGTGAAACCCTGTCTCTGAATGAATGAATAAATAAAAGCAAGCTCTGGGGTCTGGAATAGGCAAGCATAGTATCATAGCACACATGAAGTCCTAGTTTCAACGGTCAGCAAGATGAAGGAGAAAAAAATTTAAAAACTGCTAGGGGCTTGAGAAACTGCTCAGTAGTTAAAAAACACATGCTGCTCTTAGAGAGGACCCAGTTCAATTCCCAGTACCCACATGGCAGTTCACACACCCAGGGGATCCAATGCCCTCTTCTGACTTCCATGAGTACCGAGTACACAAGATGTGGTGTGTGTGTGTGTGTGTGTGTGTGTGTGTGTGTGTGTGTGTAGGCAAACACCCATACACATACAAATAAAATAAAAGTCTTTAACAACCCCCCCCCCCAGCATATTGATATTAAGTCTTCACATTCTTTGGCAACTAATCCTGCAAAGTATAAAAGTATAAAATCTTTAAACCGCTCCCCCTACCAACGATGTTATTAAAATCTTCACATTCTTTGGTCACTAATTCTGCGAAGTATTTTCAACCAGAACAGGACAGTGCCACATATTTTAAAAAAAAAAGTCTTAGTTTTATGTAGAGGGAAACTTTTTTTATTTAGTTCTAATTCTGTTCCTAATGATGCCCAGCATTATTTCTCTGGCAGCACATTGACCCAATTTTTCTAAGAATCGCTCACCAGACTTTCCAGTTTCATTTGGGAGTTACCATTGTTAGCTAGAAATTACTCATCCTGAAAAAGTATTTGAGACTTTCTGCTTATTTTTTTATTCAATTCTTGCACATTGAGGTTCACCAATGTTTCATCTCACTCATATATATTCCTGAAATAAAATCTCAAAGGGCTTAAAGTTCTTGTCCATTTGGTGGTGAATTTCTATAATTTTACCATTAGGAAAGTGGAAGCAGGAGGATTAAAAACTCAAGGTCATGCTTCCTGGCTTGTTCCTCAGCTCACTATAGCCCACTTCCATTCTTGGGAACACATTTTCCTTCCTTAATAAGCTATCTCTATTTCTATTCCATGTTGAGCTTAAAAGGTAAGACCTTTTCTCTATCTCTCCTCATAGTGACTGCCAGGATTTTTACCTAATCTGTACTATTTTTCCTTTAAATGCCAATAAAATAGTCCTTGAGCTTAAAAAAGAGTTCAAGGTCACCTCTGGCTACACAGTGAGTTTCTATTAGCATGAACTACACAAGACCCTGTCTCATTAAATAAAGAGAGAGAGAGAGAGAGAGAGAGAGAGAGAGAGAGAGAGAGATAGATAGATAGATAGCTCAGCAGTTAGAAATGCTTGCTATGTAAGCATGGTCCCATATACTCCTGTAACTCAAGTACTGAGTGACACAGAGACAGAATAGAATTGCTTGGCCTCACTGGCTGCCAGTCTAGGTGAAAAACTCTTGCTAGAGTCCAGGTTCAGAGAGAGACCCTTCGCTAAAGGAATAAGATAGAATGCTTGTGCACACACCTGCATGTATATCAACCACCTCCCCCAAAGCTTTATGTCACAGAAGAATCATAATATTGAGCTTTTATGTGTATGTGTGTGTACAAATGTGCTTGAAGATGCAAATGTCTTCCTCTATTATTCTCTACTGCACACTGAAACAGGGATCTACCTATCTTCACACACACCCACTACAATACTGAGGTTACAGATGTGTGCTACTGGCCAGTTTTTACATAGGTATTGAGTATCTGAACTATGGTCTTTATGTTTACATGACAAGTTTACCAACTGAACCAGATCTCCAGACCCTTAATACTTCTTTCTTTCTTTTCCTTTTTTTCACCTCCTCAAGACAGGATTTCTCTGTGTAGCTCTTGGCTGTCCTGGAACTCACTATGTTGATCAGGCTAGCCTTGAACTTCAGATCCGAATGCCTCTGCCTACCAAGTGCTGGGATTAAAAGCATACGCAACCACAGCCCGGCTTTCAGACCCTTAATATTTCACTTATGAAAAACATTTATTGCCAGGCAGTGGTGGTGCACGCCTTTAATTCCAGCACTCGGGAGGCAGAGGCAGACGGATCTCTGTGAGCTCAAGACCATCCTGATCTACAGAGCGAGTTCCATGACAGGCTCCAAAGAAACCCTGTTTAGAGAAAAAAAAAAATGAGAAAAATATTTATTAGGCTGGCAAGATGGCTCAGTAGATAAAAATCCTGAGCCAATCCCTGGAACATACATACAAGTAGAAAGAAAAAACTAACTTCACAAAGTTGTCCTCTGACCACATGTATGTCACAGAACTAGAGCTCCCCCCCCTACACACACACACACACACACACACACACACAACACACACACACACAAATACAAATGAAAACAATTAAAAACATAAAAGTATTTATTCAAATGTTAAACAAGATCAGTGCCATTACTTAAAAGCTTCTGTACAGAATTTATGGTCATCAAGATGATGTTTGGAGGTAACATCTTAAAAAGCAGCAGTCACTGTACCATTGTTCCCATGGTATATAGGGAAAAATAAAACCTAAAAAACAGACTGGCAAGATGGTTCAAGAGGTATAGACGCTTGTTGCCAAGCCTAACAACCTGAGTTTGATCCCTAGGACACACATGATAGAAGAAGAGAACCAACTCACACAAACTGTTCTCTGACTGTCATGGATGTACCGTGGCATGACCATGCATATGAATGTATGTATGTATTATTCTTGTAATAATCAAGGAAAAGCACAGATAACATCTATTACTACTTATTCTAGCAGCTCTCCTTATGTAGGCATGTGCATGTTGAGGTTAGGTGACAGTTTATGGGAACCAGGTCTCTCCTTCCACCATGTGTTTTTTAGAGCTTGAACTCAGGTTGTCAGATATGGCAAAGCAAGTGCCTTTGCTTCCTCAAGCCAAGTCATTTGCTCTTTTTTGTTTTTTGTTTGTTTGTTTGTTTGTTTTTGAGACAGGGTCTTGCTTTATATAACCCATGTGTTGATCAGGACAGCATGACCTACAAAGCAAGTGCCAGGACAGCCAGGACTATACAGAGAAACTGTCTCAAAAAAAACAAACAAACAAACAACAACAACAACAAAAAAAACCCAAAATAAAGAAATCTTTACCTTCAATTATACAAAAAGAAATGTCAAATTTGTTTTTTGCTTTTGCTTAATATCTAGATTGCACCCAATTGTTTTTTTTTTTGTGTGTGTGTGATTTTTCAAGACTCCTTTTCCCTCCCCACAGCCTCTAAGACTAACAAATAACTCTCTGGGTTTTTCTTTTTGTTTTTTTTTTTCATTTGGTTTTTTGAAACAGGGTTTCTCTGTATAGTCCTGGCTGTTCTGGTACATGCTCTACACCAGGTTGGTCTTGAACTCAGGGATCTAACTGCCTCTGCCTCCTGAGTGCTGGGATTAAAGGTGTCTTTACCCTGTGAGCCATTGCACTAGTTTTTAATGCAGGGCCTCACTGTGTAATTCAGGCTGGCCTAGAACTCACGAGGTAGCCAAAAGCTAGCCAAAGCTGACCTCCAATTCATGGTCCTCCTGCCTCCACCTCCCAAATGCTATGATTAAAAAACTAGCCGGGTGGTGGTGGCACATGCCTTTAATCCCAGCACTCGAGAGGCAGAGCCAGCCTGGATCTCTGTGAGTTCAAGGCCAGCCTGGTCTATAGAGTGAGATCCAGGACAGGCACCAAAACTACACAAAGAAACCCTATCTCCAAAAATTAAAACAAAACAAAAAAGATTAAAAAACTAACTCAAATTTGCTGAAGCCTCACTAGGAAGAAGGAAGGTCATATTTTTGGCCTTTTCCCCTTAAGAAGGAAGAAAATTCAGAGGCCTTACTTACCCACCACAACTCCAGACACCCAAGGCCTACTCAGCAGCTGAGCAAATCCCATTTTCAGGGAACTGCTCTTACTCCTGGTGTCTTCCAGACACAACTGTGTGCAACTGTCACTGTGATTAACTTCCAGGAATGCCAGGCAGCAGAAAAGATTTAACAAGTAGCTACTTCCCCTCAGTCAGCTGGAGTCTTGAACAACTGCAGATACTGCCTCTTTCTCTCTGCTGGGCAGAAAGGCAGCTATCAATCTGAGGAGTCTATAACCATCCAGGAACACACCAGCATCAACCAATCTTATTAAAAGCTGCTAACCTCCTACTTGACCCATCTAACCCTTCTACATTTCCAGCCTCCTTTACCCTGTTCCATTTCCCTTACATCATTTCTCAACCTTTTAATACTATATAATTACTTACTATGCTTATTCTTATCTCCTTTTAGAAGATACAATCTGCTGGGCCTGGTGCCTCAAGCCTGTAATTCCAGCACTGCAAAAGGCAAGGCAGAAGGAATGCTTCAAAGCCAGCCTGGACTACAGAGCAAAACCTCTTCACTCACAAAGGTAAAGTCCATTGGTGGCTGGTTTTTGTCTTGGTCTACTTTATTCACTGACAGATCTTAGGAAGCTAGAACAAGATTTCACATATAACAGGAATTCAATGGAATGAAACAAACAAAACCCTAAAAAGGTCAACAAGATCCAGAGTACCCAATACTATTCTCTAGCAGAACCAGACTAGTTCCTGTGAGTGGCCCACCTTGCACACACTCCTCCAAGTTAGGATACATGGAGTGGGCAATGTTATAGGCCGTAAGGTAACAAAGCCTGGCCTTGAATCAGAAGGGTTTCTTAAGCCATTCACAGTCTGTCTTGTTCCTAGTTTATTCAATTTGGCATAAAATGCGTTGAATGGAATTTGTTTTAGTACAAAAGGAGTTTGAAAAAAAACAACACATGAAGTTTCTTTTTTTCAAAGTCTAAGTCTAATTCAATTCAGAAAACATTAATTATGCATAGTTATATTCAAAGCACTGGGCTAAGAATTATGGGGACAAAAGAACAGAGGAGACATTGCTGTCTTACAGAACTTGGAATGAGGCAGGAAGAAAAAAACATCCACAAATAATTATCATTTAAGGCAGCATATGATAAAGTACTCTAATAGAGATCTTAGCCACCCCACCCCCACCCCCCCAAAAAAAATCCTAGAGACATAGAGAAAAAATGAAATCAGTTCTGGAGATAGAATGAGAAGTAATGTGGGTAGAAAAAAAAAGGCTTCAGAAAAGAGACTAAGAATTGTACTAGTTTGAAGGAAGGGATAGACTGGGGATGTGAATGCCTTGGAAGCAGAGAAGGGTATTCCAACAGAAAAGAAAAAAGAAACAGACTGAAAAAAATACAGGGTAAATCATTGGGATGGCTATAAAAAGATATGGGTAGACTGAAACATGAATTAAAGCTGAGGAAGGCCATGTTTGATCAAGACAAACTCTGAAATAAGCCTAGAAGCCAGCAAGATGGCTTAGTGGGTAGAGGGCACTTGCCCCACAGCCTGGCAAACTGGGTTCAATCCTCAGAACCTATGTAAAGAAGAGAACTGACTCCACAAAGTTGTCCTCTTACCTCAACATGTACACAATGGTACCTACACACACATAAATTAACCCCCCCCACACACACAATAATTTAAAATTACTACACACACATGCACAATAATTTAAAACAATTTATTTATTTTGGTTTTTTGAGACAGTTTCTCTGTATAGCTCTGGCTGTCCTAGAACTCACTATGTAGACCAAGCTGGCCTCAAACTCAGAGATCCCACCTGCCTCTGCCTCCCAAGTGCTGGGATTAAGGATGTGAGACACCACGGCCTGGCAAATAGTTTTATATTTTGGTCTATGCCAGTGGGTTAGTTTTTTTAAGGAAAAAAAAAATGTGCCAAATTATAATATGCTAGGTTGGACATAGTGGTGCAGACCTTTAATCCCAGCACTCAGGAAGTTGAGGCAAGCAAATCCTTTTGAGTTTGATCAAAGAGTTCCAGGCCAGCCAAGGATACATAGTGGCACTGTCTCAAAAGAATAAAAAGAAAAAAGAAAGAAAGAAAGAAAAGAAAAGGCTGGAAGGCTGAAGCAATGGCTCAGTGGTTAAGAGCACAGGGTGTGTTTGATTCCCAGCACCCACATGGCGACTCACAACCATCTGTAACTCTAGTTGCAGGGGATCTGATGCCTCTTCTCACCTGTGGACATCAGGCATGCAGGTAGTGCTCAGACATACATGCAAGCAAAACATTCATACATATAAAATAAAAATACTTAAAACTTAAAGAAATAAAACAGCCTCCCCAAAGTCCATGGTGGGTTTCTGTGTTACTTATTCTAGAACAAAATGATTTTCTTTTAGAGCATTTCGATTCATAATTATATATTCATTAGTTGCCTATCTCCTCCACTAGACTATAGGTCTCAATAGGTCAGGGAAGGGACCATGTCTGGCCTAGCACACGAAGTACTCAAGAAATATAGCAGCACCATGTAGTACAGAACATAGAAAGAACATTGCCATGAGATTACTGCACAAATGTACAGAAGATGAAAACCTGAGCTAGGTCAGATAAGAAAAAAAAGTGAGGTAAAGGGGGCTGGAGAGATAGCTCAGTAGTAAAGAGCACTAGATATTCTTCTAGAGGATCTGGGTCTGATTCCCTATACCCTGTTAACTCCAGTCCCAGGGGATTTAATCCCCCAACCATCTCCATGGGCATGGGCACCCAGTACACATTAAAATAAAAAAGTGAAGTAAATGGAAAATAGACAATTCGTGAGTGATTAGATGAGTTGGGATGTCTGAGTTACAGCAATTGGAAGAACAGTAACAAAAGATACAAGTTTCCGAAATTCTGAACTGCAAGTACTTATTACAGCAGAAGCCAAGTAGGAAAATAGTTTTTTCCTACATATCTAGATTTATGAACCTCATTAGATCTCACAATTTTGTTTCTCTTCTATTACAGTTTATTTCTGATACCATTCTTTAAGACTCTGCTCTAGAAACAAATCTTGTTCTAGAATAAGGTTAAGTATTTGACCAAAGCATCACACCAAACTTCAGGATCTGTAACTGAAGTTTACATGGTTTACTCATTAATGTCCAGTTCACTTCATGCGACGGAATTTCCCCAATCAGATACAAAATGCCACCTAGAAACGTTGCTAGGAATAGTGCTGACAACATACCAAAAACCTGTCAGCTGTATTTTTAACAGAGGAAAGCAAATACCACTGCCTTCCTCTACAAATATTAACCTACAGCCTAAGAAAAGACAGGCAACAGCATGCAATGTGGTACCAGTACCCAATGCACCCTAACTACAGGGATCTGGAGTCCATGCTGTGGTCTGATTAGGGTGTGTGGTACCTACTACCTGGCCATTCCCTCTGCTCCACATGACATTTAAAACAACCAACTATCTATCTATAGGTACTAGAGAGATGGCTCAGCAGACAAAGGTACTTGCTGCCAAGCCTGACAGACTGAGTCCCCCTCCCCCATACCAATATGGTGGAAGGAGAGAGAGAACCTATTCCTGTAGGTTGTCCTCTGACCTCCATATGCCTGCCATGACATAAGCACCCACAAAATGAATATATAAATAAAAGTAATTAAAAATCTTTAAAGGGGAGAGGGACTGGAGAGACAGCTCAATGGTTAGAAGCACACTCAGCTCTTGCAGAGGAGTTTGATTCTCAGGACTCACATCAGACAGTTCACAACCACCTGTAACTCCAGATCCAGAAGATCCAATGCCTCTGTTCTCCACACACTTACACACAGACCCACACCCGTACACATATTCGCAAATAAAATATTTTTAAACTATAAAAAGAAAATAAAAACCTATCTATAAAACTAATTATAAAATTCTATGCTGGGACATTACTGTAAGCTCAGTACTCAGAAGGCAGATTATCAAAAGTTTGAGACCAGCCTGGTCTAAATATCAAGTTTTAGGCTAGCCAGAGCTACAAAGTGAACCCTTGTCTCAAAACAACAAAAGAAACAAATAAAAATATAAAATATTTTAAATCACACATTTAAATGAAACACTTCCCAAATAACCATTAGCTTGCCTGAAAATCAGTCACATGCTACAGATGGCTGCAGATAGAGCAATGCACTATCATGACTCTACTGAATCTAAAACAAACAACAGTTCTGTTCACCAAGTATTCCTCTTCCAGACCAATCAGGTTAAGGACAAATTTAAAATAGTGAGTGCTACTTCCAACGTGCAAAGATACCATAACCACCATGTGCTTTCCCCCTAACAACAAAAGATTAAAAGACCATCATCTTCATAATATTTAACAAACAGCAAAATAAAACAAAAACAGCTGCTATTATAAGTTCCAAATCTAAGGATTATTTAGAAAATGCTGCTAAAATCCTAATTTGGGGAAATAACTTGGTTATGCAATTTGATTCCCTTTCATTACTTGAGGGCTCAAGATATAACTCAGTGGGAAGCAAGCACAAGACCCTGAGCTTGACCCCAAGCAACTAAACAAAACAAAAAACCCCACATCATCTCATTTTCTAAACAAAATATTGCGAGTAATTCGTATTCAGTCACAAGAAGTTACCTCAAAGTAGGTTTTCACTAACTGTCTCGACAGAAAAATGCCCAACTAGACTCCATATCCAAGTCCATTAAGCACAAAGATTTCATATGCAAAATATCAGGTAGCATCCTGAAGTCACTTCTTGCTGATACCAGGCAAGCCCTTCCAGATAGGATTTCCCTTCCTCAAAGTAAATACTGTCCTTTTTCTGAGCCTTTAATCCCAACACTTGGAAAGCAGGCAGATAGATTTGAGTTCACAGCCAGCTTGGTCTATATATTGAGTTCCAGGACAGCCATAAGTAAGCCGGGGGTGGGGGTGGGTGGTGGTGGTGCTGGTGGTGGTGGTGGTGGGTGGTGGTGGTGGGGGGGGGGGGGGGTGGGGGGTGGTGGTGGTGGTGGTGGTGGTGGTGGTGGTGGTGGTGGTGGTGGTGGTGCACGCCTTTAATCCCAGCACTCGGGAGGCAGAGGCAGGCGAATCTCTGTGAGTTAGAGGCCTGCCTGGGCTACAGAGTGAGTTCCAGGAAAGGCGCAAAGCTATACAGAGAAACCCTGTCTTGAAAAACAAAACAAACAAACAAACAAACAAACAAACAAAAAAGCTATAAGTGGCAAAATGGTGAGCCTGCAGAATGAAAGTATACTACCCTTCCAAAAAATGGCTTAATGGAGTTGGAGAGATGGCTCAGCCATTAAGAGCATTTACTGCTCTTCCAAAAGACCCAGGTTCAATTCCCATAAAGCAGCTCACAACTGTGAGTTCTAATACCCTCACACAAACATACATGCAGGCAAAACACCAATGCACATAAAATAAAAATAAATAAATCATTTAAAATACATACATAAACACTTTTTAAAACAGCTTAATAAAAAGTATAACCTGGCCGGGCGGTGGTGGCGCACGCTTTTAATCCCAGCACTAGGCGGGGGAGAGCCAGGCAGATCTCCTTAAGTTCGAGCCAGCTTGGTCTACAGAGGGAGATCCAGGACAGGCATCAAAACTACACAGAGAAACCGTCTTGGAAAAAAAAAAGAAAAGAAAAGAAAGAAAGAAAGAAAAAGTATAGCCTTCTAGACATAGCAAACAGGAGTTAAGAGCTAGAACTAAACATATATGCATTAGCACTCCTGAACAATAACTACTTTTGACACAGCCATAAAAAACTACTCACAGAAACCATTTCTGATGCTAGAAATCTTACAGCCAAAAGGAACCATAACAATCTCGTCCAATGTGTTCACTTTACAGATAAGAAAAATGAAAACAAAAGAGTGACTTCCTGGGCAGTTGTGGCACACAACTTTAATCCCAGCACTCGGGAGGCAGAGACAGGCAGATCTCTGTGAGTTCTAGGACAGCCTGGTCTACAGAGTGAATTCTAAGACAGCCAGGACTTGACAGATAAGCCCTGTCTTAAAAAACAAAACAAGAAAAAAAAAAAAGTGACTTCCACAAGGTCATACAACCAAGAGGCAAAGCAATAATTAGAACCCAGATATTATGACTCCCAATTGTGGGTTTCCCCCCGCTCTATGCTTTGAAAACTGACGTGTGTGTGTGTGTGTGTGTGTGTGTGTGTATGTGTGTGTGTGTGTGTGTGTGTGTGTGTGTAAAATCAGCTCAGACAATATCTTAACTGTAACTAAGCTAAACAAAAACAAAAACAAAATGTGGCCCGGTAGGATGGCTTGGCAGGTAAAGGTACTTGCCAAAAGCTTAACAAAACCTGAGTTCAGTCACCTTGAGCCACACTGGGGAAGGACAGAACTGACTCTTCCAAGTTCACTTGTGCACTGTGGTACACACCACACACCCCTGTCAATAAACTGCTAAAATTAAATAATAAATAAATAAATGTAATTTTTAAGTCAATAAAAAGGACTTTAAAAATTATAAACAGGGGCTGGAGAAAAGGTTTGTTGTTTAAAGCACTTGCTGCTCTTGCCGAGAAGCAAGGTTCAGTTCTCATGACCCACATGGTAGTTCGCAACAACCCATAACTAGTTCCAATGCCCTCTTCTGACCTTTTGAGGGTAATGGATACACACATGGCACACATTACATATATACAAATACTCATACACATAAAATAAACCTAACAAAAGTATTTAAATAAGAATAAAATTTGTCTGGAGCTAAGTAGTACAACACCTGCACTATACATACTATCCTGGGTTGGATTCCAAGCATAGCCAAATAAACTAACAAAATTCATCTCTATGAGGGAGACAAAACTGGGCTTGGTAGATCAAGTCTGTAATTTCAACACCTAAGAGACTGAGGCAGGGAGTACACAGTGATTTTGAGGCGAGCCTGAAATACTCTGTGAGGCTCCATCTTAAAGGGGGGGGAGACAGGGGCTAGAGAGATGGCTCATTGGCTAAGAACATGGGTTGCTCTTCTAGAACAAAGGGCTCTTCCAGAACAAAGGTTCCATTCCCAGCACCCACATGGAGGCTAACAACTGTCTATAACTGCAGTACCATGGAAACTGACACTCTCCTCTGGATTCCCTGGACACTAGGCATGGATGTGGATATGGTACACATACATACATGTAGGCAAAACACCCATACACACAAATAATAAAAAATGGACAAAACAAAATTGTTAGAACAGAAGTAGCCCCTAAATCTAACAAAAAGAGGCATTTATTTATACTGAATAGGAATTAAAGGATACAAACCTGGCACATATTTTCAGTTACTTTATTAATTACTCCATGTCAGAATGTACGTTCTATGTGTCCATCAAATGTGCCCCCTCCTTAAGAGGGGGCCACAATGATAATGATACTACTAGAAAGCTGCTGTGGATATAGCTCAGAAATAGGTTAATTATCTAGCATATGAGAGGACCTTGGTTCAAGCCTCAGTATTGCAAATATGTAAGTAATAAGTAAGTATTTGACATTGATGCACTAAAAGGCTGAAAAGTGAGTGGCCTTTCTGACATGGATAACTACAAAAGGAAATCATAAATAAGGCCAACAGTCAAGAACAACTGAAGCTGAAAGACTATTTTGAAATCAAACAAGAATAAAATGGCCAGACACTAATATCACAGAGCATAATAAGGCAGTTTCAGAACTTGCCTAGCATCAGGCAGCTCTCACCTGCAAGAAAAAAGTAGAAAAAGTATCACACAGCAACTGGAGAAAAACCCAAGGTTTGCCCTGAGTCCTGGACTAGCTATGACCTAATGAGGATTTGCCATTTGTTTCTGGGACTCTGATCTAAGAGCAAACAGCAAGGGAATCATGAAAACGCAGCCCTTCTGGATCTAGATGTGTCTCACTCACTGATCTGGCTGCTCACAAGACTGCAATTCAACTACTGCTGCTAGAGCAAGGGAGTTGGGGAGGAAGACAGGAGGTGAGAGGGAAGGGGGTGGAGGAGCTGGGCTGTGACTGTACTAGGACAGTCATTAGTGTTCCCACACCGCTGGAAAAGTCTTCAGGAAAGAAGAGGGATGAGTGATGAGCGAGGAAGAACAGCACAAGGAATCAAAGTACTGGGAATGAGAGGAGAGGACATGGTGCTTTATCAACAATTCACACAAACCCTATGGCAGTCTTTGCTTCTCCAAGTCCACAACCTGAATGCAATCCCCAAATCCCACAGGATGGAAGGAGAGAAGGTTCTCTCTGTCTCTCTGTCTGTCTCTCTGTCTCTCTTGGAGAAAGACATCTGGACTTTAAAACACTTAATAGTCTATTTCCTTTCAATTAACTATTGACCAATACTGTGAATTCTACTGGGCAAACCCACTCCTGGGTATGTGTGCATGACAGAAGGCCCATGTTGCCTATGACCTAACAAGGAAATTATTACAAAATACATGTCAAGTTATTTGTTCATAATTTTAGTCTGGCACCAAGGGTGGTGGTGTATGCCTGTAATCCCCAGTCTCTGGGAGGCTGCTGAGGAAACAAGAGGATCACAAGTTCATGGCCACCCCATGTTACATAGCAAGACACTGTCTCAAAATGAGATGAGAGAGCAAACAGTTTCAATGAACATGAAAAAGGAAAATCATATTAACGGAAGGTGGTGATAACGATCTAAAGGAAAATTTCAGAAATTCTCAAAATATAAGTATTATTCCAAGTCATAGGAAATGCAATAGTTGCTTTTATTTTATTTTTAAAGTAAACATTTAATAGAAATAGTTCTTTAACATCGTTTGGTCCTCTGGTGATAATCTGGTTTTAACAAGTGATGTTAGGAAGATCAGGAAAAAAGTTATTATAAAGGTACTGGGGGGGGGGCGGAATCCCTAAAAATTAAAGAAGGCAAATGGAAGAAATGCAAACTTCATGGAGGAAGTGACATTCGTAAAATAAAAGCATGCAAATGTCTTTGGTAAGGAGCTTCAGGCGGACCTAGCACAGCAAAGTCGATTGCATCCTTTGCATAACACCAGCTGGGGATCCTCCCAGTAGGCTGAAGCTTTTCATCACCAAGAAAGCGAAGAATTTTCTGTTTCCCATTTCCTTCTAATAAACAAGTCCTAGAAGCACTGAATTACCACTATTTCCTTCCCTTTCATGGGGCATAAAGCCAGAACTTCCCGAAGTACAATGGGGCCGTGTAGGGCAGAAAAGAATCTCTTTTCTCTATTCCATTACCATCTCACTCACAAATCAACAATAGGCATTAAGAAACGGGAAACAAAGTGCAATTTCACACATGTGAGTGGAGCCTAAACCACACAGGACTGAGTATTTTTTTGTCACTGTGGCATGTGATTCTTCAGCCACCTGCTCAATAATCCCTCTTCAGCTGCACAGCTGCTGCCGATGCCACATGCCTTGCTAGGCAGGTGCTTTGGTGAATTACCTGTTCTCTAGTGAAAAGAGTCCTTCACTGACACTTAGTGGACCCAGAACCTGCCAATCAGCATCACCTGTCTTCATTTTGCCTGTCACAACCAACTTTTATCAGAGAGGTAATATGAAGATATTATATAACACACTGTGGTTTTTGTATTCCGTTTATTTTTTCATTGTTGTTCTTTTATTTTTAAAAAGGAAAATGTTTTTAAAAAATAAAGTAGTCCACTATAAAGCATGTCTATATAAAAATAATAATAATAAAATAGTCAACAGAATTAAGCTACTGAAAAGAAAACTTGCCACATAACCAAAGGCTACCTTATTTCAGTGTGGCTTCATGTGCCTGGCATTAGTCCCATCCATGCTGATTTTCCACAATGAAAATAAGAATTGCTTAGCTGCCTTTGGAGCAGTAGACGTACTAAGATATCTGGCAAAGAAGTCAAGAAGGGGAGCAGAGTGGCCAACTACTGGAGAACAAACATTCCTGTGAGTAGGCGTCCTCCATGCCCAAGCTCAGGCACAAGTCTAAGAGTCAAGCCATTAAGGAGTGGCACTTCCACCTCACAGAGCAATCAGTAACCCCCTCAACAAAGTATCCTGTTCCAGGCATTTAGTTGCTTTACGCTAACTGCAACATACTACCGGGAGCCAAAATTATATTTCCATAACCAAACACAAGCACTAATGTGTCCAGCTATCTAGACCTCTCACAAGGATATATTTCCTACCAAGAGGCTGCAGGGGAAGAATTCAGAGTGACCTCTGAAAGACAGTCATTCAAAATGCTGTCTAAAGAGATGGTCACACTCAAAAGATTCATGTAAGATTCCTGGTTGTGGCCGGGCAGTGGTGGCACATGCCTTTAATCCCAGCACTCAGGAGGCAGAGCCAGGCGGATCTCTGTGAGTTCGAAGCCAGCCTTGGCTACCAAGTGAGTTCCAGAAAAGGCACAAAGCTACACAGAGAAACCCTGTCTCGAAAAACCAAAAAAAAAAGATTCCTGGTTGCAGGAGTCCAATTCTGAAACTACTAAATCTAATCAAGGCAAATTTAATGTGAGGCTCTCTCTGCCTTCACTTGCACCCAACACCACCCAGGAAAGCAACTCCAACAGCCCAAGAAGAAAACCCTTGAATTCAGTTTAACTGGACATACTAAGAAGCCAAGGACATACAGTTGAAAATAGCCTAAGACAACAGGTAAGGCTTAAAGACAGTTCTACCACCAAAAATCTTAAGTGGACCTAGGAGGTGGTGGCGCACACTTTTGATCCCAGCACTCCAGAAGTAGAGGTAGGTGGATCTCTGAGTTCGAGGCCAGCCAGGGCTACACAGAAAAACCTTGTCTCAAAAAAACAGAAACAAAACAAAAATTAAGAGGAGCCAGGAGGTGGTAGTGCACACCTTTAATTCCAGCACTCCAGAGGCAGAGGTAGGCAAATCTCTTGAGTTCGAGGCTAACCTGATTTACAGAGAGAGTTCCAGGACAATCAGGGCCACACAGAAAAACCCTGTCTTTAAAACCCTGCTCCCCCCACACACAGAAAAATAGTAATAAATAAATAGTGTCAAAACAACCCATTCTTTCCTATCAAAGTCCCAACATCTAAGTGGCAGGCCATCATTATTAAAGAGATGAGATGAGGGAGGGAGGGAGAGAGGGAGTAAAGTTAGTACTTACTGTCTTTGAAAGACCTTTACTAAAACCAAAGGCTAAAGTCCCTATTCAAGATAAACTATGGACAACAGTTGGGCAGCTATTGTGTACACTGCATACTGAATATAATCCCTTTACAATTAATCTTATTGCTAATCTTTTAAAAGTTTTCTTTAAGGTCTTGCATGAAAACTTATTTTCTAATATTGACATGTATCAAATATTGATATGTATGTATGTATATATATATATACTAAAATTGCCGTGTGTGTGTGTGTGTGTGTGTGTGTGTGTGTGTGTGTGTGTGTACCAGAACACTGCTTGGAGATTTTCATGACACAGTTAAGAATATGATTCTTCCAGGGAAGTTTCTTCCCACTGTTCTCTAATGCCCCTAGATCCAAATGATATTTTTAACAGTTCCTCTCTGTGGTAAATTTCTCTCCACAACACAATACCTGATTCATCTTCTTTCATTAAGAATTGAATTATAAAGGGAAAGTTTTGTTTTCAAAGTTTGTCTTAGGCAAACTGGGTGGCCTTTTTGTTATGTAATTATCGACCAGGAAGTCACCATTTAAAAAGGTATTTGGATGCAGGGCATAGGTGCATGGGTGTAATAAGGAGGCTGAGGCAGAAGGATTTTGAGTTAGAGGCCAGCCTGGCCAACTAATGAGTCCCTATAGGGGGTTGGGGGCGCTTGTCCTTGACTTCCAATCTTACTCTTACACTGATCTTTAGTGATTTTCCTAAGGGAACAAACAAAAATCACTGCATGAGTGTCCCATTTCTATACAGAAACATTTAAATATGGTGTTTTATGTAAGTATAGAACCCTTGCAGTCTTCTTCCTCAAAGGTCTGCCACAAAGCATGAGGGTGGCCTATCCCAGATGCTATTCCTCCACAACTTAGTTACAGGCTAACCAAAGAGGCAGGCACAACATGGCTGGCATCCTCTATTCTTTTGAAAAATGTGTGCCAGTGAGCTCTGCATTGTTCCTCACTCAAAAAAGAAGAGCCTTTCTGTCTGGCCTCCTCCAATGGCAAGCCCCAGTCTGGAAAAGGAAGAAAATGGCACTGAGGAGCCTGGGAGATGGAGCATATCCAAAGCTCTCAGACAAGACTTGAACCTATGACCTTCACTGTGTACACAATAGGCGGGTGAGAGGGACCGGTTTATCTCTGCTGCAACAGTTCTCAGCCCTGGGGTAGCACTCCCGATAAAATGACAAGACTATTGTGTGGCCGAACAGTCATCTCACAAGAGCCTAAACCAGCACTCCCTCCCCCAAGACAAAGCAGCAGGGGTGAAATTAACTCAAGGCTGCAGAGCAAAGCCTAATACAGAAAAGAGAGGCCTGTGGGGGCTTAGGGACGCTCCCCAACCCCTGGGGCTCTGGACACATGGCTGCAAACAGGCTTTCTC
Source organism: Peromyscus leucopus (assembly GCF_004664715.2). Taxonomy (NCBI): domain Eukaryota; kingdom Metazoa; phylum Chordata; class Mammalia; order Rodentia; family Cricetidae; genus Peromyscus; species Peromyscus leucopus. Next base: position 6,903,720 of record NC_051069.1, on the reverse strand, counting down.
CCCCATCTTTCCCACTCTCATTTAGGTGGGAAGCGGTTTCTGAGAGAATTTAATCATCTGTGATTTGTTCAGAAATATTCCCCCTGAAGGGCTCTGCTCTCTCCACCCTGTGTGAGCCTAATTCCTAGAAGCTGAAATGACTGTTTGCCGCTGCCTGTTTCACAAACACACATTAATTGGTCAGATGTGTCTCCTCCTCCTCAACCCCAGAGGGAGGAAGGAGAATCTGAGCAAAGCACAGAGATGATCCAGCCGTAATTACACATAAAGGGAAAAAGAGGGCAGCGTGGGTTTTCCAAACAGGACAGGGTCTCAAACCCTCCCGGGGGTACAGGGATAGCAGTTTAAAGTCCAGGCCCAGAGATCCCTCCATCTTGAAGAAAAGGACAGGAGTAAATGTGACCTAAGCCTGGGAAGGGGCACACACCCACAACCTACGGACTGCACGCTCCCAGCCACCTTGCTCTCTTTCCCGGGCCGCGCACACGTCCTGCTTTCATCCCTCCGCTCCCCACGCTCCCCTGAGTCCCGACGAGCCCGGTCGCCCCGGGGGCCCCCTCAGCAGAGCCGCAGAAAACTCTCTGGCCTGGTGGCCCTAGCACCTGGCCAGACCAGAGGCTACCCCGGGCACCGTCACCGTCAGCCCGAACCGCCCCGGCCACGCTTTGAACTTCACCCCGGGCCCCTTCCCCCACCCACGCAACGACCCCGCTTCCCCCCGCACACACCTCCTCGCTCCGCCCCGGCCCCCCCCAACCCCCACTTCCTCCGCCCGGCGCCGCTGCCCCGGCGCCCTCCGCGCCCCTCGGCGCCGGGCCTTCCTCAGCGTCGCCTCCCTCCCTCCCTCCCTCGCAGCCCCGGCTCCACACAAAGCTTAGGACTCACCGCGCGGCCGGTCCCGGGAGCCGCCACCTCCGCCCGCCCGGGGCCCCGGGCCGCAGAGCCGCCACTGCTACGCGTCCCGGGCCGCCATCCGGGCCGCGGCCCCTCCCCCTCCCCGGCTCTCCGCCCCTCCCCGCGCCGCTCCGCCCCGCCTGGCCGGGACCGCTGTGTCCGGGGCCGCGGGTCCCTCAGCCGCCGCCGCCGCCGCCGCCGCCACCTCCGCCGCCGCCGCCGCCGCGATCCGGGACAACCAGAGCAGCCCGGAAGACCCGGACACTGGATTCTCGTGCTCTGGGATCCGGATTCCGTGCGCTGTGGAGTCTGGAGCTGGCGAGTACGCGAGGAAACCCGGAACCTGGATGCAGGAGCCAAGTCCTGGGTCTCTAAATGCGCGGTTGCTGCGAGTCCTGAGGCCAGAATGTTGGAAAACCCGGCCGGCGGGTTGAAACTAAGATAAACTCAGAAGCCCAGTCTCCTCCACAGCTTGAACCCAAAGCTCTCTCCTGGTGAGAGAACTCTCGCTGGATCAGACTTCCCACTGAGAAGTCTCTGGAGAAGCGTTAGCCCTTAAATACAGATGTCCTTCAACCGTGGAAAGAGGAAAGACCACGGCGTCTGATCATGAATATCCATAAAGACAAGTACACAGCTCTTGATGGTTTCATCCATTTTGCGGCTTAGTTCGGCAAACTCTATTTTAATTAAAATTGTATGAGGGGGGAACGTGTCGTGGCGCACGTATGCAGGTCAGCGGACAATTTGCGGGAGTCGATTATTTCCTTCCACTGTTTGGTTTCCAGGGATCAAACTTAGGTCGCTAGACTTGGCAGCACGCACCTTTAGCCACTGAGCCATCTCAATGGCTCGCAGATTTTTTTATCCATTGTTGCCAGGTTTTTTTCTTTTTCTTTTTACTACCATTTGTTTTCCTCTATATAATACCCATTTTTAAATCTTTCTATGTCCCTTTCCATCTCACCATCCAGTATCAGTAAATCTTACGGCTTTTTATCTTGAGTCCTTTTCTACCCTCCAACCCACCATTCTATCTCTATCTATTGTGACTTTATCTGTTATCCATCTTAGATTGCCCATCCCACCATCTCCTACACAGTAGACTCTGTCCTTGAGCAATTGAGCCCTCCTACCAGTTGCTTACGAAATAGTCTTCATAACCTAAAATTTCCACCTCATAGCATAGCAAACCAAACTGTCTTCATTCTCAAGAACCCCGACTTAGACTCCATCATGTCCTTCCTGTGCCCTTGACGACTTCATTCAGTTGTGCAGCTATCGCTCCTTATTCTCTTATTCTAAGGCACCCTTCAATAGTGCCATTCAAAATAGCATGTGACTTAGAGATGGAGTGGGTCATAAAGTCCCTTTACTCTCCATCTCTGTCTTCACAAAAAGGAGAGGAGGGTGGGAGGGGCTGGCAGCTTAAAGACAAACGCTAAGCCTGTCCAGTCTAGGAAGATGTAATTCCCTTTTGGTCCATCAGTATTCACATTGTTTTTGGGCAGTGCAAGGACAGAACTGACTCAGGGTGACAGAAGAATTTCCAATCTACACTCGATATTACGAATGAGGGTTTACTTACCAGTGAGAAAAAGCAGTTCTGTAATTTGATTAAGTGTTAAATATTGAACTAGACTAAAACTGGGGGGGGGGGGAGCAGTTCTACTTAGCTTTTAGTCAGAGCAAGCTCTCAAATCCGAAAGTTACTGAAAAAAGTTGAAAGGATCTGATGTACCAGACAGTAAGGGAATCTTAAGTTTTGACTTCTTGTGTCTGCAGAGCAAATATTGGCAAAATGTGTCCCATAGAACAAGTCAGATTCGCCACCACCTGTTTTGGTAAATCCTGTGAGCTAAAAATTAGTTTTTATATTTTTAAATAGTTAAGTAATAAACAAAAGAAGATATTTTACAATACAAAAATTATATTTATCTGGGTGTGGTGGTTCAAACTCCAGCACTTGGGAGCTTGAAGCTGAAGACCTAAAATTCAAGACTAGCCTGGGGTTGAACTGGGCTACACAGAGACTGTCTTTAAAAAAAGTGTCTCCAAACAAAAAATTATGAAATGACTACACTGGTTGTAGGTAGCCAAGCTTACTTAGTCACATCATCTGTGGATGTATTTGCAGTACAATAGCACAGCTGACTGGTTTATAAAAGCTAAGCCACTTGCTAGCTGACCCTTTACAGAATGACTTTGCTAACCCTGCCCCCTGCTGTTCGGTTCTAGTCGCCTGTACTTAAGTAAGGTACAGTGACTGAAGAACTGAATTTTTGCTTCAAATTTAATTCAAATTTAAACATCCCATGGCCAGTGGCAATCATATTAGACAGCACAACCCTAGAGATCCACCTGCTTCTGCCTCCCAAATACTGGGATTAAAGGCATGCAACCACCATGCCTGACTAGACTCTTCCTAAGTCTTTCACATTTCACTTTTCTCCTCATGATCACTATTCTCTCCTGACACATCTCTCTGTGGGCTTAGCCAAACCTTCCTCCCTCTTTTTTTTTTTCCTGGCTCCAATCTAGGGTATTTTTTTACTGGGATTTCTTTCTGGGCTATCCCATCTTCACAACTGAAATTCAACATCTGATCAGTTTACATTTCACACACGTAAATGGACATTTATACAAGTTCTTTTGTGACAGACGATGGCACTGTGGCTATGTTATTTCTTCTCTGCAGGGGAAAAGTAGAAAGCTCTCCACAGGCTGGATCCCTTGTGGCTGATGGAGCCTTCAACTTGGCTCACCTCCTCCCAAACACATTCACAGAAGGTGAGAACAGCAGATGTGTGCTTGCTATTGGAGTCTCAAGGAAAAAAACCTTTAGCACTGGACTGTGTTCCCTCTTCCATACCTAAGAAACTGAAGTTAGCTGATTTCTCTAGGTTAGTGGATGAGCTGGCCAAGTGAATAGCCCCATGCCATCTAATCTTGGCTAGGCCCTCCAAGGCATTAAACAAATTTACTAAATTAAATGACCACCACAAATGGGCTGTAGGACAGTAATTAAAATGGAAAGAGATTAAGTGTCATAACTCACAGAAGCCCATAACTATAATTATTTATAAAAATAATCTTCAAAGTTACTCACATTTTCAGCTAGGGGAAAAATGGATCTCCAATAAAATTCCAGTTTAAAAAGAAAAGATAGAACACTTTGTTCTTTCTCTGTATTAGCTAAAAAAGCAAAAGTTAAAAAAAAAAAAAAAAAAACCCAAGTTCCTTTTTTATTCCTGTGGGACAGGATCTCAGTATGGAGCTCTGGCTGGCCTGGAATTCACAGAGATCCACCTGCTTCAGCCTTCCAAGTGATGGAAATAAAGGTGTGCACCACCACACTTGGCAAGATTCTTAATCTACTGGAATATAACACTAAAGATAAGGCCTTATCAAATCTGACAAAGTCCCCAATTTCAAACACACCCTACTCATATAAAGGAAACTGAGTCCTGTCTGGGGAAAAAAAAAGCAAATTCCTTTACTATACAAATGAATAGCAACTGGATTCAGTCATTCAAAAGGGAATATAGATAGAAGGTGCAACAGGAAACCAAGTCAGAAGCTCAAAACTTCCTGAGGCCCAACTGCGCGAGAGCCACAGGGTCGGTTTAAGTGTCACAGAGCACTAACAGGCTGTTCTTGGACAAGTCTGCACCCAGGCAGCGAAGAATTTCCATCAGACTTTAAATGACACTATTCATCAGTGAGCAACTGAGGCCATCTACCCGCAAGCTTCTCCCACACTTCCTCCCTGGTGTTTCAGCAAACAGAAGAGAGACCTCATACTACCACTACCACGTGAACATAAACCAAAGACAGACTTTCCCAGCCTGACCGTGAGAAGGAGGAGTTTCCAAGCAGCTCTGCCATTTACTCATGTGGTTCTACTACATAGTTTAGAAGCTGAGGTGGATTCCTGTAAACTTGAGAAGTTTACAGGACCTGATGACCTGATCTGTTGAAGCTCCTGAATTTTTTAAGGTGTCCACACAAATTATCCACAGACAAAAATCAATACAGAATCTTCTGTGTGAAGGCTGCCTTCAAATGAAGAAAGCAGAGAAACTTTTTTTCTCTCTTTCCCCTCTTACCTTTCAGCTTTATTTTGATATTAAGAGAGCCAGACAGCTTCAGCAGGAATTCAAGGTGCCACTGCTTGGTAAACTATTAACTGCACGGTGCACAGAGCAGTGCCTTCAATAATGGTAGGGTTTGCAAGAGGCCAGAAAGACACCCCCACCTTAGTAAGTGCCATTCACTGTCCTCTTCCACTCTCTCCAGGGAGGTCCAACAGAATGAGAAGGGGGGGAGAGGGAGAGAAAGAGAGAGAGAGAGAGAGACTGCATGTGTGCATCGTTGGAACAAGGATCTGTTAGTCTCCCTGGGAATCCAGAGTGATCATGCTCTGCAGAAGCAATGCTATGCAACAAGCAAGAGTTCACAGTTGAGTGAACATCAATGTGTACTGAGTAGAGGCATTTCAATGCAAATAAATGCTGAATATGAAGGATTAAAGAAAGGGAAATTTATCTTTTTCATAATACAAGGTACTTTCCCCCTCCTCACTCACTCTTTCTCTTTTATGTCAAGTACACAAACTGCTGGAGGAGTCCAGCTTCCCCAGGATGGTAGTGGTGTCTTAGAAAAAGCAGAGCACACACCGTTAAGATCATGAATTTCCTTGGATCAGGCAACTGAGATTCCAATAGCACTTCGGAAGAGCCTCAAAACAAGGCTTCCTGAGAAGGGCTAAAGGGACAGCGAAAACCCTCACCTGAAACCAACCCTTGTTTTCCCAGTCATAGCTTTTCAGGATATTGATGGTATAAAAAGGCTTGCTTTCAACATTAGAGGGTTTTAGATGTATTTACTGAGAGGATTGTATTTTCCAATTTTTCTCTAATTGTCCCATCTGCGTGATGCTTTTGCAACACCAGCAAAATCAACAAGGCAGCTTCAGGCTGCCTTAGCAGGTGGCTGCAAGCTTCCCGCTTCCCAGTCTAAGCTATTCTTGTCCTGACCTCTCAAACTAAAGAACAAATGGAAGTATGTCTTTGTGTTATCTTTTCCAAAAAACGTATCTTCATGTTATCTCTTCCAAAACAAAAAATCTGCTAATAATGGTAATTCTAGCTTTTCACTCCGAGAGATTTGGATTAGAAGCTGGGCACGGTGGCTTTGGTCTGTACATATAGCGCTTAAGGGGCTTTGGCAGGAGGACGGCTGTGAGTTCCAGGCAAGCGTGGGTCACAGTCTCAACATGTCAACTGCAGAACATTTGGTAAGAACATTTCACATCACTATAGGCTTATACTAAACAAAGATTCCTCAAACATCCTAATATTTCCTATTCTTTTATTTCGAGGAAAAACTTTTGAATTCAAGAATCTCTTGTAAAATTGTTAACCTAGATTAAGATTTCCCTAACTACAAATACAAATCTCACAAAGGAAAATAATTTCCATTTTGTTCCTTTCTCTTTTGAATTTGTTTCCAAGAAAAATGTCAAAGACCTAGAATTTTTAAAATGAGTTTTTATAAATAATGTATTCAAAGATTTTTGGCCCACTACATAAAGAATCCCACCTTGTAAGAAAAATATACAGATTTGGTTAGAGTTTAAATCCTCAGAGACTGAAGCCTGGTGTCACATCAAGCCTTCAGTTTTCTACCACTTCAATCCCAAAGGACCAGCGGATGGCAATTTAGTCCCCAAGACTCCACTAAGCTGTATGGTTCCTTTTTTCCTGGGTCAGACAGCTTTCTTCTGCTTCATTAACCCCTTCTTTGCTCCTTGATGGATCTTGGAATCCAGTTTCCCTGTAAGAGAAAAAAGAAGTCTCACTCATTATTTATTTTTATATTTGCATTGCAAATCTTTCCTGGCCTCCGAGGTCTTCTGGTTACTGTGTTCCTCCTGTCACATTCAATTATTTTGCTTCAGGATGCTGGACACTTCCAAACTTCAGAGTTTTATTTTCTAAGAAGAAAGCAATGGGAATGCTGTACACACACACACACACACACACACACACACACACACACACACAGAGAGAGAGAGAGAGGGGGGGGGGATATTTATCTAAATATTATTTCTAATTTTGTACTTTAGGGTGTCTGATACTAAGACAGACTTTTTTTTTTTTTTTTAAGAATACAGACATGTAGATAAGCAGAGACAAAACAAGAGAAGAAGATAGAATAAGGGCATGCCACAAAGAAATGCCCTTCACACAGTGGGAAACCCATTCCACTGACCTGTTAACTAGCTGAGTACAAAGGATGACCCTCCCTCACAGTGGGAAAAGCAGTTCAGCTCACCCTTTTGCTGCCTCATACTTAACAGGGGGAGTGACCTGAAATAGTGGAGTAGAATCCACATAAATGCTTTCCTGACAAAGGGTCCCTATCACCAGTTAACGGGGGTAAAGGTCAGAGATTATATGGCTCTTCTAAGTGTTAAACTTAGAAAACAAGCAGAACTACCCAGTGTTATGATTTTTGCTATAATCTGTACTCTGGAGGCAGAGGCAGGAGGATCCTGCATATTCCAGACCAGGTTGGTCTACATAGCAAGTTCTTGGCCAGTCAGCTACATAGCATGCCTCTGCTTCAAAAAATAAACAAACAAAACAAAGTCCTCTCGTGTCTCAAGTGATCCAAATGAGAAGTCCTTCAGTGATGTGATCTTTGAACTGACTCCTCCATCTACCAGAATATAGCTTAGTTCAGTGCTAGCAGCCTTTGAAAGCATCTATTTCATGAAGAAAAATTTTAGACTTCCTGTTTGTCTGGTCTGTGGAAAAAGCTTACAAATTTCTTTTCTCCAACAAAAAGCCTCAGTTAAATCAATGGTGACACTGGTGATGACGCTAAGAATAGAAAATACTTCATTTCAGTTTTAGCACTAAAAATATAAAATAAAGAGTCCTGGATACAGGGCAGCCTGGTATACTGTGGGCACACACCCCGAACACCACTGCCACTCAGATGGTGTTCTTTTCACTTGTGGAGCAATCGCTGTGACAGAAAGAGCACTCACTAGAAGCTAGTTAATACCTGTACAAACCAGACAAGTCATTCAGCCTTTCTGGATTTCAGTGGCCTTACTTGTCCAATTAAGATAAGAATAAAGTTCTGACCACTGCACAAGGATACTGGAAAGAACCAGCCTCAGCCCTACAAGCTTCCCTCAGACCTCTTTCCCTAGTGTTTCAGGGCTGCACCTGCTTCCAGAACAGCAGTGCACCTTCTCCTGTGCTACCCAAATGCTGTCCACAATGGTCACAACACTGCTGATTTTAATTTGGGCCTTAGAATATGGGGCATTCCCAGTGATTTAGAAGTTCTCTCATCCTATACGCTGCCTAGCTGGGAATGTGAACGTGACAGCAAGCTGGCAGAGAGCCCTATTTCAAGACAAATTTTCTTTTGTCTCCCTCATAGTACTGAAGTGACTGTCAATTGGTAGGTGGTCAATAAACACTTTCATCAAATAAATTAAACAGAAGTTGGAAACAGACTAACAGTTCAAGGCCAGACTCCACTATACAGTGAATGAAAGGCCAACCTGGGCCATATGAGACCCTGCCTCAAAAACAAAACAAACAAGCATGGAAAACAAAGCCAAATAATGCAAATTTTAAATCCTCGGTATAACAGACTACTAAGTAATCCAAAGCAGCAGATAAAAAGTGTTAGTGCTAAGGTAGGGGTAAACATCAAGTCTTCTTCAGACTTTTAGGACAAGCTATGTGAGAGTTTAGAATCTAATGAAAACTTCGATACACATTTCTTGGTATTGCCATAGCTCTGAAGACTCATTACTTAGGCCTCTTCCTCAGATTTCCTCTAGCTGTGTAATGATAAGGATGCTACCTAGTCATTTCTATCCTCAACTTTTTTCAACTAAAAGAAAAAGATGTACTACATACTACTAAAGACCTTTTTCAGTGCCATGATATTGTGTCCTGAAAATAAAATCTAAATTGGAAATCTGTTCCTGGAGACAATCTGATAACGAACAAGGAATAGAAGAACAATCAGAAACATGAATAAAATATAATTTGTAGGGGCTGTCTCACACCTACAATCCTAACTCTCAAGAGAGTAAGGCAGGGCAGCCTTGAGTTCAATGTCAGGCTAGGTTACACGGTGCATCTGAGGTCAACCTAGACTACACAGTAAGACCCTAGAGACCGTATCTCAAAAAAAAAAAAAAAAAAAAACCCACCCCAAACCGTCTATGGCCATACCATACTAAACAAGCCCAATCTTGTCTGATCTTGGAAGCTAACCAGGGTCAGGCCTGGTTAGTAATTGGATGGGAGACCACCTGGGAATATCTAGTGCTGTAAGCTTAAAATAAACAAACAAGCAAACAACCCAAACCCTCACAACTTCCCTAAACCTGTTTACTCAACTGTAAAAACTAAAGCAGGGGGGAAAATCTACTAACTCACAGAGTTGTTAAGATTATAGCTAGGCCACCCTCCTGAATGCTTAATGGAAGTTCCTTGTCTGTGTATCCTGAATAATGGGCGTTAACAGCTTAGATGCAAGATTGTAAAACGTCAGTAGCGAACTTCTGCCCTCCGGGGTCCTCCCATTGTGCTGTAAGCCTGTATTTAAGACCTCCTTCCCCCTTCAAGAAATGACATTCAACATTTAAAATTAATATATATATATTAATTTTAATATATATATATATACACATATATATGAGTCACATGAGCAAAGTGTATAGTCACAAGGTCAAGCTGAACGTGGCAGACAAATCACATGTGATGGACAAGCGCACGTGGCAAAAACATAATTTTTCCCTAGAGGCATATACAAATAAAAATAACCAGCTGTGATTAAAAAAAAAAAAGATTATAGCTAGGGGGTGGAGAGATGGCTCAGCGGTTAAGACCACTGGCTACTCTTCCAGAGGACCCAGGTTCAATTCCCAGCACCCACATGGTAGCTCACAACTGTCTGTAACTCCTGTTCTAGGGGATCTGATACCCTCACACAGACATACATGCATATAAAACACCAATGTAAAAAGAAAGAGAAGAAAAAAAAAGATTATAGTTAATATGTGCTTTCTACAGACTAGGCACCATGCTAAGTATTTTACATACACTAAGTCATTTAATCAACTAATTGAAATAATAGCTGTCTTTGTATTTGTGGGGTTTTGGCTTTAGGATCTTCACAAATATCAAACTCCATAGATGTTATGTGAGTCTCTTATATAAGATGGTATGAGGCTTGCATACATTCTACATCTTCCTATATAATTTAAATTCTCTATAGATTGTCATACGTAATACTATGTAAATGCTTTGTGAATAATTTTGTTTTGATTTGCAAGGGGAGGGGGGAGACAATTTTTGAGACAGGGTTTCTCTGTGTAGTCCGGGTTATCCTGGAACTGTAGACCAGGCTGGTCTTGAACTCACAGAAATCTGCCTGCCTCTGCCTCCTGAGTGCTATGAATAAAGGCGTGTGCCACCACTGCCCAGGTTTGTTTTTTTTTTTAAGATCTACTTTTATTTTATGTGAGTGTTTTTGCCTATGTGTACATATGTGCCCACAAAGCCCAGAACAAAGTATCAGATGCCCTGGAACTGGAGTAAGAGACCCTTTTGAGCTGCTATGTGGGTGCTAGAAATGGAATCTCTGTCCCCTCAAGAGCATCAAGAGCTCTTAACTCAGCCAAGTGGTGATGGTGCATACCCTTAATCCCAACACTCAGAAGGTAGAGGCAGGTGGCCTGAGTTCAAGGCCAGCCTGGTCTACAAACCAAGTTCTAGGACAGCCAGGGCTACACAGAGAAACTCTGTCTCAAAAAACAAACAAACAAACAAACAAACGAAAAAAAAGGAATAGAGCTATGAACCATGGAACCATCTCTCCAGCCCTGGTTTTTGTTGTGAGAAAATCTCTCACCTAGCCAAAGCTGTCTCCAACTTGCTGTGCCATTGAAGATGTGCCTGGACTTCCGGAGGACCTTCTACCTCCATGACCCAAGTACCAGGATTACACATATGTGCCAACTTAACTGGAAACAGTTGTTACACTTTATTGCTTAGGAAATAATGACAAGGGAAAAAACTGCCTATGTCTGTATAGACCCAACATTTTCCCCACATGATTTTCAATTTTTGGGTGGCCGAGTCTGTGGATTGGAACCTACAGATAATAGCTGCGGAGCCGGCTAGGTGGGTAGCATGCCTGCTCTGCAAGCATGAGGACCTGAGATCAGATCCCAGCACCGTGAGGAAAGCTGGCATGGTGATGGGCATCTGCAATCCCAGTGCTGGGGAGCTGAGATAGGTGGATGCCAGGGAATCACTGGCCAACTACTTTAGCCAAGATGGCAAGCTCCAGGTTCAGTGAAATATTCTATCTTAAAAATAAGGTGGAGAAAGGTTAATACAACTAAAAATCCAGATGTCAGGGAACAAGGATTTCTAGGCCATTCCCAAGAATCAAAAATTCTTTTATTAACTGAGCTGCTTAAGAAAGCTAGACTAGCGTCAGCAATCTGTGAACTCTTAACAATCCAGGACCTTGCATATCTGTAACATCTAACAAAACGACTCTTAAGAGCAGGAACTCTTAAGTTAACTAGGGTTGATAAAGCAAAGAATTCAAGATTCTTACAGGAAGGGACAGACAGTATGGCAACCTTAAGCCTTATCTTTTATTTTACATGTTATGTATGTATGTAGATATGTATGCATATATGTATTATGTTTGTATGGTGCATGCATGCCCATGTAACACTGTATACATGTTGTCAAGGAACATTTGCAGGACTAGATTCTTTACTTCTTCCATATGGAGATCAAACGTGGGTTGTTTTTTTTTGTTTGTTTGTTTGTTTTTGTTTCTGTTTTTTTCCAGAGACAGGGTTTCTCTATGAAACAGTCCTGGCTGTCCTGGAACTCACAGAGATCCACCGGGCTCTGCCTCCTGAGTGCTGGGATGAAAGGTGTGCGCCACCACCACCACCACCACCACCACCACCATCACTGCCTGGCTCAAACGTGGGTTTTTAGGCTCATCAGTGAACATCCCTATCAGTTGAGCCACCACAGTGGTCTGGAGCCTAGTCTTTTTAAGATGTGGACTCTAAGCTGGGCATTATGGTATACACCTATAATTTAGCAATTAGCTAAAATCTTAGCATTTTGAAGGTAGAGCCAGGAGGGTTGGAGTTCAGGGTCATTCTTAGCTAACCCAGTAAGTTTAATGCTAGTCTGGGCTATGAGACTAGCAAAGACTTGGGCCAATATAGTGAAGGTACAATACATCCTTTCACAGAGTAGAAATAATCTTTAGTTTTCTGCATTTCCCCAATATTTTTACATTTATTAGCTAAAGCATTTCAGTGTTTAACCACATCCTCTATCACAGAACCTAGAAGAATAAAATCACTAAGTGTGGAGATACACATCTGTAATTTCAACATTTAAGAGGGTGAGGCAGGAGAATTGCTGTGAATTCTATGCCAGTCTGGGAGACATAGTGAGACTGTCTCAAAACCAAACCAAACCAAACATATCAAGTCATGTGTAACAAGTGGGAAAGAAGTAACAAGGGAAAAGTATACGTCATGATTCCGATAGCTCTCACAGAAATTTTCATGTGTTTCATAAGACATAAGTCAGTCATTTTTTAATATTTGGGGTTGGAGAGATGGCTCAGTAGTTAAGAGCACTGGCTGCTCTTCGAGAGGACCCAGGTTCAATTCCCAACTCACAACTGTCTGTAACTCCAGTTCTAAGGGCTCCAACACCCTCATACAGACAAGGCAAGACACCAATGCACACAAAATAAAAATAAATCTTAAATAAATAGAATTAACTTTCTGAGATAGGAGCTCATGAACCTCAGGCTAGCCTTCCTGTTTTTTTTTTTTTTTTTTTTTTGAGACAAGCTTTCCTTGTAAGAGCATAGGTTCATAGGTTGCCCTGGAAATCTCTATGTAGTGTGATACTCATGAACTTCTGATCCTCAAGCTTCTACCTCCCTAGTGTTGGGATTATTGATATGTACTATACCACACCCAGCTAACATAAGCCATTTTTTGTAGTGTTTTGTTTTGAGATAGTCTTCTTATAAAGTACAGCTATCTTCAAACTTATCATCTCCTGCCACAGTCTCCCAAATGCTGAGATTATAGACTTGAAATATCATTCACTCATCAATTTTTGTTTTTTTGAGACAGGGTTTTTCTGTGTAACAGTCCTGGCTGTCCTGGAACTCACTCTGTAGCCCAGGCTGGCCTCGAACTCACAGAGATCACCTGCCTCTGTCTCCCAGTGTTGGGATTAAAGGTGTGTGCTACCATCGCCCAGCACTTCCAGTGCTCTTAACCACTAATCCATCTCTCCAGCTCCTTTAATTTTTTTTCTTCTGGTTTTTTCAAAATAGAGTTTCTCTGTGTAACAGCCCTGGCTGTCCTGAACTAGCTATGTAGACCAGGCTGGCCTTGAACTCATAGAGATCCACCTGCCTCTGCCTTCTGAGTGCTGGGATTACAGGCATATGTGACCATGCTCAGCAACTTTTTTTTTAATATTTAATGGAATAGAATCCTAGATGAAAAGTTTAGAGCAACTCACCATTATGCCAATAACTGTACACCAAGGTATACTTTGGAAAAGCTAAACTATAGTAAGTATAACATTAATGTTAATAAACATAATTATCTTCCACTGCTAAGGACGACACCAGACACAGAAGAACAGTGTGTTGTGGAATATTTCTTCACACTGTATGCAGATGTGTCATTGTGATTGGTGTAATAAAGAGCTGAATGGCCAATACCTAGACAGGAAGAGGTTAGGTGGAACCTCTGGGGACAGAGAGGACTCTGGGAAGGAGAAAGGCGAAGTTGACAACCAGACAAGGAGGAAGGAAATGGGTAATATGGAGATGAGGCAATGCCACAAGGCAGAACATAGATTAATATAAATGGGTTAATTTAAGTTATAAGAGCTAGTGGGACCAGCCTAAGCTAATGGTCAAACTTTCATAATTGAGAAGTATCCATGTTGTTATTTGTGAATTGGCAGCCGACAATAAAGCTTACTACAACAGTGTTTTGAAATTTAGACAAGTAAGATGCAAGAGAAAATGAGATCATCAAAGATGGTGACTTACAGATTTTAGGATTTCCTTTAATAGGAAACTTCACAACCATTTCCTGGGGATTTTTGCAGATGAAAACAAATGGAGAATCAGACTCTTGACTGATGTCTGGGAACTGAAAGATAAAAAAAATTCAGGCTAGTTGGGACAGATTTGTCATTTTAAGGAGATCAAGGAAGAGCCCAGATTTTACCTCAATCCTGATGACAGTACTCTCTGGTTCACAGACCAGGAGGGGGCTATACTCAACAATTACTGAACTCCAGCTTTCTAAGGTTTTAACATGGTATTACACAGTCTATTGCCTGCCATCTCTGGCTTCTTATAGTGGAATCAGCTTCCTAAACAAAGGATGCCTGACATTTCTCCAGGAGGATGAGAACTAACTACTCTTAACAAAGGCAGGTATGAGAGTCTCAGATCTCCTGGAACGCTGGGCAGCACCTTAGGTTCAACTCAATGGATGTCCTGGAAGACTCAAGGAAATTCTGTCAGAAAAAGTATATACACAACCATCTTCTCACAGGGGAAGGAAGATGATTCATTCTGAAAGGTATGACATATAAAGGTTGTTCAGCTGGATACATTCCAGAACTGCTTAGGGAGAAAGATAATCAATAGAACGATTCTGAAGTCATATCACAACACAAATTTACAAGAATACTCAAGAGTTTGTTTTTTGGTTTCTTTTTTGTTATTTTGCAAATGCAGACATGGAACCCAAAGATTATGCTAGCTACATAATGACAGGTTAGGTAACCATTATAAATCGGCAGAAATGTTCTCTAGAAATACCCAAACGATGTGATGTTTCATTGTTTTTATCTTGGGATGTCTAAGCTACATGTTTGATAAATGACTGATAGGCATCTGGATCAGACTTAATTACCAAAGAAAATCTTTTCCCAGTAACTACTATCAAAAATAGAACATTATTTTCTACTCTTACTCACCCGTTAAGATCTATCCTCTCAGAATCTAAAGGTCTAGATCCAAGAGTCTTTCTGGGCATGGTGGTTCATGCCTGTAGTCCCAACACTTGGTTAATGGAAGTAAGAGGAAGAGGAGTTAAGAGCCAGCCTTGGCTACATAGTTTGTTTGAGACTAGTCTATGCTACATAAGACTCTGTGTCAAAAAAACAATGACAATAAACAAAGAAACAAAAAACAGGGCTGGGGAAGCCAGGCGTGTTGGCACACATCTTTAATCCCAGCACTTAGAAGGCAGAGACAGGCTGGTCTCTGTAGTCTGAGGCCAACATGGTCGACATAGTGAGTTCTAGGCCAGCCAGGGCTACATAATGAGACCCTGTCTAAAGGAAACAAAGAAAGAGAAAGACTGACAGTCCACATTAGACAGTGGTTTCACAGAAAATTCCAATGTGTCTATAACTGGTGGAAGCATGAATGCTTAAATTTCTTTACTGACCTCACTATCCAGAGGTAAGTGATGCTGTAGGAAAATCACAGAGAATTTTCCAAATGTTTGGTCCTCCCCATAGAATACGGCCTTCAGTGAGGCAGATGTGGCATGTATCCTGATAAAATGTGAACTTAATATCAAGTATCAGCCACAAAAGACACATTCATCAAAAAAATGAAAATATTCACAAAAGAGGAGCTGGGAGGATGGATCAGTAGGCACACTGAGGCGAGTGAAGATCTGTAGTAGAATATTTTAAGCTGTGTTACTTTTGTTCATGTTGCATTAACTCTGTGAACCTGTCCAAAACACCTGATGGTCTAATAAAGACCTGGCCAATAGCAAAGCAGGAGAAAGGACAGGCAGGGCTGGCAGGCAGAGAGTACATAGAGAAGGAGAAAACTGGAGGGAGATCTAAGATCTAGCAGCCAGAGGAGGAGGGCGACTCCAGGGGCCAGCCACCCAGCTATACACACACAGCAAGCCACGGAGTAAGAGTAAGATTTACAGAAATTAGAGAAAAGGAAAAGCCCAGAGGTAAAAGGTAGTCAGAATAACTTAAATTAAGGAAAGATGGCTAGAAACTAAGCCAAGCCAAAGCCGGGCATTCATAATTAAGGATAAGCCTCCGTGTGTAATTTATTTGGAAGCTGGGTGGAGGGCCCCCAAAAAAAGAATAATAAAACAACAACAAAGATCCATTCAGCTCACTGGCCAACCAGCCCAGTTAAATCAATGAGCTCCAGGTTCTGAGGACAACTTCCTCTCAAAGAGATTGACGGGGGACTGAAGAAAACCAGTATGTGCAGGTCAAGAGACAGATTGGTGTGAGCTGGTTCTTGTCTTCCACCTTGTTTCGGGGCCAGGGTCTCTCTTGTTATTTCTGATGCTGAACTGCATTCATAGGTTTCACTCTTCTCCCCTGGGCAAAGCCGGAGCTGTGACTGCAGATGTGAGCTGACACATCTGGTTTCTTTTTTTTTTTTTTTTCCGAGACAGGGTTTCTCTGTGTAGCTTTGCGCCTTTCCTGGAACTCACTTGGTAGTCCAGGCTGGCTTCGAACTCACAGAGATCCACCTGGCTCTGCCTCCCAAGTGCTGGGATTAAAGGCGTGCGCCACCACCGCCCGGCACATCTGGCTTCTTATGTGGTGATGGAACTCAGGCAATCATGACTGAGCCACAAGCCTCTACCCACTGAACCACTTCCATGCCCTATACTTATTATTTATTTATTTGTTTGTTTTTAATTTTTATTACTTTATATTTTATGTATGAGTGCTCTGCTTGCCAGTAGAGGGCATCAGATCCTATTATAGATGGTTGTGAGCCACCATGTGGTTGCTGGGAATTGAACTCAGGACCTCTGGAAGAGCAGCCAGTGCTTTACTACTCCAACCCCTATTTCAGTTTTTGAGACAGGGTTCTTTCTACATAGCCCTGGTTGTCCTGGAACTCACTACGTGGACCAGGCTGGCCTCCAAAGATCTGTCTGCTTCTGTGAGTACTAAGATTAAAGGTGTGCACAATAACCAGCTATTCTTAATCTACTATGCAATTATTTCTATAAAGGTCACTGCTGACTTCCATGTTGCTAACTTAAACGATCAGTTCTTGGTTTTCATCTTAATTATACTATCGTGGATCAGGCGGTTGTGGCTCACGCCTTTAATCCCAGCACTCAGGAGGCAGAAGCAGGCAGATCCCTGAGTTTGAGGCCAGCCTGGTCTACAGAGCGAGTTCTAGGACAGCCAGAGTTATACAGAGAAACCTTGTCTCGACAAAAAAAGAGAATTTGACAGGCTGCCTCTGCCTCCCAAATAAATGCTGGGATTAAATTAGGGATGTGCTACCACATCTGCATAGCTCATTTATTTAGCGCATACATCTTTATGGTATTAAGGATCAAACACAAAGACTCCCATATGGTAAGCAAATACTCCAACACTGAACTATATCTCTACCCGACAGAAGTTTCTATTCCTATCTTGAACATGGTCCCCACTTAACTTCCAGGGTATCGTTTTCTTCCTGGTTTTCCTACTTACTGGCTGTTTCTCATCTTCCAGTCTTAAAGTGCTGCAGAGTAGTAGAGATCTTTCCCTGCATTTATAGTCTGTAAAGATTTTCCAAGGTCCTGGAAATGCAAATCAAAACTACAAGGAAGACTGCTCAACAGGGAAAGACACTTACTGCTAAGCTGAATGCCCTGAGTTGTTCTCTGACCTCCATGCATTCACTGTAATGTACGCCCCACCACATGCACACACACAAAATTTAAGATATATATATATATATATATATATATATGGCACACACATACACACAAAACCCCCAAAAACAAAAAATCTGAGACACCATCTCATACTCACTAAGATGGCTACATGTGACAAAAGCATGAGGCAGATGGCAGGAAAGGTATGACGATGCTAGAACCTTCTGCAGTGCAGGTGTAAATGGAAAGTGGTACAGGCACAGTGGAAAATAGTTTGGAGGCTCCTCAAAAAGTTCAGCAGAGAATTATCATTATCCCCAGTAGCCAGAAAAGAAATGAAAAGAATCTCACACAGGTATTTGTACACTAATGTTCAAAGCAACATTATCTAACAACCCAGTGACAGCTGAATAAACAATATGAAGTATCTACCTACATCAGAGTATTTTTGTCTGAGAAAGGAAGAAAATTCTGAAACATTCTACAACGTGGGCAAACCATGGAAACACAGTATAAATGAAATAAGACACGAAAAGACAAATTCTGCATGATCCTACTTCAATAAGATACTTAGAAGAGGCCAAGTCACATGGACAGAAAATATAATAGGGACACTTAGATGGCAAGAGGGCAAAAGCACTTATCAAGCCCACACGCAAAGGTAGACGAAGCTAGGTGTGGTGGCTCAAGCTTTTAATTCCAGCATTTGGAGGCAGATGTAGATGGATCTTTATGAGTTCTAGACCTACTGAATTTACATGGACAATTCCAGTACACAGGCTGTCTAAAAAAAAAGAGGATAAGATGTCCTCTGACCTCCACACATGCACCATAACCTAAGTGCTTGTGCATTTGGAGGCAGATGTAGATGGATCTTTATGAGTTCTAGACCTACTGAATTTACATGGACAATTCCAGTACACAGGCTGTCTAAAAAAAAAAGAGGATAAGATGTCCTCTGACCTCCACACATGCACCATAACCTAAGTGCTTGTGCATATGCAAGCACACATGGTAGAAAGAAAGGAAATAAAGGGGAAGGGAACAGAAAAAAAGAGGAGGGAAGGGGAGGGGAAGGGAGTGCCTGGAAAGACAGGACCCAGGTTTGGTTCCAGCACCCACAAGGCAGCCTACAAATACCTGTAACTTCAGTTCCAGGTGATCTAACACACTGTTTTGACCTCTGTGGGCTCCTATACATATGTGGTACACATACATACACTCATGCATGCACATACATATAAAATTTAAAAATAAATAATTTAAAAAAAGAAATAAGTAAAATAGAGGTAATCAAGGACTGAGATGGGGGAGGAAAGATTAATTACTGAATAGATACAGAGTTTGTGGTTAGGATAATAGGAAAGTTCTGGAGATGGGTAGTGATGGTGACTAAATACTGTTATGAATATAGTTGATGTCATGGTATACTGTAACACTTAAATATGTTCAAAATGGAAAAGTCTATCTTATAGAAGGTTTATCATAATAAAAATAAAATTTTAAAAATTAAAGTTAGGGGCTGGAGAGCTGGGTTAGGGGTTAAGAGCACTTCCTGCTCTTTCAGAGGACTAGAATCCAGTTCCAAGCAGCTCAACTGCCTGTAACTCCAGCTCCAGGGGATCTGATGACCTATTTTGGCCTCTGGGCCCCTGTAGACATAAGCAAACATACACACACACACACACACACACACACACACACACACACACATACACACAAATAAATAAATAAAACCTTTTTGAAAAATTAGGGTGAGTTACTTTTCCAGGTTTGATGCTTGTATGCTGTACTTGTTGGTCTGAAGTGAGAGTTTCATAAATTTGAGGTCAGTTTGGGCTACATAGTGGAAACTCAAGAAAAAGAGAAAAAAAAGGCAATTCCATCCATCTGTCCATTTTCCAGGCCAAGTCATTAGAAAGCCCTGTAACTATAGCTACAAAATATAATCTACAAAATATGTCCATCACTTCATTTTGTCTCACAAGGCTCTGGCCTTGAACTCACAGTTCCCTGTCACAGCCTTGCCAGTGCTGAGGTTACAGGCATCGACCACTATGCTTGATTTCTATGAAGGTGCCAGAGAGCCAAACTCGGGTCTACATGCTTCTAAAGCAAGTGTTAACCACTTGGCTAACTTCCCGCCCTACTTAACAACTGTCATGAGGAGTTAAACAGATGGCTCAGTGGGTAGGAGAGCCTCTGCTCTTCCACAGGACCTGAGATTGGTTCCCAGAACCCACGCTGGGCAGCTCACAAGTGCATGCAACTCCAGCTCCAGGGCATCTGATGCCCCTCTGCTGACCTCTGTAGGCACCCGCACACACGTGACATATACTCAAACAGACATACACACACATACACAAATTAAAAAGCCTGGCAGTGGTGGTGCACACCTTTAATGCCAGTACTCAGGAGGCAGAGGCAGCCAGATGTCTGTGAGTTCCAGGACAGTCAAGGCTACACAGAGAAACCTTGTCTCAAAAAACAAACAAAAATGAAAAAAATAAACAAATTAAAAAAAAATTCTCTAAATATTCTATGAAAATCAAGACAGCAACTCAAACAAGCACTTTTAAGAATCAATATTCTAACATAATCCAATCCAAAGATATACTAATTTGTTATTTATGTGCTGAGGAATGATGCTAGGAAATATTAAAGGTTTTTATTTTCCACAATTAAAGTCTTTCTTTAACAGAAGAAAACTTTGTACATATAGTAGAAATAACTACAATTCAGCAGTCTGGAGTCTCAGTCAAGAAGATTCAGGCAACATTGGTTGTTAGCCTTGTGTGTTATAACAACCACAATGCAAGCTGTGTACCAAGGCTACGAGGAAGTTATTTGATATAGCATGGGTGGGTTCTTCCTGAAACAGCTATATTCACTTGATTTTTGAATTAATTATTGGTGTTTGCATGTTCAGAAGCTGTGGTGGTTTGAAAGAAAATGGCCCCCACAAGGAGTGGCACTATTGGGAAGTATGGCCTTGTTGGAGGAAGTGTGTCACTTCGGGGGCAGGCTTTGAGGTCTCCTATGTTCAAGCTACGCTGTATAGTAGGCAGTGCACTTCCTATTGCCTGCTGGTCAAGATGTAGAACTCTCAGCTCCTTCTCTAGCACCATGTCTGCCTATATGCTGCCATGCTTCCTGCCAGGCTGATAATGGACTAAACCTCTGAAACTGTAAGGCACTTCCAGTCAAGTGCTTTCCTTTATTAGAGTTGCTGTGGTCACGGTGTCTCTTCACAGCAGTAGAAACCCTCACTATGACAGAAGTCTTTACTGTTGCTACATTTCTCTCGACACCACATTCACTTTCACAATCCCGCAGGAGGGGTTATGGACCCACAGTATCAGAAATTGAGTTCGCTGCCATACCTGGCTTTCTAGAATGTTTTTAAAGCCTCATTGCACGGCTTCATCTTGCTCTTCTTTCAGGACTTTGTTCAAATGTCAACTTTGACGTAAATCTCTCCTGACCCCACGATTTCAAAGTCAGTGGTAGAGTGCTTGCCAAGTATGCACAAGGCTCTGGTTTGATAACCAACAAAAATAAATAAATTAAACAAAGTGAAATCACAGCACCCATCACCCTATAAATGTATCACTTTGAACCCTCTTTCCTATCTTATCTTTCCTCATGGAACTTACCACATATAACATATAAATTATTCATATTTTTGTTCCCCTTTACTAAGATGAAAGCTTCAATGGGTAGACATTTTCTGCAACACCTCTCACCTCCAGGGACGGAGAGATGGCTCAGTGGCTAAGAGCATTTGCTGTGAAAGAAATAGGACTTGAGTACTGAAAGCCTCGAGTGCAGTGGGAAAATCTGTCTCAGAAAAGGAGGATGACAGAGGAAGACACCAGATGTCCTCTGAGCCTCCTTCTGCTAGGACCAGACACAGCATACAGTAGGTAGTCAATGAACACTTCCGCGTGTTCACAAGAAAGAGAAACGAGGACCGAAGCAGCACAGACTGGCTAGCCACTGGGGTGGGGTCACTCTGCGTCACCACAGACACGAGAGAGAAGTCCGTCTGGATGAGCCTCATATCTCAAAACACAATCCCAGTCCTTGAGACCTGGATCCTACGACCACATTACACATTAAGGAGTACTTGGTTGGCTCCGGCTGTGTGGGCCTCTAATCCTGCTATTAGAGAGGTTGAGGCAGGAAAGCACAAGTTTGGGGTTCAGAGAGAGCCTGGGCCACTTACTGAGACTGGGTCAAAATAGAAAGTAAAAGCAGGGCTGGGGATACAGTTCAAAGGTGATTTCTTAGGATGCACAATGCCCTTAGTTTAGTGGCCAGCACTGTGAAGAAAAAAAAAAGAGTGGTTTGTACCTTTGGCCTGAGATTTACAAAGATGAAAATACAGTAGACTTAGCAAAGATAAATTAAAAGGGAAATGAATACGAATAAACTGTGACGTCACATCCAGTTTGGTGAAGATGCTAGGTTACGGGCCACTGACCGAGCATAATAAACAGCTCAGGAAATAGGAGCTTCATAATCAAGGAACGATGCAAACTGGGCCGAGGACTCTGGCAGGTGCTTTTGTTTCGGTCTATAGAGACTTCTGTCACCAGTTCCAGCCTGAGGGGCAGTGGAGGTGGCCCTTCCTCTCTTCCATGCCTCATAACTTTCACAGCTGTCTAACACAACAGGTAACTAACTGCCAAACAGCTAGTTCTCCTCCAAACAGCTAGTTCTCCTCCAAACAGCTAGTTCTCCTCTCTGGGGAAGCTGTTCACCAGTCATTTAGAAAACATTTCTTTCGTCATTTTCATAACAGGGAAGAAAAGGTTAGTACTTTTTGGCAACTACTACTTATTTAGAGCCAAGTAAAAATTTCTGCTCAACTCTGCAAGCCCCCACTTAGTCCTTGTATTAAAATGATCAATAACTCCCTAATTATGTCACTCTTTCCAACAAATCCCAAAGTGAACTTTGTGTGTGTGTGTGTGTGTGTGTGTGTGTGTGTGTGTGTGTGTGTGTAGTGACTAAAGCAGGCTCTTGTGCCTCCTGGCCAAGCACTCTACCACTGAGTCACAGAGCTAGCCCCATGACTTATAAATCTTTTACCTGCCTCCTGAGGATAAACAGCAAAAGCAAACAGTCAAGAAACAATTCACTGACAAGAACATATATTCGCTGTAGGTTTTCTGGGTTTAAACTTTGGGGGAAACTACATAATATATGAAACCAGGCTCTGAAATCCAGTTAGCTGAAAACTGACCCCAAGACTGAGGTAAGGACGAAGAGAAGACAAGCATCTGGTAAAGATGGTGGCCACAAGCACAGCAGGTCTAAAGTAGCACATCCTGAAAGCAAACGTGTTCGTGGATAAACACTGCAGGTATCGGTAGTGGCTACAATCAGGACGTGTTCTATGTGTGTATGAAACTATTAAAGAATAAATCAGGCCGGGTGTTGGTGGCACACGCCTTTAATCCCAGCACTCGGAAGGCAGAACCAGGTGGATCTCTGTGAGTTCGAGGGTTCGAGGCCAGCCTGGGCTACCAAGTGAGCTCCAGGAAAGGCGCAAAGCTACACAGAGAAACCCTGTCTCGAAAAACCAAAAAAAAAATAAATAAATAAATAAATAAATAAATCAAAGACAATTTTAAAAGTAGTTCTCATTTACATTTTCCTTCAAAGCAACTGGAGGAACCAGGGATGGTAGTATGGGCTGGTAATCCCAAACTCCAGAGCGTACACAGAACTAGCCTGAGCAACACAGCAAGCCAGGCATAGAAGCAAATGCCTACAATCCCAACATCTGAAGGTGGACACAGGAGGATAACAAATTCATTAACAGGGGAGGCTGGGGGGGGGGGGGGGTGGTCAGAGGTTAAGAGCACTGGCTGCTGCTCTTCCAGGGGTCCTGAGTTCAATTACCAGCAACCACATGGTGGCTCACAACCATCTACAGAGGTAAAGTGATGCCCTCTTCTGGAATAAAGGAAGTATATGCAGACAGAGCACTCAGAAAAAAATACAAAATCTTTCAACAAAATCTTAATAAAAAAAAAAAAAAAAAAAAAAAAAAAAAAAAAAAAAAAAAAAAAAAAAAAAAGAAAGAAAGAAATTCATGGGCAGCATTGGTTAAATAGCAAGTTTGAGGCCAAACTGACCAAATGAGACCATGCCCCCCACCAAAATAAAAAACTAAACAAAACAAAATCACCAATCAACCAACTAGCCTCCCATCCTGAGGAAATAGAACATTATCTTAAAACTCTGATTCTTAGTCTTCATCTCAGTGCCTGTCATATGACAATTGATAGTTACTTCTTTTCTCTTCTTGCTTCATTAATGCTTACTGAATATACGGTTATATAATATTCTGAGTAATAAAATATGAGATGAAATTTGTCACTTGGATAACACAGAAGACTAGATGACGACAAACCAAGACGACAACTTGAACAGATTGTAAGAAAGTGAGGCCACAAGTCCGTCTAGGTCAAGCAGCTCAGGTTCCCTACGCCTTGGTGTGTGAGAGGTAACATTACCCTATCCCATGAAATGTTTGACTCTCCCAACACCAGGTGCCTCCCCAGTCCAGTTCTGCTGGTTCTATCATGAACTAGATCTTTAGACAGTCCTACCCTGGAACACTGCAAGTCTTCCCACCTTCATCTTCCAATCCATCCTCCACATTGCAGCCAGTGAGTTCTTCTCAGGCAGGGCTCTCAGTGCCTTATTGCTTCATAAAAGCTTTCAAAACACTCCTCCACATTTCCCAGCTCACTAGAAAAATAGATCTTTCCTCTGTGCTCTGTCATCCAGGGCTATCTACCATCTGACCACAACCTACTTTCCAATCTTGTTCACGGCTTCCTCTTCGCTCACACTGTCCACCAGATGGGCTTGCCACCTTAGTCACACAGAGCCGACTTCCCACCTGCGCCTTTGCGGCCATCATCTTCTCATTTTGGAATATGCTGTTTTGCCTGCATGTATGTCTGCGCAGGACTGCATGCAGTGCCCACAGAGGCCAAAAGAGGATGTTGGATCCCCAGAAACAGGAGTTACAGACTCTGTGCACTACCATGTGGGAGTGCTGGGAACTAACCCCAAGTCTTCAAGAAGAGCAGCCAGTGCTCTTAACCGCTAAGCCATTTCTCCAGGATCTTGTTTTGTTTTTGACACAGGGTCTTACTCTATATCCCTGGATGGCACAGGACTCGCTTTGCAGACCAGGCTAGCCTTGAACTTACTGAGATCCACCTATTTCTGCCTCTCACATGCTGGGATTAAAAAAAAGTGTGTTCTATCATGTCTGCCCCAAATTGTTGTGAGGTTTAGAAAATAACATACACATACATAATGAGTATAGCACATATTTGGTGATTGAGAGTGATAATTTTTTATCATTCTCCAAAGTGAATACAAAGGTGTGGAATCTCTTCCTACTAGAAATTATATCTCCCTCCTTCAAGTCCTGAAAGGTAGTCTCCCCCACCACCTTGTTCTCGCCTCCCACCCTTCTCAGACTCTCAAATCTCACAATGCAACCCAGGCTTGAATTTGCAGTCCTGCAATCCTCTTGCCTGAGGCTGAAGAGTGCTGGTATTATAGGCATGCACCACCATGCCCATCAACTTTGGCTTCTTAAAGGTTATCTTGGGCAGGGGGTATATTCAGTGGCACAGTGCTTGTACAGCATGTTTGAGGCTCTGGGTTTAATTCTAGCATCACAGAAAACACTAAACACACCAATCTTCACTTTTTGATTGCTAGCACAACTCTCTAGTGACCTCTCACGTATCGGAGGGCAGAACCTAGGCTTGATTTACCTTGTTTCCTTTAGTATCCACAATGGTGTCTGACTTATACCAGCACCCAAATATTTATTGATGGATGGATAATTACATAAGAAAATATTTTTCCTTTCTCTTTTTTTTTGGAGGGGGGTGTTGTTTTGTTTTAAGACAGGATCTCACTATGTAGCTTTGGCTAGTCAGGAATACATACAGCTCTACCTGCTACTGCCTCCTGAGTGCTGGGATTAAAGGAGTACGTTACCAACTCCTGGCACATAAGAAAAATCTTAAGAATTATATGCTCACTATCAAGTAAAAGCTACTGGACTGGCAAGATGGCTCATTGGATAAAGGCTTTTGCTACTAAGCCTGCTGACCTGAGTTCAATCAAAGAGTGTAAGGAGAGAACTGACTCCT
The DNA here is from genome assembly GCF_004664715.2 of Peromyscus leucopus. Taxonomy (NCBI): domain Eukaryota; kingdom Metazoa; phylum Chordata; class Mammalia; order Rodentia; family Cricetidae; genus Peromyscus; species Peromyscus leucopus. The sequence goes on along the minus strand of NC_051069.1, from coordinate 6,877,818 downwards.
GCAAGTTGTCTTCTAATTTCCACACACATGCAATGATTACCTCCCTCTGAAATATAGTTATATATCATTTATATATATATATATGTGGTTGTATATGGGCATATGCACATGTGAGCCCAGGTATTCATGGAGGCCAGAAGTGGGTGTTGCATTCCCTGCAGCTGGAGTTATAAGCAGATGTAAACTGTCTGGATGGGTGCTTGGAACCAAACTTGGGTCCCCTGGAAAAGTGTTCTTAACTGCCAAGTCGTCAAACCAATCCCCCAAATAAATCAATAAGGTCTGGAGAAAAGGGTCAACAGTTAAGAGTCGTATTGCTCTTGCAGAGGTATACTTTCATTCTTAGCTCTCACAGGGCGGTTTACCATCTACAGTCTGTAGTAGGTAGCTGTTCCAGCTTGGATCTGGAAGTTCCAACCCCCATTGAGACTCTGGCAACTGTCACACCTACGAGGCGGGGCCAAGGGAGGCAGCTGGAGACCTGAGACCTGGATGGGCAAGCGCTCTCTCTGTTCCTGGACCCTAGACAGTGGAGGTTGACTGAGCAGAGCTCCAGAGAACACTGCTGGACTGCGATACACTTTCCCCAGACCCCCCCTCCCCCCGCGATCTACCTATCCCTTCATTTGTAAGTCACCCACTAAATAAATCTTCCTTTTAACTATGTGGAGTGGCCTTAATAATTTCACCAATAACAGTCCCACATCCAGGGGCTACAACACCCTTTTATGATCTCTACAGGCACCAGGCATCCATACAATTCAGGCAAAATCCTCAAACATGAAGTAAAATAAATATGAAAAAAAAACAGAAAAAAAAAATATAATATATAAAATATTATATATATAAATATAAAAAAAAAAAAAAAAAAAAAAAAAAAAAAAAAAAAAAATATATATATAAAAAACTTTTTAAAAAAGATTATTATTGAGCTGGAGAGATGGCTCAGAGGTTAAGAGCATTGGCAGCTCTTCCAGAGGTCCTGAGTTCAATTCCCAGCAATCATATGGTGGCTCACAACCATCCATAATGAGATCTGGTGCCCTCTTCTAGTGTGCAGGAACACATGCAGGTAGAACACTGTATACATAATGAGTAAATCTTTTTTCTATCATCCCTCCATTTTTTATTAAGAAATTCTTTATTCATTTTACATACCAACTACAGATCCCCCTCTCTTCCCTCCATCCAATAAATAAATATCTTTACAAAGTTACTATTAAAAATTTATGCCAGGTGGTGGTGGCACACGCCTTTAGTCCCAGCACTTGGGAGGCAGAGTCAGGTGGATCTCTGTGAGTTCGAGGCCAGCCTGGTCTACAGAGTGAGATCCAGGACAGGCACCAAAAATACACAGAGAAACCCTGTCTCAAAAAACAAAAACAGGGGTTGGGGATTTAGCTCAGTGGTAGAGCTCATGCCTAGCAAGCGCAAGGCCCTGGGTTAGGACCTCAGCTCAAAAAAATATACATATAAAAAACAAAAAACAAAAACAAAATTTATTACAAGAATCTGGGCATAATGGCATATGACTTAAATCCTAGCACTCAGGAGACAGGGGCAGGCAGATCTCTAAGTTTGAGGCCAACCTGGTCTACAGATGGAGTTCCAGGACAGCTAGGGCTACATGGAGAAACCTCATATCAAAAAAGAAAAAAAAATTATTACAGAGGCTAGAGATGGCTGCTCTTCTAGAGGAACTAGGTTTGATTCCCAGCACCCACATGGTGGCTCACAACCATCTGTAACCACAGCTCCAGGGGGTTGATAGACTCTTCTGGCATCTTAGATAACAGCCCTCAAGGTCTCTTAGGAATATTCTGGTCTATGCACAGGCAGATTTTGTCAGGAGGACAGACAGATAGATAGGAGAGTGCCACTGATGGGGCTGACAGGACTCTGCACTGAGGTATATACCTCATCTCCTCAGACTTTGTTCATTTATTCTTTTGGTTACTATGAGACTATGTAGCCCAGGCAAGAGTAGAATTCAGTGCTCTTCCTGCCTCAGACTCCTTGAGTACTAGCATACACCAATGCTCCCTGTTTCCCTCACAAACTGAAAAACAGAATCAGGGATTTGGCATTTTCAGGGCCAAGGCCTGGTTTGAATGTTGAACATTACTTCCTTCATGTTCTAACTTCTCAGATTGAGAAGACCCATCAGTGTGTGATTTCCATACAAAGTGAGATCTGCAGTCTTCCAGACATCTATGTTGCTTAGATTTTGTTAGGTTTTTTTTTTTTTTTTTTTTTCCCCCCGAGACAGGGTTTCTCTGTGTATTTTCGGTGCCTGTCCTGGATCTCCCTCTGTAGACCAGGCTGGCCTCGAACTCACAGAGATCCTCCTGGCTCTGCCTCTCAAGTGCTGGGATTAAAAGCGCACTACCTCCTCCTGGTGCTTAGATAATCTTCAAGAAGATGGAAGAACTCATATCCTTCTCTCTAAGAGGACAGCAATTCTACTCTTGGTGTCAATGATAAGATAGAGGGACCCAGCAGAATAGTCTGAGCATAATTCCTTGAAGGTAGGATCTGGTCTGTTATAAAAAAAAAAAAAAAAAAAAAAAACCTTAACATCAAATAGACTAACAGAAAGCTGGCAGGAGAGGAATGGGCTCTGCTGGGAAGAAACAGAATAATCAATGACCTAGGAGATTTCAGACAAATCTGAATTTCTTTTGAAGGCAGAGATATAAATAGCACAAACAACACAGATCCGTAAAAACAAAGGCCACCAACTCAACTCCACATCTGAAAACTTGTTAGGTCTGGAGAACTGCTCACAACCACAGCTGCTAATGGTTATGGATTTGGCAATCAAAACGGCTTTGTTAAAAAAAAAAGTTCTAACTGCCTCACTGTTGAGGTTACAAACCACAGCCTTGATGCATTGTTGCAGTCAACATCCTCCCTGCTGTTTCTGAGAGCTCACATCTGCTGCTGGCAGATAAAATGCTGGCAAACAGCAGGGGCTCCTTCCAGGGAATACAGGAGACGCTCTGAGGAGATGGCTCTCATCTACCTATCTCCCCCAGTCAGCTGGCAGCCTTCTCTGTGTGTTCCTTCCCTGTCCAGGTTCGTCCTCTGTCATTACTCAGAGGAGGGTTGAGGGTTTAGTGAGACCCCCCCCCTTCGCCCCCGGTATAAATTAGCCATGCTGGCTAAACTTGCTTTAAAGAGATAAAAGTAAGCCTGTTCAGCACATACTTTTTAAAAGACCATTTAGAGTGTAGTGCACTTGATTTCAAAAGTACTATGAAACAAATTTTGCTATTCTTATTCTTTTTAGAGAACTAAATGATCACACTATGCCAAAAATAGTAAGAGCTTAGTATATTTTAATTTATCAAAGGCAGTCCAAGAATGTGAGGTCAGAAATAAATTACCAAGTTTCTCTGGGGAAGGAAAATGTTAGCAACAGTATGCTGAAGAAAAAATGTGTTCCAAGTCACATAGGAAGTTAGTTTCAGCTGACATAAAGTTTGTTAGTGCCACAGTTTTTCAAAGAAAATTCGACTCAGCTGGTTGGTAAAAATCCACGTTGCAATGCTGAAGACACAGGGTAGAAACTGTTTCCTGGATGGTTCTTGTTCAGTAAGCTGAACTTGAGAGGGTAAAGAAAAGCCTGCCATGTACATCCTAAACTGTGCATGCTTAGACACAGCTCTGTAGTATGTAAACAGGCAATGAGTGTGTGTGAGGGGGGCTGGGCAGTAACTCAGTGGTAGAGCACTTGCCCACTCTGTGCCAGGTCCTGGGGCTGATTACCAACACTGCTTCAGGGAGGAAAATGTTTAGGAACACTGTATTCTATTGTCTACCTCTTAGAGAGTCTTAATTCCTACTTGCATATTAAAGGCTCTGAGAAACTCTATGGTAAACAGATTTGTTTAATCCAAAGATGTTTCCCAGATGTACACTAATTTCAGGGAACACCTACTTGAAGTACTTTGTGAAATCCTAGGATAGGGCTATTTCCCCAAAATACCAACTCATTTATTTAGAAACAAGATTTAGGCTCAGACTGGTAGAGCAATTGCCTAGAATGAACAAGGTCCTGGGTTTACTCCACAGCACCACAGATCAAACACTGGGCAGACTCAGTGGTGAAGTGCTGGCTGCTAACGCATGAGGACCCGGGTTTGAGTCCCCAGAATTCAGGTAAAGCCAAACACAGAAGCTGGCGGTGGGGGTGGGGGCAAAAGACAGCAACCATTTCTAAAAGTGACAAGATCCACTCGAGTGGAGAGATGGCTCAGTGGTTAAGTTAGGTGGCTCACAACTGCCTATAACTTCAACTCCTGGGAACTCTGACACCTCTGGCTTCATAAGTTACATGTACACATGCCCATGTGCACACACACATAGATAATAAAAAAAAATAAGGCAGGGAGTGGTGCATGCTTTTCATCCCCGGACTCAGGAGGCAGGAGAGAGTTCAAGGCTACACAGAGAGAAGTTTACACAGAGAGTTCCAGGCCAGTCAGAGCTACATAGTGAGGCCCTGTCTCAAATAAACACAAACAAAACTAAGTTATTATCTACTCTGAACATATTCATATGATACTCTCAAAACACAGAAAGTAATGGAGAAAGCCACAGAAAAGCTAATTACCATGAGAAAAGCGTATGAGAGATTTCAATGTTCCATGAAACCTAACAACTCCTAGCCTTTTGATATAAGTTCATGGCATACCTAAGGGCATTCAGTAAGGAGAGTTGCCAGGATCTCCATCATGGAACATGTGGGAAGAATCTGGCATTTCTCCATACTGTCCTCAGCAACTTCAGTACATAACACACAATAAACCCAAGCTCAAGGAGAGGCATCATGCTGACCTGAAGGAAGAGTATCCTTGAGAAAACAAGATTTGTTAATTAGATTTCTAATGACAGCAACCCTCAGGAATACCCCACACATTAAGATTATAGTTTTCATTGTTATGGTCTGAATTTTAAAAATGTCCCCGCTAGACTCATGTGGTCCCCAGCTGCTGGTGCTCTTTTGGGAGGTTGTGGGGGCCTGGAAGGTGGAGATGGATCACTGAAGGGGGGCCTTTGAGGGTTACAGCCCTAATTGTGGTCCTTCTCTCTGCTTCGTGATCTGCCCCGCTGTGAGCAGCAGTAGGTGCAAGCTTGCACCACCAAGAACTGGACATCAACGCCAAGTCTTTCCCACTGTGTGCTCGGAACCATGATCCCAACCTGACCTTCTCTCCTTCAAGTTGCTTCTGTCGGTTAGTGTATCATAACAAAGAGAAAAGAAACGAATATGTTTATTTCCATAGCAGGAAGGGAGAGGCATGACATCGAAACCAACAGAGGTAGAAAGAAAACAAAAGCAGAGGTGCCATGGCCTGGAGACGAAAGCCTCCACATCCCTATGCTTTGTCTGGGTCTAGATTGGGTGCTAAGGGCAGAGCAAAAGAACGGACGTCAACCTCACACCCAAACGCATGCAGTGGGCACGTAAGTAAACAGAAGAGACAGAGAAGGCAACCCTAAGAAAATCACTGGCAGTGCTGGGTGTTGGGGTCATACCTAGAACATCACCTGGGAGACTGAGGCAGGAGGATCAGATAATCGACACCTAGAGATGGAGTTTGAGGCCAGCCTAGGCTAAGACCCAGTTTCAAAACAAACCATAGCAGAGTTTGGTGGCACATACCTGGCAATCCCAGCACAGGAGACTCTGTCTTGAGGAGAGGAGAGAGGAGAGAAGAAGAAAGGAGAAAACAAAACAAGCGAAATCAAAATGAAAGACGGGCCAGGTGTGGTGGTGGCCACCGATAATCCCAGCACTTGGGGGAGCTGGAGAGATGGTTAAGAACACTGGATGTTGTTCCAAAGGACCCAGGTTCAGTTCCTAGCACCTGCCTGGCAGCTCACAACTATAGCTCCAGTTCCAATTGCATTATCTCTGGCTCCAGTGCCCTCTCCTGGTTTCTGTGGGCACTGCCTGGATGTGGTGCACAGACACGTAAAATAAAAACAAAGAAAATACCCACCTCTAAAAAATTAATTCTAGCACTTGTGAGGTTGAAGCAGGAAGACTGTAAGCTCAAGATCAGCCTAGGCTACTATGGTGACATCTTGTCTCAAAATCAAACCCAAAGGCAAAACCAAACCAAAATAAAAACAAACTGATGGGGGCTGGAGAGATGGCTCAGAGGTTAAGAGCACTGGCTGTTCTTCCAGAGGTCACGAGTTCAATTCCCAGCAACCACATGGTGGCTCACAACCATCCATAATGAGATCTGGTGCCCTCTTCTGACCTGCAAGTGTATATGCAGACAGAACACTGTATACATAATAAATAAATAAATCTTAAAAAAAAAAAAAACTGACAAAAATATCAAGAAATCTAGGGAGATAAGAATTGCTGGCTAAAATCTGCAAGGGAAGTATTGAGAGAGTTAGGTGGCTAAAAACAGTAAATTTAAAAAAAAAAATGGGGGGAGCTGGTGTAGTGGTACTTGACTCTAATCTCAACACTCAGGAGTCAGAGGCAGGCGGATCTCTGTGAGTTCAAGGCCAGCCTGGTCTACAGAGTGAGTTCCAGGACAGTCAGGGCTACACAGTGAGATGCTGTTTTGAAAAGACAGAAAGACAAAAAGAAAGCAAGGAAGGAAGGAAAGAAGGAAGAAGCATTTGGGAGGCTGGGGGCATAGCTTAGTGTTGGGGTATCTGACTAGAATGCATGAAGCCCTGGGTTCATCCAGCACAGCAAGAAAAGGCGGCAGCAAACACCTGGAAAAACGATTTACTGAGTCAAACTAAGGAGAAGTACGTTTCTTAGGCACAGCAGTAGAAGCCCAAATGCTTAAATTAAGTGCTCAAAGAACAGAAAAACAACATGGTCTGTAAGACTTTTTCTGCTTCAAGGATGGATTTGGCCATTTTTTGAGTCCTGCCAATCGGAGCCCAAACTCTACATTTGAGGAATTTCCCAGTGAAGTTAAAGTTATTTGGTGCCCCCTACTGTTCACAACATGTTTGTGGCGTGTCAATTTAATGTTCAGAGATTTAAAAGAATTTAATACATATGTATGTTCACTTGTACAAACATAACCCAACATGGCACAAATCAAACCAAGTTCAAACACACTTGCCTATCATGAGTTCAATGGTCTGAAGAAATGCTTCAGGATAAGCCAAAACAGATTATCCACACCCACCATCCAGTCAAAATGAAAAGTGTTACTTTAGAGTTTCTTCATTTAAAGAACTTTTGCTTTGCTTTGTTTTGTTTTTTGAGATAGAGCCTCACTCTGTAACCCTGGCTGGTCTGGAACTTGCTATGTAGATCTGGCCTCCAACTGACAGAAATCTGCCTGCCTCTGCCTCCGAAGCACTGGGATATAGGTGTGCACCCTTCTGCCCAACCTAGAGAGCAAAGCGTAAAGAAAGGATGAAGGCCTTACACTTCCTTTCCTGGACTGTGTGACAGTGTTTTTAGAAATGCAGCTCTGCTACTTCCCCATGCACTGGAAACCAAGCCAACTCCTAGTGCTTCTGTTTCTGACCTACTGCTATTCGCCCTCCAGTGTACATTCAAACATTGTCTGTCCTGAAGCTGGGGCTGGTGGTTGCATGCCTGTAATCTCAGCGCTCCAAGGCAGAACCACAAGTTCAAGGGGTCTATGTAAGTTTCAGTTCAGCCTGAGATATGGCTCAAAACAAAACAAAGCAGGATACAACATGGCAGACTCCTTTGGAGGCAGAGAAAGTAGGACAGTGAATTTGAAGCCAGCCTGAGCTGGGTCACAAGTCTCTCAGAAAAGAAAGAGAGGGACAGAGAGAGACCTTTCTTCCGTTTAAATTGCTAGCACCTTACTTTCTTCAGAATAGTCTGCTATGAGGATCGAGAACCTGTTGTAGACTATTATTTCAAGGTGTGTTACATTTGTTTATGCTCTGGAACATTTGTTTAATGATGCAAAGATGTGTTTGATGAAATAAAATTCACCTGCAGTCAGGAGGCTGAGTCAGCGATAGCTGACAGGAAGTGGTAGGGAGGAGCCAGGTGGAGAAGGGTTTATAAGGAGGGTGAGGAGAAGCATGAGGGCTTTTTGGAGGAGGAGGAGGAGAGAAGGTGAGCTACTTGCTATTCAGCCTGTTTGCAGGAGTCGGAGCTGAGGAACAGACTCCCTCCGCTGCGGGCCTCGATGCCTCACAGCTGCTGGGGGCGGTGGAGCTGCAGTTGCTGATTCGGGCAGCTGTGGCTTAAACGGCAGCAGCCATTAAATAAAAGGACAAGAACCTGTCACACTAGTAAACACACGTCTGCCCACAAGAAGAACTCAGTACTCACCTGCTCCTGAAATTGTTTCTGGGACAAGCAATCAATTAGGTCCACACAGCCCAGAAGACAACCTGACGGATAGTCATTCGGAAATTCCAAATCTAAATAGAAAACAACAAAAGGATTGGACAAATTTCCTTTTCTGTGACCCTGGAACTCAGGAATCTGCTTTGAATTCTGAACATGTAACTTTTCCATCTATTTGGAGAAGCAAAGGAAAACTGTGAAGTTTTTTGTATGGCATACTGCTTGTATTTTAGCAAAAATCTAGTGAGTGACTAGCTTAGTTTACTATTTACATGCTAAATTTGGAAGCTTTTTTTACTTTAAAAAAATCCTCCATATAACATCAGGTTCAAGGACTCTCTAGTTAATTCCGAGCAATTTAACTCTAATATACTCACAAATGGACGGGATTAGAGTCCGGGGGTGTGATGGTTAGCTTTGACTCTCCACCGACACAACCCACAGTCCTGGAGGAGTCTCAGTGAGAGGCGGGCGGTCAACACCAGCAGCTCTGTTCTCTAAGAAGAGTCCTGAGTCATGTGAGGGTGGAGAAAGGTACCTGAGGAAGAGCCAGCTGAGATGTGGCTGGCTCTCCTTCACTGTGGCTATGAGGGGAGTACTTGCTTCAAGTTCCTACCACCATGGCTTCCTAAAATAATGCACTAAAACCTGGGATTCTGAGCTAAAACAAACCTTTAACCCTTTCTTCTCTAAGTTACTTTGGGTCACAGAATTTTATCACAGCCAAGGAAATAAAACTAGAACAGGAGATACAGTGTTCTAGGAAAAAAGAAAAGCAGCTATAGGTGATGAGAAAAAAAACAACATAAAAGTATAAAAAGTATGATAAAAACAAACAGAAGAATAAATGTCATCTTTTTTCTTTTTCTTTTCTTTTTTTTTTTTTTTTTTTTTTTTTTTTTTTTTTTTTTTTTTTTTTTTTTGAGACAGGGTATCCCTATGTAGCTTTGGCTATTTTAGAACTAGCTCTATAGACCAGGCTGGCCTCTAACTCAGAGATGCACCAGTCTCTCCCTAGGGTTAAAGGTATACATGGGGGCTTTGTTTTGTTTGTTTTTTAAATTTATTTTTATGTTATGTGCACTGGTGTTTTGCCTGCATGTGTGTCTGTGTGAGGGTGCAGGATCCCCGAAACTGGTGTTACAGACAGCTGTGAGCTGTCATGTGGGTACTGGGAACTGAATCCAGGTCCTCTAGAAAAGCAGTCAGTGCTCCTAACTGCTGAGCTATCTCTCCAGCCCCAGAAATGTGTTTTTAAGGACTATGCATTTTGACTGTGACTGCATCAGATGGTTTCTTAGAACTTTCAAAGGTGGTTCTATAACTATCTTCCTTTTCTCTTCACAACTGTATGGGCCAGAATAGAAGGGACCACAAGGTGCCCAAGAGCTAAAATTCCTTTTAAAAGTAAGAATTATTTTTATTACTTGGAATTATATGTACATATGTGTCCAGGTATGTGCACATGAGTGCAGGTGCCCACCTAAGTCAGAGGTGTCAGATTCCACTGAAGGTGGAGTTATGGCGCTTGTGAGCTGCCCAGCATGGGTCCCCTACAAAAAGCGGAAGGAGCTCTTAACAGCCAGCCATCTCTCCAGCCTCACAAAATTCTTATGTGGGTTTTTTTTTGTTTTTGTTTTTGTTTTTTTCTTACTTTATCTCCCATCACTTATTTTATTTCCACAATAAACAGTTGGAAGGTTTTCTCAGATTACACAACTAAGACTAGCTGGTTGGCTGGGTGTGGAGGCTCACACCTTTAGTCCCGGCACTTAAGAGGAGAAGAAGGTGGATCTATGCGTGTTCAAGGGCTGCCTAGTCTACATATCAAGTTCCAGGCCAACCAAGGTATACATAAGGCCCTGTCTCAAAGACAGATGGATAGCTAGCTAGATAGATAGATAGATAGACAGATAGACAGACAGACAGATGATAGATAGATAGATAGATAGATAGATAGATTGATAGACAGATAATCTCCCATTAAGGATTGAATAAATGGTGCAGTAGTTAAGAGCACTTTTTTTTTTTAAGAGTAATTAAGGCTGCTTTTCCTGAGGACCTGGGTTCAGTTCCTAGCACTCACACGACAGCTCACAACCATCTATTGGCAACTCCAGTTCCAGGGAATCTAACACCCTCTTCTGGTCTCCATGGGCACTGCACACACATATTTACAAGCAGACAAAACTCATAAAATAACTAAAATTTTTTAAAAATGAAGATTAGTTGATTGATTTCTTTTGGTTTGTGAAATATTTATTTACATTTTCTAATTTTTAATTTAAAAAATTTTTTAAATAGAGTATCACTATGGAGTTCTGGCTGGAACTCTGGAGTTCTAGCCTGGAACTCATTACAAGGGCCAAATGGGCCTCAAACTCAAGAGAGATCCATCTGCTTCTACCTCCCAAGTGCTGGGATTAAAGATATGTCCCACCATACACAGTCTTGAATTTTTAGAGAAATTAATGTTTTGAATAGCTATCTGTGACGTATCGCTCAACTCACTAATAGTTGAGCGTGGAGGCTGATACCTCTTATCCTACAATTTGGGAGGCTGAGGCAAGAAAACCACCTTGAGTTTGAATTAGCCTAACTACATAGTGAGTTCCATGGCAGCTGGGCTATACTGAGAGACCCTGTCTCCAAATCAAACTAATAGATAAATGTGAGGTTTTAACACAAGAAAAAGCCAAAGGAAGAAGGAAATAGGAGAATGAACAATCAATCAGGAAAAAGGGAGACTGAAAACCGAGTACATATGTGGCTGTTACCTTTCCCACGAAGAAGACAATAGGTAGCCTGGAGTTCTGAGACTTCTTGAGTGGAGGGTTTTTTGCCGGTGGCTGCTATCCAAAGTCTTCCTCTGTGAGCCGTATACCAGGATCTGCCCTCCACCCTTAAACACAAATTTAATAGGAAGGCTCTAAATTCTAGTTTCCTTGAAGATCCCATAATATACAGCAAATCCTATGGCAAATTATCCAACTGGACCAAGAGATCTAAAGAAGATACTTCATCAAGAGGGATTCTCTCTCTCTCTCTCTCTCTTTTTTAAGATTTATTTATTTATTTATTATATCTATAGTGTTCTGCCTGCATGTACACCTTTATGCCAGAAGAGAGCACTAGATCTCATTATAGATGATTGTGAGCCACCATGTAGGTGCTGGTAATTGAACTCAGGACCTCTGGAAGAGCTGTCAGTGCTCTTAATCTCTAAGCCATCTCTCCAGCCCCAAGAGGGATTCTGTTGTGAGCAATACTTCTCCCACAATACCTTCCCCTTAAAGTTGAACTGAACTCTGTCCGCTAACCTCTCCTGACTTCACCACCATTAGTCATTTCTCTCAACTCTTATTTGTCACCTGGTCTCTGAAATTCAGATCCGCAACTGTTACTTGTCTTGGGATTTCTATAGCCCAAGTTTATAATTAAGTTATTACATTTATTTACTTGTAGGGAGGGCACATATGACACACGGCTTTTTTATGGAGGCTAGAGGACAACTTGGAGAAGTTGCTTCTCTCCTTCCATTATGAGTTCTGGGGATCAAACTTAGTGTCAGGGGCCAGGTGTGGTGGCTCACACCATTAATCCCAGCACTTGAGAGACAGAAACAGGAGGATCTCTGTGAGTCTGAGGCCAGCCTGGTCTACAGAGTGAATTCCTGGCTAGGCAGTGTATCTAGTGAGTCCCTAGACACTATGTATATGTCCGTATATCTCCATGTATATATGTCACATATGTCCTCAGAGACCCAAGAAAGATCAGATCCAACAAAGGGTTCTGAGCCATCTGACATTTGTTCTGGGATCTTATCTTGGGTCATCCAGAAGTACATCAAGGGCCCGTAACCACTGAACCATCTCTACAGCACTCTCTCTTTTTTTGTAAAGACATGTATTTATTTAAGTGCATATATGTATATGTACAGGCACAAATGGAGGTCAGAGGACAACTTTGGGGAGCAGGTTTTCTTCTACCATGTGGGCTCTGGGGGATCAAACTCAGTTTGCCAGGCTTGGTAACAAGCATCTTTACCCCAATCTCATTCTTTTTTGGAGGTGTGGGGGGTAGGGTTTGGTTTTTCAAGACAGGGTTTCTCTGTGTAACACCTCTGGCTGTCCTGGAACTTGGTCTGTACACCAGAGATCCACCTGCCTCTACCTCCCGAGTACTGGGATTAAAGGTGTGCACCATCATCATCATCATCATCATCATCACCACCACCACTACCACCACCACCACCACCACCACCACCACCACCACCACCACCAGGCCCCAGTCACATTCTTAAAACAGGAAATAGGGCTATGAATTTTTCATATTCTTAGTGTTCCAATATAGATGAATTAAGAATGTCAGATACACTGTGAGTGATCATTACAGGGAATGAAGAAATGTATGTTTTCCCTCTGGCCAAATAACCTGGAGTACTGGGAAAATGGCCCCACAAGCATGAAAGAACCACCCACTGACTCCCAGAGGGTTAGTGATTATGTGACAGATGCTGTTCATCCTGTTCTTTTGTGTGAGAAAAGACACATAACAGACCCAAACCAGGAGAGAACGCAAGCATTCAGACTCCCAAAGCTGAGGAGTGTATGCTGTTCCATCTCCTACATGGGAAAAGGACGAAAGCAAACAGGAAGTGAATGAGAACAGACATCTGAGGGCTTGGCTGTCATAAAGAGGAGCAGACTCATGCTTCTCTGTACTGACAGCATTGTACACATGGACCGACTGTCAAGCAACAGAGCCAAAGCAAGAAAGCATGACTTTCAGGGGAGGAAAGTGCCTGGTGCACCTTAGTGAACCAAGGAGGGAAGACGTTAACAACACCCACAAATGACCATTTCTAAATAGAGAACAACTGCAGCCGAAACAGAAGAGTGCGGGAACACTGAAAACCCGAAGTCTGGTTCTGTAAGTAAGAGCATCTAGCTTACCTTTGCCTGCCTCAGTGTCTTCATTTGTGAACTGTAAAGTACTAGCCTGGGATTCACAACTACTCCTTTAGAAACTAAAACCCTATTTCAAAAGAAGTATGTACTAACATATATAACTAATATATACATTAATATATGTATACATATATAATATATACATACATATCAGTAAACAAATAACATGTAAATATTAGGACATTGCCAGCATATAAAATTCTAGAAGAGGAAGGGAAAAATGAGCACACAATATAAATGATAAATGAAATAAAAAAACCCAAACAAAATATATAACATGATCTCACTAAGTATTGATTCACATAGGAAAACAATGGAAATAAACATTCCAAGTCAGGCATGGTGGCACACCTTTAATCCCAATACTCTGGAGGCAGAAGCAGGCAGATCTCTGGATTCCAGTTCAAGGACAGCCTGGTCTACATAGTAAGTTCCAGCACAGTAAGGGCTCTGTAGAGAAACCACATCAAAAAAGAAAAAAAAAAAGAAAAAGGAAAAGAAAAAGAAAAAGAGAAAAGAAAATTCCAAAGCACTAACAGCAGCTGTTTCTAGGGAGTAAGATTATATATGATCTCTTTCTAGCTATCTTTCACTTTTTTTTGTTTTTATGAGACAGGCTTTCTCTGTGTAGCTTTGGGCCTTTCCTGGAACTCACTCTGTAGACCAGGCTGGCCTTGAACTCACAGAGATCTGCCTGCTTCTGCCTCCCAAGTGCTGGGACTAAAGGCGTGTGCCACCACCACCGGCTATCTTTCATTTTTACAACCTTCTATTTCCATGTATACAAGTGAAGAAAAGGGGAGTTTAAATATGAATTAAGAAGAAACACAGTAAGCTGGGTGGTGGTCGCGCACATCCTAGCACCACCACTACCCTGCTGTGTGACCATACTTAGCCATGTTTAGAGTTATATGCATTGAACAATATCTAAGTCTCCAGCAGACTGGTACAAAGGAGCACCAATTCACAATTCTAAGTCAAACGTCTATCACTCTAAGACTTTGACTTTCAATTATTTTGAAAAGGTAAGAATTCCAACTCTTTTTTTAAAAACTTTTTAAAAAAATGTATACAGTGCTCTGTCTGATGTATGACTTCATGCCAGAAGAGGGCACCAGATCGAATTATAGATGGCTGTGTGCCATCATGTAGTTGCTGGGAATTGAACTCAGGACCTCTCGAAGAATAGCCAGAGCTCTTAACCACTAGCCCTAAGAACTTCAATTCTTACCTTTTAATCCCTCTGACAAGGAGAGAAGCCCAAGGCTGATGCATAGAGAGACACCAGCCACCATCAAAGCCTTCCTGGAATTCCTGGTCCTGGATTCGCAACTGGTGCTGATATAAACTGTGCTCTAGTCCTGCTGAGAGTGGGGTCCTCTTCTGTGGGGCTGAGCCAGTGTTGTCTACCCACTGCATAGGAAAGAACACACAAAACAGAAACAGTTGTGCTGACAAGGGAGGAAACTTAGGGAGGGTGAACCAAAGCGACTAATGCTGGTAAAAAGGAGTCACAGGAGTGTCACTTTCTTTTTTTTTTTTTTTCCAGAAAAGGTTTCAAGTTCTAGGCTTGCTTTAAACTTGATATGTGGCAGAGAATGACCCTGAATTCCTGATTCTCTTGATGCATTCTCCCAAATGTTGGGATTACAGGTTTATGCCATTGTTCTGGGAGCTTTCTTTCTTTTTTTTTTTTTTTTAAATTGATCTCATTTCTAAATAAGAACAAAAAGTATAGAGATGTTATAAATTCTTAGGAGTACCAAACATGGCAACAAGGTTGCAGCATTTTGTTTGTTTTTTAAGATAGAGTCTCACTATGTAACTCCACCTTACCTGGAACATACTATGTAGACCAGGTTGGCCTTGAACTCAGAGATCTGTTAGCCCAAGTGCTAAGACTAAAGGTGGAATCGCCACACTAAGCTATTGTTTTTTGTTTTTTTCCAAATTACATTTCATTCATGCATTTTGGGGACAGAATGGGTTATGCACGCCACAGCACCCATGTGGAAGCCATAGGACAACCTATGGAATTAGTATTCTCAGGTCCTCAGGCGAAGAGTCAAGCACCTTTATCTGCTGAACCACCATCCTCACCCACATGTCCCATCTTAAAGGATAGATATAATGCTGAAGTCTCTACAATTCTACCTTCTTCTAGAAAATACATAATGACCAGGATAAAAGACTTGTAATTATTTCCACTTTGTACTTATTAATGATCTATGTTTGATTCTGGATAATTTTCCAACAGGGTCAACATTTTGGTCCATAACTCCTCATGAGACACTTCAGAGTCTCATACTGGTACCATAAAAAGCTCAACAGATGCTGTTGGAGCAGCAGTTCCAACCCCTGACTGTATGAACTAGTCTATTACTCTGAAATGAATGACTGGTGCCCTAAAAAAAAGGTGGAGCACTGCTGTAAACAAGGCTCTCACCCTATAAAGGGGAACAGAGAATTACAGGTATTTTAATTGGAGGGCACAGGCAATTGTAGGAGACTAACAAGTTGTGACAATAAAAAAGGATGGCTAGTACTTCTTCCAAAGCAAGAAGACAAAGGCTCTAAAATCCTTTCCCTCAACCAGTGCTAAAGATTAAACTGAGGACCTCATACATAGCCAAGCACTCTACTACTGAGCTATACTGAGTATACTCCCAGGCCCTAAAAACACATTCACTATGTACTATCTCAAGATGTAAGGTAGGAAGTGATAAGGAAGGTACCCAATGTCTGCTTCTGGCTTCCACACACATATACACACGTTATGCACATACACATCAGCCCTACACATGCAAACAAACATATACAGTTGCATATACCATACCTAAAAACACACAAAAATATACCAGACTCCATAAAAACATTTAAATGACAATATTCAGAAGATAACACAAAGCATCTTATCAGAAATGTTTTGATAAAAATTAGAAAAATATTGGGCAAGGTTAAGTGTTGAAGGGCATGTTGAGAGGAAATTGGTATCTAAGGGCCTATGAAACAGATATGCTTGAAAGGAGAACTATTTGTCTCATTATCAGTCAGAGGAAACATTCACTAACCTGGGGAGGACTCTGGTACAGGTTGGGATTTACCAACACTCCCAAAGGCTCTTCAGAGGATCTATCCAAAGTTCCATTGGCAATGGCCTGTATTGTCTCATCTAGTCTGTGATAACAAACCAAAAGGAGGCAATAACTGGTCATCTTCTATGCTCACAGTTACCACATGCAACCTTTTAGTAGTAATAAATTGAAATTGAAAGTTTTATTTGTAGACATGCACAACCTTCCCTGCTCCCAACTCCACCTTCTTTCTCTTTATACCAAGAATTCTAAGGAAAATAGATAGGGCACATTACTCATTCATCTACTTAACAAGATCAACATCATGCTAAGATTAGAAAAGGTGTCTAGCAATAGCCTAACCCAGAGGATTCTACAACTCATCTACTAAATGAACCATAGTTATTCTGCCTACTGGAGTCCCCTTTCCTCTCCTCCATGCTAATCTGGACTTTATTCTCGCTTCAAGACACAAAAGGTTCTGTTTCTGTTCTTTTTTAAGATCTATGTATTGCTGGATGTGGTGGTGCAAGCCGTTATTCTCAGACCTAGGGAGGCAGAGGCAAGTGGATTTCTGTGAATTTGAGGCCAGCCTGGTCTACATAGTGAGTTCCAGGACAGCCAGAACTACATAGAAGAGATCCTGTCTCAAACAAACAAAACCCCCAAAACAATGTATATATTTGTGTGTCTGTGTGTAA
This sequence comes from Peromyscus leucopus, assembly GCF_004664715.2. Lineage (NCBI taxonomy): Eukaryota > Metazoa > Chordata > Mammalia > Rodentia > Cricetidae > Peromyscus > Peromyscus leucopus. The sequence continues at coordinate 6,860,738 of NC_051069.1, read as the reverse complement.
ATATGTCCATGTGAATGCCATGTGAAACCAAAGGCATTGGATTTCCTGAGCTGGAGTCACAGGTGGTGGTGAGCCACCCACGGAGAGTGCTGAAAGCTGCACTTGGGTCTTCGGCAAGCACAGCACAGGCTCTTGCCCACTGAGACATTTCTCTAGTTCCAACATTCACAAGTTTTAAAGAGGACCCTTACTTGTCCAACACACAGTGCTTCCTTCTTTTTCTAAAGTTTTGTAGTGAAACTTCACATGTACTGTGTGAATAATCACTACACACACACACACACACACACACACACACACACACACACACACGCACACGCACAGAAAGAGAGACAGAGGCAGAGAAGGACAGAGACTGAGGAATCTTCTGGCTCTTAAGACAGCACACCCCTTTCCAGGAGTACTGGCTTACTCCTTTAATCAGGATCTCAGGCAGGCAGATCTCTCTGAGTCCCAGGATAGCCTGTTCTACATAGTGACATAGTTCCAGGACAATCAGGACTACAGAGTGAGACCCTGTCTCAAAAAACCAAACAAGCCGGGCGGTGGTGGTGCACGCCTTTAATCCCAGCACTCGGGAGGCAGAGGCAGGTGGATCTCTGTGAGTTCGAGGCCAACCTGGACTACAGAGTGAGTTCCAGGAAAGGTGCAAAGCTACACAGAGAAACCCTGTCTCAAAAAACAAACAAACAAACAAACCCAAAACAAAAAGACATCATACCTCTGCAGGCCAGTGGCTCAATGGATAATGTGCCTGACTATAGATCAAAAGAGATCATACCCTGGAAGGAGGAATACCCTGACCCAGAGAAGGGTTTTTTTTTTTTTTTTTACTGTTGTGATAAGAATTTTATTTGTTTTGTTTAAAGCTATGCATGCTTTTTTGTAAATAAACAATACATTTTTGTAGATAGTCTTGATGTGTTATCTTTGAGTTCTCCATGAAAAATCAGCTGGATGTAATAATAGAGTGTTAGTGGATTAGGTTAGAAGAAACTTGTCAGGCAAGAAGAGGGTTAGTAAGCACTTTTAGCTACATAGGCTAATGTATTCTGCAGGTTTATAGCTGAGCACCTTGACCTTTTTTCACTGGTATTTCATGTAAGGCATCAACCACTGTAATTTTGGCTGACGCTGAAGCCTGTCCTTGGAGTTGGATGCTTGCACTCATATTCTCCAGCATCTTCCTTACTCAGAGAGACACCAGCACCCAGCCAGTCACTTCATGCTTTTCTGGACCACCCCGGGTCTGAATAGCCAGGTTTTCCCGGTCACCAGGCAAGAGTTCTGTCCTTTGAACTCCAGAGTGGTCTCTTTTTACCTTGCCACGTGGCTGGTGGCTTACTGGCGTCTTCACATGCTGCTTCTCCTGGCGGTGGCTGCAGTGTCTCTCCCCTCAGCCTTCCGCTTCCCGAGAAGGTTTTTTAATCCATTCCACTGCCATGCTTTACTTACTGCTGTATTCCATAGGCCTGCTGAATGCTTACCAAACATTTTTGAGTGATGGTGATAATTCTGAAGCACCACATAATGCAAAGCGTCAACTAATAGAAAAGATTGAGCTTAATCATGAATTCAAATAAAAATATATTTGTCAGAAAATTGTTATATGGAACTGGAGAAAGAGCTTAGCAGTTAAGGGGACTGATTGCTCTTCCAAAGGACCCAGGCTCCCTCTGGTGTTAGTTATACATGGTGGCTAACAACTGTCTTACTCCAATTATAGGAGATCTGTCCTTTGTCTGATCCTCATGGGCTTTGAGGTTTCAAGTCATGCCAGGCCCAGTCTCTCTCTCTCTTTGCCTGTGGATCAGGATGTAGCTCTCAGCTACTGCTCCAGCACCATGCCTACCTTTATGTAGCCCTGCTCCCCACTATGATAATAATGAACTAAGCCTCTGACACTGTAAGCAAGCCCCCAATTCAATGTCTTCTTTTGTAAGAGCGCCTTGGTCATGGTGTCTCTTCACAGCCGTAGAACAGTGACTGAGACAGAAGTTGGTAGCAGGAGTGGGTATTGCTGTGATAGGCCTAATCATGCTGTTGGTTGTAGGAATATGGAAGACTTTGGGACTTTGGACTAGAAAAGTAGTTGAACGCTTTAACTAAGGCTCCTAGTAGAAGCATGGAAGACAGTGGTGCTAAGAATGATGTAGATTGAGGGGACTAGAGAGATGGCTCAATGGTTAAGAATGATGTAGATTGGGTTGGGGATTTAGCTCAGTGGTAGAGTGCTTGCCTAGCAAGCCCAAGGCACTGGGTTCGAGCCTTAGCTCAAAAAACAAAAGAAGAATGATGTAGATTATGACAGCCCAGATCAAGAGGTTTCAAAGGGGAAAGAATATTAGTAAGTGACCTAGAGATCATTCTTGTGATACTTTGGCAAACAATGTGGCCTAGACTTCTTGAGACCCTGTCACAAACAAACAAAATAAAACAAAAAACTAACAAAACCCCCAAACCCAACAAAATAAACATAACAAAACTGAAACTGGGCATGGTGTTACACACCTATAATCTTAGGAAACTGAGGCAGGAGGTTCAGCGTCAGTTTGAAGCCAGTCAAGGCTACATAGTAAGGTCCAAGTCAGGTTGGGTTACACTGTAAATCCCAGTCTCAAAACAACAGGGACATGACAGATGGCACAGAGGTTAAGAGCACTTTCTGCTTTTACGTATGACCTGTGTTGGTCCCCAACACCTGCATGGAGTTTGACACCTGTAACCCCAGCTGTAGGGGATCCAATGCCCTCTTCTGGCCTCTGTAGACACCAAGTGTGCATGTGGTGCACATAACGCATGCAAGCACAAAATAAAAGTACATTTTCTTACTAGTACAAAACTTGAGGATGGAGAGGTTTCCCTTTGTTTTTCGAGACAGGGTTTCTCTGTGTAACCCTGGCTGTCCCAGAACTTGCTCTGTAGACTAGGCTGGCCTTGAACCCAAAGATTCGCCTGACTCTGCCTCCCTAGTGCTGGGATTAAAGGTGTACAACACCACTGCCTGGCAATGGAGAGATTTCTTAAAAGGAGTTGGAGAAGAACATTATCTGAATAACTTTCTAAACCAATAATTATACTATATTAATACCACATTCCAAAGCGGGGAGGGAATTCATTTTTTCTAGTGTATTAATTTCAAAGTTCAAAGAGGAAAAACAGAGTAAATTGTTACATTTCATCAAGACCAAATATTTTTAAATTTTAAAAATTTCTGGGTGTGTACATGTGTGCGTGTGTATCTATGTGATATATATGTGAGAGTGTGAGGATGTGTGTGCCATGGCAAATTTGAAGAGGTCAGAAGATAACTTTTGGGACTCAGTTTTCTCCTGTCACTGTTGGCTCTGGGTTCTGGAAATTGAACTCAGGTTATTAGACTTGAATGACAAGTGCCTTTTCTAGCTAAGCCATCTCACTGGCTCCACCAATCCATCTCACTGGCTCCACCAATCCACCTCACTGGCCCCACCAATCCACCTCACTGGCCCCACCAATCCACCTCACTGGCCCCACCAATCCACCTCACTGGCTCCACCAATCCACCTCACTGGCTCCACCAATCCATCTCACTGGCTCCACCAATCCATCTCACTGGCTCCACCAATTCATCTCACTGGCTCTCCCAATTTTTAAAAATTAACCAAATTTGATAAGCCAATACATATACACTTATAAAACAGAGTTTTGTTTGTTTGTTTTGTGTATATACTTTCATTTTCTTCTTCAAGACAGGATTTCTCTGTAGCTCTGGTTGTCCTGGAACTCACTCTGTAAACCAGGCTGTCCTCAAACTCACAGAGATCCACCTACTGGTGCCATCACCACCCAGCCCTTATTTTTATTCTTTGAGACAAGGCTTTGCTATGTAGCCCAGGCTGGCCTGGTGGGATCCTCCTACTCTGCCTTCTGAGTGCTGAGATTACGAGTGTGTACTACCATGTCCCACTAAATCCACTGATTTCGTCTAGCTTACTATTACCATGTAGTTTGGGAGAGATCTAACCTACCATTTTTCCAAAGTGGTGTTAATCATCTCAACATCATATATTAAATTCTTTCCTTACAGCTTAAAATGTTAGCTTCATTTTCATTGATTTATTATTTCTCTGCATGTGTACAGCTAAGGAATGAATGATGGTCTTACCCACATTACATAAGTGATCTACCATTGAGCTACACTCTTGTCCCAAGCCAATGTTAATTTTAGTCATTATCAATTTCACACACATATCTGCACACAGAGAAGCACAAATACACAAAGTAGACATATTAGTTTCTTTCTGGATCATACATTTCATTGAAATATTCTGTGTGTATATACGTGTATGCACACTTGCAAATGAGCATGTGCATGTAAAGGCCAGAGGTCAATGTGGGCCATTGTCCTCAATTACTCTCCACCTTATTTTTTGAGACAGGGTTTCCCACTGAACCTGGAACCTGCCTATTTGACTAGATTGGGAGTTTAAAGTGCCCTCCTGTCTCTGCCTACACAGCTCTGGGATTACAGGAGTGCCACCATGCCCAGCTTTTTTATACAGGATCTAGGGAACAAACTCAGATCCTTTTCCTTGTTCATCAAGCACTTTACCAACTAAGCCATCACTTGGGAACACCTTATTGATTTATCTATTGCCTAAACTGTGCTTTTTTGGAGGTGTTGTTTTCTTTTAGGTCTTTGTTTTTGATCAGAGAGTAACACATAGCCCAGGCTAGCCTCAAACTCACTACTTGACCTTGAACTCTTGATCTTGTCTCATCTTCTTAAAGCACTAGGATTATGTATCTGCACCACTGTGCCTAATTCCATGCTTCATTTTGAAAATCCTTAGCTACTCTGTATATTTTCCTTTCTAAATTAGCAATTATTATTTTATATTATATTTTTATTTTTTGAAGTGCTGGGGAACAAACCCTGGGGCTTAAGGATACTAGGCAAGTGCTATACCACTTTGCTACCATCCCAGCCTTAAACATTTTATTTACTTTTTTGTAATGCTCGGGTTTATTATTTTTGTTTTTTTTATTTGTGAAACAGGGTCTTGCTATATAGCTCAGATTGATCTGGAACTCAGTATGTAGCCCAGACTAGCCTTATACTATGTATCCTGTGTCTTTAGTCTCTCAAGTACCATGGTTACAAGCATATGCCGTCATACACAACTCCATCATTATAAAATTATTTGGGTATGTGTATGGTACCTGGGTTGATCTATGGCCTTGTGCATGTTAGACAAGTTATACACCTGAAATATATTTCTAGCCCACCATCATTAGCATTTTTTAAATTTTATTTTGTGTGTGAGAATGTGCATGCATGCATGTGCCATAGCATGCGGGTGAAGATCAGAGGACAACTTGCAGAGCTGGCTCCCTCCCTCTACCATATGGGTCTCATAGAGCAAACTCAGGTTATCGGCTTAGCAAGGAGGCACCTTTACCTGCCAAGCTAATTTGTTGGCCCTCCATCATTTTTATTTCTTTATTTTTATCTTTATGTGTATGATGGTGCATGTATGTATGTGTGAAAGTATGGGCAGATATGTGTCATAGTACGTATAATGGAGGTCGGTGAACAACCTGAGTTGTTGATCCTCACCTTCTGCCCTGGTTGAGACAAGTTTTCTTTGCTGTTTGTCATTGCACACACCAGGTTAACTGGCCCGTGAGCTTCTGGCAATTCTATCTCTGTCTATGTTGCCATTGGAATAATGAGATGACAGACATGTGGTACTGCACAATGGCTTCACACAGGTTGTGAGGATGTGAACTCCGGCCCTAAGACTGGGCAGCAAGAGCTTTACACATTGGGCTGTCATCATCATTATCATTATTATTATTTGTTTTTTGTTGTTGGTTTTTTTTTTTTTTCTAAGGCAGGGTTTCTTTTTTGTGTAGCTTTGGCTGTGTAGCTCTGGAACTCTGTAGACCAGGCTGGCCTCAAACTCATAGAGATCCACCTGCCTCTGCTCCCAAGTGCTAGGATTAAAGGTGCTTCCACCAACACCCGGGCATCATAATTTTTTAAATAAACCAAACACCAGATTCATTAGAGGGAAACCCTTCACAGTCAGACTGCCCCTGTTCTCAGCTCCCCCCAACCCCCCGGAGGCCTCCCACTTACCTACTGTGATACTCAGCTAGTGGATTTTCATCTTCTAGGATCTTCCGCCCTGCAAAGTCAATGGTGACTTTCTTAGAGAGCCGTGAGGCATGTCGGAGTTCTCTCAGCTCCTCCTCTCGTTTCTGCAGGGCTTCTCGCTCAACTTTGGACAGCCACTGGTTAGAATCACTGGCAAAGTAATCTGACTCATCATCAATGACTTGGGTCCTTCGGATACTGAGCAGGAAAAAGGTGGAAAGAAAACACACACACACACACACACACACACACACACACATAGCAAGTAGGTCATGGGTTGACAAATATGGACTAATTACCACTTAACTTTTGCTATTGTGGAGGCTCCCATATCAACTATGAAAGGCCAGAATGTTCTAAAATCAGGCTAAGCTCTTCCTGACTTGAAGCTACAATGTCTATCTTATGTCTACTGCAAGGTTCAGTTCTGCTCCTAGAACTAATCAGCCTCAGGCAGTGGAAGACATACCATCATAATTCACTGTCCTTCCTTTCCGACAAGCCCAACCTTTTACACACCCTTCCATTCAAGCTCCAGCCCTCCAGGCTGTGGATCAAAGGTTACACCTGATGACTGGGATGTACCTTGGTTTTGTCCAATACCAGTTGTTATTCCAGTAACTTACTCAATATTCTACCCCATCTACAATTCATTAGGGTCTGGTTTATTACTATAGACCCATCTGTCTGCTGATGTTTGCATTGAAATCTCAATCCTATGGCTTAATTATTAACACTTAGGGTATTTTATTCATCTGTTACTGTAACAGTTTCCACATCCCTCCTCCTCACTCTAGTTCTTCATTAATACACGCCCAAGTTCTAAGATTATAATGATAAGAAACTTGATGGCTGGAATTCTGACAACTTAACCCTCCTATCATTGTATAGAAAATAAACCTGGAGCTCACAGAAAATGAATACACCAAAACCATAAACCTAGTTAAGACCGCGTTTCTCCATAATGACTAATTATTGACACACATAAGCATAAGGAAGACATTTAAATTATATTCATATTCAGGGTACAAAATGATTTTGTATTGAAAGATTTGGTACGGGCCTTGACACAATCTGATGTGCGCCCATCTCCGCTCCCCACTAATAAAATTTAAAAAGATTGTATTTGCCCTGACAGAGGAAATTAGTCTCAGCATCTCTTGTATGGTGAATTAAAGGCTGGCAATAACTGAGTAAGAGCTGGGCAGCCCTGCTCTAGAGAGTGAGCTCTTTGAGGCAAGGGTTCAGAAGTCTGTCGGGCTCTTCCTAGAGCTAGAAATACAATTTCAATAAATATTTGCTGAATTCATGAATAAAGTCTCCAGGCATGTTCCAGTGCCTTCTCTAGCATAGGGTCTTGGTTCAGTGTGGTTTCAAAGAGTGTGTAACAGTCAGCATCTGGAGGGTTGTACTGGGAGTTTAAGGAATTGACATTGTTCACAGATGTGCTTAATACATTCTGGGGCTCTGGATTAAGTAGAAAGAATGCAGCTCGTGTCTGCCAGGATTTTATTTTTACAAAAGTCTAATGCATGGAGACCCTAGTCCTTATTTAAAAAAACAAAACAAGCAAAAACAATAACAAAAAAAAAACCTCTATTAAACCAGAAAATCTTAAATATTTATTACCTGAAGTTTTTGATAATTATTTTTTTCTTGAGACAGGGTCTCACTATGTAGTCCTGGCTGCCCTGGAACTCACTCTATAGATGATGCTGGTGTTAACTCACAGAGATCTGTCTGTCTGCTTCTGTCTCCCAAGTGCTGTGATTAGAGGCGTACACCAATATGCCTGGCTTGGTTTTTGCTTAATTTAAACTTTCTTCAATTTTGTCTTTAGCACAAAAATCTGTGTGCTCTCTGTGTAATATTTATACTGTTCTGCAATATACATGGTTTACTTAACATAGCTGCTCTTTGGTTTGAAAATATAGTCTTCAAAATTTTTTACCCAACAACTAGATAATTTGTCACTAAATAAATAAATGTGATCTGTAAGTTCTTTGTGCAGAATGTTTAAAAAAAAAAAAGATTTAGAAGAGACAGGTGTGGTGTCTAATCCTAGCACTTGGGAGGCAGAAGCAGGCAGATCTCTGAGTTGGATGCCACACTGCTCTACAGAGTGAGTTCTAGTCCAGCCAGGTCCACAGAGTGAAACCCTAACAAACAAAAACAAAAGCCAAGATGCCATAAAACCCCCCAATACAGCTAGCTCTTCTTTGTTATGAGCCCTTTCACACTCCACTCCAAGAAGGTATCAAGTATCAAAGCAGTATTTATTTTATGACTTTTTGTGTGCTTTGCCCGCATGTATGTGTGTGCTCTTTGTGAGTGACTGCCGAGTGTCTGTAGGCGTCAGAAGAGGGCATCTCTCAGGGACTGGAGCTACAGATGAGTGAGAGCTGCCACACAGGTGCTGGAAATTGAACCTGGGTCTCTGCAAGAGCAACAAATGCTCTTAGCTTGTGAACTGACTCTCCAGCCCTCCGAATGGTGGGAATCTATGGGTGAGTTTCTGTCTTAGCACGTTAGTCTAGCCCACAATACCTAGTTCTGTCGAACTCTAGCAGCTTTTCTTTGTGCTTGATAGCCTTCTCCAAACCAGACTTAATTCGAGATTCTTGATGAGGAAGAAGGTCCTTGGTAGAGATGTCCACCTTTCCAGAATTTTCTGCCCCTGAAATTCAATAAGAAAAACAAATAGTTTCAGCTCTCTCACAGAACAAATTTGTTGTATTGTTGTGCAGCAATGAACAAAATATTTGCAGATCTAGTTCCAGCCTGATGATCTGAAGCATTTAATGAAATGGAAACATTTAAGGTCAGACCCAACCAACATCAAGTGGTATCTGATACTAACAGTTTGTCAAGAAAAAAAAAAAAAAAAAAGTATGTTTGGTTTATTCTTCTTTAAAGAAATTTACCGAGGTGGTCTTGGCACACACCTTTAATCCCAGTGAATTTGAAGCCAGCCTGGTCTACAGAGTGAGTTCCAGGACAGTCAGGGGTACACAGAGAAACCCTGTCTTGAAAATCAAAAACAAACAAAAAACAAAACAAAAACAATAACAACAAAAACCCCCACAAAAACCCAAAACAACAACAACAACCACAACAAAAAAGAGTAGCTTGGGCTACATGAGATCTTATCTCTCCGAAGAAAAAAAAAAGTAAAGGGGTTCTCAAAGAGGCCAAAAAAAATGTCTTTAAAAACAGTCTAGCATGTATTCAGTTCACTATGTGTCCCAGGCGGTTTCACACATGCCATGCTCCTTCCACAGACTCCAGAATGCTGTCGTTATAGGTTTATTTGCACCACCATGCCTAGCTTAACTTTTTTCTTTTTATATTTTATTTGTTTTGTGTGGGGTTGTGTGTGTGTGTGTCTGTCTGTCTGTCTGTGTACCAGCCATGAAGCACACATGGAAGGCAGAGAACAACTTGTGGGAGTCAGTTTTCTCAGCAGAGGGTGCCTTTACATGCTGGGCTATCTCACCAGCTCAATTTTGTTTTATTTTTATTTTTTAGTAGGTAAGAGTTTTGCTGTGTTATCCAGGATAGTCTGAAACTCTCAAACTCCAACAATCCGCCTGCCTCAGTCTCCCAAATATAATACTTCAGGTATGTGTCACCCTAACAAAAAGGTCCTTAACTATTTTTGTCAGATGTTCTCAAATATAAAACACAACATTTTTAGAAAAAAAGAGTACAATTCCTATATATGTTCATCCCTTGGATGTCAGCATTTATCTTTTTTTTTTTTTTTTCGAGACAGGGTTTCTCTGCGTAGTTTTAGCATTTATCTTTATAAGGATTAAAACTGAAAAATTGGAGCTGAGAGCCTTGCACCATAGTACACACCTTTAGTCCCAGCACTCAGGAGGCAGAGACAGGCAGAGCTCTGTGAGTTCAAGGCTAATGTGGTCTACAAAGCAAGTTCCAGAACAGCCATGGCTACACAGAGAAACCCTGTCTTTAAAAAAAAACAAGCAACAAACAAAAAATATAGTTTCATCATTTTGGGGGTTGGAGAGATGGCTCAGTGGTTAAGAACATTGATCTTCCAGAGGCCCTGGGTTCAATTCCTAGCATCTACACGGCAGCTCACAGCTGTCTGTAACTCCATTTTTAGGGGATCCAATTTACTCTTCTGGCCTCTGAGGGGAATGGACATCCTCACACAGACATACATGCAAACAAAACAGTAATGTACATAAAACAAATAAATCATTTAAAAAAAAAGCAGTATGTAAAATAAATAAAAAATTTCTTAATAAAAAAAGAAAAAAGACATCACTGAGAACTTGCATCAGCATAATTCTATTCATCACTAGTAATATAATTAATAGTAATCAATAGAATTTATTATTAACTAATTTACAATTATTTTCTTCATTACTATCATTTTTCTGTTCTAGGATCCAATTCAAGAGTCCTAGCGTTTAGCTGTAACTTAGCCTGCTTCCATCTGGCATCTCCTCAGTCTCTTTCATCTTCCATGTCCTTATTCTTAAATTTTCAACCCACCATCATAACATCTTGGCCGCAGCAGTTCAAACTGTCATTCATGTTCTGATGGTGACTTTCTTTCTGTCAGTCTCATTTTTTTCTACTTCATTATTCAGTATCTTCTGTAAGAGTTCTCTCTTCCTTATTGTTTAATCATTTGTTACAGAATGAATATGGATATGAATTTTTTTCTTTGGGTTATAATCTAATATTACTGCTCATTTTGCTGCTCAATGGTATACAGTTTTAATAGGAAGTTTTAAAAAAATGCTTGTTGAGGGGCTGGAGACATAGCTTAGCTTCAATCACCAGCAGCAAAAAAAAAAAAAAAAAAAAATTGTTGAGCCAGGGGGGTGGGGGAGATGGGGGGGGGTCAGTACATGCCATTAACCCCAGCACTTGGAAGCAGAGGCAGGAGGATCTCTGAGCCTGGTCTAGAGAGAATTCCAGGACAGGCTCCAAAGTTACACAGAGAAACCCTGTCTCAAAAAAACAAGAAAAAAAATTGAATTGTTGAATAAGGGAGGCCTCCTTACACACTAAAAAACAGTCTGCCAGGCAATGATGCACACCTTTAATTCTGTCACCAGTGAGCTCCAGGCTAGCCAGAGGTACATAGTGAGGCCCTATCTCAAAGGATGAAAAAACAAAGCAAGAAAGAAACATGAGATTTACCTGCCATGAGCTTCTTTAGCAGTTTCTGGCTTTTGTTTGAGTCACGCTGTAAAATGTCCTGTTCTTCATTAGTACATACCTATAAAGAAAAATAAAGAATTATCATTCAGCAGTTGAATAATACTGCTTGCTTGGAATGCTATAAAAAGTAGCCTCAACAGGTAGATCTTTGAGTTCAAGGCCAGCCTGGTCTACACAGTGAGTTCCGGGACAGCCAGGGCTACACAGTGAAACCCTGTCTCAAAAAACCAAAAAAGTTCATTGCTGCAGATATTCCTAAATAACTAGATGATTATATATACTTATATTAAAATAATATATGTCTATACACATAAATATACATATACCTACTTTCAAAGGAAAAATATTTGCTTCTGTTGAGAATACTGAAAAAAAATCATGGCACTTTTCAAAAGCTTTTCGTTCTAACAATAAACTCCAAATCTGACAATAGAAATTATAAGGAGATGTTTTTTTAGAAAGAACCAGAAGCTTGAAGCTAGAGAGATAGTTTAGCAGTTAAGAGCATTGGCTACTCTTCCAGAGGACCTGGGTTCGATTCCCAGCACACACATGGCAACTTGTAAAGTGTCTGTAACTCCAGTTCCAGGGGATCTAATTCCCTCCTCTGGCCTCTGAGGGGACCAGGTACAAATGTGGTCCACAGACATACATGCAGGCAAAACATTTATACACATAAAATAAGAAAGAATCAGAGGCAAGTATGATAGCCTAGGTCTGTAACCTCAGTACTTCAGTACTTGAGAACCTGAGGCAGGAGGACTACCACAAACTTGAGGCTAGCCTGGTTTATACAGGGAGCTCAAAGACAGTTATTAATGAGCCTGGGCTACTCAGGGAGCTTGAGGCCAGCCTAGTTACATAGTAACTCACTTTTCTACCTCAGCCTCCAGAGTGCTGAGATTTCATTAAACATTGTAGGGAAGAAATTTCCTAAGAGAAACGACAGAGGATTTGAATGGCTGTGATTATTAACTCAAAGCAGAGTGTCTTATTTAGGGTTTCTATTGCTGTGATAAAACACCATGACCAAAAGCAGTTTTGATAGGAGGAAAGGGTTTATTTTTTTTAATATCCTTATTTATTTTCTTGAATGTTTTGCTTGCATGTGTGTCTGTTCAGCCTAAGTATGACTGGTCTTGCAGAGGTCAGAGGTAGGCATCAAGCCCACTGGAACTGAGGTAGAGGCAGCTGTGAGCCACCATGTAGCTGCTGGAAATTGAACTCAGGTCCTCTGCAAGAGCAGCCAGTACTGTTAACCACTGAGCTATCTCTAGCCCCCAAGAGGATTGATCTCATCTTGTACTTCCAGGTAATAGCTCATCACTGAGGGAAGTAAGGTAGGACCTCAAGGTATGAACTTGAGGCAGGAACTGACAGGTAAGGTAGGAATGTTGCTTTCTGCCTGCCCACCCACCTACCTGCCTTTTCCTTCCTTCCTTCCTTTCCTCCCTTTCTTTCTTTTAAAGACAAGGTCACATTCTGCAGCTCTAGTTGGCCTGGAACTCACTATATAAACCAGGCTGGCCTCAAACTCAGAGATTCTCCTGCCTCTGCCTCCCAAGTGCTGGGATTACAGGCAAACATCATCATATATCAGCCTGTTTTCTTATATATTCCAGGACCACCTTCCCAGGGGTGGCACCATACACAATTTCAGGGTCTTCCCACAATAATGACCAGTTAAGAAAATGCTCCACAGGACTGCCTATAGGCCAATCTTAGGAAAACATTTTCTCAACTGAGGTCCCCTCTTCTCAGATGACTCAAGTTGACAAAAAAAAAATCAACCAGGGCATACAGGAAAAACAGAACAGGAAAGAAGGACTTTACCAAAGAGCCACAGAATAAGCAGGGGCCAGAACCCTCTTGCTCGCACACGATCCGCCCACAGACCAGACAGTTATTGATGAGCCTGTGCTTCTGGCCCAGGCAGTCACATGGGTGGCGACCAGGAAGCAGGACTGCAAGTTTGTCTTGTCCCTCTCTTGTGTATAAATTGACAAACTTCGTCTTCTTCTTCACCGAGTTGTTGCTTTCTTGTGCCTAATTGTACAAAGACACCACGGGGGCACTGATCAACAACAACAAAAAGAGTCAAGGAGGAATCGAAAGCCTGAGTTCTGTTCAGCAACACCTTACAACTGTCCACACATCACTAAAGAAGGGGATACAGATTACTTATAGTCAGGGGCCCCATCAAAGCAAGGTAATTGTTTTCTAGCACTTGTTTTATTTGTTAGTAGCTCTCAATCACCTAATATGCCTAGAGCAAGGTAAATGTAGCAATTAAATCAGCTTCAGATGTTTTTAAAAGGAACTTTTTTTGTTGTTTTTTTGTTTTTTGGAGACAGGTTTTCTCTGTGTAGCTTTGTGCCTTTCCTGGATCTTGCTCTGTAGCCCAGGCTGGCCTCGAACTCACAGAGATTCGCCTGGCTCTGCCTCCCGAGTGCTGGGATTAAAGGCGTGCACCACCACTGCCCGGCAAAAGGAATTTTTACAAGTGTAAAAACATGTATGAGTGTGTACATCCCACGGTGTGCATGTGGAGGTCAGGGGACAAATTTCAGGTGTTAAGTTCTCTCCTTCTACCATGTAGGTTTAGAGGACTGAATTCTGGTCATCAGTTTTGGTGGCAAGCACTTTGATCCACTGAGCCATATTGCTGCCCCTTGAGATATTTAATATTGCACATGCAGATGTTTTATCACCCAAATATAGTGAGTTGGGTTTTATTTTTGTTTTTTTGTTTGTTTGTTTGTTTGTTTGAGTAATATTTGGCTTGAACTACTATGTTCAAACTAGAAGATGACCTTGATCTTCCCGCCTGTACCTCCCGAGTGCTGAGATCACAGGTGCACATGATTACACACTCAGTTGATAAGCAGTGCAAGGGACAGAAAACAGGGCTTCTTCATACATGCCAGGCAAGCCGTCTACCAGGTAAGTGAGCTACACCCTCAGCCCTATTTTTTCTTTTTTTCTTTTCTTGTGTTGGCTATTGAATTCACATTCACAGATCTCAAAGCATAGGCAATCAATAAAATAAGAAAAATCAGTAGGAAACTTATTCATTTAGAAATTAATAAGAAAAGAGACAGAGTGTAACTCTTGGCACAGCATATGGTTAGCTCATGTGGCTCTACCTTCAATCCCTATTACTAGGGAGAAAAACAGACATAAGAAAAAAGATAACACAATAAAAATAGGAATTTCATAGAACAGGTATTCAAATGATCAATACAAACATTAAAAAGTGTGCAACATCTTTAGCCATTAGAATAAGACAACATAGCACTTGGTGTCATTCAGTGGTTGAAGTACTTCCTTAGCATACACAAGGCTGTGGGGGAATAGGGATTCAAAGTAAAGAATATATAAATATTTCTATAGTTCTTGATGCATACTGCCAAACTCTAATTTTATTTTTAATCATTGACAACCTAATAGGAAATATCTCAGTGATTTAATGTGTATTTATCTGATTAGTATACACATCTTGGTTTGTTCATGCCTTGGGGCAAAGGCATGAGAGACTTTAGGTGCTAAAATTGAACAAGTTCAAAACAAACTAGGAGTATGAAGAATTGGTCACCCTGGTTCCTAGTAAGTTTAAATACCCTTATATAACTATTGGTTATATGTTCTTTGTTCATTTGTGATAATCTTTTGTAAATTTCATTCCCCTTGTTTTTGCTTTAGTTTTACTTTTTTTTTTTCCCAAAGATTTATTTATTATGTATATATACAGTGCTCTGCCTGTGTGTATGCCTACAGGCCAGACGAGGGCACCAGATCTCATTACAGATGGTTGTCAGCCACCATGTAGTTGCTGGGAATTGAACTCAGGACCTCTGGAAGAGCAGGCACTGCTCTTAACCTCTGAGCCATCTCTCCAGGCCCCACTTTTTAGCTTTTTGAGACTAAGTTTCATTCTGCAGCCCAGGCTGGCCTTGAATGTGAGAAACTTCTGCTTCAGACTCCTGAGCACTGGGATTACGGGTTGAGGTCACCATGTCCACTTCTCACCCATTTTTTATGCATGGTACCATACTCCTTAGATTAATTCATTTTCTTCTTTTGGGACATTTACCTTGTCAAGTTGTGCTGACTATAAGTGTTTCAGTTATCTGGGTACAGTGGCTATAAACTGAGCACTTGGAAGACTGAGACAGGAGGGTTTGGAGTTCAAAGACAGCTTGGACTACACAGAGAATTCTAGGCATGGTTATTAATGAGTTTTGAAGACTAAATAATGATAATAATGGTAGAAGAGAAAACTTTCAAAACAGGAATACTATTCATCTATCTTTTATTGTTTTTCAGGTAGAGTCTCACTATGCATTCCAGGCTGGCCTAGAATTCACTAAGTAGCCCAGATTGGCCTGGAACTCTCAATCTTCCTGCCTTGGTCTCTCAGTTGCCTGACAGTTTGGTTTGTTTGTTTGTTTGTTTTGGGGGGTGTTTTTGTTTTGTTTTGTTTCATATTTGTTTGTTTTGATGCAGAGGAGAGTTCAAACACAATTCCTCACCACCACAAATTATGTAATTGAATTTCCCACATTTGTGAAAATCACAGAGGTCAACACATCCACAGTGCAATGGATAAGCCTGGTGCTGGGAAAACCACATTTCTGATCATGGTATTTCCCCTGCTAGGTAAACAGGCCTGGCAATTTTAGTAAAAGCAAGAACTATATAATCATTTAGTTTTTACTGCCCTCTCAAATGTTGAAGTCGAAAGTAGGGCGCTTATTAATTATTATCCATCCAGGGCTAGGAATATACCTCAGAGGCAGAGTGCTTGTCTCACACGCATGTACAAGGTCCTAAGTTTGATCCTTAGTATTAAATAAAATAAGTCTTGTACAGAGTGGTGGCACACAATTGTAATCTAGAACTTAGAAGAGGGAGGTAGGAAGAAGGAGTTCAAGGATAACAGCAAGTTAGAGGTAGCCTGAGCTACACGCTGCCTTATCTCAAAAGGAAAAAGGTCTGCCACACCACACAGAAAGAAGTATGTGAGCTTCTGTCCCTAAAACCCACCCATTTGTTAAAAACCACCTTGGTAGACCAATTTCTATTCTTTGTCTCTGAAACATATTAGTCATTTCCTCTTCTCCACACAGCCAGGAAAAGCTTAATTTTGTAAGCACTTACCTTGGCTAAATCTAAAGGTGTTTTGACCTCTACAGTTGGATCAGGTTCAGGAAATGCAGGAACTTCCTGTTTGTTTCTTCCTTTTCTCCTACTCCGCTTTAGCTGGTCTACTGATCTCTGTGTATCTAAAACTTCTTTACAGAATAAAATAAAATACACACAATACAGAAAGAGAATAGCAAGGTTTATTACTTAGTTTCTGTAGGTAAAACCTGAAGGTAATTCTTAATATTTACAGCCAAGACACAAAATCAAGCAGAACTACTCTCAATTCAAAATTAAACCATCTTCATGATTGTGGTCAATAACAAATAATTCTGAACAGAGCTAGTGATGGAGAGTGCTTGCCAAGCACCCTGGATTGGATCCCCAGTACTGGAAGAAGAAAAAGAAAAAGGAGAACCCAAATAATACTAAATGGAAGTTAATAATGTAATATTTTACACTGTGTAATAATGACATATTATTTAGTTTGGTGTTCATCATTTGTGCTATATAAATATCATTCATAATCAGTCAATACTTTCACTCAAGTATACACACATCATTAAATATATTTATAAAAATAGGGCTGGAGCCGGGTGTGGTGGTGCTTGACTTTAATCCCAACACTTGGAGGAAGAGGCAGGCAGATCTCTGAGTTTGAGGCCAGCCTAGTTTACAAAATGAGTTCCAGTACAGCCAAGACTGTACAGAGAAACCCTGTCTTAGAAAAAGAAAAGAAAAAAACGAAACAAAACAAAACAAAAAGAACAGGGCTGAAGAGATGGCTCAATGGTTAAAAGCACTGGCTAGGCATGGCTCAGTTTCAAGTACACACACATGGCAACTCAGACCGTCTGAAACCCCAGTTCCAGGGAACCCAGTTCTGTCCTCTGTTCTGCAAGGTCACCAGGGATGCATGTGGCACAGACATACATGCAGGCAAAACACTCATACACATTAAATAAATAAATTTAAAAAGAAAGAAATCTTAAAAAGTATATTTATAAAAATAATTTTTTGTAGTGTTAGGGATTGAACGCAGCCTCTCACACCTGTTAGACAAATGTCTTATCACTGGGTAAGGACTCAGTCCTTGAAAGATATTTCTTTTATCCATTTGTAACTTTTTGAAATTATTCTGAAGTTATTACTGTGCCTAGAAATGGATTCTTCTGTGATTTTTTTTTTAATTTAAAAATGGTGGCTGGTACCCAGTATGGTGGAACATGCCTTTAATCCAAGTACTTGAGAGGCAGAGGCAGACAGAAAAAGCCTGATAGGTTAGAGCAATATTCATTACTAACTGAATAGACCTAAGCTGAAAACATGTACACATAAGATTCTGTTTAAGTTAGCTGTGAACAAGTAATACCTTGTGGCAGAAAACAGTGAGCTTTAAAGCCAAGCACTTACCAATAATACTTCAATTATCACTTTACCACGATAACTTACCATCTTTTTTCCAGCACTGCTGAAAAGACTCAGAAATCAACTCCTGATCATTCTTTTGCCATCTGGCGATAAGATCTTCTATGAATTGGCCTTTCTCCCCCTCGTTCCCCTGTAGAAGGTCTGTCACGTATTCTCGTAGCTCTTCAGCACTCTCAATTGACAAAACATACCTCAGAGGTAAAGACAGAAATTGTTGAAACAAGAATAGCTTACTGTATGACTTTCAGAAATCATAACAGGGATGAAGGTACTAAACATTATTCATCAGGGCTGAGGGTAGCTTAGTCATACAGAACTTGCCTAGCACTCATGAGGTTTTGGGTTCAATTCCAGCACTACTTCAAAAACACAAACAAACAAAAAGCATTCATTAATTTATTAAGAGGGTTTACTTTGAGCCATGTACTAAGCTAGGTGCTAAGGATATAAATCTGATGAGGACAGAGACCCTGGCTTCAAGTAGGTCATAATCTAACTTACACGGTAGGCATTTACTGTTTCTCAGGATTTTATGAAATTTGTGTGGCTGGAGAGATGGCTCAGCAGTTAAGAGCACTTGCTGCTCTTGCAGAGAACATGAATTCAGTTTCCTGCACTCATATGGTGGTTCACAATCCTCCGTAACTCCAACTCCAGAGGATCCAACATCTTCTTCTAACCTCTGTGCGTACCAGGAACAAACACAGTACACAAACCTCCATAGGCAAAGCACTCACCCACATAAAATAAATCCATTTTTTAAAAATGAAGGAATTGGGGGCTGGAGAGATGGCTCAGAGGTTAAGAGCACTGGCTGCTCTTCCAGAGGTCCTGAGTTCAATTGCCAGCAACCAGAATACTGTATACATAATAAATAAATAAACTGTAAAGAAGGAACTGTCCCATCTTTGGAAGCACATGTACTAGAAACAGGTGTGTGGAAACTGCAGCCTATGGGCTTCATGCACTCCAGGACAGCTATGAATGTAGCTCAACACAAAATTTTTGGCCCCCTCCTTTTGCTAACTCTATCACATGATTCTGAAGTGTGAATTTTGTAGATGACGGTATCTCTCAGAAGGTTAAATATGGGATGATTAGACACCTCAGCAAGTAGACGTGCTTGTCACCAAGCCTAATGACCTCAGTTTGGTGGATCTAAGTGGTAGAAAAAGAGAGTCGACTCCCACAAGTTGTCCTCTGACTCCACAAATGTGTGTACACATTCATAAATAAATAATTTAAAAGTTTTTTTTGTTTTGTTTTGTTTTGTTTGTTTGTTGTTTCTCTGTGTAGCTTTAGAGCCTGTCCTGGAACACCTTTAATCCCAGAACCCAGGAGGCAGAGGCAGGTGGATCTCTGTGAGTTGGAGGCCAACCTGTTCTACAGAGTGAGTTCCAGGACAGCCAGAGTTACACAGACAAACCCTGTCTCAAAAAAAAAAAAAAAATTACATTTTAAAAAAACTAGAAAGTTATGCTGGAAAGTGGTGGCATATCCCAGAACTCAAGAAGCAGAGGCAGGTGGATCTCTGTGATTTTGAGGCCAACCTGTTCTACAGATCGAGTTCCAGGACAGCCAGGGCTACATAGAGAAACCCTGTCTTGAAAAAACAACAACCAAAATTCTTTTAATATTTAAGACACATATGAAATTATCCACATTCTTACAATATTACATCTGTGTTGTTCTCAATTAAATGTCAAACAAAGCCCAGCAACTGCTTTCATCCTGATGTAATAGCTTGTTGCCAACTAGTGAACACTTAATAAGTACTTTAAATAATATTATAGCATGCGTAGCCTGAACGCTTATGATCAGCAGGCTTCTGTCTAACTTATAATGTTTTTAAAATGTAAGCAAATGGTAAGCCATACTTAAAGTTTCAACTTTAAGACAGTCCGGTTATCTGAACTCTTCCTTGTCAAGAAAGGAAAAAAAACTAATTTCTCTCAGCCTCAGAAAACTGACTGTATTTCTTATAATTCTGGAATAGCAATTAATCCAGTTTCTTTTTGTAATCTTCCCTCCACATGGATACTTTGAACCTCAGCTTCTGCTAATTTTGTTCTCAGGTGAGAGGCATCTTTTCCAGTACATTTTAAAGAGTCTCAAATCATAATCCATATCCTTTATTGGATAGTTTATTTAGTATTGAAAAGCTTATTCTGTGTTCCCAGAAAGCCCTCAGCTTCTTCACATCGCAGAACTCGTCAACACAGTAAACCCAATTTGTCTATATCATCTTGGTTGCCCCAGAGACTGGCTTATAGCAACAAATTAAGTTAGTTATTTCAAGCAAATATCAAATAATCATCATCTGTTTCATAAGAATTTTAAAGGCAAGCTCTATTAATTATTCACTTTCTAAATAAAGGGGTGGGAGTTACAAAAGAGTAACTTCATTTGCTGAAGATTCCAAAACTGATTAAGTGGCAACAGATAACCGAAGCTGTGACTCTCCAATTAGAACTATCTATACTGTACTAATGTCGTCCTCATGTAAATTATGGATTCTGTTTGATACAAACTACAACGTTCAGAGTAAGAAATTTCTAGAAAGCGAGTCTTGATTTGTTCACTCTCCACACAATCTGTAAGCAAACCAGTTCCCGAGACAATCTTTTTTTTTTTTTCATTTTTCTTTATTAAGAAATGTTCTACTCGCTCTACATACCACCCACAGATCCACCCTCCTCCCTCCTCCCACCCTTCAGCCCTCCCTCCCTAGCCACCCCACATCCCCCAAATTAAGGTCTCCCATGGGGAGTCAACAGAGCCACCCGAGACAATCCTACAGGTCTAATTATTACGATGCTGTCAGTTTCCTAGGAAAGTGCGTATGGTCTGACATACTGATGTAGGGGCTAAACTGAAAAAGTGGAGGCTAAAATTCAAACACTAAAGTCCCTCGGCAGCCCCTTTTATCATATTTCTTATCAACTTCTTAGTCCTCTTGGCTTTCCGGTTCGCCCTACCAGGTCGTACCACAAAGTTGCTTCCCGCCTCGTCCCTGGAACCCATCTTACTGTATGATCTCCTCGCTGACATCCAGGGCGAAAGTTTTCCGCAACTGCTGTGTGCACCAGTGTACCAGCGGCTCCAGGGACGCCGCCCCAGCCACCGCCATCTTCCCCAACCGGAACCAGCTGGGCTGCAAAAGCTTCTCGTCCTGCGCCGGACTAGTTCCCTTCACAACGGCGACCTCGCCGCCTAGGGTTCCGCAAGCTTGCACCGCCCTGCTCGGTCGCACCGCCTTTGAGGCTGATCCCGCCCACTTGGGCCGCCTCCGGTTTCTATCAGCTTCCGGGTCTGTTTACACGTGTGTGTGTGTGTGGTGTGTGTGTGTGTGCGCTTGAGTGATTTTTCCACATACAGGTGTACCTCCAGAAAGTACATTGGCAATTGTGCTAAGACAATATATGCACCTATAGAAGAGCTGTAATAGGAATAAAAGAAAGTAGGACCCCGAAGGATGGGTACAGCTTTCAAATTTAGTCGGGTTCCAATTGTAGAACATTTACAACAGCTCTAGTCAGGAAGATAACAAATCCAAAGCCTGTTTGTGGTATGAAGTGAACTCAAAGCCAGTCTTTGTAACTTAGGGAGGCCTTGTCTCAAAACAGAAAGGAGGTAGGGTGGAGGGAGACAGGGCATAAAGCTCAGTGGTACCCTGCCTGCTGAGCATGTGAAAATCTCGGGGTTCAATCCTCAGCCAGACAAAGCAAAACAAAAACTCCACTCCTTGCAGGCTGTTTGTAAGTACTGTAGTAGTTTTTGTTCTGATGATGGTGGTGCTTATTTTTAGTGCCATCTGTAACTGAGACTAGAATCACATCACTACACATGAAGACTAACAACCATCTGGAAGTCCAATTCCAGGGACTCCCACACCCTTTTTCTCTGGCCTCCACAGGCACCAGGCATGCATGTGGTGGTGCACTTACATACATGCAGGCACTTACACATACGGGAAAAAAAAAAAACCAAACTTACAAAAATAAATTACATTAGCTGGGCGTGGTGGCACATGCTTTTAACCCCAGAACTCGAGGAGGCAAAGGCAAGTAGACCTTTGTGAGTTCAAGGCCAGCCTGGTCTATGTAGTAAGTTCCAGGCAGCCAGGATTATTAGTGAGACCCTGTCTTAAAAAGTTATCATATTGGGGCTGGAGAAATGGCTCTGCGGTTAAGAGCACTGACTGTTCTTCCAGAAGTCCTGAGTTCAATTCCCAGAACCCATATGGCGGCTTACAACCTTCTATGCCACAGAATCTATGGGATCTGGTGCCCTCTTCTGGTCTGCAGATGTACATGCAAACAAAACATCAATATACATAAACAAATCTTTAAAAAATTATCATATCTATTTGTGTGTTTGTCCACGTGTGTATATGTCTGTGGGTTACCACAAATGCACAATGCACATGTGACAGAGGACAACTTGTGGGTGAGTTCTTCCCTTTTACTATATGTGTGGGTCCTGAGAATTAAACTCAGGTGGTCAGGCTTGGCAGCAAGAGCTTTTACCTTCTAAACCATTTTGCTGGCCCACCAGCTTTTCTAAAAAAGCAAAATACAGTCAATGTTCATTAATGGTGAGAATAAATTTTATCCTTTCATAAAAATCTGATGCATTCATTTTTAATTCTAGTTTATTCAAATCATCTACTCTTTTCTATATTTATTCACTCCCATAGTTTAGCTCAGTGGTAAAGACTGTACTTAATTGGGTCACATCTCCCGTAGCAAGGTATAAATTTAAACAAATTCCATTAATACATAATGCACAACAACTTTTCTGTTCCCCTTTTCTTGAAAATGTTTGTAACTTTTTCTTTAAGACATTAATTTTGTACGTGGGCGGGTGTGTTTCAGTGCTGTGGCACTCAGGTAGAGGTCAGAGGACAACTTGCAGGAGTCAGAAGTTTCCTTCTACCTGTGGATCCTGGGACTGGAACTCAAGTCATCCAGTGAGATGGCAAGAGTGCTTACCTGCTGAGCCATCTTGCCAGCTCTATCGCAACTTTTCTTAATGTGTGAGGTTTTCAAGATGTCCATATTTAAGTCACACAATTCTGTTTTATTTAATTTTAAAGAAGGCCTTTTCCAAAGCAATATTTTTGTTTTGTTTTGTTTTGTTTGAGATAGGGTCTCTCTATGTAGCCTTGATTGTTCTGGAACTCCATATGTAGATAAGTCACAGACACCCTCCTGCTTCTGCCTCAGCCCCAATCATCATCATCATCATCATCATCATCATCATCATCATCATCCCCTCCTTCTAGACAGGGTTCATGCATCCCAGGCTGGCCTCAAACTCAGAGGCCCACCTGCCTCTGCTTCCCAAATGCTAGGATTACACTCATACTCTATCGTGCCTATCTTTATGTGGTGCTGGGGAGCAAATTCAGGGTTTTATGTATATTAGGTGAGTGCTGTACCTACCAATTAAGTCACATTCCCAGCCCCCAAAGTAGCCTTTTAATTAAAAACATTTGGTAAGTATCATCCTTTTTTTGTGTGTGTTTTTCTCTAACGTGCATCCCTCATCAACATCATTGGTGTTAAAAGACAAAAATCAATCAGAACTACATTAATATGTAGATTGTCCATGTATGAAGAGGTACATTTGACATTCTCTCTAGCCATTTGGTAGAAATGCAAGAGAAAAGACACATTCTCTAGGTCCTTTTTCTCTGCAGGACTCTGGAATGTGAGTTTAAGCAATTCAGACCTGAGTAGAAGGTCTTTAACTGAAAAGGAAACAATGCCACTTAAGAGCCAGTGTGCATTTTCATGAGGCTAAATGACAATAAAGGAATGCTTGTTGATTTTTCTGGTGGGAATTTGGTTGTAATCTAACACTCCAGGGTTAAGATAAACTACTATTGCTAATATTATGATGTTAATTCAATGACTGTCTAAACCCTTTATTTTTCTTTTTTAAATGATTTATTTATTTTTTATGTGCATTAGCATTTTGCCTGTATGTATGTCTGTGTGAGGGTGTCAGATCCTCTAGAACTGCAGTTACAGACAGTTGTGAGCGGCCATGTGGGTGCTGGGAATTGAACCAGTGAACCTAGGGCCTCTGGAAGAGAGCAACCTCTTAACTGCTGAGCCATCTCTCCTCTTTTTTTTTTTTTTTTTTTTTTTTTTGCAGGGGGTGGGTGTCTTTCTTTTCTTTGTTTCTGTTCTGTTTCTCCTTTCTCCTTTCCTCTCTCCTTCCCTTCCCTTTCTTTCTCTTCTCTTCCCTCCCCTACCCCTCCACTACCCCTCCCCTACCCCCTCCACTGCCCCCTTCCTCTTCCCTCCTCCCCTGCCCTCCCTTTTCTCCCCCTTCCATCAGTCCCTTTCCTTGCCTTGTGGTGTAGCCCAGACTGGCAAGGAACTCACTGCCTCCCCAGGGCTGAGATTACAAGGTTCACAAGGCCTGGCTTTGAAATCTGTAGGTTGTATAACACCATGAATTGGTGGTTTGGTTAAGGTCTGGAGCAGATTTTGTTGCTGTTCGCGCCTAATTCACTGGAGAGAAGTAGCACTGTACTTACGCTTTGAAGGTGGCCTTTCAAACAAGTGTTTGTTAGTGGGAAGCATCCTGCAGCAAGCACAAATGCTCTCACTCCGTGCATGACATTCAGAACAAAGACAAATTCTTAGGAATATTATGATTTTTGAAGCATAGGGTCAGAAAATATTATGATTTCTTTATTATAGCATTATTCTCATGTGGGTTGGAACTGTAGCCTTTTTACACTTAACAGATTTTTAGCTTTGTGGCCATGTTTATTTATTTTTATGTGTGTATGGACAATTTGTCCAATTTTTTAGTCTTACGTGATCTGAAAACGTTTTTTAAAAACACAGTAAAAAACTAAATTGCGTTTACCTTTCTCCCACCTCAGAAAGTTAATTTAAAACACTGCAGATATTAAGGATATTAAACTTTAGCTTTGATTTGCATCTAAAAATCCACTTAATTTTTATTTTCACTTTCAGGGTTTAATCACCATGGATTTAACTCTGTAGTAACTTTTGAAGAAATATTGCAATTCCTATCTTTACTATGTTTTATTTTATAAGCCGACCCACTTGGCTAGTTCACAACCTACCTCGGGGCCCACACTTGGCGCACCCCTGGAGTCCTGGTACCGCCCACCAGGAGTGGGTACGAATCACGACCACTGGGGCTGATGGACTGGCCAGCAAAGCCTGGTCTCGAGGCTGTCACCCGCTGGACGCTGCCAATTGGTTCAGGGTGAAGGCGCGGAACCAATAAGAGCCACGGTTCTCAAGAGCTTGGAGCGCGCGGGAAAGAGAACCATTTAAACTGTGGCGGGAACGTCATTTTCGGGTTCTTGTCCAGTTAAGACATCCGCAGCTGGAGCGTCGGAGCCAGTTGTCTCTTCCTGTAGAAACATGGTGCGGACCAAAGCAAACTACGTCCCAGGAGCCTACAGAAAAGGTGAAGGGATGCAGCGCGGGGCTGGGGGCTCCCCAGGCAGCCTGTCCCTGGGATGGAGAAGCCCGTGGCTGCCCCCCACCCCCCATCGAGCCCAGCTAGGGGGCAGGCTCCAGGCCCTCACCTTGAGGGAGCTGCCGAGGACCGGGCGAGGTCGTTCTGGGACTGGGCATCACCCCACTCTCCGCTAGGCTGGACCTGGTAGAACAAAGCTCCGGGGGCCGAGCTCTCCAGCCTCTTCTGAACGCCACCCTTTCCTCTCTTTGCAGTGGTGGCCTCTCGAGCCCCTAGGAAGGTGCTTGGCTCCTCCACCTTTGTCACCAATTCTGCATCGTGTTCGTCGAGAAAAGGTAGGACGGGTCCGGGAAGCTTAGGAGGTAGAAGAACACCCCTGGAAGGAGGTCAGGCCTGGCACAGCGGCCCTGAACTGGGAGGCCCTGACCCACAGTGGACTTATTTATTTTTTTATTTATTTTCCTTCCTCTGGAATTTGTTTCCTTTGACATTCTCACTCCTAAATTTCTGCCTTGCCCTCTAAGGGGTCTTGCTCTTTCAGCAGGCTTGGTTAGGGGTGTGAGGGTCTCATATAAAACTCTCAAGTCTTAGCCGTGAGGGACAGTTTCTTTTTAAACCTATTTTGTTGTTGTTGTTGAATAGTTTTTTAGTTTTTCTTAATAGTAATGGTTACTATTTTCTTGGAGGCTACTTAAGTGCCTCCTCATTAGATTTAGAGTGATAGTTGACAGTACTACCACATTTTGTGTGTGTGTGTGTGTGTGTGTGTGTGTGTGTGTGTGTGCGCGCGTGCGCGTGCGCGCGCGCTTGTCTGCCTGCCTGTCTGTCTGTCCAACCATGCAGGAAATCTCTGGGAAGTGAACCCTAGGCCTCTCGGGCAAGCACTCTACCACTGAGCTACATCTTCACCCACACTGTGCAGCACAAGTGTCTCTTTGCTTTTCTTTGCCCTCCCTCCTCCTCTGCTCCATTCCTTCCCGCCCTCCCTCCCTTTCGCCCGCTTCCCTTTCCTTCTCCCTCTTTCCCTCTCTTTTCCTTCTTCCAAGGTCTCATGCAGCCCAGGCTGGCCTCAAAATTTCTACATACAGAGAATAACCTTGAACTCCAGGTCCTTTAGCCCCCTTTCTGATCCTCTACATCCCCAGTGCTGGCGTTACATGCATGTGCCATGGATGCCAGGTTTATTTTGTGCTGGAGCTCTAACCCAGGGCTTTGTGCATGCTCGGCACACTACTGAGCCACATCCACACACCCTCCCTCTTCTCCCTCTCTCTCTTGATTGCTGGGATTACAAGTATGTACCACCGACACCCTGCTTTATTTTTTTGAGATGGGATCCTTGGTATGTTACCCAGCTGCTGTTAAAACCCTCCTGCTTTTAGCCTTCTGAGTAGGTAGGATCACAGGAGTCAGCCATCATGCCCGATAATTCATGGTTTTTATGTTAACCCAACCCCCACCACCACCATACACCATTATTTATTTGAAATAGGATCTTTATGTGCATTTAGCCAGATTGGCTTTGATTCTCTCCTGCCTCAGTCTCTGGAGTGCTAGGATTACAAGCATGTACTACACCGTACACAGCCCTCAATTTTCACCAAATCTAAAAATTTCATTAGAAAATATTTACTATTTCCACCTCTTCAGATAAGACAGTAGTAGACACAACTTTTGAAAGTAGATAAACGTATTCAGAATGTCTTATATTTTGTATACTGGAGTTAATTCTATCAAGGCCACCTCCCATTGTCTGGCCTACTGCTAAATCACTAGATCTAAGTGAATAGATCCTTAATATGTGTTAAGCAGCCTGGCAAAAAGTGCATGGCTTTAATCCTAAGTACTCTGGAGGCTGAGGCAGGAGGACTACTATATATTCAAAGCCAGCCTGAACTACGAAGTGAGCACCAGGTGTACCAGGAGCCCTAGCAATATGCTGCTCACAAGAATAATCAAGAAAACAAGAAGTGGCTTAGTGTAGTGGCATGTGCTTGCAGCCCCGGCATCTGAGAAGTAGAGGCAGGAGGATCAGGAGTTCAAGGCTAGCATCAGCTAAAGAGTGAATGTGAAGCCAGCCTGGGTGGGGTATATAAAATACTGACTCATCCCCGACTCTGCCAATGAAATAAAAATGGTCATAGATTTGTGTTTTTAAGGCCAAAAAATATGTGAAATTGTAGTATTCTCATTCCAAATTATTTTTATTACATATATTTATTGTCTGTGTGTTTGTGTATGTGTGTGTTCATATATGCATGGATTTGTACACTATTACACACATAGGGAACTCAGAGGACAATTTGTGGAAATCAGTTCTTTCCAGCCCAAATTTGAATATTCTGAAAGAAACAAGTGTTCTTTACCACTGAGCATCACGCCAGCCTGATTTTTCTAATTTAAGATGTTCATTGTATTACTTAATACCTCTGGGAGTCTGATATTAAAGAAAGGCAATTATATGTTTTTATTTAGTTCTGTTTCTATTTTATAGCTGAAAATAAGTATGCGGGAGGGAACCCAGTTTGTGTGCGCCCAACTCCGAAGTGGCAAAAAGGCATCGGAGAGTTCTTCAGGCTGTCCCCCAAAGATTCGGAAAAAGAGAACCAGCTTCCTCCTGAAGAAGCCGGGTGCAGTGGCTTAGGAACAGCAAAGAGAAAGTAAGTGTTTATGTTCTGGAAGACAAAGAAAATGTCCCCTTAAAAATAAAAGACAAGGGGCTGGAGAGATGGCTCAGAGGTTAAGAACACTGACTGCTTGCTCTTCCAGAGGTACTGAGTTCAATTCCCAGCAACCACATGGTAGCTCACAACCATGGCTCTAAACCATCTGTAGTGAAGTCTAGTGCCCGCTTCTGGCCTGCAGGCATACATGCAGGCAGAACACTGTATACATAATATAAAAAAAAAAAAAAAAATAAAGAAATCTTTTTAAAAAAAATAAAAGACAAATGGGAGAGTAAGTAATTTTAAAGTTTCTCTTCAAGCCAATAAGAAAAGAAAACTATGCTTTAACTTTCTTATGTCACTCTGAAATTTCAAATATCTTTCAAAAATTAATTTTTACTTACTCTAAAGAGGCTTAATTCCTATTCACTTATTATTCTTTAATTTTTACAGTTTTGTTTTTGTTTCTACTTTTTGTTTTTGTTTTTTTGTTTGTTTGTTTGTTTGCTTGGTTTTTGAGTCAGGGTTTCTCTGTTTAACAGCCCTAGCTGTCCTGGAACTCTGTAGACCAGGCTGGCCTCAAACTCACAGAGATCCTCCTGCTTCTGCCTCTTGAGTGCTGGAATTAAGGCCGTGCACCACCATTACCCGGCTTATTTTGGTTTTTTTTTTTTGAGACAGTCTCTGTATGTAGTCCAGGACAGACTTGAACTTCTTGTAATCCTTCTGCCTCAGCCTGCTAAGTGCTGGGAAGAGAGGCATGAGCTACCACACTTTATAGTCTGCCTACCTTCCTCCTTCCCTCTTCCCTCCTTTTGCTCCTTTTTTTCTGGCTTTTTTTTTTTCCAAAAAGAAATTTCTATGGCAGTTCATTTAGTTTGAATTCCCTTATACCCCATAAAATTACTAGTTAGGAACTGAGGATGTAGCTCAGTTTAGTGTGCATGCAGTCTGTTTCGTCTCCAGTACCAAAACAAGTAATAATACTATGTGTTGAACTTTCACGAGAAATATATAATTAATATATATAAATATAATTAATATATATAATATATATAAACAGAAATCACTCTAGAAACAATCAATAGAATTCTGTAATTTTTTTTTTGGTACCTTCTCTATAAATCCTTAAGAATTCTTCAAACTAGGGCTGAGCTTTTTAAATTATTTTTTTGACTTTTTTGAGACAGGGCCTCTTCTGTAGCTCTGGCCGTCCTGAAATTCACTATGTAGGCTAGGCTGGACTTGAACTCAGAGAGATTCATCTGCCTCTGAATGCTGGGATTAGAGGCACCACCATGCCTGTTTGTTTTTAAGATTAATGAAATGAGAATGCTAGTGATTGGGCTAAAATTCTGGATACAGAAGTATAACATTTGGGGCTATAGAGATGGCTTGGTGATTAAGGGCATGTACAGAGGATTCAGGTTTGGTTTCCAGCACCTACATGGCAGCTCACAACTGTATGTAACTCCAGTACCAGGGGGCCTGATACCTCTTCTGACCTACTTGGGTTCCTGTAGCATGTGATATACATACATACAGTTGGGTACAAACATACATGTACCCATAAAATAAATGTATATAAAAATAATTTTTTTTTAAAAGTACAATCTGCTTTGCAAGACACACACACTATAAGAAAATATAACAAGTATCAATAATTATTTATCTGGGTAAAAAATCTTGTCTCATGCTACATACCATCAATTTCTAACAATCAACATCTATCACTTTAGTAAGAATCACAAAAAAAAAAAAAGCCAGGCATGGTGGCCCATGCTTTGAATGTCAGCACTAAGGAGGCAGAGGCAGGTGGGTCTCTTTGAGTTCCAAGCCAGTCTAGTCTATACTGTTCCAGGACAGCCAGGGCTACACTGAGAAATCCTCCCTGTCTTGAAAAAAAAAAAAAAAAAATCACAAAAAAAGGGCTGGGAGCCGGGCGGTGGTGGCGCACGCCTTTAATCCAGCACTCGGAGCAGAGCCAGGAGGATCTCTGTGAGTTCGAGCCAGCCTGGCTACCAAGTGAGTCCCAGGAAAGGCGCAAAGCTACACAGAAAAACCCTGTCTCGGAAAAAAAAAACCAAAAAACAAAAAAGGGCTGGGGATGTAGCTCAGTGGAGAAAACTTAGCATTTTTGAGGCATTAGCTTCATTACTCTGCACCTAAAAAAAAATTAGGAAAAAAAGTATTTGAATTCTTGGAGGTTTGTAAGTATTGAAACCAAGGCATACACCATGGAGGCTGTGTGGAGGTCGGAGGACATCTCTAAGGAGTCAGTTCTCTTTCCACTTCTACATGGGTTTCAGGAGTTGAACTCAGGGGTCCAGATTCAAATGACAAGCAAGCTGACCAGCTGCGCCATTTCACTGCCCCCACATTTTCATTTTCTTTTTTGAGACAGGATCTCACTATGTAGCCTTGACTGGCCAGGAACTTACTATGTAGCCCAGGCTGGCTTAGAACTCAGACTCACTTGCCTCTGCCTCCTGAGTGCTGGATTAGAGGTGTGCACCAACATGTCTTGCCCACTATTTCCTTTTCAAAAATGTTTTAATTCTAAAGGAAAGACTTGTGAGATTGAGGGGCTAGCCTGAACTACCTGAGATCCTGCTTCAAAAAACAAAACCAAAAAAGGACTTGAGTGTAGAAAGAGGGTGTGGCACCATGACACTGTCATTGTGATGTCTCCATGAAAGTAAGACCTAGTTTGTAATCTCCACCCCAGCCAAAAGCCTAGAAAACTTCCAGCTCAAGAAGCAGCAAGCTGGACACTCGGCACCCTGACCCTCAGGGCGAGAGGATGGCGGTCAGACTCTGTTTGGGGCTGTGGCTCCTTGTGGTCCTTCCTATGCAGGTTGAGTCATTTGTCCCTTTAACCAGCACAGCGGGCCCTACCTACTATGAAACTGATGCCCCCGAAGCCACCACCGTGGTATCCTCCAGCAGCTCCCTAAAAGCTATAACCAGTATCCTTGGGGTCTTGCTTACCTTTCTGTGTCTGATCCGTTAAGAGCCTCAAACCAGATCACATTCTAATACTGGACCAAGTGGCACCTGCAAATCCAGTGTTGCAAGGAAAACAACCAGGTCTTCACAGCTACTCATCCCACTGGGTTAATAACACAGAAAATGCCGAGAAGCTCAAACTGGACTGCCTTGAAGATCACCTCAAGGGTTAATTAGACGGTGGACACCAATCGTAAATCTCCTGGAGTTTCACATATAACAATAAAGAAAAAAAAAAAAGACAATGCTGAACATTGGTTAATGATTTCATTAAATGTGGTTTATGAAATATGGATCATTAAAAGTCCACCTTGAAAATAATTTCACTTTGATCTAGAGAAAAAGTGTGCAGTGTGGAATGGAGATTCAGTGTTCTGTATGGTTCACTAAACCAAAAGGCCTATAAAGTAGTTAGAAAATGAGAAAATATTTGGGACTTGTAAGCATTAGATAAGCTCTACTGTGCTAAAGTCATTTAACTTTGTCGACTGGTGTGTCGTGTGTCGTGTCCCCCCCCCGTGTTTTGGTTTGGTTTTTTGGAAACAAGGTTTCTCTTTGTAGCCCTGGCTGACCTGGAACTTACTCTGTAGACCAGGCTGGCCTGGAACTCAGAGATCCACCTGCCTCTGCCTCCTGAGTGCTGGGATTAAAGGCATGTGCCACCACTGCCCAGCTCTCTCTTCTTCTTTCTTTTTCTTTCTTTCTTTCTTTCTTTCTCTCTCTCTCTCTCTCTCTCTCTCTTTCTTCCTTCCTTCCTTTCTTTCTTCCTTTCTCTCTCTCTCCCTTCCTTCCTTCCTTCCTTCCTTCCTTCCTTATTTCCTTCCTTTCGAGATGTCTCACTCTGCAGCCCAGGCCGGCCTTGAACAAGTGGCAACCCTCCTACCTTAGCCTTTCCGCCTCTCTGGTTTTGGGATTAGAAGGGTGAGCCACCATACTTGGCTGCATTTAGTTTTTTGTACAGTAAGTGACATTGGGGCGATGATGGGTTTGAATCTGCTTCCCGAGTAATAACCCTCTACCTGGTAACCCAGATTTGCATTGAAATCATTCTGGAGCTAAAGCCTTGTACTCTGTTCTGCTTTGGCTGCCATAATGATGAGACTGGGCCTGGAGATGTGCCTCAGTCAGTGACAGAGACTTGTCAGTGCAAGGCCCTGGGTTCAACATCTTAACACTGAAAAAAAAAAAAAAGATAGTGCATTTGATAGCATTTTACATCATGCTCAATTAGTAATTTTAAAAAGATTTATTCTTATTTATGCATATATGTATGTGTCTGCATGAGTTTATGTATACCACATATGTGCAGGTACTTATAGAGGCCAGAGGGCATGGATTCCCTGGAACTGGAGCTACAGGTGTTTGTGAGCCACCTGGTGTAGGTGCTGAACTGTGTCCTCTGTATGTGCTCTTGGTTCCTAAGCCATCTCTCCAGCCCACAGCTCATCTTTCTTACATATATACTTAAAAGCTACACAGGTCAGTCTGGGTTACCTGAGACCCTGTCACTAAACAAACAAACAAACATAAGACAAAAAATGACTTTCCATTACATGGAGAGAAAT
Organism: Peromyscus leucopus; assembly: GCF_004664715.2. Lineage (NCBI taxonomy): Eukaryota > Metazoa > Chordata > Mammalia > Rodentia > Cricetidae > Peromyscus > Peromyscus leucopus. The sequence continues at coordinate 6,828,093 of NC_051069.1, read as the reverse complement.
TATATAGTCTCATAAACAAGTTTAATCTATAATATAAATCAGCAATAGCCAGACATGGTGACACATGCCTTAATTACAGAGGTTGAGACAGATCATGACTTCAAAGTCATCCTACAGTACATAGTGAGACTGCCTCAAAAAACCAAAGCCAGTGGAAGGGATATAGTTCCATGGTGGCGTACTTATGTAGAGCATGTGAGGGCTGGATCTGAACTCCTGTCCTCTGAGAGCAGTAAGCACTCTTAATCACAAAGCCATCTTTCTGGCCTCCAAATGTCATTTCATTCCATTGTGTAGATGTGTCAAATTTTCTTTATTCATCCATCTATTGACACAGCTGTAGGCTAGTTCATATCTTGGCTGTTGTGATCAGTACAGCAAGCGTCTGCTTAAGTTTTGTGTTTGTCTGTGTGTCTGTCTGGACGTGCATAGATATGCATATACGTTTGTACGTGTGGAAGCCATAGATTAACATGGAATGTCTTCCTTTTCTATTTTATTTTTCTTGAGACAGGGTTTCTCTGTGTAGTCCTGGCTGTCCTGGAACTCACTCTGTAGACCAGGCTGGCCTTGAACTCAAAAGATCCACCTGCCTCTGTTTCCCAAGTACTGGAATTAAAGGTGTTCACATTCGAAGCCTGGCTTCGAATGTCTTTCTCAATCACTTTGTGCCTTATTTTTCTGAGACAGGATCTCTCCCTGTACCTGGAGCATGCTGAGTTGACTAGACTGGCTGGCCAGTGAGCCTCAAATCCACCTGTCTCTGCCTCCCTAGCACTGGGATTCCAGGCATATGACATTGTGCCAGCGTTTTAATGTAGATTCTGAGGGGACAGAATTCAGCTCTTCATGTTTGCATTGCAAGCATTTTACCTATCAAGAAGTCTCTTCAGCGCCATTTACATAAATCTTGAACATAACTATTATGCCTAAAGAAAATCAGGCCTTGCAAAAAGGAAGTTTGGGTCATGATGTGTTTGTCTTAATTTCCAGGAAAACACAATGAAGACCTTTCCATAATCTATTAGTACACAAAGCAATGGTAATCTCATACCAAGGCTGAATACTTTGTTATAGCTTCCTTCTTTTAGTATCTGGTCTATGACCATTCAGGCTCACTGGATCTCATTATCTCACTTGGAAACTAAGGATTTTAGAGTAAATATCACTAAGCTTTGTTAACTCTAAAAGAAAATTGTGATTTATGAGAAAGTTTTTAATTGACTTACTATAAAAAAGATGGTAAGTACAGAATGGTTTTGGATTAATATTAATGTACATTTATTCAAATGTTGTGATTATCATAGCCTACCAAATGATTTAGAGGTTATTTTTTTTAAAGAATACATCCATGTAGTCCAAAGAATATGGCAATTTGTTTGCTATATTTTTTTCTCTATTCAAATGAATCTTTTTACTTTGTATACCATGAAATTTTTATTAACAGGTTATATTCTATTTATTAGTCCACTTAACATTAAAACCAATGTTGTGGGAATGAGATATTTTTAATAATTTTTAACAGTTTTATACATATATTTGATAATATCTTTTTTAGGATTTATTTTTATGTGCATTGATGTTTTGTCTGCATGTGTGTATATATGAGGGTGTCAGATCCTTTAGAATTGGAATTATAGACAGCTATGAGCTGCCATGTGGGTGCTGGGAAATTGAACCCAGAACCTCAGGACGAGCAGCAATTGCTCTTCACTGCCATCTCTCCAGCCCTTGATCATATTTCTATTTTAAAGATTTAAATTCTGTTTATAGGTATGTGCATGGTGAGTTCAGATGCCTAGGGAGGCCGGAAGACAGCACTGGGTCCCTTGATACTGAATTATGGCGATTGTGAGCTGTCCAATGGGTCCAGGGCACTGGACTTGGGTATTCTATAAGAGCAGCAAGTGCCCTTAACCTGTGAGCAGTCTCTCCAGCCCCCATTTATTTATTTATTTGTAGACTCTATGTATCCCAAGCTGTCCCAGAACTCCCCGTACAATCCAAGCAGGACTTGGAATTCGCAGCAGTCTTCGTGCCTCAGCCTCCCAGTGCAGGAGTTAGGAGTTACACATTAAAATATGCATTTTTATTTTTTATCACTTTGTAATATTTATTTCACACACACACACACGTGGGTACCTGTAAGGCCCAAAGAAGGTATTGAATCCCCTGGAGCTGGAGTTCCAGGAAGTTGAGAGCAGCCTGATGTGTGTGTGTGTGTGCTGGGAACTGAACTGGTGTCCTCTTCAAGAATGAACGAGTCACCTCTCCAGTTTGTTTCTTGTTTTGTTGAGACAGGGTCTTACCACCTAGTTCTGGCTGATCTGCTACTTGGTATGCAGACCAGAGCAGCCTCAGACTTTTTTTTTTTCTTGGCAATCTTACTGCCTCAGCTTCCTCGGGTGCTGGGAGTACAGCGTACACTGCTTACCTGGGTCCTTTGAAATAAAACTCACAGCATGGCCTAAATGAAAAAGGCGGTGGCACCTGGGAGGCAGAGGCAGGCAGATCTCTGTGAATTTGAGGCCAGCCTGGTCTACGGAGCAAGATCCAGGACAGGCTCCAAAAGAAAAAAAGTAAAAGAAAAATACTGATTCCATGAAATAACAGGGAATAGTGTTAAAAAAAAGTTTTGTTGCACTAGTTTTTGGAGTTTGTTTACACTTGCTAATTACTGGAGTTTAATTTTTCTCTCATTTCTACTTACTTGAGCAGACCTACTTCATTATTAATGTTCTGATTTCCAAAACAGTTGATACTTGAGTGACTGAAGTTCTTTTCTTCACAGAGCACGTCCTTTGCAACCTGATCACACAGATGACGAAAATGAATAGAACTCATTCTCCTGAATAATGCCTTCAGTTTACTTAGGTATTCTGGGATGCAAATTTGGGTAGATGTGTTTGTTCAATTGGCTTGTTGAGCAGGCATTCAGTTAAGGGGGGTGGCGCTAAAATTTCACCATTGAAAAGCAACTGGCTATGAAAAGGGAGAATTTTTATAATTTGTAAATTATAATTGCATACTTGAATTTATACTATCATATGTTGCTTCTTTTACCCATTAAGGTTCTTGCTAAAATAAATATTGCGTGATGTTCTAATTACTAATCTAAGTCTTTGAGATTTGCTTAGATCTTTGTACTAATACCATTTTATGGGCACTTCATTATTGAAATAGTGCTGTATTGTCATGGCTTTTTTGCTTTAAAAAGTCGGCTTAGTTGTTTTCACATTAAAAAATTAGTATTAATTAAATTTAATCTCTTGTCATTTCTCAAAATGGGGGGGTGGCAAAGATAAAATGTTGAAAAAGTTAGCTGTATGCTTTCTAAGGAATGTTAGCTGGATGTGGTGGCACACACTTTTGATCCCAGCTTTCTGGGGGCCAAGGCAGACAGATCTCTTTGAGTTGGAGGCCAGCCTCATCTACAGATACAGCCAGGTTCAGTTGTACAGAAAAACCCTATCTCAATAAAAGAAAATACTAATGGAATCAGGAACAAAGATTCCATAGATACATTAAAAGAAGAAAATTTCTTTCTTCTTCTTCTTCTTCTTCTTTTTTTTTTTTTTTTTTTTTTTTTTTTTTTTTTTTTTTTGAAGCAAGCTGGGGAGGAGAGGGTTTATTTGGCTTACACTTCCATATCACTGTTCATCTTTGGAGGAGTCAGAGCAGGAACTCAAGCAGGGCAGAAACTAGAGGCAGAAGCTGATACAGAGGCCATGAAGAGGTGCTGCTTACTGGCTTGCTCTTTTTTTAAAATTTTTAATTATTTATTTTATGTGCATTAGTGTTTTGTGTGAGGGTGATAGATCTCCTAGAACCTGAATTATAGACTGTTGTGAGCTGCCATGTGGGAGCTGAACCTGGGTCCTTTAGAAAGAGCAGTCAGTGCTCTTAACCTCTAATCCATCACTCCAGCACTAAAAGAATAATTTAATAAAATATTACCTTTTTGCATATATATATTTGTTCTTTTTTTCTCCTGAGACAGAATTTCTCTATGTAGTCCTGGCTGTCCTGGAACTTTTTCTGTAGACCAGGCTGTTCTCAAACTCAGAAATCTACTTGCCTCTGCCTCCTGAGTGCTAGGATTAAAGGCTTGTGCCACCATGCCCAGGTTTTGCCTCTATTTTTTAAGTTGAAAATAAAATATTTGAAAAAATCATGCTATAAATGAAGTTTTAGGTCTCTAGTCAGTTTTCTCTTCATTTCTCACGATGACTTGAGGTTATTGAAGAGACAGGTATAGTAGTAGTTGTCTTGAGGCAGGATCTCATGTAGATTCTAAGTGCCCTGAACTCAGTATGTAGAGCAAGGTGGCCTTGAACTCACAGAGATCTGTCTCTGTCTCCCAAGTGCTGGGATTAAAGGTATGTGCCACCATGTTAACTGATACACTTGACTTTCTCATTGTGTTTTGTTTACTGACAGACTATCCGTTTTCAAAATTAACCATGTTTTTAGTAGCCATATTTTTGTGAAACTTGTTTAAAATAAATGCTCAGTTTTACAATACAGTATCCATTTGTGTTTCCTATCCTCTATACTATTTTATTTCCAAATACAAATACAAGTATTGGTGTCATTTTTTAAATCAATTTATGTATCATGTGAGGCCAGGTCAGCTGATTATAGATTCTGGTTTTTTTTTTTTTTTTGTCTTTTACAGTTAGACATTAAGCAGAACTTCTTTTAATCTCAGTACTTTGAAAATTATGTTTCTTGTTTCTTTTTTTGCTTGTGGTTTTGGCTTTTTAAATAAAGATTTATTTTTATTTTGTTGTCTATGAGTGTTTTGCCTGCATGCATATATGTGGACCGTGTGTGAATGTGTGTGTGAAGAGGGCCTCAGATCTTCTGGACCTGGAGTGAAGAGACAGTTTTTGTCAAATGGGGGCTGGGGACTGAACCTGAGTCTTCGGCAAGAATAGCAAGTGCTCTCAACCACTGAGCCATTTCTCTAGACCACCCCCCCCCTTTTTTTTTTCCGGTTTATCAAGACAGGGTTTCTCTGTGTAGCTTTGGAGCCTGTCCTGGAACTCACTCTGTAGAGGTACTGGAATTAAAGGCATGCACTCCTAGTCCCATGTTTTAGCTTTAGAGAGAGTCTCACAAAGCTCAGGCTGAACTGAAATTCTCTATGTAGCCCAGGCTGGTCTTGACCTTGAGACAGTTATCCTCCTCATCATTCCAAGGGATGGGATTATAGTTGCCTACACAAAGGGGTAAGTGGTTGTTTTTTTGTTTTTGTTTTTTGTTTTGTTTTGGTTTTTGGTTTTTGGTTTTTCGAGACAGGGTTTCTGTGTAGTTTTGGTGCCTGTCCTGGATCTCACTCTGTAGACCATGCAGGCCTGGCTCTGCCTCCCGAGTGCTGGTGTTAAAGGTGTGTGTCACTGTCCGGCCAAAGGGGTAAGTTTGTTTTGTTTTTGTTATTTGTTTTATTTTTATCTATCTATCTATCTATCTATCTATCTATCTATCTATCTATCTATCTATCTATCTATATCTATTTTGTTTTTCTAGACAGGGTTTCTCTCTGTAGCCCTGGCTGTCCTGGAACTCATTTTGTAGATCAGGCTTGCCTCAAACTCAAGATTCACCTGCCTCTGCCAGGATTAAAGACATGCACTACCTGATTTAGGTTTGTTTTTAAGAAGTAGGTTAAACCAAGTATTTTTTTTCCTTTGAAGTTTATTTATTTATGTTTTATGTATGAGTGCTCTGTATGTATAACTGCAGGCCAGAAGAGGGCATCAGATCCTATTATAAATGGTTATCAGCCACCATGGGGTTGTTGGGAATTGAACTCATGACTGGAAGAGCAACCAGTGCTCTTACCCGCTGAGGCATCACTCTACCCCCTAAACTGAGTCTTTTAAAGTCAGATTTTAGTAGCTCTGAAATCTGATTTGCTCTTTCACTAGTAGAGCTACTTATGCTGGTGAGCCTAATGAGGTCAAATTTTGATGTGTATAATTATTTCCAAAATGTAATGTACTGGATTTATTTACAGTGTATATAAGTATGTATGTATGTGTGTGTGTGTGTGTGTGTGTACATACATACATACACATACACACACACACACACACACATATATATATATATGGGTGTAGATATTTTGAACATGCATAAAGGTCAGAGGACAACTTGTAAGAGTCAATGGTTTCCACCATGATCAAAAATTCAGGTCCTCAGACTTGGTAGGGAGCACCTTTACTTATTGAGCCTTCTCTCCAGCTCCTTTCTGCCCCTCCCCCTCACCCCATTTTGAAATAGTTTCCCTATATACAGCTTATCAATTCTACTATACTTAGAATCTTCCAGATTAACTTTTTTTTTTTTTTTTAGAAAAACTGGAAGTTTAGGAGGATCTCATCCAACCAACATTATCATATATATATACATACATATATATAAACACATATATATGTATATATATATATATATATATATATATATCTTTGAGAATAGTGTACAGACATGAAAGAGACTGTCATCAAATCAGATTTGGAAGATTGTTAGAAGCCATCTTGTTCAACCCAAGCCAACTAGTAACTCTTCAATAAATGGACTGTCCTATCACTCAACAACTATAATTGTTTTTTTTTTTTTTTTTTTGTTTGTTTTGTTTTTCGAGACAGGGTTTCTCTGTGTAGCTTTGCGCCTTTCCTGGAACTCACTTGTTAGCTCAGGCTGGCCTCAAACTCACAGAGATCCGCCTGCCTCTGCCTCCCAAGTGCTGGGATTAAAGGCATGCGCCACCACTGCCCGGCAACAACAACTATAATTGTAAAAAATGTTGAGTTTGAGTCATTTTAACTCATCTATTTTTGGTCCATTTTTGAAAGAACATGCTACTCTACATGTCAACCTTCAGTTATTTAAAAATAAATGTTATATATTTAGCCTTCTCTTCTTCAGGTTTAACGTTTTATTGTTTGTCACATACCTGAGTTTCTCTGAATCACTTGTATCTTTTCAGTTGTTTATTGCTTAGGTACAGAAATAGTAAATTTGGCTAAATTTCTTCTTACTGGCCCTGAATATTCATCATAAAGCATTCATTTCTAGTTTGGTATTATTTTTAATGATTTATTTTTATGTGCATTGGTCTTTTGCTGTCATGTATGTCTGCATGAGGCTGTCAGATCTCCTGGAACTGGAGTTACAGACAGTTGTGAGCTGCCATGTGGGTGCTGGGATATTAAACCCAGGTCCTCTAGAGGAGCAGCCAGTGCTCCTAACCACTGAGCCATCTCCCAAATTTGCTCTTTTTGTTGTTTAGTCCAGGCTGGGTTACAATTCATGTCAATCCTCTGTACTCAGTTTCTGGTTGTTTTTGTTTGTTTGTTTTGTTTGTTTGTTGGTTGGTTTTTCAAGACAGAGTTTCTCTGTGTAGCTTTGGAGCCTGTCCTGGAACTCACTCTGTAGCCCAGACTGGCCTTGAACTCATAAAGATTCTCCTGCCTCTGCCTCCCAAGTGCTGGGATTAAAGGCGTGCACCACCACTACCACTACCACTACCACTACTACTACCACTACCACTACCACCACCACCACCACCACCACCACCACCACCACCACCACCACCTGGCTTTACTCAGTTTCTGAAGTGCTGGAATTACAGACACCATGCCCAATTTAATTCTTTAAGTCATTACAAATAAAACAAAATTAGGGGCTGGAGAGATGGCTCAGAGGTTAAGAGCCCTGGCTCTTCTTCCAGAGGTCCTGAGTTCAATTCCCAGCAATCACATGGTGGCTCACAACCATCTTTAATGGAATCTGGTGCCCTCTTCTGGCCTGCAGGCAGAACACTGTATATATAATAAATAAATAAATCTTGTTAAAAAAATAAAAAATAAAAATAAAACAAAATTAAAAAGTGAATTAAAAAAGACACTGTTGGGGTTGGGGATTTAGCTCAGTGTTAGAGCGCTTGCCTAGCTAGGGCAAGGCCCTGGGTTTCGGTCCTCAGCTGGGGGGAAGGGTGGTGCCACGACGATGACACTGTTAGGCTGGAAGTCCCACAGTAATCATATACGATGAAGGTACTGTACTGGCTTATGAAGGCAATTGAGATCTAGCATATACACATAGTACTGTTTTACAGTTCATATTAAGAGTATATTCTGGGCCAGCCAAATAACTCAAAAGGAAAGGCAACTGATGCTAATGCCAAGCCTGGCAACCCGAGCTCAATCTCTGGAATCAACATGGTGGAAGGATGAAGGGCTCCTTCGGCATAGCCTCTGATTTCCACATTGACAGTGGTACAAAGGCAGCAACACCTACACACAAATAGATATGTTAATAAAAAGAATATGGAGTCCTGTAATATTTATAAACTTATAAATGCATAGTTAAACTCACCCATGTAGTTTTAGGTTAGGACTTTGCTACTCACCTTTCAAGGTCTCCACGCAATGAGTTTGTTGAAAAAGAAAGCATTACAAAAGCTCACGTGGTCATTTAGGACTCAACCCAGGTTTTCATACACTAATAGAAAAGTGAATTTTAAAAAGCCCCAAGCTCTAGCAAAGTAGTTAAATGCTGCTTATAAACCACTTCAGGCAGTGGATAAGTTATGCAAAGGTAGATGCATTTCCATATTAGTTTATGCTCATGGTTGATTATAACTTACTTTTATTTAATGAGGCAGTAATTTCTATAGGCCACATCTTTTTGTTTGAAACCATAATTATGTTATAGTTCTTTAGGTACATCATAAGCAATTGGGCTCATATTTGTCTTTATTTTAAAATTTAAACGTTTGTATTTAGACCTATTGGCAGTTGAAATATTTAACTGTGGTAACACATTTATCACTCATCACTTTGGGCCAGGTGTGTGTGTGTGTTTGTGTGTTTCAATGTGTACACATGATGATGGCGGAGGTGGAAATATTTTACGTTTATTAAACAACCTACTACCGGTACATTAGAGCCTAAAGTGGTTTCCTAAAAGCTCTGCTGAATTGACTACCTAGGATGAATCAATTTAATGTCATCCTATGAGTCCAGGAAATGAACAGACCTGGTGTTTCTTTTTAAGTTACTAAACCCAGTTTTCTGTCTTAGCTGAGGTGAATAATAGTCTACCAATAATTTTGTGACCAATAAAATTGGGGCCTGAAGTTGCAAATGTTTTCACTAGCACAGAGAAAAATTCAGAAGCTAAACTTAAGATAGGAAAGCCAAAGCCAGTCCATCTTGGTGGTACAAGCTTTAAATCCCAGCACTCAGGAGGCAGAGGCAGGTGGATCTCTTGAGTTCAAGGCCATCCTGGTCCACATACTTCAGGTCAACCAGGGCTTCACAGTGAGGTCCTGACTCAAAAAATAAAGTCACATGATGACCCCCCCCCAGGTTTCTCTTAATATGTAATGACTATAATTATATGGGCCATTTTATAAAGAGAGCATTATTTTGTTTGCTTCTGCCCAACAATCATTTACCCGTTTTTTCAAATGTAAGATTGAACCTAGTGCCCGAGGCATGCTAGGTAAAATGTTTTAAAACTGCAACTCGGCCGGGCGGTGGTGGCTCACGCCTTTAATCCCAGCACTCGGGAGGCAGAGCCAGGCGGATCTCTGTGAGTTCGAGGCCAGCCTGGGCTACCAAGTGAGTTCCAGGAAAAGGCGCAAAGCTACACAGAGAAACCCTGTCTCAAAAAACAAAACAAAACAAAAAACAAAACAAAAAAACTGCAACTCACCATGTAGCCTAAGCCTTGTACCCCCTATCCTCTTCTCTCTTCCGCTGGCGCCCGAGCATTACAGTCCTACTTATCATGTTCAGTTTAAATGAGGTTTTGCCCCTCCCCCTTCTACAGTGACTGGGAATCGAACTAAGGACCTTGTGCACGCCAGGCATGGGCTGTACCATAGATCTACATCCCCAGCCTAAATGAGGTTCTTTTATGGACAATTTCTTGTTCACAGTATAGGTATGATGGTTTATTCTGAAGGGAGGATTAGTTGTCTTCCTACTCAACCTTGGTTACCGGCATTCTTTGGTCTTTTGTTTCGCTGTTTTAGGAAATAAAAAAAAAAAAATCCTCTGGTCAATTTATCCGGACCGTTCCCCCCCACAACCCCCACTTAGATATAACTAGGTTATTTCCAGGTTACACATAAATACGCTAAATCTTTTTTTTTTTTTTTTAAAGAAGACAAGCTAAGACAAAACTTTTCTTACCCTCTATTCGACTTCTGGGCCGTTTCAGAACATCGACATGCGTGCAAAAGTCTGGTTGAAATGACAGGAAATCCACCAGAGGGAGATGCTTGCTAGACAAGGAGAAACTCACGCTCCAAGAGAGGAGCTTTGGGAGGAGCCGCTGAGTTGGCCTAGGATTCGAGAAGGGGCGAGGAGGTGTGTGTAGTGTGGCTGGCGCTGGCGCTGGAGAACAGCCGAGGGAACCAGACACACAGGCTACTACCTGCGGCAGCGAAGCCTTTACTTGGCCCATCACTGTGAACGAAAGGTCGAAGATCTTTCCCAACGACAGCACGGAGCTCCGGACCCACCTCCCAACAGTCCCAGAAGAAATGGGGGTGGGTATCGTTACAGGCACTTCCGCTTAGCAACCCCACGCTGTTGCTAAGGAGGGGCCGCAGCATGGACGACCCGGAAGTGGTGGTCTGAATTTCTCAGTGACTGCTGAGGGTTTGTCCTATCAGGAGAGCCAGGATGCTCTGCGGCTCCGGGAGGTGGGTGGGGCCAGCATTAGTACTTCCGGCTTGGCTTCGGCCGCCCCTCAACTCCTCTCCTAACCCCCACCCCCTCCGCCTCCTCGTCTCCCTCCCGCTCCTGGGAAAGCGAAGCCGTCGCTTTAAGGGTGGCTGAGAGAAGCACTCGGCGTCTTGGGGAGGGGACCGCGCCCGCCCCCTTGGAACCTCGGAGCGCGGCCGATACAGGTAGGTGCTCTGGCTTCGACCCGGTCTGCGAGACGGATCTGCGGAGATGTGTATGGATGTGTGTGCGCGTGTGTGTGAGAGAAAGAGAGAGAGGGGCTTTCGGGGGGCCCTTCGCCGGGGCGGGGCGGTGGACGCCGGGATCCCGGGTGGGGCGCGGGCCTGTCTGTGGAAGGTGGCGTGGGCGGGACGGAGGGACCAGGGTCTTTGCGAGCCAAGAGTTGTGGGTGGCCGGTGAGACCCGGTCGCAAGAGGCTCTCTTTCTGATGTGGAGACTTCGGCCAATGCAAACCGGGAGTTTCCCACCTGGAGTGCCCGCTCTGAAAGGGGAAGGAGCGGGGAGCATCATCTCAGACCAAAATCAGGGTGTATGGACTTGGCCGGGGGGCTGTGGTCATCCCACACTTGACGCTGTCCGCGTCCCGGACCCTTTCTGCTGGGACAGAGCCGGGCTTCGAGAGCTTGTGGGGGTTTCGTGTCTGCTGGGCATCTCGGAGCCGCCCTTGGCAGAGCTAGGGCAGAAGAGTGGGTAATGAGACCTCCCTCCACCCAACTTCCGTGCGCTTCCCCCGCTTCTTCCTTTATTGCTCCCTCGCCCGGGCGCCCTTAGAGCAGCGGTGTCCCCCAAGTGGGCACGCATTACCTCGTAAAAGAAAAGAGTGTGGAACTGGGTTTGTTGCTCCTGGATGGTATTTCGGATATTTGCAGAGGACAAGAATGGCATATTCTAGCAGTCTCCCAGACCGATATGTATCTGGTATGAATTTTCTTAGAAAAGTGCAATACTGGAAAGCATCTAACTATTCAAACATAGCCTTATAAATGTACACGCACGCACACACACACACACACACACACACACACACACACAAGGAAATTCATATAGAGGTCTAGATGAGACATGTTGAGACAAGCCTTTTCCAACCTCTTTCTCACCTGCCAGTAAACCTGCTGTGGTTTAAACGAATAAGAAATATTCTCCTCATTTATATTTAAGTGACCGAATTGGAGGTAGTTTTGTGATATATGTCTTAGAATAACAAGTGAACATTTGGAGAGAAGAGAGTCCCTCTACACTGTTGAGCTATCTCTTAATCTTTTTTTTTTTTTTTTTTTTTTTTTTTTTTTGGTTTTTCGAGACAGGGTTTCTCTGTGTAGCTTTGCGCCTTTCCTGGAGCTCACTTGGTAGCCCAGGCTGGCCTCGAACTCACAGCGATCCACCTGGCTCTGCCTCCCGAGTGCTGGGATTAAAGGCGTGCGCCACCAACGCCCGGCCAAGCTATCTCTTAATCTTTTAAGGAGATAATTGTACTCAAGTGGAAATGTTGGCTTTGAGAAAGATAATTCTGGGAATGAACCCAGCCTGTGCTTTCTGTGAGTTGTTGACCTTGGTCAAGTCATAGACTATAGCAGAGTTTCAGTCTCTTCACAAGTAGGAGTTAAATTTTAATCAGTGTCATGAGAGGTAATTATTTATATAACTCCGTTTAAAACAAGTACCTTTGAATTTCAAGATTGTCATTAATCATACATAGTTACGGTAGCCCAACTTAGTGGAAGGGGATTTTGAAGAGGAAACTGGCTAATATTTGAAGAGTATGCAACAAGAATTTGAGGGGTTCTATACATTATGTATATATGTATATATAATTATTATTTTGGTCTTTTTGAGACAGGCTCTCACTATGTAGCTCTGGCTGGTCTTATGTAGCCCAGGCTGGCCTCAACTCACAGAGATCCACCTGCTTCTGCCTCCCCATGCTGGAATTAAAGGCGTGCACCACCATGTCCAGCTTTATTATTATTTTTTCTTGTGGTGCTGAGCATCCAACCCAGAAGGGTCACACACACATACAATGCTTTTCAACTATTGAGCTACAACTTTAGCCCCTAAAAATTTATCATAAGTATCATAAAGTGCAATTATCAGTAGTTCCCTTTTTTATAGTTTATTTAACTTTATTTTATGTGCATTGGTGTGAAGGTGTCAGATCCCCTGGAACTGGAGTTACAGACAGTTGTGAGCTCCCATGTGGGTGCTGGAATTGAACCCAGGTCCTTTGGAACAGCAGTGTCCTTCCCCCCCTCCTTTTTTTTGGTTTTTCAAGACAGGGTTTCTCTGTGTAACAGCATTGGCTGTCCTGGGACTTGTTCTGGAGACCAGGCTGCCCTCAAATTCCCAAGTGCTGGGATTAAAAGCATGCTCCACCATCGCCTGGCTTCAATAGTTTCTTAAAGCATGTAGTAAATACTATTTGTTTGTTTCTTGAAATGACCAAAGTACATTTTCTAGATATTTCTCAGATAAACTACAGTTGTATATAGCGTGGATTGAAATGAAAAACATTTATAAGTAATTTATTTAAATCTTAACATCATATGTCTTAAAAGGCAATTAGACTTGTAACAAAATAGAAAATAGTTGTAATTTTAAGATTAAGGTCAACATCATTTGCATGAATCATCTTAGATTTAGTTTATAATGTTAGCAAAATTTAATTCTGTTTTGTTTTTGAAACAGTCTCAGCATATAAGTCAGGCTGACCTTGATCTTGAGATACTCTGTCCCCTTGAGTGCTGGTATTACAGCTGTATGCTACTTCATCTGAGTTCTAGAGAATTCTTACATATAAACTATAAAATAAATGAAAACACAATAAATTTCTCCTTTAAATCATTAGTTATCAGAATGTAGAAATAATTTAGAAAATGAAAACTTGATATATACTTATTTCCTTTGTGGATTTAAAATAATAGTTCTATGTAACCTATTATTTTTGGCTTTTCTTTTCAAGAAAGGGTCTCACTGTATAGCTCTGGCTGGTTTGGAACTTGTTTTGTAGACCAGGCTTACCTGGAACTCACAGAGATCCATTTGCTTCTGCTCCCTGAATGCTGGGACTAAAAGCAGACACTACCACACCCAGATTATGTCGGATTTTCAGCTAACGGGTTTTCTTTGTGGTTAGTAATTTAAAACATTTCAAATGTAGTTTATATTCAAAAGAGGCTGAATATAAATAACTCCCTTTAATATTTTTTGCATGAAAAGTAGGTACAAGGTTTCCAATTCAGTGTGACCTTTCAGAGAGGTTTGTACATTTTTTTTTTTTTTTTTTTGTAAAATTGAGAGAAATTTTCAATATATCTGTTTTAAGCTGAGTTGAAATTATGTTTTGCTATTGTTGATTTTTGGTAAGATGATTCAAATTTCTAAATGGATCTTTTAAGGGAACAGTGTTAATTATAAATCATAGGGGTTTGCTATGTTTTTTGAATTGTTATTTTTCATCACTTTTTGAATCTTAAAGTTAAGGTCACATTGTCTTTGCTATTAGCAGTGCCCATTTTTTACCTTTTAAAATGTTAATATTTCATTTATTTTCATATAAGGAATAGGATAGTAGCTGTTGGTATGAAAAATTCTGCCAAAATTATATGCCACAAATACAAAACTGTTGGAGATACTTTCCTTGGTGATCTTTTCCACAAATAAGTATGTGACCAATCCAATTTTGCAGTTGTCAGTTGTGGAATTTGCTTGTGAGAGAATCTAAAAATTACTGACCCTTCTTTGAGCGTGTCTTTGATGATCTTAAAAGTTTAGGCATGGCCGGGCGGTGGTGGCGCACGCCTTTAATCCCAGCACTTGGGAGGCAGAGCCAGGCGGATCTCTGTGGTAGCCAGCCTGGGCTACCAAGTGAGTCCCAGGAAAGGCGCAAAGCTACACAGAGAAACCCTGTCTCGAAAAACCAAAAAGAAAAAAAAAAAAGTTTAGGCATGATAGAGGAGCTATATGTAGGGAAACATACACACATACATACATTTATACATACCATGTAGGAGAATCGTAGAATAAGCAAAGTAGTTAATTATGATGTGGTGCTGTTAAATCAGAAATAAAAGTTACTGTGGAAATGTTAAAAAATTTTTTAAAAGGTTCAGAAAATACTTTGTTTTTACTCCAAGTGACTCTTCTCTCCTGAGCTTGTTTCTATCTTACAGTGTATTTTATATAGATAATTATTTAATTATTGAACTTACTTATCAAGTTCAATAATCTTTATTTAAGAAAAAAGGCAATATAACTACATTTTTTTACAATTATTTATTTTTATTTTATTTTCATGGTGTTTTGCCTGCATGCATGTATGAGGGTGTCAGATCTTGGAGTTACAGACAGTTGTTAGTTGCTATATGGGTGCTGGGAATGGAATCCAGGTTCTCTGGAAGAGCAGTCAGTGCTCTTAACTGCTGAGCCATCTCTCCAGCCCCTGTAGCTAGATTTTAATGTGACCAGTTTTTGATAAAAACTGCTTCAGTGGCTTTACATACATAATAGACTTTCCTGGAAGAACTTTGAATTTGTAAAATGATAGTTTTTCTCTTAATAGCTGACTCTACCCATTCGTGCCTAATATAGAATCTGTGAGAAGCTGGGAAGAAAAAAGAGTGAATTTACTTGAGAATTACCATTTTAAGTTTTATAGATTACTTATTTAGAAAGCTAAATTGGATTTTGACATTATTGGGATTGTGTTCAAGATGGACTAAGGGAAAAAAATTAGATGCCATCTGTTTCACATTCCTTCTTTCCTCTCCCCTCCCATGTTTTATGGCTTTGAATTCATCAGATTATTTTTCAGAAATATAAACCTTTAGTAGATTTAGATTATATAACCTCAACTATGAGTGAATGTGTAACTAAGTAACTTGGATTGTTAGGGTGTTCTATAGTACAATAGCAGGCATTGCTTAAAGGTAGTTGTTGGATTATTTAACATTTTTTGTGCATGAGTTAGTGTCTTGCATCTTTGTTATTGTCTGGATAAATGTTTGTTTGTTTGGTTTTGGTATTTTGAGACAGGGCCTCATGTAGCCCAAGCTGGCTTCAAACTTGCCATTTAGCCAATGCTGGCCCTAAGTTTTTGATCCTCCTGCTGATATCTCACAAGTGCTAAGATTACAGGCCTATGCCATCAGACCCAGTATTAATAAACCATTTTTGTTATTCCTGCTTACTATAGTCTATAAATTTGGTGAAAGCTGTGGGTTTTTTTTTTTGTTGTTGTTGTTGTTGTTTTAAAGGAGAGGGCTGGAGAGATGGCTCAGAGGTTAAGAGCACTGACTCTTCTTCCAGAGGACCTGAGTTCAATTCCCAGCACCCACATGGCAGCTCGCACCTGTCTGTAGCTCCAGTTTCAGGGGACCCTGACACCCATGGCAAAAACACAAATGCACATAACAATAAAATAAAATATAAAAAAGGAGAGTATTAGAATAAATAATGGTGTTAGAATAAATCTTTATTCACTTGATCACAACCAGAAAAAAGAAGTCTGCTGAGAATTTTTACTTAGTGAAAAACCCTCTTTAATTTTTCTTGTAGTAATAGTTTTTCCTTACCTATATACTATGGCTTAGTTTTCATCCAAAACTTATGCCCAATTCAATTTGGATTATTTTGGCAGGCAGGTGCTAGTCACATTTGAATCTAAATAAATCACAGGGAAGGGCTGTTGGATTTCCAGAACTGAGAAAAAGCATACCTTGCTGAGGTTATAGTAGTTGGTACTTATTATGGCCTGAGAGACCCAGGCATCTTGGATAGGCTGTAAAGGAGAACTAATGTGGTATCCCAGAAATGGCCTGAAGAGAGAGCCATCTGGACAGAAGAGAGTCATGCTTTGTCTCCAGCAGGAATGTTCTGGTGAGGTAGGAAGACAGATGGACTACCCCTACACCACTGTAGTCTGTCCTTCACTCAGAAGCTTCAAGTGGGCAGTGTAGTTATGTGGGGGCTGGGATGCCAGGGATAGGAATTGTTCTTTAGTTGCCTGTCACAATGGAGGTGTAGACATTCTGGGAAAGGATTTTCTTTTGGCTTTTACAGCGTGGCCAGAGAAGGTGGGTGGACAAAATAGCTGTTGCCTTTTTCACCAAAGAGGATTTGGTACAGCACCTCTCTTAGTGCTTGGACAAATCAGAATGCTACAGTTTGCCTACATCAAAATGCTGCATAAATTCTAGGAGATGTAGCATTGGATCTATGTTCATTTCTACCACACACACTAACTCCTTATTCAGTAAAAGGATTTCTGGGCTTCTCAATAAAAGTATCGTATATTTACATTCTCTTTGTTGTTGTTGTTGTTTTGTTTTTCTGTTTTTCAAGAAAAGGTTTCTCTGTTTAACTGCTCTGGCTGTCCTGGAACTCACTTTGTAGACCAGGCTGGCCTCAAACTCACAGAGGTCCGCCTGCTCCAGCTTCCTAAATGCTGGGACAAAGGCCCACCACCCCCGCCAAGCTGATTTACATCCTCTTAATAAATTATGAAATACTTCTGATTGGCAATGAGGAAAGGAGTGTGTACATGCACTCAGTGTGTCTGTGATAATCAGATTACGTTTCAGATTCCTAAATCACTAACCATTACAGTTTCTTCTAGCTTCCCAGTTGAATTTTTGTCCATTTCCCAGTGGTCATTCTGATGTAGATGCCAGTAAACAGAGGCATGGTCAATGCCAGGGGAATGGAGGGAGTATTGACTTTTTTTGTTTTTACTTTTCTAGAATTTCTGTAGTTTACAGTGGTACCTTCTTCCCTGTATAGCTGTGTATGCCTCACTGTGTTTTTCTTGTGTGTGTTCCCAGTTCCCTTTTTTATTAATATTTTTTAATAGTTTAGACTTACAGAATAATTGAGCAGGAAGTACAGAGTTTATATATGTCTCCTTTTTTAATGGTTTCACCTCTTATTTTACCTCATATTTTACATTAGTACTGTACATTTGTTAAAGCTAGTTAATATGTGGATGTGTTGTTAACTACAGTCCATAATTTCCTTTAGGATATGTTTTTACCTTTGAAGGTTTTGGTTTTGATGGCTTGTAGAAATACCTACCATTACAGTTTCTTTCCCCCACGCCCCTTGTGAGACAAGGTCTCATTTTGTAGCCCTGGCTGGCCTGGAATTCACTGTATAGCTCAGCCTGACCTTGAACTCACAGATTTGCCTGCCTCTGCCTCCTGAGTGCTGGGACTGATGGGCCATACCATACTATTTGTTTTTTGAGAAAGACTCTAATGTACTAATAGGTTGGCCTTGAACTCATCTTCCTGCCTCCATCTCTCAAGTTCTGGGATATAGATGTATACTCACATATGTATGTATATATGGAGGCCAGAGGTCAGTGCTGACTGTCTTCAGTTATTCTCTTTTTATTTTAATTACTTAATTAGTTTTATGTGTATGGGTGTTTTGCCTTCATGTATGTCTGTGCATCAAGTGTATGCTGGCCCTTGGAGGCCAGAGGAGGCTGTCAGACCCCTTAGAGTTATAGCCGGTTGTGAACTGCTGTATGGGTGGTAGGAATCAAACCAGGTCCTCTGGAAGAGGTCAGCCAGTGCTTTTAACTGCTGAGCCATCTCTCCAACCTTTCCACTTTATTTTTTGAGACAGGGTCTTTTCACTGATTCAAGGGCTCACCTATTGGGTTAGGCTGCCTGCCCAAAGAGCTCCAGGGATCTTCTTGCTTTTCCATTCCTTTGTGCTAGAATTACAGATGTGAGTTGCTGTTCCTGGATATTTTGTTTTGTTTGTTTGAAACAGGGTCTTATTTTGTAGCCCCAGCTGCCTGGAACTCACAGAGGTCCACCTTCCTCTGCTTCCCTAGTGCTGGGATTAAATGCATACATCACCAGAGCTTGATTGGTTTAAAAGCAAATAAAAATGAATGCTCAGATTTAAGGCCAGCCTGGCCTACATAGCAAGTTCCAGGCCAGCCAGGGCTAAACAGGGAGACTGTCTCAAAACAAGAAAATACTAGAGTGTGTGCTTGGGCGCCCATACTATAGTGCTCATGTGGAGGTCAGAGGACATCTTTTAGGAGTGGGTTCTTTACTTCCACCATGTTCATTCTGGGGATGGAACTTAGATCATCAGGTTGCCAGCAACCCATCGAGCCATCTAACTGGCCTGTTTTTTTAATTTTACAGTATTTTATTTAGGGCTGGAGAAATGGCTTAGTGGTTAAGAGCACTTGCTATTCTTACAGAAGACCTGAGTTTGGTTTTTAGCACCTACATGGTAGCTCACTACTGCCTATAACTCCAGTTCCACAGGATCTAATACTCTCTACTGACCTCTGGGGACACTGTACATAGTGCACATACAAACAGGTGTGCACATAAAAAAGAAAACTTTGTATGTATGTGTGTGTATGATGTGTGGACATGTGCAAGAGTGCACCTGTGTGTAATTGGTTCTCTTATCCCACCTCTGCTTGTGTCCCCAAAATAGAACTGATGTTATCTGACTTGAGTGGTAAGTGTCTTTACCCAGTGAGCCATCTTGCTGGCCTATTTTTAATCTTTAAAAAGATCTTATTTATTTTTGTGTAAGTTTTGCCTGAATGTATCATGTGTACACCATGTTCCTTTCTGCAGTGTCTGTTGGGTCTAGAAGAAAGTATCCTCTTGTAGCTAGAGTTTTCTTGCCTTGCCCACAATCAGGACAAATCTCTGTCACCCGCCAGTCCCACCGCCGCTCAGACCCAACCAAGTAAACACAGAGACTTATATTGCTTACAAACTGTATGGCCGTGGCAGGCTTCTTGCTAACTGTTCTTATAGCTTAAATTAATCCACTTCCATAAATCTATACCTTGCCACGTGGCTGGTGGTTTACCGGCGTCTTCACATGCTGCTAGTCATGGTGGCCGCTGGCAGTGTCTTTCTGCCTCAGCCTTCCGCTTCCCAGAATTCTCCTCTCCTTGTCCCACCTACTTCCTGCCTGGCCACTGGCCAATCAGTGTTTTATTTATTGACCAATCAGAGCAATTTGACATACAGAACATCCCACAGCATCCTCTGGAACTGGAGTTTTAGATGATTGTGAGCTACTGTGTGGTGCTGGAAACTGAACCTAGATACTTTGGAAGAGGAGCCAGTGCTCATAATCAGGGACCCTTCTCTTCACCCTCCTCCCTCCTTCCTTTTTTTTTTTTTTGTTTTTGTTTTTGTTTTTGTTTTTGTTTTTGTTTTTCGAGACAGAGTTTCTCTATGTAGTTTTGGTGCTTGTCCTGGATCTCGCTCTGTAGACCAGGCTGGCCTCGAACTCACAGAGATCCGCCTGGCTCTGCTGTGCTGGGATAGCCTCCTGAGTGCTGGGATGCTCCTCCCATTTTTAATGTTTATGAAGTCTAAGTAAATTTCCCTCTATGGATAGTACTGGTGGTGTTGAATCTATAAAGTTACTGCTGAGCACAAGATTTTCTCCTGTACTCTCTTTACATATTATCATTTTGCTGTTTATATTTAGGTCGGTGATCAATTTTGAGTTAACTTTTGTAAGAGGTATAAGAATTCTGCTTTATTATTTTTGCCTGTGGATACTCCATCTTTTCTCCTGGTCTTTTGTTTGTTGTTAGTGTTAGACATTGAACCCTGGGCCTTGGATCTGATAGATCACACGTATTCTTGCCCTGAGCCAAATCACTAAGGTTGGAAATCTTGATTCTAAAAGCAATAGAATGATTTTCTAAGACCGTTCTCACATAGCCTAAGTCTTCACTTAACCAGCCAGATCTTCTTGTAGTTGGCTTTATAACTGTCCTGTCCTCTTACACCTTGTTTTCCAAAAACATCTTAACCTTAGTTGGTATCATAACATCTAAATATTTTGTTCATTTAGGATACAGTGCAAGAATAGTTTATTAGCACTGTATTTCATGGGTTTTTGGTCCATTTTTGAGACAGTTTTATGCTGGCCTCTAAATTGCTAGAGGAAGAAGACATTGTGATCTTCCTGCCTGTACCTCCCAAGTGCTGGACCTACAGGTATTTTCCACCATGACCAGTTTTATGTCAATCTGCAGATGGAACCAGGGCTGTGTTTCTAGGCACATATTCTACCAATTCAACCATGTCACCATCCCTTTGTTTAGTAAAAACTAAGTAATAGTTAATAATGGACTAAAGGAACTATCTGTGTGTTAGCCCCTAGGTTCTTCAGAGATAGAAGCTCTCCAAATCAATCAGTATGTAAGCTCACACTGGGTTTAATGGAATCCATCTGGTTAATGCTTCTGTTTCTTCAGTTTCAAACATTATGAAGTTGGGCCAGAAAGGTGTTGCTGCACAGGCCTAAAGACCCAAGCTTGGTGACCTGAGTTTGATTCTGTGATCCCATGTAAAGATAGAAGGAGAGAACTCCATGAAGTTGTTCTCTTACCTCTACACACATGCCATGAAACATGCTCAGCTACATACTTACCATACATCGACATAGTAAATAAAACTTAGAAACAAAAAATATTTTGAAATCATAAGGCTAAAAGGAAGCATGGAGAAGGTTAAGTTAGACACATTCATTTTCCAGCTGTGACACTTAAGTGCAGGAAAGCTAAGTGATTTGCTTAGAGTTGTGTAGCTCGTTAATGAATGGGACTGAATTTCAGGCCTCCTAACTTCCACTGTAGTGCTGTTTGTGATACAACTAAATTTTGAAAAAAATTAGTAAAGGTATCATTTTTTTATAAGACATACATTTCCTCAGAAATTTAAGTAGGCCATTTTAAACTATTGAGGCGAGAGAGATTGTTCATCAGTTCAGACCACTCCCAACTCTTGTAGAGGACCCAGGTTCAGTTCCCCTACCCACATGGCAGCTCATAACATTCTGTAACTACAGTTACAAGGGATCTGATACTATCTCCTGACCTCGGAGGGCACCAGGATTGCACATGGTTCATATACTCACATATATTTTTAAAAAATATCTTTATAAACTATTGTAGTATTTTTCTTTCTTTTCTTTTATGAGACAGGGTCTCATGTAGTCCAGGCTGGCCTTGAGTTCACAAAGATCTACCTGCCTCTGCCTCCCCAGTACTGGAATTACAGGCCTGTGGCATCAGCTTTTGTTTCTAGCAAATTAAGTTTCATATTCTAGCTAGAAATCAGCAAGTGCAAGAATAATGGTGAGATTATCATAGCCTGTACTTAGTGAACAAACATTTGGCTGTATTAAAATGAATCTTAATGTATTTTTTTTGGTATAGCGGGAATAACCTGTTAATACTTAATGCCATAAAGCAACATCCGAATTTTGCTTTCATGTAATAGTGTATTTATAAAACTAGAATGGGTGTTATGTAAAAACTGAAAGTAGAGATTAGTATGCATCTGGTGAATTCAGGGCTTGAAGGATGCACATCTGTTGAGAAAACAAATCATCATACAACTATTCAGAGCTTTAGCGTCTTTAAATGTGTGTGCTTTGATTCTTTAATTGTTTTGAAACATTCTTTAATGGATTTAGAAAAGCCATTTGCTCTAAGGAAGTAGCTTATGAAGCCATTTGGAAACTATTAATTATTTTATTATTCATATCATTTTGGTATATTAATATTTTTCTCTCCAGTTTATCTATTAGGGAACGAAGGAGTTAATGGCCTCAAAATGAGTTTGTTGCATAACTATATTTAAAAAGGAGAGAACGGAGCCGGGCGGCGGCGGTGTTGGCGCACGCCTTTAATCCCAGCACTCGGGAGGCAGAGCCAGGCGGATCTCTGTGAGTTCGAGGCCAACCTGGGCTACCAAGTGAGCTCCAGGAAAGGCGCAAAGCTACACAGAGAAACCCTGTCTCGGAAAAAAAAAAAAAGGAGAGAACGTAGTTTCCTGAATTGAATAATTGAATATACTAGAAATATTTTCAGGCTCTGAATTCTTTTTTTTTTTTTTAAGATTTATTCATTATGTATACAGTGTATGTATGCTGCAGGCCAGAAGAGGGCACCAGATCTCATTACAGATAGTTGTGAGCCACCATGTGGGTGCTGGGACTTAAATTCAGGACCTTTGGAAGAGCAGCCAGTGCTCTTAACCTCTGAGTCATCTCTCCAGTCCCAGGCCCTGAATTCTAAATTGAATCAGTACTCAATGAAGAACTAGTGCTGGAGTTGCTACCACATATCCATCACTATCCTTGTACTATAGTGATAAAAAAAAATGAAGATGTGGTATGTTTTTTATTGATCAAGTTGGAGAAACAAGACTTCAAAGGTAGAGTAACAATTAAGTACAAACTTCATATAATCTCTGAGTACTGCAGGAATATAAAGGGGAGATAATTCTTATGGAAGGAGAGCCAGGCTAGAGAATTTCAACTCTGGTTGTTCATTAAATTCACCCAGGGAGTTCAAGGCCAGCCTGGTATACAGAGTGAGTTCTAGGACAGCTAGGACTATTTGACAGCGAAACCCTGTCTTGAGGTGGGGTAGGGACCCCCCAGAAATTCACTCAGGGAAACTTATTCATCCAGGGGAAAATACATTCATTCATTCATTCTGGAGACAGAATTTTTGTATTTCTTCATGTTTTGGTGTGGCTCACGTTGACCTCAAACTCCATTTTTTTCTGCTCCAGTCTCCTGAGTGTAGGGATTATGGGTGTGTACCACTAGGCTGGGCTTTATCTACAGATGTTAAAAGCCTATTCAGGACCTGGTGAGAAGGCTTGAGGGTACAGTGCTTGCTGAGTTCTATCTGGCCACAGACCTGTGTAGGATGGAAGGAGAGACCCAGCTCCACAAAGTTGTCCTCTGACTTCCACGTGTGCGCTGAGGCATGAGTACACACACAGGTACTTAACAGACAGACAGACACACACACATATACCCCAATAAACCAAATGTTTGAAAACCAAGTTTTTTCAGGTGTTTGCAGTGGACAGGCAATATTGAGAACCATAGACTTAGAGGATGACTATGATTTGATTTGGTAAGAAAATGGATTAGAGTAACTGAAGAAAAGGAGGGTTAATAGGGCACATCCCAAGATACATTTGGTAAAACCCAAAACAACAACAACAACAAACAAATACTATTTATAATATAAGGAGAAGTAAATGTAGATGGCAGAATGGGTTTGTTTTTTGGTTTTGGTTTTTTGAGGGTGTAGGGATGGTGGAGGTGGTTCTAGATGGGGGTCTGTCTTTGTAGCCCTGGCTATTCTGGAACTCTGTAGACCAGGCTGGGCTCAAACTTATGGAGATCTGCCTGCCCTTCCTCCAGGGTGCTAGGAGTAAAGGCTATGGTCTGCATTTTTGTTTTTGTTTCTTTAAGTGGTGCTAGTGGCCTTGAACTTTTTCTCTTACCTCAACCTCCTGAATGATAATTATCTAATTTCTGCCCTGTGATTTATTCTTGGAATTATAGGCTTTTTATGTATTTGCCTTTTTTGTTTGTTTGTTTGCTGATTGTCTAATTTCATCCCATTGTAATTGTAAAGGATATATCTGTCTCTTAAAATGTATTGAGCCCAAAACCTTGGCATAATAGACAAACACTGTACCACTGAGTGCAGCTGAACTTATTTGTTTGATTTTTGTTTTGTTTTGTTTTGTTTGAGACTGAGTCTTTCAGTGTAGCCCTGGCTGGCCTGGAACTTGCTGTGCAGACCAAGCTGGCCTCTTACTCACAAGCGACCCCTGTCTTTATCTCCCAATTGCTGGGGCTTAAAGGTGTTTGACACCATCTTCTGTAGGTATCATTTCTTACTTGGCAGCATCAGCATCAGCTGGAAATTTATTATAAATACAAATTTTTTTTTGGTTGTTTTGAGTAGTGATTTCTCTGTGTAGCCAGCCTTGCACGTCCTGGAACTAGCTCTGAGACCAGGCTGGCCTCAAACTCAGAGACCCACCTGCCTCTTCCTCCCAAATGCTGGGATGAAAAGTGTGCACCACCACCACTGGGCTAAAAGAATTGTTAACACAGACTTATTAACCTCTTAGTCATTGACATGTTAGAAGACATGGGGATCAGGACACAGAGTCAGCAAAATAAACTTGATTCTGTATCTGTGTGGATTCATGATTTGGTTGATTTTACATCAATGAGACTTGCTGTGTAACATTTGGATGCATGTCTTAAATGGTTAAGTAGTTGAAATGACATTTACTACTGTGTACCTGGAATTCTTTACTTCCCTCTGGTTTTGTAAACTGGGTTAAATGACCCCTGAGAGTCTGTAGGTCTTGGATAATTGTCCTATTGATGGGGCTGGTAAGCTTGGGTCAAGGTGGTTAAAATGTGTAAGTCCTAAGAAGTGCATTGTGTCCTTTTTTCCCCCTTGAACTCATGGAGATCCACCTGTCTCTGCCTCCGGAGTGCTGGGATTAAAGGCGTGTGACACCACCTTACCTTAGCCTCTTGAGTTCTAATTGTCTCATTTCCTCCTTGTGATTTCTTCTTAGGATTGTTGGTCATGAATATATATCTTTTAGCTTTTATATATTTATGAATTTTCTGGTTTTTGTTTGCTAATTGTTGTTTAATTTCATTCCTTTGTGATTATTAAGGATATTTTGTATTGTTTGTCTCTTAAAATATTTTAAAATAGATTGTGCTTTGTGGCCTATCATCTCTCAAGGGTACGTTGCACATACATATTTAAAAATGTGAGCCAGGTGGCGGCGGCACATGTCTTTAATCCCAGCACTTGGGAGGCTGAAACAGATGGATCTCTGAGTTCAAGGCCGGCCTGGTCTACAAATCAAGTTTTGGGACAGCCAGGGCTACACAGAGAAACCCTGTCTCAAAAACAAAACAAAAATTGTGGGTGCCCCAAGCCTAGCAACCAGAATTCAATCTCTAGGACCCACATGGTGAAACGAGAGAACTGATTCTTAAAAGTTGTCCTCTGACCTCCACATGTGTTCTGTGCCATGTGTGCACCCATGTGGACTATAAAGTATTTAAAGTATTTTGTGAGGGAGGACTTTTGCTATTTAGTTTTTATTTTCTATCTTTTTATCTTTTTTTGTTTGTTTCTGTCTCTTTTTGTAATTGTTTTTCTGCAGTTATTTTTCCTACTCATTTCTCTTCTGGACACTCCCTTCTCCTTAATAGTTATTATATAATTGTAGAATGTGCTTCCAAAGTGTACTTTAAAGTCATTTATTGTATGTGACTATTGAATCTATTCCATTAGCTTAGTACATGGTTAGTGTTTTGAAAATTTTTCCTTAAATACAGAAAAGGAAAAATGGAAAAGTCACCAGAGAGAGTATACCAGACTTTTTCTTTTGGGCCACCAACCAGCTCTCAAGTCATGACATAGAGACTTATTATTAGTTATGAATGCTCGGCCTTATCTGAGCTCTTATTTTAATCTGTTTTTCTTTATCTACATTTTGCCTCAGGACTTTTTAACCTTTCTTTCTTTCTGTATATCTTACTTTCCTGCTGTCTCCGTAGCTGGCTGTTGGCTGCCTGGCTTCTGGCCCCAGGTGTCCCTCTCTTTCTCCCTCATTCTCCTCTTCTCTCAAGCCTAGGTTTCTCCTCCTGCTTATTCTCTCTGCCCACCAGGCCCACCTATTCCTGTCTTGCCTAGCTACTGGTGACATTCAGCTTTTTTATTAGACCAATCAAGGGCCTTAGGCAGGCAAGGTGAAACAGCAACACATCTTTACATCATTAAACAAATACAGCATATACAAATGTAACACACCTTCACATAGTTAAAGTAGTACTCTGCAGCATAAACAAATGTAACACATCTTTACCTAGTTAGAAATAATATTCCACAACAGAAGAGAGAAACAGACAGGCAGACACAGAGAGAAACTGTGCTAGGTTTGGCTATTTTTGCGTTAGGAAATTTTTATAGTGCCTAGCACGGCCATTAACAACTCTTCTTAGCCTTATTGGCTAACGTAGGAGCTGAGTATCGACTTTAGAAATATGAGATCATTAAATATAACTAGCATTTAATAAAGAATATCTACTTTTTACTGTATTTTATATAGTTAACAATTTTCCTTTGGTCTTGAAATTTTAGCTTTCTCACAGACGAGGCTGGGCTGTAGCTTGAAATTTAGCTTCTTGTTAGGACAGCACTGACAGCATAAATGTCTTTATGCACTCAGCTGTGATTAAACTGAGCTTAGTCCTTGAAATACTGCCTTGCAGTTACTAAGCATACTTTCAGTAAAAGTTGCCACACCCACAGGTACTGAGTTCAGAGCCATTGGTATTTGTCTGCGTGTAGAGCAGGTTAGGACAATGAATTTTTTCTCTTTAGTTTAAAACAAACAACTTCTTAAATGTTTTTCAAGCATTTTATAACTTACATTTGAATAGTCCCACCAATTTACGATTGAAAAATGTTGACTTGCGTCAGGGGCTTACCTGTGTTTAGAATTCAGAATTTTTAGTCCTTAGTTCATCAACATTCTATTCCTCTTCATGGGACATTCTTTTCTATTCAACTTTAGATTTCTTGAATATTTTTCTTTTCATACTGAAGTATATTAGGGTATACTGAATTATTCTAATTCATCAGATATGTTTTTATTTGAGGAGAGCCAAACATCAACTCTACTTAGTCCTCAGTACTCAAAGTACATTCCTTACATTTTTTAGGAAATCCCTCTCCTAGAATTACCAGCCATAAAAGTAGAATTTCATTGTATTTTAACTGGAGTGACCAAAAGATAGTTTACACTTCTAGTTGAGATAATTCTGTGGTGTGCTCAATAAAAAATGACATGTTCCATGTACATAATTTAGTCGTGTAATAATAAAGGGCTAGTCCTAGAAACAGTACCATATGGAACTTAATTTTTCCAAAACTATAACATATACAACTATAGCATATATAACATATACATGATGGTTTTTTATAACATTCTGAATTTAATGTAACAGTTGTAATGTCATGAGGTATAAAAGATACAATAGTATTACTTTTGATGTAACGTTTATTTTTCTTATTATGTGCATGTAAAAGCACTAACTGTGAGTGGGGGGGGGGTTGCACCCATGCATGTGGAGACCACAGGAAGACATCAAGTATCTTCCTCTGTTATCCACCTTACTGCCTTCAGACAGACTCTCACTAAACTGGAAACTCGATCTTTGGGCTAGGTATCTGACCAGTGAGTTCTCAAGATCCACCTCTCTCTGCTGCCCAGTGCTGGGTTGCAGGCAAGCACAGCCATGCCTGGCTCCTTTTAGGTGGGTGCTTAGGATTTGAACTTGAGTCCTCCTGTTTTCATAGTAAGCATTTTTTTTGTTAACTTCACTACCCTTTGTTTGTTTGTTTGTTTTGTAGCCATGGCTGTCCTGGAACTTATTCTGTAGACTAGGCAGGCCTCAAACTCAAAGATCTGCCTGCCTCTGTCTCCCAAGTAGTAGCTACCACTGCCAGGCTACTACTTTTTTTTTTTTTTTAAATAGGGGTAATTTTCACAGAACTCTTGGGTCGTTTCTATGAAAATACGATTTTAATTCTAAATAGTAATAATTCAACTGTTAGGAACAGTAATAGATCTTCAAGACTTTCAACTATTGTAGGGTACTACAAAGCTAAAACAGTCATTACTGAAAGCTCTAATGTTTTAAAACTTTATAACAAAGTATAAATACTTTTTTTTATACTATATACTATAGAGGAATTTTAAGTTTGATACTTTGATATTTTGTGGGTTCGTTTGTTTATCTGTGGAATTCGGTATTGTCACTGTTGTTACGTTTGAGACAGAGTTTCAGGTCTCAAACTGTATTGTCATTAAATTTTGTTACTGTTGCTGTTAATGATTTTCAGAGTTTTACATAGCCAGGACTATCTTTGAACTCACCGTGCTGATTTTCCTGCCTCCATCACACAGATGCATGTGGAGGCAGAGGTGAATCTCAGGTGTCTTTTTGCAGCAGCTTTCCACCATGTTTTTCTTTTAATTATTATTACTTTAAATTATGTGTAGGGATGTGTGCATGTATGTACACATGCATGTGGAAGCCAGAGGTGTTGGATCCTCCTGGAGCTGGAGTTACAGTTATTAGCTGCCTGATATGGGTGCTGGGAACTGAACTCAGGCCCTCTGGAAGAGTAGCGAATGCTCTTAATCACTGAGCCATGTCTCCAGTCTAAGATTTATTTTTAATTTGTATTTATGTGTGTGTGTTGGTGTGTGTGTGGACATATGCCCTCAGAGACCAGAAGAGGGTGTCGGCTCCCCTGAAGCAGGTGGTACACGTGGTTATAAGCTGCCCAATGTGGGTGTTGGGAACTAAACTGGGGTCCTCTGCAAGGTGAGTATGTATGCTTTTATTTATTTGTTTTAGTTATTTATACAGGATCTTGCCTGGAACTATGTCGACCACATTGGCCTTGAACTCATAGAAATCCATCTGCCTCCTAAGTGCTGGGTTTAAAGGTGTGCACCACCAAGGCTGGCTCTTCTTAATTTTTTTTTTAGAGTTATTTATTTTATTTTATATGTATGTGTACTTTGCCTGCATGCATGTATGTGTACAATATATGTGCCTGGTGCCCATGCAGGTTAGAAGAGGTAGTCAGAACCTCTGGAAATGAAGGTTGTGAGGCACCATGTGAGTGTTGGGTGTTGACCCTGGGTCCTCTGGAAGAGCAGCTAGTGCTTTTTTTTTTTTTTTTTTTTTTTTTTTGGTTTTTCGAGACAGGGTTTCTCTGTAGCTTTGGAGCCTGTCCTGGAACTCACACTGTAGCCCAGGCTGGCCTCAAACTCACAGAGATCCACCTGGCTCTGCCTCCCAAGTGCTGGGATTAAAGGCGTGTGCCACCACCGCCCGGCTGCAGCTAGTGCTTTTAATGGCTCAGTCATCTTTCTAGCCCCAAAGGTTTTGTTTGATTATTTGTTTGTTCATTTGAGAGAGGGCCTCACTCTGTAGCCCTGTTGGTCTAGGAATCACTTTGTATAGCAAGTTGGCATTGAGCTCACAGAGATTCACCTGCGTCTGCCTCCAGACACTGGACTTAAAGGCATGAATCACCACATTCAGATTTTTTTTTTTAATTTCATGTATATTTGTGGAATTGTGTACATGAGTACAGATGTCCTTGTAGGCCAGAGATGTTAGAGTCCCCTATAGTTGGAGTTACAGGCATCTGAGCTGCTTGATGTGAGTTCTGGGAACTGAACTCAGGTCCTCTGCTCTTAATTGATAGGCTCTCTCCCACCTTGGTTTTATAGACAGTGTCTCTGTCTCTGGGACCTGGGACTTACCACTTAATTAGGCTAGATTTGCTATCCAATCAACCCTAATGATTCATCTGCCTCTGCTTCCCCAGCACTTGAATTATAACTGTGTGCCACCATGCCTGTCTTTTTACTTGGGTCCCTGAGACTAAACTCAGGCCCTCATGCTTTTTCACTAAGATTTTATAGACTGAGCCATTTCCACAGCCTCCATCATACTATATCCTTGATCAAGGAATTTAGCTGAAGATCATGGGACTCTTCCTGGGTATACTCGTTGTTTCCACTAAGTAGTATAACTTCTGAGCTAACAGTAGAGTGGGGTTGATTTTAAATGTCTCCAGAAGTAGTGCTAAAATGTGAGTTTGGGGTTTTTATTTTCCTCTGCTTGTTCATGGTGGTCCAGTCTTTTTTCCCTCCTTTCATTGCTGTAAGAAACACCTATTTTACACACACACATGCTGTGTGTGTGTGTTTGTGTGTGTGTGTGTGTGTGTGTGTGTGTGTGTGTGCGCTAGCACATGTATGCTACAGTGTGCATATGTAGGTCAAAAGACAACTTTTGGAAGTCACTTCTTTCCTTCCATCTTTTGTTTGTTTGTTTGTTTGGTTTTTGGTTTTTCAAGACAGGGTTTCTCTGTGTAGCTTTGCGCCTTTCCTGGATCTCTCTCTGTAGACCAGGCTGGCCTCGAACTCACAGAGATCCGCCTGCCTCTGCCTCCCAAGTGCTGGGACTAAAGGCATGCGCCACCCCTGCCCGGCTTCCTTCCATCATCTTTTGTGGGGCCCAGGGATTGAACTCTGATGGTCAGGTTTGTGTGGCAAGCGCCTTTATCGGCTGAGCCATCTTGCCAGCTCTTACTCATTTTGTTTTTTCACTTAGTGCTTTTAAAATTTTGAAATATAGCTGATAGTATTTATCCCTTTGGTGGTGGGGACTGAACTCAAGACTTGTGAGTGTGTGCTCAACTGCTGTTCCTGCTTGTCTCTTATTCTCATGTAATGGTGTTTCAGGTTACTGGCAGTTTTTTTCCTTTGCTTCTTTTAAACTATTTTTTCCACCCAATTTTTAGTTGAGGGGTCATTTTCTAGTCAAGCACTTTTCATCTAATGGTTCTGGTAATCTGGATTGGCAGGCTAAAGGCAAGCCATTTATTTGTACTCGATTGCATTGCTTGTCATACTGCTTTTTCAATTTTTGGACAGTTTCATGTAGCCCTGCCTGGCCTAGATCGCACTGCACTGTGTCACTGTGCTGGGGATTGAACCCAGGGCTTCATGTATGCTACATAAGCACTCTACTAATAGAGCTAGAGTCCCAGCCCCAATTTTTATTACTATCTTTAGTATTGCACATAGACTTAAAAGTCATGTTAAGAGCCTTAAAAATTCAGCATAAGCTGATCAGTGGTGGCATATGTCTTTATACCCAGCACTCAGGAGACAGAGGCAGGCAGATCTCTTTGAGTTCAAAGCCAGCCTGATCTACAGAGCTAGTTCCAGGGCAGCCAGCGCTGTTATACAGCGAAACTCTGTCTCAAAAAACGACAAATTCAGTATAGAGTCACAGAAAAGAAAGGAAAAGTTTCTGGCCCTATTCACAGAACAAAGGTAAACTAGCATCTAAGCCAGAATAAAACAAACTGAAGCTCTTTTCAGGGTTATTAATTTAATGTGGATGCACAAGGACCAACTCCTTCAGCTCTGTGTGTGGATCTCAGAAGAGGTCTCTCTTTTTTTGTTTGTTTGTTTGTTTGTTTGTTTTCGAGACAGGGTTTCTCTGTGTAGCTTTGCGCTTTTCCTGGAACTCACTTTGGAGACCAGGCTGGCCTCAAACTCACAGAGATCCGCCTGCCTCTGCCTCCCCAGTGCTGGGATTAAAGGCGTGCGCCACCACTGCCCAGCGAGGTCTCTTTTTTTTTTTTAATTTTTTTTTTATTTTTCGAGACAGGGTTTCTCTGTGTAGCTTTGCGCCTTTCCTGGATCTCGCTCTGTAGACCAGGCTGGCCTCGAACTCACAAAGATCCACCTGCCTCTGCCTCCCAAGTGCTGGGATTAAAGGCATGCGCCACCACCGCCTGGCTGCGAGGTCTCTTATTAAATTATGGGTATTTTGTGTCTAACTGGTTTCATTTAATAAGCTCTGCCTTTTCATATGCTGCCTTGAAGCTGTTTTACAGAAGGAACAGGGATAAGGGTAACGAATTCCTGGTGGGTAGTCCCACATCTCTGATTAGGTTTGTTTTTGTTCTATAGTGGTCATTCCTATTTTATCAATAAAGAAATCGAGGCATATATGTTCTGATATTCCTATTTCTCTGGATTTACTGCCCATTGCTCTACTATTTCAAACCTTCTGTGAGTCAGTATTTTTCCCCTACCCTTGATCTTGTGAAACCATTCTTATTTCTCTATAACAGAGATATGTTGAAATAATAGTCATTTATTTGTTAGTGATTTCAGAACATTTCCTTTCTTAGCACATTGCAATATTGGGATTGCATTGGTTTGGGCCATCAAATATATTTCGGAGTAATTTTTGATAGGCCATGAAGAATGAGATGCATGTAGCTTTAAAATAAAATCTGTTGTGTGATACGCTTCACAGTGATTGTTTAAGTTTTCTATACCAGTAGAAATTTAACCACATCCTGAAACAATGACAGGAGAGAATGTATTAAGAATGGAGTTAAGTTGCATATTTGTATGTAAATTTTTTAACCAAGAGTAGAAAAGGAAGCTAACCAGTTTAAAATTTTAGTGATACTCATTTTGTTGAATGAATAATGTAATAAGAATAATGAGGAAAATGAGAATTTCACTACTCTAATATAAATCGCTTTCTCTGTTCTTCTATTTTATTTGTCTATAATTATACCAGGTTTTAGTATTTCATAATAAAAGATTTTTATAATTTCATGATACAATTAACATTTTATTATAAAGGCAAAATTATTATATAGCCAAATTTTCAAAAATAGCATATTGAGAAAATTGAGGGACCTTAGGGAAATTAACACTTCACAGTAGTTTAGTAAATTAGGAAACATCTTAAAAGATGAAAAAAGAAAAGAATGAGAAAATGGGAATATAGATAGGGCATAATAATTTTCAAACTTCTGCCATAATGCAGTTTAACATTTATTGTACTAATAATAGGTATGATTTATTTCCAGTAATATAGGAAACCCCTTGCAATGGTGGTCTTCCTTGTGTTGGTACACTTCTATAATGTGAGCATCTGGGAGGTGAAGGCAGAATGATAGAGTTTGAGGTCAAAGTTTTGGTTGGTTCGTTGGTTTTTTGAGACAGGGTTTCTCTATGAAACATCCTGGCAGTGCTGGAACTCACCTTGTAGATCAGGCTGGCCTCTAACTCTCAAGAGATCCTCCTGCCTCTGCTTCCTGAGTACTGGGATTAAAGGCATATGCCGCTGCCGCTGCCACCACCACCTGGCTTTTTGTTTGTTGTTTTTTTTTTTTTTTTTTTTTTTTTTTTTTTTTTAAAGGTGCTGGAGCAATGGTTCTGTGGTTAAGGGCACTTTCTGCTCTTGCAGAGGACTCAGGTTCAGTTCTCAGTACCACCTGGTGACTCATAATCATCTGTAATTCCAGTTCCCGGGGATCTTACACCCTCTTCTGACCTCTGTAGGCACCAGACACACCCACGGTGTGCATCCATACCGGTAGACACAACACAAATAAATGTTAAAAAGTATAGTTGTTGTTGTTTTGAAAGGAGCACGCGAAAAATACTAAAATGACTGTTTAGTCACCAAGCACCTGCTTCCCCAGGGCATCTTTTGGTTCCAAATGACCTTTTAAGTTTTTAAGAGATGTGAGTGGGAGACAAGTGTGGAGGTAAATGCCTAGCTGTAGGGTGGCTAAACTAAGATTAGGAGATCACAGACAGCCTGGGCTACTCAGTGAGTTTGAAGTTAGCTGACTAGCAAGACTATATCTGAAGGGAGATACTCATAGAACTCAGAAGTCAACAAAAGGAGCCAAATATAATGTAGAGAGAAAGACCAGAGAGCAACTTGCCTAAAAATTAAAATTACTTCCAAAGGCTGTATGCCTTCTGCAAAAAACACAACAGAAAAACAACCCACACCTTTAACCCCAGCACCTGGGAGGCAGAGGCAGGTCGATCTCTGTGAGTTCCAGGCCAGCCTAGTCTTACAGAGTGAGTACCAGGACAGTCAGGCTGTTACATAGAGAAACCCTATCTCGGACCCTTCTCCTCACCCCAAAAAATTAGCCTAGCAAAGAGAAATGCTCAAAGAACTTTTCCCTTTTGACCTTAACTGTGACTAGAGGGAGATGGAAGTTTGCCCTGGGCATTTATAATTGGAAATGCCCTGATTGAGACTTAAGACACCTAGCCAGGAGGTGGTGACTTGAACCTTTAATCCCAGCACTTGATAGGCAGAGACAGGTGGATCTCTGTGAGTTTCAGACCAGCCTGGTCTACAGATCGAGATCCAGCACATCCAGGACTGTTACACAGGGAAACCCTGTCTCAAAAAACCAACAACAACAACAAAAAGATTTAGGACACTATTTGCTGTTGAAAAAAATTCTAGGCTAAGACTTCTTTCAAGTGAGTAATGTTTCGAGTGAATAATCTTGGTATTGTTTCTAGGAAAAGAGAGAGTAAATCCCAGTCTTTTTTTTTGCTGGAATATTCCCCTGAAAGATCTCAAAGAATTACCAAAGATAATATTTCAGAGAAACAGTGCTGTCTGTTTAATCGATTTTAACAGTGTTTGTAATTCAAAAATTACTTAAAAACTCTTAGGGTTGTAGAAAACATGATGGAAGGAATGATAATGACAATGTAACATCAAAATTTGTGGTGGTAAAGAATGTACTTAGCATATGCAAGGCCCTGGCTTTTATACCCATCACCAAAACCAATAAGAAAGCAAACCAAAAAAATGTAGACACAGGTTAGTGGTTCTTGGGCATGGCATACAGTCATATTTTGTCAATATTTTTTGGAAAGCTTAAAAGAATATATTTTTCATTTCCTGAGAGCAGTAGTAATTAAGAGGAACAGGGCCTCTGAAGTTGAGTACTCTCTCTGCTCTTGCTCCTAATTTAATATAACATAAATATATATTAAAGGCCCTGTGCACTTGAAAGCACATGCTACCACTTCCTTTAATTAGATGTAATTCTAGTTCTCTGATGGGACTAGCCCTGTGACTCTAAGTTTGTAGTGTACATCAGAATCCCTTGGAGAGTTTGTTAAAGTTGCACTGTCAAGACTTTCCAGTTGAACTCTTCTTGCATGGGATTCCAAAACGTTCATTTTAAACAAATTACTAGAAGATGCTTATGCTGTTGACCATAGGACCATGGTTTGAGAGCTTCTATGCTAGAAACTATACAATCTTGACCATATGTTTTTGTAATTTGTCAATTATTTTCCCTGCAATCTTCCCCCCTTTTTTGAGACAGTCTCACTGTGTAGCCCCAAACTTGTCATGTAGACCAGGTTGACCTCAAATTTACAGAGATCTGCCTACCTCTGCTGAATTAAAAGTGTGTGCTGCCACACCTTTAATTTTTGAAATTTTGTCTGCTGTGTATCACTGGATGAATTGGAATTCACTATGTAAATTAATTTGGCCTCCTATTTGTGAGCAATTCTTCCTCTGGCTCCCAAGTGCTGGGATTATAGGCCCAGCTTCTTTTCTCTTTTCTTTCTTTGGGTTATTTATTTATTTATTTATTTATTTATTTATTTTTTCCCCCTCCATAATCTCTCTATAGAGCTCTGGCTGTCTTGAAACTCACTGTGTAGACCAGGCTGGTCTTGAACTCACAGAGATCCACATGGCTCTGCCTCCAGTGCTAGGATTAAAGGTGTGTACCACCACACACAGCATTTTTTCTTTCTTTCTTTCTTTTAAATTTCATGTAGTTTTTGAAGGAAGATCTTACTTTGTAGTATATGACCTGGAATTCAGAGCTCAAACTGCTTCTCCCTCCCAAGTGCTGAGATTAAATCAGCCTCCTTTCTTATTTAACTCCCACCCCGTCTCTTCTTGGCCCTGTTCTTTGTTTTTGTTTGTTTAAACTTTTATGTGTGTTGGTATTTGGCCTGTCTGTATGAGGGCATCGGATTCACTGGAACTTGGGTTAAAGACAGTTGTGAGCTGCCATGTGGGTGCTGGGAATCGAACCCAGGTCCTTTGGAAGGGCAGTCAATGCTCTTAACCACTAAGGTGTCTCTTCAGCCCCTTGGCACTGTTCCTAATCACCACTTTGTTAAATATCCCTTTTCTGTAGTTACTTACTATGTTCCCTAATACTTTGTGTCCTAATTATACCATGTATCACCTTTAGGATGGCTGCTATCTAAAAAATACATATAGAGAAGAAGGTAGTAAGTATTGGTACGAATGTGAAGAATTTAGAAGGTTTTTTTCCTTAAATTATTTGGTTAGCATATAAAGAAATAGGTTTCACTGTTAAAGTTTTATTTATAGATGTCATTAAACATATTCTCCAACTGCCCTCCCCTGCCCTTCTCCTCTTCCTCTTACTGGTTCCCCTGCTGGTTCATCCTTTTCCTCTCATTGACTATATTGCATTGACCTCTGTTGTTTTCCCACCACCACCTACCCGTAGTTTTTTTTTTTTCTTTCATACTGCTTTCTACTTTCATGTCTTACTTATATATAGAATTTAAATCCAGATTCCACGTGTAAGGAAAAACCAAGACATTTATGTCCTTTTGATTCTGGCTTATTTCATTTACCATGAAATCTCTAGTTCTATCCATTCTCTTGTGAATGTCATAATTTGACTTCTTTTTACAGCTGAATACAATTCAATTGTATGTATATACCACGTTTC
Organism: Peromyscus leucopus; assembly: GCF_004664715.2. Classification (NCBI taxonomy): domain Eukaryota; kingdom Metazoa; phylum Chordata; class Mammalia; order Rodentia; family Cricetidae; genus Peromyscus; species Peromyscus leucopus. The sequence goes on along the minus strand of NC_051069.1, from coordinate 6,791,268 downwards.
CTTTATCTATCTGTGTGTTGATAGACATCTAGTCTGGTTCTATATCACTACCTACTGTGAATAGTGCAGCAGTAAGCCTGAATGTTCAAGTATCTCTGGAATGTGCTCTCTTAGAATACTTTGTATATTTGCCCAGGATGTGTGTAGCTGAATCATATAGTAGTATATGTTTTTGCTGTTGTGTTTTGTTTGTTTCCTGGTGGTAGTGGTGGATGTTTTTGAGACAGTTTGTATAGCTTAAGTTGGTTTCAAAACTCACTGTGTAGCTGAGGGTGACCTTGAATTCTTGATCTTCCTGCTTCTACCTCCAAGTGCTGAGATTACAAGTATGCATCACCAAACCTGGTATATGTAGCTTTGGGAATCCAGGCAGAGCCTTGTGTATCCAAGCAATCACTTAACCAACTGAGCTGCATTCCTAGCATGGTTATGGATGCTTTTCTGATTTGTTATATTCATACCCACTGTCATTATTATTGGTATTTTTTTGTTTGTTTGTTTTGTTTTTCGAGACAGTGTTTCTCTGTGTAGCTTTTGTGCCTTTCCTGGAACTCACTTGGTAGCCCAGGCTGGCCTCGAACTCACAGAGATCCGCCTGGCTCTGCCTCCCGAATGCTGGGATTAAATGCGTGCGCCACCACCGCCCGGCTATTATTGGTATTTTTTACTATTAATTATGATATGTAGCCCAAACTAATCTCAAACTGATGGTCCTGCCTCAGTCTCCCAAATGCTGGGTATATACCACCATTCCTGCATATGTCAAATTAAATTTTTTTTGTGTGCGTAGGGTGTGTGTGTGTGTAGCACCCACGGAGACTAGAGAGGGCATCAGGTCCCTTTGTGCTGGAGTTTCAGGTGGTTATGAACCAACAAAGGTGCATAGAGCCAAATTTGGGTCTTTCTTTTTCAGGAATGGTATGTGATTTTAACTGCTAAGCTATCTCACCAAACACTTTATATATTAAATTTTTCTTGATCTACATTTTTATTCTTAAATTATTTGTAAAACATATTGATTAAGCAGGATATTTAGTGATATATAGTTATTGCGAACCGGTAGTTTATTCTAACCTCAATAGGCTGCTTGTGCTTAAAACAAGAAAGAAGAGAAGTAAGATGTATATAAAGTACTAATTGTATGTTTTATGTATATTGTGATTTTTCTTTCCTAATTTTCTTGTAATTAGAATAAGAAATGAAAACAACAGGATAGAATCTAGTTAATTGGAGGTGCTTTTTAAGTAAATTTCAATTAATTGAAAACAGTCAATTCAACCAAACATTTATTTGCTTTTTTGTGCACAATACTTGGTACTATACATACATAAGACAAACAAGAGCCTCTTCTTCCATAGAGTTGCAGAAATCTGATTTGCTAGTTGGATAAGCCACAATCATGTGTAGTGATAGATGGATATGTGAAATAAGAAGAGTAATATTTATTCAGGCATCATAAATCTATCCAGTAGGTACTATGTTAAAGCCTTATGTTGGTACTGGAGGCTCAGTGACAAGACAGGCAAAATGTGAGGCTACACTGAAATATGTAAGTGTGTGATGCAAAAATGATATATCCCCCTTAAGCTTCTGAAATGACATAAGTAGGTTAAGACAAGTACGCTGACTCGCTGGGCGGGGGTGGTGGTGGTGGTGGTGTGGTGGTGGTGGTGGTGGTGGTGGTGGTGGTGGTGGTGCACACCTTTAATCCCAGCACTCGGGAGGCAGAGCCAGGCGGATATCTGCGAGTTCGAGGCCAGCCTGGTCTACAAAGCGAGATCCAGGACAGACACCAAAACTACACAGAGAAACCCTGCTTGACAAACCAAAAACAACAACAGAAAGTGAGCTCTCAAAGTCCAAGGAACTCAAGCCATGATCTAGGTTGTATGTAAGTCTGATATTAACAGAAATAGTTGAAACTTGAGCTGCTTCCGTCTACTTTTTGTTTTCCTTAAAAAAAATTATTTAAGTTAACATACAAAGTATTTGGTTTTATTTGGCATTTCAAACGTGTCATTATGCTCTGTTCTAATTTGTCCCTCTCCTCAACTGCCTCCTTGTGCTCCTCCCATCCTCTGGCTGATTCCCTCCCTTTTCCCGGGCAGCCTTCCCCTCTCCCAGCAATATTAAGATTATAAGACAAAGAGTTGCTTATCAAAGTTTAAAGTTCAAATCCTCAATCATAAAGTAAGTGCTTATGGAAAAAACATACTGGCTCTTTGGGAGATAGTTAATGATAAAGAAGTTTTAAAAGTCAACAATTATTTGAGAAAGTTGCCAGGCTCCCTGGTTAGTGTTTTTTGTTGTTGTTTGGTTTTGTTATTGTTGTTTTTTATTATTTTTTTTGAGATTGGGTCTTACTTTGTATTCTAGCTGGCTTAGAATCCACTATGTAGCCCAAGCTGGACACAAACTTGTGTGAGGAATCTTTATTTTACTTGAGTAGGTCGGGGGAGGAACCCATCACTCAGATAAAATTATATAGAGTTTTTTGTTTGTTTGTTTTTATAAGATTTTTTTGGATCCCCCTGGAGTTACAGGCTGTTGTGAGCAGCTCGACATGGGTGCTGGGAATGGAACCCTGGCCCTTTACAAGAACATTATGTGCTCTTAACTGCTGAGCTATCTCTTCAGCCTTGAAAGTTAGTTTTTGTTAATTGCTTTTAGCATAACTTGGCTTAAAGAAAGTGTTTAGGAATACAGAAAATGAAAACTGTTTTATTAGAAGAGAAACATATTTTCCTTGTAACCCACTGTTGTTCTACCCTTTTCATACATAATGTATACTAGAGTGGCACATAGAAGTATTTAAAACAGAATTTCATTTTCTTTATAGGTTGTCTTAACTAACAATACTTAAAAAATAAACCACTGACCAGAATCTTTGTACTAATTCTTCTGTAAGTATCATTAAAGAATTAAAGATAGAAAAACTGTTCTAATGGAGGAAATGATGGAACTTTGAGAACATGTTTTGGTGAAGTTTAACTATCACTTAGATACATGATTTCAATAGTTCAAACTTGGCTATTCTCATTACTTGGGTTTTAAATTAAAAGCACTTCTTAGGGGGCTGAAGAGACCTTAGCAGTTAATATTTACTGCTTTTGCAGAAGACCCAGGTTTGGTTCCCAGCACCCACATGATGGCTCACAACTACTTGTAACTCCAATTCCAGGGGAATCCAATGTTCTTTTCTGAACTCCAAGGGCTCCTGCATATATGTGCACATGGTGTACATTAACTCAGGCAGGCAAAAACATAAACAAACATAAAACATGTATAAGCACTTCTTTGAAGTCCACTGAATGTGGTGGTCTTAGAAAATAGTATTCTTGTCTTCTCTGGCCTGGTGACACACATCTGTAATCCTACTTGAGTAGTGGAAGGAAGAGGTTCAAGGTCACCCTTAGCTAGAGGCCAGTCTGAGCTACATGAGACCCATCTTTAAAAGAACAAAAACAAAAGGGAAAATAATATCCTTTTGTTGTTCTGTAAGCTAATGTTTAAACTGTGTATATAATCTGAAAATAAATATAAATTTCCTGGCCTATTATTATTATACTAAAGTTTTGAATGTTTGTAGATTAGTATAAATTGTGCTTTATCAGAAACTTTTTGGGTTTTGGAGACAGGATTTCTCTGTGTACTGTCCTGGCTGTCCTGGATCTCACTCTGTAGACCAGGCTGGCTCACAGAGATCCGCCTGCCTCTGCCTCCTAAGTGCCGGGATTAAAGGCGTGCACCACCACCACCACCACCACCACCACCACCACCACCACCACCACCACCACCACCACCACCACCTCCCAGCTATATCAGAAACACTTTTTATTTGCTTGTTTGTTTGAGACAGGGTTTCACTGTATTACTACCTGAACATACCAGAAACTATTTATTTGTTTGTTTGTTTTGTCTGTCTATCTGTATCTGTCTGTCTATCTATCTATCTATCTATCTATCTATCTATCTATCTATATCTATCTATCTACATATCTATCTACCTATATTTTAGACAGAAATGAGACCCTGTCTCAAAAAAGAAAAGAGGAAAAGAAATTAAGCATGAGACTGGGAGTGTGGCTCAGTGATACATGCTTGCCTAACAGGTAGGCCCTGAATTTGATCCTCAGTGCTAAAGAAAATCAACAACAAAGCATTAAAATAAGCCTTAGAAAAAATTTTTTCATTGCTTGGTGTAAGTATTTATTGGAAAATAATGAGCATTAAACAGATCATAACCACATTCTCCCACGCAAAGATTATAATTAAAACATCAGCATATTGGCTATAATGTCATAAGCATAATTAATCCACTCACAAGCATTTCATTTGTATTTTTAATTTATTTTATCTCTGTGGTATTTTCTCCATTTCTTTCTTACCTTTTCTACTCAGTCTTCCTTTCTTTTTCTTTGTTGGCTCTTTCTCTGTCCCCTTCTATGTGGCAAATTCTAAGTGCCCGGCTAGTTTCCACCAGACTGTCATGGATGGACTAAAGCTGATCATTCTTTGTAGCATCATCTCTGAGAAATGAAATCATTTCAGTGACAATATTTAAGATATATCTTAAGCTACACATAGTAGTGATACTGTAATTCCACTTTCTTGGGAGACTGAAGCAGGAGGCTCCCTTGAAAGCAGGAGTTCTGAACCAGCCTAAACAATATAGAGAAACTTCATTTCTTCAAAAAATTGTTTGCAGCAAGCTTTCTTGTCGGACTATCTTTGGATCACCAGCCCCCAACTAATGACACAGAGACTTATTAATTAAGAAGGTTTGGCCTTTAGCTTACTTAGGCTTCTCCTCAACTCAAATTATATAACTCAAATTAACCTGTTTCTATTAATCTACATTCTGCTTCATGGCTTGGTACTTCTGCTCTGTACCATATGTCCAACTTCTTCAGTGTCCTGGAGTCTCTCTGGTGTAATCCAGATTCCTTCTCCTCTTCCTCTCTCTCCCCAGAAATCCTGCCTATTTCTCCTGCCTAACTATTGGCCATTCAGTTCTTTATTAAATCAATCACAGCAATATATCTTCACACATAGTAAACAAATATTCCACAACATTTATTTGCATGTATGTATGTATGGGTGTGCATCACAGTCCACATGTTGATATTGTAGGATAACTTGACAACTTGTAGGAGTCACATCTCCTTCTGCCTTGTGCATTCTAGGAATGGGACTCAGGTCATGTACTAACCAAGGCAAAACACAGCTAAGCATCTATCACAACTTGTCCTAGTAGCTCTGATCTGATAGAGAGGGTGACTCAGAAGAAATTCTCTAAATTTTCAACTTCGAAACAACCTCCCATATTAGCTGCTTTTCTTCTTTCTTTCAAAACAGTATTTAAAACTTAAATTTATTTGTGTGTGTGTGTGTGTGTGTGTGTATGGAGAGAGAGAGAGAGAGAGAGAGAGAGAGAGAGAAAGAGAAAGAGAAAGAGAGGCATGCTAATATGGAAGTCAGAGGACAGTTTGTATGAGTCAGTTCTCTCCTTCCACCATGTGGGTTCCAAGGTTTGAACTCTAGTTGTCAGTGTTGGCATCAAGCACCTGTACCTGCTGAGACATCTTGCCAGACACAGTGGCAGAGATTTCTTTTTGCTCATCATGACCAAGGCCCTGGATTCCATCCTTGGTGTTAAAAAAATAAAATAAAAATCCTGGGTACACATACATGCACACCTTTCCTTTTGCTGTCCATGTCTTAAATCACAGTAAAACTGCCAGATGTGGAGGGCACGCTTTTAATCCCAGCACTCAGGAGGCAGAGATAGGTGAATCTCTGTGAGTTTGAGGCCAGCCTGGTCTATATAGTGAGTTCCAGGGTAGCCAGGGATTGGTAAACAGACCCTGTCTCAAAAAGCTAAAATTGATTAACTAATTAAACCACAGTAAGACCAACAAAATTGAGATAGAGATTTTCATTCACATTGAAAGGGCTCAAAATATGATATAGTATGATATATATGATGTAAGTAGGCCCTTTGGGATCCAGCATATTTGATTTTTGAGGTTTTTTTTTTCCTGCCATTTCTTAGCCATGTCCTGTCAGACAACTTAATCTCTAAACTTTCTGTCATGTAAGGTAAGAAAAATAGTACTTCTCATAGAATAGTTTAGTCATACCTTATTGTATAGTACATGGTATTCAGTAGGCACTCAAACAGTGTTTTTATAAATTCTAAAAGCTGAGAGATGTGGATTAAACGCTAGGGTTTATAGTAGTTGCAGGTAGTTATAATCATGGGGCTTTCAAACCCATTATTTAAAGTAGCTGTGGGTTTGGGGAGTGGGGCTCCAATGGTAGTGTGTTTGCTTAACATGCATGCAGCCCTCCCTGGGTTCCATCCCCAGAATTGCCCAGAAGCAAAATCAATAATAACAAAAGAACTGCATAATATTTAAAGTAGTTGTGGACCCAGTTGTCTACTATTTTAATTTGTTGTAGAAATTAAATTTATCTCTTATGCTGGGGCTGCAGAGTTTTTCTTGTAAGCCATTAAATGTGAGAATAGTGTAGTGTTAATAGATGATAGGACAGATCGCTTGGTTTTTAGGTTACAGCTGCCTACTCATACGTCTCTCAGTTGATACAATATAGAGTGAGTTTTACTGAAAATATCAAAAGGTGCTGATCATATATATTTGTAAAATTTCAAATAGAAGCCTGCTGTGCTGTTTCTGAGAGAGACTGTACCCATAGCTCCCTTCCAGAAAGGTGAAATGTGATTGAAGACCACTTCATGATGCTGCATTCTTTTTTTTTTTTAAACAGTTAAAGTGATGCTCCATTCTTATTAAAATAAACTTTTATTTGTTCTGTTACTACTTAGTTATAAAAGATGCTTACAGAAAAAAAAAATAGTGCCTTTAAGGGGCTGGAGAGATGGCTCAGCGTTAAGGAGCACTGACTGCTCTTTCAGAGGACCCGGGTTCAATTCCCAATACCCACATGGCAGGTCACAACTGTCTGTAACTCCAGTTCCAGGAAACCTAGCACTGTGGGTAAAATAAATGTACATAAAATAAATGTAAATTAAAAGAAAAAAAAAGAGCACTTGCTGCTTTGCTAGTTCAGTTCCTATGTCAGGCAGCTCACAAGTGCCCTCTTCTGTCTGACTTTCATGGATATGCACATACATGGCATACATTCACACACACACACACACACACACACACACACACACACACACACGCCAATAAACACAAATCATTTTTTTTTAAATATGCTCCATTCTTATTAAAATAAACTTTTATTTGTTCTGTTACTACTTAGTTATAAAAGATGCTTACAGAAAAAAAGTGTCCACTGTTCCTAAGTACTAAAAACATTGAAAGGCCCAAAGAGTCCTTCCTTCAGTCCTACACCAGTTCTTGTGGTTCAGGCGCTTTTGTGGGTGCAAAAGTTACCACCACTACCCCCAGCATACACTATAATGCAGTGTTCTACATACAACAAATTTTATTTCTGCTTTAACTCAACAGCATTGTGGTGACAAAAATATACATGTACTTACACATCAAAACCTATCCCTATTTCCTGGAAGAATTCTCATGGGATAATCTGTATATTTTTGCATAGTCAGAAGTGAATCTTAAGGATCAGTTGAAGAAATTGGGTGAGGTTCATTTATAATCTTAGACCACAAGAGTATGTGATCTTAAGCATCTTGGTTTCCTTCTGTGACTTGAGGATGATGCTTGTGCAAGGATTCAACTAATATGCTTAGAACATTTAAGTGTAATGGCGTGTAAGGACCAATATGTATATGTGTTTGTATAGAAATACATATTTTACTGTTTTTTTTTATTAATTTTTTGAGACAGTGTCTTATGAACCCAGACTAGCTTCAAACCTCACTATGTAGCTAAAGATGACTGACTTTTTTTAAAAATGCTTTTTCAAACTCCTATTCCTCTTGCCTCCACTTCCCAAGTGCTGGGAGTACAATTTTGTATTACATCTAGCTTTGGTTTTGAGTTGTTTTTTTTTTTTTTTTTTTGTTTTTTGTTTTTTTGTTTTTTTTGTTTTTTGGTTTTTCGAGACAGGGTTTCTCTGTGTAGCTTTGCGCCTTTCCTGGAGCTCACTTGGTAGCCCAGGCTGGCCTCAAACTCACGGAGATCCGCCTGGCTCTGCCTCCCGAGTGCTGGGATTAAAGGCGTGCGCCACCACCGCCCGGCAAACTTTTTTTGGCTTTTTTCAAGACAGGGTTTCTCTGAGTAGTTTTGGTGCCTGTCCTGGATCTCGTTCTGTAGACCAGGCTGGCCTCGAACTCACAGAGATCTGCCTGGTTCCACCTCCCGAGTGCTGGGATTAAAGGCATGCGCCACCACTGCCTGGTTTTGAGTTTTTGAGACAAGATCTCACTATGTAGTCCACACTAGCCTCAGACTCACAATACTCCTGCTTCCTGCAGAGATTATAGTTATGTACCACCATTCCTAGCTTTGAACTAAGATATTTTAGATATTGCCATTCTAAAATGTGACCAATATCTTTATCAAACATAGTTTTATAATAATTATTATTATTATATCCTATGATGTGAATACAGAGAATAAAATCTGGGGAAAGGCAGGCTTTGTCTGTTTTGTTTTCTTTTTTTGAGACAGGGTCTCACTATGTATCCCTGGCCATTCTGGAACTCACTACATAGACCAGGCTGGCCCCCAACTCACAGAGATCCACCTCTGCCTCCCAAGTGCTAGGATTAAAGGCATGTGCCACTTCACTTGGCTGAGCAGGCTTTGTTTTAAGATTACCAAGTGAAATCTATACATTTCTCACTTTCATATAAGCTATAAGATGAAGCAATAAGCAAATAATGGCAATTAATAGGAAAGAAGAAAATAAATAAAATTTCACACATTCTAGCCAGGCAGGCAAAATTACTTATGTTTAACTGTTTAAGTGATTAATAAATACTTATTTTTTTTAATTTATTTCCTTTTATTTTATGTGCATTGGTATTTTTCCTGCAGGTAAGTCTGTGTAGAGTGTCAGATCTTGGAGTTACAGACAGTTGTTACCTGCCATGTGGGTGCTGGAAATTGGACCTGGGTCCCCTAGAAAAGCAGCCAGTGCTCTTAACCTCTGAGCATCTCTCCAGCCTCAACCTAAATATTTTTTAAAGCCAAGAGAAAGGAAGAACACTAACATCAAATCTTTCCCCAGCCTAAACTCAAGATGAGTAAACCAACTAGAAAAGCTATTTAACCAGGCAAATACATTCAAGAATTGGGTAGGAGGTGCACACTTGTATTCTTAGTACTCAGGAGGCTGTGGCAGGAGGATTGCTGTGTGTTTGATGATAGTGGCCCACACCTTTAATCCTAGCACGTGGGAGGCAGAGGCAGATCTCTGAGTTTGAGGCCACATACAGTAGAAATAGAGTACTATGACAGCCGAGGATATGTAGAGAATACACTGTTTCAGTGGTACAGTGCTTGACTAGCCTGCACAAAAGTTCTTGGTTCAATGTTCAGTTCCAGAGTCTTTAATGGGCTGATGAAATGGCTCAGCAGGTAAAATCACCTGCCATAAGCCTGGCCACCTCAGTTCAATGCCCAGAAACAATGTTAAAGTAAATGGAGAGAACCAACTTCATGAAGTTGTCCTGTGACCTCCACACATACATGCTTGGGATGGTACCCCCCACACATAGGTCATGTATACACATGCAATAATAATAAATTTCAAAGACTTCAATAAAAGCCATTTGTACTAACTGTGAGCTAAGGTATAGTATACTTGAAATCTCTGCATTTGAAAGTTAACCTCTATGCTAGGAATGACATTTATTGTTTTTTGGGTGTGTGTGTGCATTTTGGAGTCAGAGTCTCATTAAACCTAGGCTGGACTCCCAACTCATTGTCTCACTGAGGGTAACTGAACTTCTGATCCTCCTACTCGCACCTACCAAGTGCTGGGATTACAGGTGTCTACCACCGCACCCACTTATTATTCAGTTTATGGGGTTGAACAGGGTCTCATGTATGCTAGAAAAATACTCTACCTATTGAGCTACACCCTCTTTGCTTGTCTTTTATATAGATGGATCATACAGTATGTGAAATGTTTCTCAACAAATCAATTTTTTAAAGATAGAAATTTAACCCCTTAAAGAAATTTTGCCATAAAAGGAGTATATTGTAAATATGCTACTCAAATAATGGGGCATGTTCAGTGTGAGAAATAGAAGAAACTAAGTTGCTCAAGGGAGGGAGGATTTGCTTGCCCAGCAAAAGCTTTGTGAATGTGTTTTAAAAACATTCTATATGTGTTTGTTTTTGTTTGTTTCAGGAGGACAGGTGTGAGGCCAGTGCTCTTTTGACTCAATGGGACTGAATGGGTGAGTAAGTAAGTGGTGGGCAAGAACCTTTTGTTAGTGTAGCAGAAGGAAGAGAGCTCAAGCTTTGCATTCTTCTGGCTAGATTGGACTAGCTGAGGCAGCAGTGACCATGTCTTCTCTGTTCCCAGTGTCCTCTATGAAAAGCAATAATTACTCTTTGAGAAAGCAGGCACATGGAGGTTGAACCTGCTCAAGAGGTGATACAGTACCCAGAGCTAATCATCTTTAAAAAATCTAAATGTCTCTTACAAGTTGATATCCTTTCAAGTATATATGTCACTCCTGCTTAAAAGGCCTCTCACTGCTTTCAGTGACCTTTAAAAGAGTACTGAATAATGGACTCCTGCTACCTCTCCACCTTTCTGACTATGATGCCCTGCCTTGTTGGTCTCCTTTGCCAAAAGCCTTTCATCTCTAGGCTGGCATTGCCTGTGTCTGGATACTCTGTCTTTAGTTCACTATTAAAGTGGTGACTTAGTGGGGCTGAATCAAGAGGGTCCTTAGCATCATTGTCTGATCCTTAGACCTTGTGCTGGGGGTCAGATGCAAGGCTTTGTGCATGCTAGGCAGACCCTCTGTACTGAGCTGTAGTAGTTCCAGCATCTATCTGAAATTCAGTCTTCAAATTTAAATTCATTATTTCAGCAACTCGTCTAATTTACACCACCATCTCAGCATTTGTTGTTCTTTTATGTGTGTGCTCCTTTATGATGTCCCTTCTATATTCTAAGCTGTAAGAACAGAACCAACTGTAAATGTGAGGTCACTGTTCCCGCTAACAGTGCTATCCCAGTTTTAGAGGAACTTTGTAAATATCTGTTAGTTTAATTAAGAATGCTTTGAATAGGGCTGGAGAGATGGCTCAGTGGTTAAGAGCGTGCACTGCTCTTTCAGAGGACCTGAGTTCAGTTCTCAGCACCCTTGTAAGGTAGTTCACAAGCACCTGTAACTCCACCTCCAAGGGATCTAACACCTCTATGGCCTCCACGGGCAACTGAATGCACATGAGCAAACCCCCACACAGATACATATTATTTTTTTCCTTTTGGTTTTTCAAGACAGGGATTCTCTTTGCCTGGAGATGAAGATGATAAAGCATGTTTCCTAGCACACTTGAGGCCTACAATTTAACTCTCAACATTCCAAAAAAGCAAAAAAGAAGGGCTAGGAAGTATTCTTGGTTTAGCTTCAAATGTATGTGACTTACTATGACAGGACAAAGATTCAGTTGGTTTGAGGAGCTGAAATTAAAACTGCAGTTATTGCGTGTTGAAGACAGGAGTAGAAGCAGAGTACTTGGTGTGTGTGTAGGACTTGTGGGAGAGAGGATGGTAGATAGGAAATGATGACCAGGAGATGAGTATCACAGCATGTCTTTGTAATGGAAAAGTTCTCAGAAGAGGACGGAGGTAGTTATGGTGAGAGGGAGTTCAGTGAAGCTTACTAAGTCTTTGCCTTAGGCTCCTCATTGAAATGAGAAGAAGGTAAGTTCTATAGACCTGTTTTCCTAGTTTGGTAGTAGAAAACTAGGGAATTTTCATCTTACAATTAAGAAATACGGTTCTGTGTGTGATGTATGTCCAGGTGGGGCACGTGTGCACGTTTACACGTGTTCCCATGTGTTTGGAGGCATGAGTCTCACATCATGAATCTCCCTTGATTGCTGTTCTCTGAATTCATTGAGGCAGGATCTCTGAATTGAACCTAGGTCTCTCCTTTCTGGCTAGTCCAGTTATCCAGTTTACACTCAGGATCCCCGTCTTCAGGCCTTCCAAGTATTGGAATTAAGAGTGGGCTGCTTATGCATACTTGGTGTGTACGTGGTGCTTGGAATCAGGACTCCTACCTCCATTCTTTTGGGGCAAGCACTTTATTTACTGACCCATCTTCCCAGCCTTCTCATCTTAGAATTTGTTTCCTTTTACTTTTATTTTCTAATTGTAGATTTATTTATTTATTTATTTATTATGTATACAGTGTTCTGCCTGCATGTATGCCTGTATGCCAGAAGAGGGTACCAGATCTCATTGTAGATGGTTGTGAGCCATCATGTGGTTGCTGGGAATTGAACTCAGGACCTCCAGAAGAGCAGCGAGTGCTCTTAACCTCTGAGCCATCTCTCCAGTTCCAGAATTTGTTTTTTGTTGTAGTAGTAGTAGTAGTTGTTGTTTTGTTTTGTTTTGTTTTTTTGTTTTTGGTTTTTTCAAGATAGGGTTTCTTTGTGTGGCTCTTGAGCCTGTTCTGGAACTCGCTCTGTAAACCAGGCTGGCTTCGAACTTGAGATCTGCCTGCCTCTGCTTCCCAAATGCTGGGATTAAAGGTGTGTGCCATCACCACCTGGCCCAAAATTTGTTTTTCATTAACTGACAAGATTGAAAAATGGATCTCTGTGAATTTGAGGACAGCCTGGTCTACAGAGTAAGTTCCAGGATAGCCAGGGCTATTACACAGGGAAACCCTGTCTCAAAAAAAAAAAAAAAAAAAAAAAAAAGCAAAACAAAACAAAACAAATTTTTTTTCTTAAAAATATTTGTGTACCACTCTTGAGATACACACATGCACACGCACACTTGCATGCATGCATACACAGATGAGCAGGTATGTGTGGGGCCGGAAGAGTTTGTTGGACTTCCTAGAGCTGGAGTTAGAGGTAGTTATGTGTTAATCAATGTGAATGCTGGGAGTAAAACTCAAGTCTGTTGGAACAGCTTGCAAGATCTCTCCAGCCCTCTGAGCTGTCTCTCTAGCCCAGGACAGAAGTTTCCATTGCTGACAGGCTGACAGGTGCCAAACAGCCCAGGTGGGCAGGTGGGCGAGCGGGCTGCGATGAACAGGTTTGTGGTGGAGAAATGGGAGAGAAGGAGAAGTGAGAGCAATTTGTGCACCTTGGAGAGAAGCAGAACCAAAGATGCAATGGCGGTGAGGAACAGACTGAGAAGAGTGGCCTGTGCTGCCGCCAGGGACCATGTCTGGGTCCATGGCTCTACTCCAACCATGTCTGGGTCCATGGCTGTACTCCAACCAGGGTCTGTGTTGATGTCCATGGCCTGTGCTGCCACCAAAAGCCCTGCATCTGGATGCTTGAGGTCTGGGCCACCACCCGAGGCCACTCAGGGCCATGGCCACAGCTCGAGCTGCAGCTAAGGGCCATGTCTAGGTCCATGGCCCTACTGCAACCAGGGTTGGTGTTGATGTCCGTGGCCTATGTTACCACTGAGGGCCATACAGATGCTCGAGTTCTGGGCCACCACCTGAGGCCATGCTGATGTCTGAGAACCATGCCACTACTGCTGGGGGCCTTACTGATCCGAGTGGCCTGCACTGCCACCCAAGGCCATGGTGATGTCCAGGCCTGAGCTGCAGCCAAGGGCCATATCTAGTAGGTTCATGGTCCTACTACAGCCAGGGTCAGTGTTATCACTGGGGACCATTAGAGAGGGAGCCCCATTGGCCTGGACACTGGAGAGCTGGTCTGGCCCCTCACTAGCTGCCTCAGCAGGAGAGCTGCCTCCCCCAACTGGCCCCAGTGTTGTGGGCACAGGAGAGCTGTCCCCAACCCTTGATGGTCCTGGGAAAACTGAGGCCCAATACCACCGGACTCTGCAATGGTAGAGCTGATGCTACCCCTCACCATATGCTGGGGAGAACTGGCCCTGATAGCTTGGGCACAGGAGAGATGGCCCTGACCCTCACTTGGGAGGGTGGTCCCAGTGGATGCCCAGACTGACCAACTTAGCTACCACCCAGGCCCAGATCCAGGGCTTTGAATTGGCCTACCCCAACATCTACCCCATCTATGACCTGCTGGAGCCACTGAAGGAACTGGTCCTGTAGAACCATAGCCCCTGCCTCTCCATGACTAGGGGTAACAGCAGGATGTCCTTGGTGAGGCAGAAGCCCGGGGCCTTGAACCAGACCAACAGCTCACTGCAGTGAACATTTGCAAGTAAAGCTGCTTGGGCAAAAGAGTGACTGTGTGACACACCGCAGCTCCCAAGGCCTCTATGACAAATGAATATGTGATGGAGAGTGGAGCAAGACGGAGGAGTGAAGTGTTCTGTTTTGTTTTAATTATCTTTATTGTTCTCGTATTTTCCTTCTCTTTTTGGGGGGAGAGGCTACAAAGCTGGAAGGCAGACATGGAAAAACTGGGAAATAAAGTGGGATTGGGGGGCATGATGTGAATTTCCCAAAGAATCAATAAAAAAATGAAGTAGTACATGCTTGCTTAAGATTATTTATAAAAGAAATAAAAAGTAAAATAAATAAGTAAGTTGTTTATTTTAAAAAGATTATTTATAATGAAACCAGGGCATGATGGCTCACATTTGTAATCCTAGTACTAGAGAAGCCAAGGGCAAGGGGAGTTGCTGTGGATCCCTAGTCAGTCTGTGCTACACAATGAGTTCTAGGGCAGGCTGGGCTACTAATGAGACCCTGTGTCAAAAAATAAAATTAAAATTTTTAATTAAAAAATAAAATTAAAATTTTTAATTAGAAAATTTGAATTTAACATATTTTATGTGTATGAGTGTTTTGGGTGTATACACACCTAGAGGCCAAAAGAAGGAGTCAGATCCTCAGGAATTAGAGTTACAAATGATTTTGAGCTGCCATGTGGGTACTGGGAATTGAACCTGGGCCCTCTGGAAGAACAGTCAATTCTCTTAACCATTGAGCCATCTCTCCAGCTCCTAATTTTTTTTTTAATGAAATAAAACAGAAATTTTTTTTTTTTTTTTGGGTTTTTTGCGCCTTTCCTGGAGCTCACTTGGTAGCCCAGGCTGGCCTCGAAATCACCGAGATCCGCCTGGCTTTGCCTCCCGAGTGCTGGGATTAAAGGCATGCGCCACCACCGCCCAGCCAGAAATTTTTTTTTAAATTGTGGGAGTGGTGGCACACACCTTTAGTGCTGACACTTGGGAGGTAGAGGCAGGTAGATCTCTGAGTTTGAGGCCAGCTTGCTCTGCATAGTGAGTTCCAGAATGGCCAGAGCTCCTTAGACCTGTCTCAAAAAGGAGAACAATTGTATATGGGGCATACATATTTGCACATGTGTAGAGTGTGCATGTGGAGGACAAAGGACAGTGTTAGGTGTCTCTTTCCCCCACCCCCTCTTTTTTTTTTTCTTTTTTTTCTGAGATAAGAGTCTGTCACTGAACCTGCAGCTTACCATTTTGGCCTGCAGGTATTCAGGATCCTCCTATCTTTAACTTCCCATTACTGCCCAGCTTTTGCCATGGTTGGGGATCTGGCTCCCATGCTTTCACAACAGGAACTTTACGCACTGAAGCATCTTCCCAGTTGCAAATAGAAAAATTTAGATCCATTCTTTTTCTTGTAACCCTGTTCTTTTGCAATCAGTTGTTTGTTTTCTGATGTAACTTAGACTTCTAAGAACATGAAGACATTCCACAGAAGGGTGTTTGCAAAAGGATTCAATATTTTTTTAGATTTGCTTTTTAGTGGGACCGTAACTATACATTTTATTCTTCAACAAGCATTTTTGCCTAGTGTGTTTGGTGCTTTTTCAAAATCTACCCTCCCCTTTCAAAAATTGTAATGTTCTACAGACAAGATATATTTGAATTTATTCTCAACATCATAAAAATTGTAATTCATTCCTTCCTTCCTTCCTTCCTTCCTTCCTTCCTTCCTTCCTTCCTTCCTTCCTTCCTTCCTTCCTTCCTTTCTTCCTTCCTCTCTGTACTGTTTTTACTTTCTAGATAGCTGTTTATGTCAACTTGACACAAGCTCTTCATTTTGGAAGAGGGAGCCTCAATTGAAAAAATACCTCCAGCAGGTTGGCCATTGGGCAACCCTGTGAAGTATTTTCTTGATTGATTGATGTGGGAGGGCCCAAATCACTGTTGACAAGGCCGCCTTGGGCTGGTGGTCCTGGATTCTATAAGAAAGTAGGCTGAGCAGGCCGTGAGAAGCAAGCCAATAAGCAGGACTCCTCTATGGATTCTGCTCCAGTTTCTGCTTCTAGGTTCCTGCCCTGGCTTCCCTCAGTGATGGATTTATAAGCTGTAAGATGAAATAAACCCTTCCCTTCCCAAGTTGCTTTTGGTCATGTTATTTTATCACAACATTAGAAACCCTAAGACAGTGTCTCATTTTATACTAGAGACCACAGAATTGAGACCCCACACCTTTAAATCCTAGCACATGCAATGGCAGATAGAACTCTTAGTCCACAGCCAGCCTGTTCTACATAGTGAGTCCCAGACCAGCCAGGGCTACACTGAGATCCTGTCTCAAAAAACTGAAAAAATAAAATTAACTTTTAAAAAGGGGCTGGAGAGAGCCGGGCGGTGGTGGCGCACGCCTTTAATCCCAGCACTCGGGAGGCAGAGCCAGGCGGATCTCTGTGAGTTCGAGGCCAGTCTGGTCTACCAAGTGAGTTCCAGGAAAGGCGCAAAGCTACACAGAGAAACCCTGTCTCGAAAAACCAAAAAAAAAAAAAAAAAAGGGGGGGGGGGCTGGAGAGATGACTCATGGTTAAGGGCTTTTGCTGCTCTTGCACATTTGAGTTCAGTTCCTAGCACCCACATCAAGTGGCTCACAGCTATCTATAACCCAGTTCAAAGGGATCTAACACCCTGCTCTGGCCTCTGAGTACATCTACACACAAGGCATTCACTCACACAGACACACATATACACATGCAGCTATGTCTATGATCCATTTTTGAGCTGGACTTTTGGGTTTTTTGCTTGGTTGGTTTTGGTATTTTTGACACAGTATCTCACTGTGTAGACTCAGCATGGCTCAAACTCACAAAGATCTACCTGCCTCTGCCTCTCAAGTGCTAGGACTAAAGGCATGCAACACTACCCTTGAGTTAAATTTTGAGAAAAGTATATGTCTACATCTAGAGTCTGTGTGTGTGTGTGTGTGTGTGTGTGTGTGTGTGTGTGTGTGTCTGTGTGTGTCTGTGTGTGTGTGTGTCTGTGTCTGTGTCTGTGTCTGCATACATTTGAGCATGCACACAGTCATACTCATGAATGTGTATGGTTTTCCTAGAATTGCCTTTGTCCTTTTGTAAAAAACAAGTGTGTGCATATTGATATCAGTTTATGTTGGGCATCTATTCTGTTTCTTTGATTTGTTTGTTTAGCTCACCAGTACTCTAGTGTCTTGATTACTAGAACTTCAAAGTAACCTGTAAAATCTCCAACTTTGCTTGAATCCAGGGACTTGTGCATGTTAGTCAAGCATCTACCACTCAGCTGCATTCATAGGCCTAGCTTAGATGAGTTTTGTATTGTTTTTAAGTAGAAGCAATTTGAAAGGCTTAATTTATTTGTGTGTGGATATGTCTGTGTGAGTGAGTATATGTACAGGTGCACATGCTTGTGTAAAGGCAGAGGCCAGCAGAGGGAGTCAGGCACCTCAGAACTAAACGGCAGACATTTTCAGGATACCTGGCTTTTTATGTGGGTGCTGGGAACTGAACTGTCGTCGGGGTTACACAGCAAGTGCTCTCTACCTCTGAGCTATCTCTCCAACTCTGAGTACAACCCTTTAAATGAAGAACTGTGGAACATGTGAGAACTGAAAACTATAGTATTGTAACAGACTGAGAGTTAAAGAGTGAAGATAATGAAAATGGTGACATCAGTTGGAATTGTGGAAAAGAGAAACAGTAGCACCAGAACCTGTAACATTTCTGTGGAGGCCGGAAGAGTGTGTTGGATTCCCTGGGGCTGGAGTTACAGCTGGTTGTAAGCCAACTGCCATGGGTGCTGGGAACCAAACTTGTCCTGAGAAGAGCAATATGTGCTCTTAACTGCTGAGCCATCTCTAGTCCCATTTTCTTTGCTTTAAAGATAGCCCTCTAGTAAATATATTTTTGCTAAAATCAACCTTGGTAACTTCCTAGGTTTATTATGTTCTTAGCTCAGCTAAAACAAAAAATATATATAGTAAGCTATGTGATTTTTGTTTTAGCAGAACTGGGTTATAAGCCTTTTGTTTGTAGTTAAATTGTTCTGTAGTGTTTTTGTTTGTGTAGATTTTGAGACAGCACCTTATGTCTCCCAAACTGGCTTCAAACTTGTTGTGTATCAAGACTGGCCTTGGTCTACTGATCCTTCTACCTCCACCTCCCAAGTACTGGGATTATATGTGTGTACCACCTTGCTTGGCTTTAGAATTGAAGCTTCTTACCTAACTTGCTGATGTAACTATACAGGTTCAAATAAATGTGTTCACCATAATGTGTAACATATTTATTAAATAATAAATGACTGATGATTTATTCACTAGGAAAATAGACACCTATTTACTGCATTATATAGTTTCTTTCCTGCCCCTTTTCTTCTGGTAAGAATAAAAGAGTGCAAATGATACAATAGTAGAAGCATCTGGCTTGTCTTTTTCTGCTTTCCTTGGAGCCTTAAAAAAAAAAAGTTGGGCAGTGGTGGTATGTACCTTTAATCCCAGCACATGGAAGGCAGAGGGAGGCGGATCTCTGAGTTTGAGGCCAGCCTGGCCTACAGAACAAGTTCCAGGACAGCTAGGACTACACAGAGAAACCCTGTCTCAAAAACAAACAAACAAAAACAAAGAAAAACTAAAAGCCCTTGAAATTGAAATTAAGTGTAGGCTCTTGCCCATTCTAGGCAAGCATTCTATGATTGATCTGTATCCCCATCCTAAAGCTCCCCTCCTCCCTTTAAAATAAAATTTAATGTTTACTTTGTTCTCTTCAATCTGGTTGTTTTTATGTTACCTACTAGTAACTGTACACAAACTATTAAAAAATATGCTAGCGATGATAATCTGAAGGTCGAGGCATTAGTTGAATGTGCACATGGGCCTCACATTCTATTTGTGTCCTGAAACAATGTGTAATGTAAGGAAAGAAAATGGAGCTGCCAGTCTCTAACATACACATGCCTTCAACAATTAAGAGATCTATATAAATAAAGCATCTTCAATTTTATTTTCCTTTTCTTTCAGCATTACTGTTTGAGAGATTTATATAAAAGACAACCAGAAGATATTGGATGCATTTAGAAATGAACAGAAATAGGAATTTGTTCTATTGTTCATGTAGGAAATTGACTTTATTGATAATTAGTATTGTGGAAATTCTAATGTAATTTTACAGTTTTAACACAAAACAAATAGAAAATATAATAGTATAAAAATAAGCTTGTTTTAGCTAGTATTCTATAAGCATATATCCTTGGATTGGATTATGTATTATGTGTCCATGGTCAGCTTGTAGCTTTGTACCTGTGATTGTATTGCTAGGGAATTAGAAATGGAAGTGTGCTTAGGAAGCTTATGATCTAGAAACCTTTGCCCTGTTATATACGAGTGATAACTGTTGTAACCTGGAAATTGATTGGCAGGGCATAATATCAGACACCTTTAGTTGCAGAGGCAAGTGAATCCCTGAGACCCTTCCTGAAAAAAAGGGGGATAGCAAATTTTCTTTTTTAAAGAATATTAACAGTTGTTACACTATAATGATCATACAGAAGACTCTGTCACCCAAAAGGTATGGAGGTTCTCCACACCAAGTAAGCAATTTTGTCGAGAGACGCGTGGCCTTAGAGGGTCTGACACTGTCAACCTTGAAACCATATCAGATTCTATAGCTTGAGCATAAGTCCTTAAACTTGTCCTTCCCCAGAGTTGAGGTTCCCCTTCTGAATCTGTGGTTGTTTTGCTTGTGGTTTTGACCAACTGGCCATAAATAGCTTCCTTCTCCCTCACTTCTAGATTGATTTGTTTTGAGTGTCTCTCGTGGAAACATAATTTATGATTTTCTGGTTATCATAAATTATGGGTGCAGGTGAAGGGGTGCATAGGGAGAGGGGTAATAGGTCTTCCATACCTTCTCTGAGGAACCTCAGTGTCTACAGGGATCTGTCCCTTTGGGTTGTTATGGAGACTTTATTGCATAGTCATGATTGAAGCATGTAGAAATATGACTGGACAAAAAGGAGTATGATCTAATGCCAATTGTGGGAAAACCCAATGAAGCTTCTTGTTCATATTCCTCTGGACCTCTCTACGGTGGCATTCATGCTTTCTGGGTAGGAGGCTGTTCTCATGAAATGTGGTGCGAGGGGTAGTGGTCTTCTGATCCACTGTCTGTCAATGAGAACTTCTTTATGGTCATTTTCAATGCTGGGAAGAGAAGAGTATATTTTGGTTTGTGTGACCTAGAGTTTGGGGAGGAGAAATTGTAGTTTTATGCTATGCCTTGGAGAGAAAAGAGAGGAAATAACAGAATAAAGGTGAGATAGAGGCCCTGTTTTTTGAGGCATTTCTGGTCACTTAGGAAAGAACTATGTCTGTGTGAGTAATGAGCCAGGACACTAGACAAAATCCAAAACGTAATATCACAAGTACATGTATTATCAAATATAGCAATAAAATGATCTTATTGTCAACTTTTGGGCTCAGTTTTCACATGAGACACTAGAGAATTTCTAATAGGAATGAAGGCTAAGATTTTAGTTTTGTGCCTTTATTTTCAATTTGGTTTTCTACTCAGAATAAAAATGAATAATTCTTTTTTAAAATGCAGCATGTCAGTCTTTGCCTCTTTCTTTTTTCTAAACAAGGTTTCACTATGTAGCTCTGGCTGTCCTGGAACTTGCTGTGTAGACCAGGTTGGCCTCAAACACACAGAGAGCCTCCTGCCTCTGCCTCCCAAGTGCTGAGATTAATGGTGTGTGCCACCACTTCCAGCTCATTTCTCTCTTTTTAAGTAGAGTTGGGGTTTTATGAAATATATATTTAATATCTGCTTAAGCATAAGAGTTAAGAGAGGCACTTGGAGAGAAACAATACCAGAAAGTGTAAGTGTGGGCTTCTCTGAGAGACTGTTGCCAGTTTATACATGTTGAGTGTATGATTGCTGCCAATGCTTTGTAAATGGTGAGCTGAGGGAAGAACAACACTGAATAGCCTCATTTTTAGTAAGTTCTAGACTAATCTGCAGAAAGGAGCTTTGAATTAAGTTGTCTATAGTTTATTTAACTTAGCTTTAACCTTTTCTGCTAAATACACAGTGATTTAAGAAAACAACCTAGCGCCGCGTGGCGTTGGTGCACACCTTTAATCCCAGCACTCAGGAGGCAGAGCCAGGTGGATCTCTGTGAGTTCGAGGCCAGCCTGGGCTGCAGAGCAAGATCCAGGACAGGCACCAAAACTACACGGAGAAACTCTGTCTCAAAAAAAAAAACAAAAAAGAAAACAACTTAGCAAATATTTTTCTTTTTGGTTATATGGACATCATGTTAAATACTTTTGTGTGTTCCCTTAGCTTCCTTGTTTGCAGTTTACTTAGCTTGCATTAACTCATAAGTAAAGTAATGCAGATGGCTAACATGTTAAAAGGTATAAAACCAAAACTTGTTTTAAGGAGCTTTGAAGATCTCTGTGCTTTACCATTGGATAGGATCCATTCTAGTTAGTGACTTTCTCAGTTTGCTTTAAAATTTAGTTTTTGCCAGGCATGGTAGTGCACGCATTTAGGCCTGACACTCCAGAGGCAGAGGCTGGAGGATCTCTGAGTTTAAGGCTAGCCTGGTCTACAGAAAGAGTGCCAGGACAGCCAGAGCTACAAAAAGAAACCCTGTCTCGAACCCCACCCCCACCCCCAATTAGTTTTTAACTGTATTTTTCTGTATTTTATCCAGGTTACGAAACGTCCTCCTGTGCTTGAGACCTACAGACTACATGTTCTTCAAGAATTCGTCAGTGGTTTTTCATCTTCTGGTAGTACACTAGAAGCATAAATATGGTGCCAAAACTCATTCTCATTCTCTGACTGCAGTTGGTTTGGACATACTTCTGTGTTGAAGAGAAGTATACACACTGAGGCCACTCATTGTTCAGAGACTGTCGTGTAGGATCATGGACCATTCTAACAGGGAAAAAGATGACAGACAACGGACAACTAAAACCATGGCACAAAGGAATACACACTGTTCCCGACCATCTGGCACCTCAGCATCCTCTGGAGTTCTCATGGTGGGACCCAA
The DNA here is from genome assembly GCF_004664715.2 of Peromyscus leucopus. Taxonomy (NCBI): domain Eukaryota; kingdom Metazoa; phylum Chordata; class Mammalia; order Rodentia; family Cricetidae; genus Peromyscus; species Peromyscus leucopus. The sequence continues at coordinate 6,768,882 of NC_051069.1, read as the reverse complement.
CTTCAGGGTTGGCAAGAAGATAGGGTGTGGGAACTTTGGAGAGCTGAGATTAGGTAAGATCTTTTTTATGTCTGTCACTTCTACTAACAACAGTAACTACCATATTCTCTGGCATGTTTCAAGATAAGCAGGTGATGCTTTAGTGGGTACTTTAGAGAAAGTAGGACTTACTAGAATAAGAAATGAGGATTTTGCAAAGGGAGTTACAGTCATTATCAGTCACGATGCTATTATCCAAGGCTTCCCTTTATGTGTGATACAATTTTTAATTCTCCATCAAGTTAGACTATGTCTTTATTAATGTTTAAATTTTTGTTTTGTTTTGTTTTGTTTTTCAAGACAGGGTTTCTCTGTGTAGCTTTGGCGCCTTTCCTGGAACTCACTCTGTAGCTCAGGCTGGCCTTGAACTCACAGAGTTCTGCCTGCTTGTGCCTCCCAAGTGCTGGAATTAAGGTGTGCACCACTACTACTACTACTACTACTACTACTACTACTACTACTACTACTACTACTACCACTACCACTACCACTACTACTACCCCACAGATGAATCTTAAAAAAAAAAACAAAAAAAAAAACAAAACCAGAAAACTTTAGTTTGATTTATATGCATTTGTCCATGTGATTATAGTCTATGTGTGTGCAGGTACCCAAGGAGGCCAGAAGAAGGCATCAGATCCCATGGAGCTAGAGCTACATGTAGTTGTGAGCCACCTTATGTGAGTGCTAGTAAGTAAACTAGGGTCCTCTGAAAGAGTATCATCAAGCACTCTTAACTTGTTGAGCCATTTCTCCAGCCCCTAAATAATGGTTGAAGCTATGGATTATTATGAAAATTCATCATAAGAAACCTTGACTTTTGGACCATTGTGAGGCTAGGAACATGGGATGATTTTTTTTTTTATTCTTTAAACCTCTGCTACTTTTGATGATCTTGCAAAAGAAAACAGAATTTTTTTTTTATGCCTATGAGTATCTTTTTCAATTCTTAGGGAAACATCACTATACTAGTTATATATCTCCAGGTACAGAATTGAACTGAAAGATGCTAACAATGAATTTATCCTTGCTAAGAATGAATTTATCCTTAATTATAGAAGGCTAGCAGCCTGGCATTGAACCTTACTAGGATGATAAAAAGACCGTGATATTTAGAGGTGTGTTCATGTTTGGGTTAAGATGCTGAGAGAAGAAGATGGTAATTTCACACTATATGCCTTCCTAGCAACTACTTAGTTGCTTCAGCAACTAGTTTTGCAAATATTCATTCACTCGGTGGATTGACTTAACTGCTTGTATTAGATATGCTATGGAATAAACATCTACAAAATTACCACTGAAAGGCACTTTCTAATGCATAAATTTGTGTATTCTCAGAGCCAAAAAATGGCTTAATTTCTATGCCGACCAAGAAAATCCTTAGCTAGTGGCACTGGAAATTTGTTTTCTTGAAGTCTAAGATTTATACTATAAATTTACATGAAAATAGAAAAATCCATTCCGTTAAAAAGACAAATCTAGGTTAATTTTTTGTTGTTGTTTTGTTTTGTTTTTTCCTTGAGCCAGGCATGGTGGTACACATTTTTTTTTTTAATTTATGATTTTTTTAAATTCATTTTACATACCAACCACAGATTTCCCTCTTGTCCCTCCTACTGCCCCCCCCCAGCTTTTCCCCTCCCAGCCCATCCTCTGAAAGGGTAAGGCCTCCCATGGGGAGTCAGCAATATTCAGTATATTCAGTAAAGTCAGTATATTCAGTTGAGGCAGGGCTCATCAAAGCTGAGCAAGATGTCCCACCATAGCTCCAAAAAGCCAGCTTATACACCAAGGATAGATCCTGATCCACTGCCAGGGGCCCCTCAGACCAAGCTACACAACTGTCTCCCATATGCAGAGGGTCTAGTCCGGTCCCATGCACAGCTGTCGTGTAAAGTTTGTGGGGGAAAAAAAAATTTAAAAAAAAAGAAACAAAATTAAAGTTTGTGAGTTCCCACGAGCTTGGTTCAGTTGTCTCTGTGGATTTCCCCATCATGATCTGGACCCTCCCTTGCTCATGTAACCCCTCTTCCCTCTCTTTGACTGCACTCCTAGAGCTTGGCCTGGTGCTTGGCTGTGGATCTCTGCATCTGCTTCCATCAGTTACTAGATGAAGAAGGCTCTATGATGACAGTTAGGATATTCACCAATCTGATAACTGGAGTAGGCCAATTTAGGCATGCTCTCCATTATTGCTAGTAGTCTAAGATGGGGTCATCCTTGTGGATTCCTGGGAATTTCCCTAGGGTTGTGCCCACTTTTAATCCCAGTACTTGGGAGGCAGAAACAGCCAGATCTTTATGAATTTGAAGCCAGCCTGATCTACAGAGTGAGTTCCAGGACAGCCAGAGCTACACAGAGAAACACTGTCTTAAAAAAAAAAAAAAAAAAAAAAAAAAAAAAAAGACTATTTCTCTGAGCCTGGTGTAGAAGTGTAAGCCTTTAATCCCAGCACTCAGGAGGCAGAGGTGGACCTTTTGAGTTCAAGGGCAGCCTGGACTACAAATCAATTTCCAACACAGCCAGAGCCACACAAAGAAAGTTTGTCTAGAAAAACTAAGATGGGGGAAAGGAACTTCAGGGATCAAACTTGTGTGGTCATCCTTGCATGGCAAGAACTTGACCTGCTGAGCCATCTCACTGGGCCCCAATTCCTTTGTAAAACTGATTGATCACTATCTAAAGTACAATTGTTCATTTGTTTACCTGCTAATGGCTTCTCCTACTTGACCTTTTTTTTCCTTCATTGGGATGTTTTATTTGCTCAGGCCACTCTCAGACTTGCTGTGTGGCCTCGGCTGGCATTGGACCGCTGATTTGTTTGTTTGTTTGTTTGTTTGTTTTGGGGGGTTTGTTTTGTTTTTTCAAGACCGAGTTTTTCTGTGTAACAGCCCTGGCTGTCCTGGATCTCACTCTATAGACCAGGCTGGCCTCACACTCACAGAGATCCGCCTGCCTCTACCTCCCGAGTGCTGGGACCAAAGGCGTGCACCACCACCCCAAAGACCTGTGATTCTTGCCTTTACCTCCTAGATGCTGGCATTGCAAATGTGTGTCATGGTGCCTCTCCTTTCAAGTGAAGGGAGTTTTCCAAGTATTTTTAATTAGTTATTAAGTCGATTGTCAGATAGCTAGCTGGAAGGAGCAAAATGTGCTTCCTTTTTCTTTCCTTGTGTGGCAATAGTAGTAATCGGTGGCCTTAATGTTTAAGTATACAGAACCCAAACAAGAAAAATACTGGCAAGATTAGTCTACGTTCCTCTTCCTTCTCTCACTTTTTTTTAGCCTTCATTTTTTAGAAACATTGTTTCACTATGTAGTATCTTGTCTCAGTCTTCCAAGTGCTAGAATATATGGATATGCTTCTATTCCTTGCCTTATTAATACATTTTGATACTCAACTGTTTCTTGAATATTTACTAATGTCAAATTTAGGGAAGGTTACATAGAGTAGAATCTGGTTTCTGTCTTTAAAGATACCATTGTCTCCAGGTACAAACAGAAAACCAAACTATAATATAAAACAAATATGTTAACAAGTTGTATAGAAACTACATCGGCAGACATAAGTAAAGGTTTCAGAAAGGAGATAGTTGTAAAAGGATTTTTGTTGTTAGATATTAAGGAGGGACTCTTTCCAGTTGCAGGATGCAAAAGTACTAGGTATTATGGGAATATTCAGCATATTATCAGGTCAGCTCTTGATTATCAGTGGCTGAGTTATTAGATGTGAAGTCAAAGCAAAACAAGAGATGGGTTGTTAGGCAAGTAGGGACCAGACTAAAGTGTTTCCGTGATTCAGTGGAGTAGAATCCTAAAGGATCTGAAGAGAAAGGGGTGACACAGATCTAGTTTATATCTTAGGAAGATAGTGCAGATGCAATCATCTAGGAAAGAAGATACCATCATCTCATCTTGTCCTTGCTCTAATTGTGCTACTTTCCACATTGTACTTTAATCTGTTCCAAGATGTGGCTGTATCTCAGCACTTTGTTTTCATATCCATAACTTTTCATTATATATGATATATAATGTTTACTCAAAAAAAAAAAAGTGGTTGGCTGGAAGCCTGGAGAGATGTCTCAGTGAATAAGAGTATTAATTGTTTTTCAAGAGAAACCAGATTTGATTCCCAGCACCCATGTGGCAGTTTACAACTGACTGTAACTCCAGTTCCAGGGGACCTAACACCTTCTGGTCTCTGCATGCACTGCACACATGTGGTTCACAGACATACATGCAGGCAAAACATCCGTACAAATTATATATATTTTAAAGGCTAGATGAATAAGTCAAGTTAGCATCTGAGTTTTTAGTTTAGAACTAACTAAACTAGTTGTTTGAGAGAAAAGAGTCAACATGATAAAAAATTTACTAGCTTTAGTAAACCTTGCGAATAAAGAAGACTTTAATGGAGTTAGTAACAAAGGACTAGAGTGGACGATAGGATAAACAAGTAAGATAGCTTGTGACTATATTAGCTTTGACAAGTGTGTGGCTCATAGTCCCTAAATTCCTATGTACATGTGTTTCTATTATTTAGAAAGTTTAGACTTGATTAAGGAATTAAGAAGTCACCAAGCCGGGCGGTGGTGTTGCACACCTGTAATTCCAGCATTTGGAAGGCAGAGGCAGGCGGATCTCTGTGAATTTGAGGCCAGCCTAGTCTACAGAGTGAGTTCCAGGACAGCCAGGACTGTTATACAGAGAAACCCTGTCTTAAAAAATCCTAAACAAACAAAGAGAGAGAGAAGAGAGAGAGAGAGAGAGAAGAGAGAAGGAGAGAGAGAGAGAGAGAGAGAGAGAGAGAGAGAGAAAATCACCATGGCTTTCGTAGGTGGTAGTGCAGGCCTTTTTTGTTGTTGTTGTTTGTTTGTTTTTGTTTGTTTGTTTGTTTTTTGAGACAGGGTTTCTCTGTGTAGTTTTGGTGCCTGTCCTGGAACTTACTCTGTAGACCAGGCTGGCCTCGAACTCATAGAGATCCGCCTGGCACTGCCTCCAGAGTGCTGAGACTAAAGGCATGCACCACCATCGCCCAGCTAAGAAACTCTGTCTCTTAAAAAAAAAGGGGGGGGGGTCACCACGGTGGCTGGAGTGGTTAGGAGTATTTACTGCTCTTGCAGACGACCTGTGTATATTTCTCAGCACCCACATTAGTGGTTCCTAACTTCCTATAACTCCAGTTCCAGAGAAGCCAATGTCCCCTGACCTCCTCAGGCGCATGTATACATGTGGTATGCATAAACACACATTTGCACATGTGAGTGTGCAGACACTCTTTTTTTTTTTTTTTTTTTTTTTTAAACTGCGCAGGATCTGTGGAAGTGGCTCAACTAAGATAGGAGTTCCTGCACTCATCCCCATCCATTCTGGTGTTGTTGGCTTGGTCTTGTTTAGCCCATAGGGTTCACAGCTGCATATGCTGGTTGATTGCTTTTCCCCCCAGCAGTGTGCACAGGTGGGAGGGCAGAGTAGAGAAGAGACAGCTAATACTAAAGACCTTTTGTAAAGCCATAGGGAAACTTAGTGCTGCAGAAGCTTCCACATAGGGGTGTGTGTGTGTGTGGTGTGTGTGTGTGTGTGTGTGTGTGTGTGTGGAGAGGGGGCATTTAAATGGTTCTACCCTGTAACAATAGCGGACAGTGTCTGTCTCTCCTAGACACCATTGGCTATCAATTTGTATAACACCCAGTGCCAGGTATGGTTACCACTTTTTACGTTGTTGGTCAGTGGGACTCCATATTCCAGCTCCCCACCCCCACCCCCATTACCATGTATTGCCATTGTTCTTGACTACTCTCTAAAACTTGAAGATGAGACGCTACTGCTGGGGATGGACAGATGGCTGAGCAGTTAAAGGACCTGAGTTCAGTTCCCTGCACCCACATAATGGTCCACAACTTTCAATAACTCCAGGTTCAGGGAATCTGATGTCTTCTTCAGCCCTCCAAGGGCATCAGGCACGCATGTGGTACATAAACATGAGCAAAACACTCATACATAAATCTTTAAAAAGAGAGACAGACAGACAGACTAACAGAGAGACCCTATTGCTGAAGACACTATTTAGTCAAAGGATGTGGAGAAAACAATGTTACCAACCTGGGAGTTTCCTCACTACTGGCTAACTTTCATAGTGCTGGAAAGATTTTTTCTATAAAATCTTACTTATATATATTGTTTCATTAGATAGTGTAAATTTGAAGATTTAGGAGAGAAAGTATCAATTGTGATGGTTGATGTTAAATTGTCAGCTTTGACAGAAGTTAGAATCACCTGGGAGATGAGCTTCTGGGCGTGTCTGTAGGGGACTCTCTTGATAGTGTTAATTGTGGTGAGATCACCTATCTGCCATCTGTGGGTGGCACCATTCTCTAAGCAGCAGATCCTGGACTGTTAAAGAGTAGAAAAAACAAGCTAGACACTAGCATACAGATATTTCATTTGTTTCTTTTTTAATTTATTTTTCTGTGTGTGTGAGAGAGAGAGGAGAGAGAGAGAGAGAGAGAGAGAGAGAGAGAGAGAGAGAGAGAGAGAGAGAGAGAGAGAGAGATCCTGAACTAACTTGTCAGGGTAGTTTCCACAATGTGTGTTCCAGGGATTGAACTCAGATTGTCACGGCAAGTGCCTCACTCACCACACAAGTCTTGAAGGCCTCTTTTCTTGACCACGGATGCAAGTAACTAGCTCCTCAAGATAGTTCCTGCTGCTATGATTCCTGGCTGTGATGATTTTTTTGGTTTCTCGTTGTTGTTGTTGTTGTTTTGTTTTTTGAGACAGGGTTTCTCTGTGTAGTTTTGGTGCCTGCCCTGGATCTCACTCTGTAGACCAGGCTGGCCCCCAACTCACAGAAATATTTCATTCCATAATATAAAATATCTACAAAATATTTCCAATATTTATTAATATCTTAGTTTCTTTTCCTGTTGTGATAAAATACCTGGACAAAATTGATTTAAGGGAGAAAGTGGTTTATTGAGCTCATAGCTCCAAGTTAAAATTCATCACAGCCAGGCAGTGGTGGCGCACGCCTTTAATCTCAGCACTTGGGAGGCAGAGGCAGGTGGGTCTCTTGAGTTCAAAGAAGTCAGCCTGGTCTACAGAGTGAGTGCCAGGATAGCCAAAGCTACACAGAGAAACCCTGTCTCAAAACAAATAAAAATTTTACTGTTCTTATGTCTGTTTCATGATAGTGGTGGTTTTTTTGTTTGTTTGTTTGTTTGTTTGTTTTTTAAATGTGATACCAAAAGCCTAGTAAGTAGAAGAAAACACAGATACAGTAGACTTCATAAATATTGAAAATTTTCAAGACATGATCTTACCTTATCACCGTGAATGGCCTGAAACTTACTCTGTAGACCAGGCTAACCTTGAATTCACAGAGATCTGCCTGCCTCTGTCTCCCAAGTGCTGCCATGCCTGGCAACAAATAAAACATTTTGTGTTACCTAAAAGAATCACCAGGGAAAAGTGGTATGACTTGGTCGGAAAAAGTGTTGCTAAAGTCGGAGTTCAGTCCTTGGGACCCATGGTGAAAGAACAGAACCAGTTCCTGAAAGTTGTTTTCTGACCTCTACATAGCACCAAAGATATGCTTCCTTATTGTTATTACTATTTTAAAAAGAAGAAAGTAAAAAGGCAACTCAAATAATGGGAAAAGAAAGATACTAGCAAATTGAATATCCAGTTAAGGGATTTTTTTCTTTTCTATTTTTTTTTTTTGGGGGGGGGTTCAAAAACATATAAAGAACTCTTCTTAAACTGAACAAGAAATAAGATGACCCAGATTAGAAATTATCAAAGCTAAGTGTGGCTGGAGAGATTGTACAGCACTTAAGAGCACATCTCCTCATGTGGACCCAAGTTCAGTGTCCTGTACCCATTTTGGGTAGCTCATAGCCCCCTGTAACTCCAGCTCCAGGGAATCCAATGCCTCTGGTGCGAACATATGTACACTCATTCTCACTCTCTCTCTCTCTCTCTCTCTCTCTCTCTCTCTCTCTCTCTCTCTCACACACACACACACACACAATTAAACATAAATCTCTTTAAAAGATGAACAAAGAATTTGAAAATACTTTTCTCCAGAGAAATTGGAGAAAAGCACATGAAAAGTGTTTCATCTTTCATGATCTTTAGTCATCGGGAAATACAGATGAAAACTATTTCTTCATACCCACCAACTGTAGTAAGAATTACTGTTTGCTGGGAAGGATATATAGAAATTGGACTGCTTATACAATGATATTGAGAGAGTAAAATGGCACAGCCACTTTGGAAGACAGTCTGGTCTACAGAGCGAGATCCAGGAAAGGCGCAAAGCTACACAGAGAAACCCTGTCTCGAAAAATAAATAAATAAATAAATAAATAAATATATATAATATATATTGTTAAATATATATATTTAACAAACCTGACAGTACCTGTCACTCTGCTCTTGAGAGGCTGAGGCAGGAAAATTGTTATGAGTTCAAGGCTAACCTGGGCAACATTTTGAGACCCTGTCTCCAAAGATAGAGAGAGAGATAGAGTGGGGCATGGCTGTACATGCCTTCAATCCTAACACTCAGGAAGCTAAGGCATGTGGATCTCTTGATTTCAAGGCCACCCTGGTCTACATAGCCAGGCCAGGCTGACAAGGGCTATATAGTGAGAGCCTGTCTTTAAAAAAAAAAGGTGGGGGGGCATAACATTACAATTTTCTAGAAACTAGATTTTCATTTGTATTATTAAGCTTCTTGAACCTCATATAAAAAGCTAGTTCCAGGCTGCCCAGGGCTACATAATGAGATCCTCTGTCCTCCCTAGGAAAAAATTCTAAAGGAAAAAAAAATTTTCAGGCTGAGGATGTTGTTCAGTAGTAGCACAGGGCATGCCTAGCATGTGGAAGACCCTGAATTCTATCCCCAGTAACACAAAACACACACACACTAAAAACAAAAGAGGAAATGCCCCTAATTGTAACCTGGTATTCTGACTGGACTCAAACAATTAGAGAATATGATACATGAGAAGAAATGGTAAGAAGCCAGAAAGGTTCATTAGAGACAACCTGTGGGTAACCTTGAATGTGAATCCCTTTCTCTGCAGTACACACACACACACACCCAAGAGTGTATCCTAATAGGTCAGGGCCTCTGTGTATTAAGCTGCAGAACAAATAACTTTTTTTTTCACTTGTAGAATTAAGAAAAAATATGTACATTAAAGTGAATTTATAATATAAAAATCAGACCACTTTTTTTAAAAGTGTGGACCATTTTTTTTTAAATGCAGTATTCAAAGAAATCACAGGTTTTTTTTCTTTCTTTTGAGATAGGATAGGGTCTTATATAGCTCTTCTTAGCCTAGAAATGCTAATGTAGACCAAACTGACCTTGAACTCATAGAGATCCACCTGCCTTCACTTCACTCCTGGGGTTAGAGGTGTGTCAACATGCCCAACCTCTCTCCTCTATTATCCAGACTCTTCTATGTACTTATTCTCATTTTTGTCTTAACATCATCACATTATATAATTTATTAGCCGAGGTTTTCATCAGATTACACAGGACTGTGTGAGGAGCTAGAGTATATTCTCTGAAGCTCGAGAACTGTGTGGCTTAACTTGGATGGGTGGTGTTTGATGTGATAGGTGTTAAGTCATTCAGATACATCCCCTTACTTCTGCTCTCTTGCTTTTCTACTTGAGTTTTATGCTGCCTCATACATAATCATTCAGAGTCATAGATCTGATTATGTGATTACTTCCAAATCTTGTTTTAAACCTAGAATAGTATTAAGGTTTTCCTAATACAGCCACAGCCTTTCCCAGTTTTTGTTTTAACTTCTCCTTGTCAGTCTTCATCCAGCCCCCAGACTCTGTACCACTCTTCGTCTATAGCATCTCCTGCTTTATTTTTGTTTGTTTTTGCAGTTTCCTCTCCCTGAAATGATCTTACCCATTCTCCAGCTGTTAAAATACTGCTTGTTCTTCGAGACTTTGTGGAGGAGGGAGGTCAAAGGGGAAAATTCAACTCCTGAGATTTCCCTGGTTGTTCTGTCATCTACAGTACTTATTTCCTCTTTTTGCTCACAACAATATCCAGGTTTATTCCTTTGGTGCATATAACTACCACCTTGGTTCTCCTTAAATATTAGATCTCTCATTTCATCCTACCTCCTAACTACTTACTGATCTGTGCTTAAATATTTTCTAGAGGTAGGGGGAGATTTGATACATGAGATCATGCAGCCCAGGCTGGACTTAAATTCAATGTGTAGCCAAGGATGACCTTGGATTCCTGATTCTCCTGCCTCCAACCTTTTCCAAGTTTAAATTTCTATCTTTGAAATTGTGGCATTTCTTTTCAGTTCACTTAATACCATAATAATTGAGAAGTAATAAGGTTGCATGTATGAGGGGGGCATAAGGGAGAGAAGAGGGGGGTGGATTTGGTTGGTTTTCTCCTTTTTAAAACAAGCAAAACAGGGTCTCTTGTGTAGCTTACATTTTTAGATTCTCAAGCTGTTTTTGTCCTAGTCCTGCTGGTTCTCATTATCTCTGTTTAGCTTTTCACTTAGCTCTGTCTTCATATATGGGAGACGAGTTAGAAAATCCACCTTTCTCATGACCTTGTAAGCTAATGTCACTAAATATATACATTCTCTTTTTCCCTTAGGTAAAAATCTCTACACCAATGAATATGTAGCCATTAAACTGGTGAGTAGAATGTGTGTGTTTGTGGTCTTTGTATTTTGATGCCTTCATTGCTAATGTCTTCTTACAGGAAGTTGTTATAGGCATTCACAATAATGCTAATGCTATTTTTACTGTGCGTATCATGCCAGATAGTCATTTTTCCTCCATCAGGATGTTATAATGATAAAACACTATATACTGTGTAATGTCATATAAATGGTACTAAGTCTAGTGGTAACAAAGATGAGTCAAAATTTAATTGATTGTATATGTCCACACTGTGTATATGCCTGGTGCCATGGAGGCCAGAAAACTGGAACTGGATAGTTGTGAACTAACTTGCTAATGCCGGGAATTGAACCTGAGTCATGTTCCTGGGTCATCTTCAAGAACAAGTGCTCTAAACCAATGAGCATTTCTTGCCATCTATTTTTATCATTTATTTATTTATTTGTTTGTTTGTTTGTTTGTTGTTGTTTTGAGACAGGGTTTCTCTGTGTAACTCTGACTGTCTTGGAACTTGTAGACCAGGCTGGCCTCGAATTTATGGAGATTTGCCTGCCTTTGCCTTCCTAGTGCTGGGATTAAAGGCATGCACCACCACTACCTGTGACATCTGTTTTTTAAATGTATGGCATTTATTAGTATATTTAACAAAAGAAAACCAAGTCTGACTATCTCATCAATGCTTTAAAATAGTGGTTCTCAACCTTCCTAATGCTGCAACCCTTTAATACAGTTCCTTATGCTATGGTGACCCCCACCATAAAATTATTTCCATTACTAATTCATAACTGTGATTTGGCTACTGTTATGAATCATAATGTAAATATTTTTTGGAGATAGAGGTTTGCTGAGGGGGTCATGACCCACAGGTTGAGAACCATTGCTTTAAAAAACCTGCCAAGCCAGGTATGGCACCATGTGCTTTTCAGCACATGCCTTTAATTCCAGCACTTGAAAGGAGGAGGCAAGAGGATCAGGAGTTCAGTGTCATCCTTGAGTTTATATTGAGTTTGAGTTTAAGGCAGAAACAGGTAGATCACTGAGTTTGAGGCCAGCCTGATCTTCATAGTGAGTTCCAGGCCAACAAGGTTACACAGTGAGACCCTGTCTCTACAAACCATAAAAACTCCCATAAAAGCATCCCCTACGGCCCTGCTTAGTCTTTTTATCTTATTTAGCTTGTCAGTTTGTGGGTTGTTAGGATTCTTTTGCGAAAGGGTAGCAGTTGCCAGGTTAATTTCTCTACAAAGGAGAAGACAAGTATTGGGACTAAGAACAGGCAATTTCTTTGAAACTCCCCCGGCTCTGTTCCCTTTGAGGTGTTTCATGTAACTCAGGCTGGCCTTAAACTCAGTGTTACCTAAGGTATCCGATCCTCCTGCTTCAAGTGCTGGGACTACAGGTTTGTGCCGCCATACTCAGGCTTGTTTGCTGTAACAGAGCTTGAACCTGGGACTTCATGTGTGCTGGACAAGCACGCAACCACCAGCCTATGTTACCAGCACACACGGGCCCTCCCCTTTTCTCCTGTTTGTTTTTCTTGTTGAGATATGGTCACTTTGTAGCCCTGGCTGACCCAGTTCTCAGTGGGTAGCCAGGCTGACTGTAAATTTATGGCAACTCGTGTGTTTAAGCACCCTCGGTGCTGGGATTGCTGTGCGACTACACTGGTTTTTGTTGGTCTTTGACTTGGTGGAGAAATCAGAGCAGGAAAAGAGCACATGTACTGATGCAGGTCATATGTCTTTTAAGATGGACAAGTAAGGGTTTATCTACTTGTTTTTCTGTAGAAAAGTTTAGTTCTGGGAAAGTATACTCTAGTGCATTTTCCATTTGACTTCTTCTGTTTCACACAGAATAAATGTCTTTAATTTTCTGAGGCTACTGAACAAAAGAAGCACTCCTCCAAACACTTAAAGCCTAGTGTGTTAGTGGCCCCTGGTAGTCCCAGCACTGTGGAGGCTGAAGTAGGAGTATTTTAAGTTTGAAGTCAGCCCGGGCTATATAGTACGTTACAGTGAGATCCTGTTTCAATAAACTAAAAACAAAACAACATTTGCAAAAAAAAAAAAAAAAAAAAAAAAAAAAAAAAAAAAAAAAAAAAAAAAAAAAACCAAAACAATGTGAAAACTTGTACCTTTAAATTTCTGTATTACCACTATATATTTGACATTGTCCCTTTATTTCTCAAGGCTTCTTTTGGGGCTTTCTGTCTAGATTTCTTCTATCAAGTTCATACCACTTTGACCTATATAAATGTTTCTATAACATATTAGTAATATCATTGACAGACATTTCACTTTTCCTACATTTTCTTTTATTAAGCTTTATTCTTCTTTGTATAGACAGTATAAAAAGTAGAATTAGGGGATAGGGTTCTAGCTCAGTGGTAGAGTGCCTGTATAACCTGCGTGGGGTCCTGGAAGTTCAAAGGAAGAAAGATGGAGGAAGGCAGGAAGGCAAGACTGAAATGAGAATTCCTACTTAGATTATAGCGATTCCATCTGTGAGTTTCATCCCTTAATGTTGAGCTTATTCAAGGGACATAGAGCAATCGTAATTGATCTCCTTTCATTGTGTAAGACAGCCATCTGCCATTGATCTAGAATTTCAGGCAGGCTTGTGTGTTCCAGAATAGCCGTGATTCTGGCAGATGGCCAGCTCTCTGTTCATAGGCAGGCAACATCTGTTACAGAATTGCAGGAAACTTGGTACTGCTATTTCTTTGTTGTTGTTGTTTGAGACAGGGTTTCTCTGTGTAGTTGCAGTTGTCCTGGAACTGGCTCTGTAGACCAGGCTGGCCTTGATCTCAGAGATCCGACTGCCTCTGCCTCCCAAGTACTGGGATTAAAAGGTGTATACCAGCACATCAATTCTGCTTTGTTTGGATCTTCATTGTAGCTCTTGCTCCTTTAGGTTTAGGTTTGTTTCTTTGGGGTTTTTTTTGTTTTGTTTTTTTTTTTTTTAAGGAGGGAATCCTCCAATTTTTTGCTTGTTTTTTGTTTTTTGTTTGTTTATTATTTTGTTTCGAGACAGGGTTTCTCTGTATAACAGTCCTAGCTGTCCAGGAACTAGATTTGTAGACCAATCTGGCCTCAAATTCACAGAGATTCTCCTGCCTCTGCCTCCCAAGTACTGGGATTAAAGACGTGTGCCACTACTGCCCAGTGCTCCTTTAGTTTTTAAGAACATTTAAAAATTCACCCAGTAGAACCAATTGCGGTAGCTCAGAAGGTATATATGCTTGCCATGCAATCCTGACAACCTGAGTTCAATACCCAGAACCTGCATAAATGTGGAAGGAAAGAACCAACTTCCCAAAGTGTCCTCCAACCTACACACACACACACACACACACACACACACACACACACACACACACACACAGAGGCACATGTACCCCTTTCTTATATACACATTATAATAAATAATAATAATAAATAATTGAAGACTGTTTAAAATATGCAAAGTAGGGGCTGCAGAGGTGACTGAACTGTAAAGAGCACTTGTTCTTGCAGAGAACTGGAGTTCAGTTCCTAGCACCTATGTCAGGTAACTTAAAGCTGCCTGGAACTCCAGCCTGGAGGGATCCTGCTCCCTCTTCTGGCCTTCATAGACAACACTGCATACATGCACATACAGAGATACAAACACATATACATAAATACAAATAAAGTAAATCTTAAACACATATACAAAGTAACCAGGCATGATGGCTCCTATCTGTAATTTCAGCACTTGGGAGGTGAAGCAGAAGGATCACGGAAAGTTCTAGGCTAGCCTGGGTTATAGAATGAGAGGTCATGCCTGTGGAAAAACAACAACAAAAACCAATGTGGTGTCTGTCTGTTTCATAGCTGCAGTCCTCATACTCAGGAGGTAGAGGAAGATGTGGAATTCAGGGTCATTCTCAGCTACTTAGCAAGTTACTCATCTTACTACTTTTCTCTACACTGCTCTTTGTATGTTTGGAAGGCTTTCTGTTGTTCTTAATGCTTCCAGAACAGGTCCTGAAACCATATGCTTGAATAGTCTTCAGCCATGTGCTCAGGAGACTAGCTGAAGGATGTGCATTCCTGTGATTAGCAAAACACTGTCATTCATGAATATGTGTGAGGTATAAGTTCACTGTCAACACAAATTCTATGAAAATTAATTGTTGTTTTCTTCATTAACTAAGATATTGAAGGTTATATTTTTCTCCAAGGTTTCTAGCATGAAATTCAAGTAAAGATCCTATGGTTTTTAAATTCATTTCTTTGTGCTTTGCCATTCTCTAGAGATTCCAGGCAGTAATTTTCCTGTTCTAATTCCATCTCATTTTGTCTTCTCTGTTTCTCATGAAATTATTGCTGGTAGTTTTGCTATTAACACATTTTGTAACTGGCTATTTTATTGGTGATAAAGTAGGTGACCTGTAACCAAATGAAGAGTCTGAAGAGAGCAGTCAAAGGACTATCAGGTATTATGTGTGTTTCTCTTAATTAACTAGGATAATCTTGGGAAACACAAAGTTCAACTGTGTGAGTGTTGGATGCTGTGAGTTCTTTAATGGAGTTCCTTGAGAATATAAAATACTCAATCTCTGACTTTATTTAGCTTAAAATTTCCTAAAAGCAAAGAATGAGTGAATTAGGTAATTTGAAAGAAACTTCTAAGTTCTGTGATTTATAGATTCTGTGTCCTAAGAAAAACATAGACGGAAGCCAGGCGGTGGTAACAAACACCTTTGATCCCGGCACTCGGGAGGCAGAAGCAGGCATATCTCTGTGAGTTTGAGGCCAGCCTGGTTTACAGAGCAAGTTCCAGGACAGGTTCCAAACAGGCTCCAAAGCTACACGGAGAAACCCTGTGTGGGGGGGGGGCGGGGAGGAAAGCCAGACTTTTTTTTAGATAACAATAATTTACTGTGTATCTTGAAATAGAAGTTTTTAAATGTTGCTATTG
The DNA here is from genome assembly GCF_004664715.2 of Peromyscus leucopus. Classification (NCBI taxonomy): domain Eukaryota; kingdom Metazoa; phylum Chordata; class Mammalia; order Rodentia; family Cricetidae; genus Peromyscus; species Peromyscus leucopus. The sequence goes on along the minus strand of NC_051069.1, from coordinate 6,753,207 downwards.
CAAAAATATGATAAGTGTTTGAGGAGCTGGATGTAACTCGGGTAGAATGCTTGCCTAGCATGGATAAAGTCCTGACTTTTATTCCCCCTACCACATAAAACCAATTGTGGTGCCACATGCTTATAATCTATACCCAGAAGTAGAATTGATTGACTACAACATTTTCAATTGCATCATTCTAGTTATTTGTTTTGTTTTCTGAGGTGGGCTCTCATGTAATTTAAGCTTTCTTCAAACTTGTATGTAGCCAAGGATAACCTTGAATTCCTGATCTTCCTGACTTCATTTCCCAAGTGCTAGGAAAGAGGGCGTGCTGGCAGCTGCACCATTTTAAATTAAGGCTAGCAACACAGAAGTACTAAAACTACCTTTCTGCTTTGATAGTAGGCATCCTAGTTGAGTGTACAAGTTCAAGAAGTTTTGGTTGTGGTGGTTGTTTTAGTTTTGCTAGTAAGGCCTTTATTCTGTAGCCCAGGCTGCCCTCCATATACTCCAGCTTATCCTCAAAGAACCTCCTACCTCATCATCTTAAATACTAAGATTGTAGAGATTAAAGACATGCCTGGCTTGATGATGAATTTTGTTTGTTTAGTTGTTTTTTGTTTTTTAGGTTTTTTTTGGGGGGATTGTTTCTTTGGTGGTGGTTTTGTTTTACTGAGACATGGTCTCACCATGTAACTCTAGCAGGTCTGGAGTTTGCTATGCAGACCGAGCTGGCCTCTAACTCGGGGATCTGCTTGCCTATTAAAGCAGGTGATACCACACTTGGCTGTTAATAAGTTTTTAAAAAGAGGTCAGAACCATCTTGTAGTAGTTTTTAAATCTATCATTCATATATACCAAATTGACATCTTTTATGATGGCCTTCTGTTGCCTTGTTAGCTATTTGCCAGTGCTACACATCTGTTCAGAACAGTTAACCAGCCAGTTCTTAGGTGTGACGTAGCACAATATGTGGTTGTTTGCCTGCTGTCTCTATAAAGATTTAGAAACTCTTCATTATTATTGTTATTGTTTCTCTTTGGTTTAGGTTTTGTTGTTGTTTTTAGTTAGGGTCTCATTCTATAGCATAAGATGTCCTGTAACTCATTATATAGCTCAAGCTAGGCTCAAACTTGTAGATGATCTTCCTGCCTCAGCCTTCCAAATGCTAGAATTGAAGGCATGAAAGAGTCCCATTTTTGTTAGAAAGACTGATACCAACCAGATGGGTTTTTTTTGTTTTGTTTTGTGGGTTTTTTGTTTTTTCACGTGAAATCTAGATTTTTAAGAAGGAAAACGACAACACATAAAGTAAAAGATGAACTATTTGGGAAAAAGAAGAGGACCTATGGGATGCTAGAGAGGGAAATAGGGTTTGTGTGTGAAATTTCCATTATATATGTGTATGAAAGTGGCATAATGGGCCAGGCGGTGGTGGCGCACACCTTTAATCCCAGCACTCGGAGGCAGAGCCAGGTGGATCTCTGTGAGTTCAAGGCCAGCCTGGGCTACCAAGTGAGTTCCAGGAAAGGTGCAAAGCTACACAGAGAAACCCTGTCTCGAAAAACCAAAAAAAAAAAAAAAGTGGCATAATGAAATTCCATTGTTTTTTATTTTGTGTGTGTGTATATGTGTATATATATACACATATACACACATAATACATATATAAATTTATATAAATTATAATAAATATATATTCTATATAGATATATAATGTATCTATTTGCTTGGTTTCTTGAGACAGGGTTTCTCTGTGTAACAACACTGACATTTGTAGAACTCATTATGTAGACCAGCTGGCCTCCAACTCAGAGATCCACCTGCCTCTGCCTTCCAAGTACTGAGATTAAAGGTATGCGCCACCACTGCCCGGCTTTACAATTAATATATATTAATAAAACCATTTAAAAGCCCCCTTCCTAAGAAAGAAAGAAAATTGCTGTTACTGAAAGTTGAATGCTGTAGATGATTGATTGATAAATAAAACACTGCTTGGCCAGTAGCCAGGCAAGACGTATAGGCAGGACTAGCAGAGAGGAGAATTGAGAGAATAGGAAGGCAGAGAGGAGGAGAAGCCAGCCTGCCATCCAGGGAACATCATGTAAAGGCAGCAAGTAAAGCCACGGAACACGTGGCGATATATAGATTAACAGAAATGGGCTAAGTATAAGAGTAAGAGCTAGACAATGGTAGGCCTGAGCTAATGGCCAAGCAGTTTAAATAATATAAGCGTCTGTATTTTATTAGTGGGTATTAGTGGGCTACAGGACTGCAGGGGCTTGGTGGGATCCAGAAAGAAAAACTCTAGCTACAGTTGAACACATAGCCAAGTGTGGTGGCCCATACCTTTAATCTCAGTACTGAGGCAGACATAGGTGGATCTCTGTGAGTTCAAGGACAGGCAGGACTATGTAGAGGGTCCCTGTCTTAAACAAACAAAAAAACTGGATACCACATTAATCAAAATTACTTGTTTATGTTGCACTTATAGTCTTTAATTCTCATAAGTATAAACGGAAATACATGTAATGTTTGTAATAGCATTGTCCATAACATTGAAAGCTGTAAACACTAAGTACATGTATACACATATTGAATTTCGGCCAGTAAAAGTATTGTATACCTTACACACACATAGTAAACAGCAAATATAATCAGAGCTCCTTCTTATAAAATGATCTACAGGAGTTTCTACTATATAATAGATACAGGTAAGTATTTGAGCCAGGCATGCTGCTATATACCTCTGACCCCAGCACTCAAGATAGTAAGACAGGAGATTTACAAGTTTGAGGACAGGTATGTAAAGAATTCAAAGTACATGGTCTCAAAACAAAATTATCAAAGCTTTAATAATGGCTATCAAAAACAGTAGCTCCTCAGATTATTTGTACTTCTTATTTTTTGCATATTTTAAAGTTTTTTAGCATGTACTAATTTTTCTAAAAATAAACTGTTGACTGCCCAGAATTCAGAATACAAGCAAGAAATACCCACTGTGGGTTTTTTGTCTGTTTGTTTGTTTGTTTTAAGATTTGATGTCTAAACCAGGCACAGTAGTGCACACCTATAATCCTAGCACTCAGGAGTCAGAGAGGCAGGAGGATTGAGACTTTGAAGAAATCCTGGGCTACATAGTGATTTATTGGCAGGGAGTAAAAGAAGGAAAGAAGGTAAATGGGTGAATGTACACATTTTGTGAGAATATTTTACACCAAGAGAGCTACCCTTGAGTGATGGTTCATGGAGAGTCTGTTTTTGACTGCCCGTGAAGGGGTTACATATAATTCAGCTCATCTTCTTCTGACTGTACTTCCAAAGACAACTGTGGTAAGAACACTGTTATATGCAGATCATTTCTGAAACATGAAAGGGTCTTAGCCCTGTTTGTTCTGAAAATCTAAGATTGGGGATAAAAGCTCATTTGTTGAAATTTGACCACAGTTTTTCTTCTTGGGTTTCAGGAACCAATAAAATCACGCGCTCCACAACTTCATTTAGAGTACAGATTTTATAAACAGCTTGGCAGTACAGGTAAGTCCCTTTATTTTCTTCCCATTATTTAATATACAGCTTAGTTGGATACTCTAAAATAAGTTTATTTGGTTTGCCTCCTTCCTACACCATTTGGATCTTCCTCTTTATTGGGTAGGTGATCAGTGTGGCCCACAAAAAGCTGCTTGATCTCTGGTTCCTCGAGGTACAGTTGAGTGGGGGATTGTTAGTGTTGTAACCCTGCCCACAGGTCAACCTTTAGATGTTTTCACCTGCTTAAACTAAACACATGCTGTGAGGATTTGAGGTCTGTCCCTTTCCTAACTTTATATACCAGAGGAAAAAAGGGAGAAAGGATTGGTCATTTGCATGCTATGCTTTAGAGCTTTGATTGAAATAAATCCTAGAATACAACACGGGTTTACTCAGTTTTGTTCATTTACAAGAGCCACTTATAGGCTGGAGAGATGGATCAGTGGTTAAGAGCACTGGCTGCTCTTCCAGGAGACCTACTCAGTTTTGATTTCCAGTACCCACGTGGTGGCTCACAACCATCTGTAACTGCAGTTCCAGGGGATCCCACATCCTCTTGTGGCTTCCTCAGGCACCAGGCACACATATGGTGCACAGACATATGTGCAAGCAAAACACCCACAAATGTAAAAATAATAATAATAAAGTGATTTTTTTTTTATTTAACTGGAAACTAAGTTCTTAGGATATGTGTATAACTTGAGGCTTGTTTTCCTAGCCCGAGAATAAAACTGGTAAGATTTTATTGTTGTTTGTTTATAAATAAATAATTATACATACTTATTTCCATATATAGCTAGATCGTATACATTGAGAAACACTGTAAGTTCAGAAGGACACTCAAATTGTAATTCAGGGTTTCCAGATCATTTCTGGTTATTCATTTTTCTTCATATGAAAAAGTTAGTTCTTCACCTGATGACTTATTTGCCAAACATGCTTATCTTTAGTCCTTCTAACTTGCCATTATTTCTTCGTGTCCTTGGTTCTTCTGTAACATTTCTGTATTATTTTATAATAACATTACCACATATATAACCACAGTAATTGTATGATTTAAAAATTCATAGAATTAACCAGGCGATGTTAGCACACACTTTTAATCCCAGCACTCAGGAGGCAGAGGCAGGCGAATCTCCGTGAGTTCGAGGCCAGCCTGGGCTACAGAGTGAGTTCCAGGAAAGGCGCAAAGCTACACAGAGAAACCCTGTCTTGAAAAACAAAACAAAACAAAAGATCATAGTATTTGATACATGCATTTTAAAAATGGATTATTCTTTGAAATTTCTTATAGATTCTCTAAGAACACCAACGCCACATTGGTTGGATTGCTCATTTTCAGACAGGGTTTCATAGCTCAAGCTAGCCAAGATTTCTGCTGATGCGGTTTTCACCTCCTAAGTGCTGGGATTGTAGATGTGCACCACCATACCTGCTTCTCAGTTTTTGCTTTTGGTGTTCTTCCTAGTTTGATAATGTTGTTTTGATCTAGTTTGATTTGGTTTGGTTGAGACAGGGCTTTACTCTGTCACCACAGTTGTCTTGAAACTTTCTGTGTAGCCCAGTTTGGACTTGAACTCAGAGTAGTCCTTCTGCCTTCGCCTCCCAAGTACTAAGATTATAGATGGGAATCATAACACCTGACTCATAATATTGTAAGTCTCAAAAATTTCAGGGTGATAACTGTCTTAGTGTAGTTATGAAAAAAACATTTATATACATCTCACAAATCTAAGGCATAAACATTTCTGATCCAACCCAGCAAATGTTTGAGTGGGCATGGGGAAGTGACCAGGCCAATTTCCAGTATTTCTTCTATAATTCCTTCCAGATAGAGCCACTACCGAGGGCCAATCTTCTCTTTTTAATATGAAACTCAATGGCCATGCTTAGTGGTACACATCTGTAATCCTAGCAATATTGGAGACTGAGGTAGAAGGAGCACTTGAGCCCAACAGTTTGAGACCACAGCATCTGAAAATGCAAAACAGAATTAGCATCTAGGTCAGTGGTAGAACATTTACCTGATAGGTGCAAGGCCCTCTGTTCAACTGTGGGGAAAATTCTTTGTATGAGAATAAAATCTGTGCTGTTGGAGTCATGCTCTTTCTAAACACAAAACACTGTATATAGTCTAGAGGTTTGGACATTCTCTGTAAAGAAGCATTACATGAGCCGGGCGGTGGTGGCGAACGCCTTTAATCCCAGCACTCGGGAGGCAGAGCCAGGCGGATCTTTGTGAGTTCGAGGCCAGCCTGGGCTACCAAGTGAGCTCCAGGAAAGGCGCAAAGCTACACAGAGAAACCCTGTCTCGAAAAACCAAAAAAAAAAAAAAAAAAAAAGAAGAAGAAGAAGCATTACACAAAGAACATTAGAGAAAGGGGTTTACAAAAATTGCATTACAAAATTACAAAAAACAAGCAGCAAAGAAAAACTAGAAGCCCTGATATTGGTATGTCTGTTTGCTGCCAGTGAGAATAGGAGGGCTCTTCAGGCCAGCTCTCACTGCCTGGGAGACTGACTGTTGGTTTTTATCCCAGTGTCTCTTCTGTGCAATCACCTAAAAGTTACAACATCTTCTGCATTTTATTATTTTTTATTTGTTTGGTTTTTGGTATGTGTAAGCTAGAGTTGATGTTGTATATCTTCCTTTATTGCCCTTCACCTTATTTTTTTGAAACAGTGTCTCTCAGTGAACCTCACTATTTTGGCTAGGCTAGCTAGCTGGCCAGTGAGTTCACTATCACTAGAGTTATAGACAAGCACTTCATCCACTGAGAGTTATCTCTGCAGCATCTTCTACATTTTCTGTGAAATTCAGTAGTGTTTCCTGTCTTCCTTTTTACTTTTGAGCTTGCACATTGACTTCTTTCTTTTCACACATTTATGTGTGGAGGTGTTTTGCCTGCATGTGTGTATTTATACCTTGTACATGCCTGGTGCCAGAAGAGGGTGTCAGATTTCCTGGAAGTGAGTCACTGACAATTTGTCAGCTGCCCAGTGAGTGCTGGGAATCTAACAGGGGTCCTCTGAAAAAGCAGCCAGTACTCTTTACTGCTAAGCCATCTCTCCAGCTCCTCTCTTTCTGTTGTTGTTTGTTGATTTTGATAGTACTTTGCTGTGTATCCTAGGCTGGCCTTCAGTTTTTCTGTGTATCTCAGGCTGTTCTTGAACTTTGAAATCCTTCTGTCTGCTCCTGTGTGTTGGAGTTACAGGTGTACAACTCTGCCCAATTTTACCAGTGCTCTTAAAACAACTGGAGTGCATGTTGTCTTAATATTCTTATCTGTAAGCCAGGGAGTGGTGGTACACGACTTTAATCCCAGCACTCGGGATGCAGAGCCAGGTGGATCTCTGAGTTCGAGGCCAGCCTGGTCTACAGAGCGAGATCCAGGATAGGCACCAAAACAACATGGAAAAACCCTGTCTCAAAATAACAACAACAAAAATTCTTGTCTGCAACTAGCAAGTGGCCAGGTTTTTCCAAGATGAGGAGAATTTTAGGAATGTTTGCAATTTACCCTAGTGCCGTGGTTCTCAACCTTCCTAACGCTGCGACCCTTGAAGACAGTTCCTCATGTTGTGGTGACTCCCAACCATAAAATTTTGTTTCTACTTCATAACTAATTTTGCTACTGTTGTGGATTGTAATGTAAATATTTAGCCTGGTGGTGATGGTGGTGGTGGTGGTGGTGGAGGCGGCGGCGGCGGCGGCGGCGGCGGCGGCGGCGGCGGCGGCGGCGGCGGCAGCTGCGGCACACGCCTTTAATCCCAGCACTCAGGAGGCAGAGGCAGGCGGATCTCTGTGAGTTCGAGGCCAGCCTGGTGTCCAAAGCGAGTTCCAGGAAAGGCACAAAGCTACACAGAGAAACCCTGTCTCAAAAAACCAAAAATAAAATAAAATAAAAAGTAAATATTTGATAGGCAGGATATCTGATATGTGACCCCCCACCCCAAAAGAGTTGTGACCCACAAGTTAAGAACTTCCACCCTAGAGCAAGAATAACTTTTAAAATTTCTTTAAAACCTTTTTAGATTTATTTTTATTTTATGTATATGAGTATTTGCCCACATAGATGTCTGTGCATCATGTGTGCCTGTTGCCCTTAAAGGCCAGCAGAAGGTCTTAGATCTGCCCAAACTGGAGTTTATCAAATAGTTGTGAGTTACCATGTGGGTCCTGGGAATCAAACCTAAGTCCTCCAGAAGAGCAACAAGTGCTCGAAACTGATGAGCCATCTCTCCAGCCCCTTCTTTTGAATTTTCTTAATAAGTAATTGTCCATCTGCTTGATTTCTACCATACCATTTACTATTCTTTGAGGTATAAAATTCAGTGTTGGAAACTAAAAGATATTTGGAGTTACCCATCTTGATTCAAAAATCTGCCTTTTTATAATTTTCATAGTGCACACTTGGTTTTCATCTCAGCTGCTACTGTTTACCGTGCACCTCCGAGTCTACTTTCAAGCCAGATTTTACCTCTTTATTAAAGTCTTTTTATAATTTATGATATTTGTGTAATACAGTATACAGATAACTTAATTAGTGATGGTACACTAGCAAGCATGGACACATTATAAAGAACATTCACACATAATAATATCTAGATATGGACACAAATATTGTAGTGTTTTGATGATGATCCGTGGATTGGTTTGCTTGGTTTATTTGGGGGCAGGGGTGGCTAAGGATTGAACCCCAGTCCTTACAGATGCAAAACAAGCTGCAATCCCAACTCCAGCTTAGCTCTCTGACAGCTGTTTCACCTAGTTGGTTTTGAATGCTTTTATAGAACTGAAACGTAGCTGGAGTTTTCCTGTGTTCACCCGTTCCTGCAGCCGCTGGAGCCCAATTAAACACACAGAGGCTTATGTTACTTACAAACTGTGTGGTCTATGGCAGGCCTTTTGCTAGCTAGCTCTTATATCTTAAATTAACCCATTTCTATAAATCAGTACTTTGCTACATGGCTTGTGGCTTACCAATACCTTTACATCTTGCTTCTCCTGGCGTCGGCTCACAGCATCTGCTTTGCCTCTTCTTTCTCTTCCTGTCTGTCTGTTTGGGTTCCTCGCCTGCCTCTAAGCTGCCTTGCCATAGGCCAAATGGCTTTATTTATCAACCAATCAGAGCAACATATATTCACAGCATACAGAAAGATATCCACCCCATGAAACCTATAGATCTTTTTTTATACAAACAGCATTTTATAGTTGCAATTACTTTTAACTATCTAACCCTCTCAAATACCTTTTTATTTTATTTCATCATCACTGAATACTAAAACATTGTTTTTGTTCTATATTATTATTGACTATCTTTAAATTGTGATAATTTGTGTTCTCCTTGAGAGTGAGATTTGCCTGTTTACCTTTCTATCTCAAATACACACACACACACACACACACACACACACACACACACACACACGGTTTGGTTTGGTTTGGTTTTTAAAGACAAGTTTTCCCTATGTAGCCTGGCTGGCCTGGAAGGGATAAATATCCACCTGCCTCAGGCTTCCTGGTGCTAGGATTAAAGGAGTGTACCACCACCACACTCTGCTTAAGGACTATTTATTTATTTATTTATTCATTCATTCATTCATTCATTCATTCATTCATTCATTCATTTTAGGAGCTAGGGATGACCCAGTAGTTAAGAGCACTAGCTGCTCTTCCAGAGGTCCCAGGGTCCTACTTATATGGTAGTTTACAACCTTCTGTAACTTCAGACCTAGGAGATTCTGATGCCCTCGTCTGGTCTCTGCAGGCTCTGCATGTATACATGAGGCAAAACACCGATATACATAATAAATAAGAAGGAAAAAGGATTTAAAGATTCATTTTTAATTGTGTATAGGTGTGGGGAGGGCTATGTATGAATGAATACAGATATCTAAGAAGGTCAAAGGTATTGGATCACCTAGTGCTGGAGTTACAGGCATTGGTGAGACACTCAGTATGGGTGCTGGGAATTGAGCTCAGGTCCTGTGGAAGAGCAATACTCTTAACAGCTGAACCATCTTTCTAGCTTTCAAGTGTATTTTAAGGTCTGACATAGTTCAATCACATGATGGGTAGTCAGTATTTCAGTGGCAGGAAAAAGTTAGGCTTACTCAACAAGTTTGTCTTTTTATGTTTTTACCAAGTTACTAATAAAAATATTCCTTTAGGATGACCAAAAAAGGGGAAAATGTGTTTTGAAAGTAGATGAATTAAAAGAAGATAAACAAGATTTCAGTGTTCCCATCTTATAATCATAAACATTTGTTCCAAGTTTTGGCTGCATTTGTGACTCTTCAGTAGGTATGAGCAGCCAAAGCACATACGCTTGTGTGTTCAGAACCAAGGTGTTGTCGCAGCCTTATAAATAGATGTATTGTGCTCACCAGTGCTTTGCTATTATTTATCATAGGCCTTTGATGTATAAAATATTTGGATAATTTAAGGGAGATTTTAAATTTTCTTTGTTTTTTTATTTGATCTTTTAAATGTGTGTGTTTATGCATATTCTTAGTATTTGTGCACACATGTATGTGCAGGTGCAAATGTATATGTGTGGGTGCCAGAGGGTGACATCTAGAGAATCTGGCTAGTCACCTTGCTCCAGGAAACCTCTGTTTCTACCTCCTGAGGGCTGGAATTGCAGCTAGATCACCATGTCCGCCTAGTATTTATGTAGTGCTAAAGATCCAGACTCAGATCCTTATCCTTCACAGTATCCACTTTATCCACAGAGTCATCTCTTAAGCCCCTGTATTTATTTATGTATGTATGTATGTTAACATTTTGATTTTTTGTTTGTTTGTTTCATTTTTATTTTTTTGAGACAGGGTTTCCCTGTGTAGCTCTGGCTGTCCTGGAATTTGCTCTGTAAACCAGGCTGGCCTTGAACTCAGAGATCTGCTTGCTCTGACTCCCAAGCATTGGGATTAAAGGTGTGTGCCACCACCACCTGCTGCTTTTTTTAATTTTTAATGACTACTTTGGGTTTTACTATATGCCAAAGAGTTCTCTAAATGTAACTAGCCTCTCAAATACTGGGATTGTAGGCATGGACTACCATGATAGGTTCCTATGTTGTTTCATCTAACACCCCGTGTGATAGGTTGATTATCAGATACTTAAAAAGTAAGAAAATCAAAGGTGAAATGTTATTTTTAATGATTCTAGAAAAGTTATTGAAAGAAATATATGGAGATAAGATTTTGCCAAACAGTATTAACATGGTACCTTTTGTGTAATCGGAGGGAAAAATACATATATACAAAATTTCTTTCAAGTGTCTGATTAAAGGCACAAGTTATGGCACATGCCTGTATTCTCATCACTTGGGAAATAAAGATCAGGGTACATAGAAAATTTGGAGCCTACATGAGACTGTCTGACAGAAACCATAGCAAAAGCATCTAATGGAGAGCCAGGCATGTCACTACCTGGCTGTCATCCTAGCACTCACAAGTTGGTCCAGGGAGATAATGATTTCCAGGACTGTGTTAGCAAGACATCTCAGAAGATGGAAGATCCATTCGAAAGAAATGGGATGCCTTCTTCTGACCTCCATGAACGTTGGGGTTCGGATGCACACACCCAAACACACATGTATACAAATAATTTAAAAGTAATAAAAATTAATCTTTTTAAGAGAAATGGGTCCTTTGGCTTGTGTGGCAAATGATTTACCCTGTGTGACCTCTTGCTGTTCCCCATAATAATGCTTTTAAACAATAACTTTGACATATTTAGTAAAAGTACTCGAGGGACTTATGGTAAATTCCCTGCACCTGATCAGGCATTTGGTGAAATTGATGAGCTCTCAGCATGTAAACACTTGGAGCCATATTTTTCTTCAGGGAACTGTAGCTTCTGTCTGTACGTACATTTGTCCTTTTCACACTTATCCTGCTATTGCTCATGTGAGTAGTTCATGATTATTTGTCTTCAGGAGCAAGAAAGAGATATGAAGTACAAATTCAGAGTTTTTGGGTGGAGTATCCTAATTACTTCTATAAGGACTAAGTAAACAAGATATATCTTTTTAATCTGTTATGAGTTCAAAGCTGCCAAAAACTCCATTGAAAAAGTTCTGGAATGTAAGCCTGTTCCAGTAGGAATTTTGTGTAGCACACATCCTACCACTGGGCTATAGTCCAGCCCCTTTGTGTAGTTCTTATTAAAAGTTGAATTATAGGGCTGGAGAGGTGGCTCAGAGGTTAAGAGCACTGCTTGCTCTTTCAAAGGTCCTGAGTTCAATTCCCAGCAACCATATGGTGGCTCACAACCATCTATAATGAGATCTGGTGCCCTCTTCTGGCCTGCAGAGATTTGTGCAGACAGAACACTGTATACATAATAAATAAATCTTTAAAAAACAAAAAAAAAAAAAAAGTTGAATTATAGTAGCTATCACTTCTCAGATCTTGAAACATAAATGGCCTGTAAATGTAACCAAAGAATTTTTTCGTACTCTTTAATATCGAACCAGTGTACAAATAGTATCTTGTCCATTTCAGCTCAGTTAATATAGCTATCTAAACCTACTTACTCTGCTACCTAAAAAGGGGCATGAAGGTGTGTGTGTGTGTGTAAAACTGTATATAAAATCCTGGGGGGAAAATAACATTTCCATTTCAGAAAAGTATCATAAGAAAGTTTTAATCTCTTCACTAACTCCTGGGCTCAAGGGAGCCTCCTGCCCTAGCCTCCTGAATAGCTGAGTCTTCAGGTGAACATAACTATACCTGCCACCTTAGTCTTTTTATGTATGAATTTTCATTAAATATTTTTTGATTTAAAAATTAAGGCATGTTTATCAGTGGAAAAAAAAGGTTATACTTCAAAGAGTTGGCAGTCTTTAAACTGAATTACCTTGTACAGATTTGAGAGTAAAACACAAATGGGATAAAAGGGGGTCCTGGCTCATTTCATGTCAACTTGATACAAGCTAGAGTCATCCGAGAGCAGAGAACTCCAACTAAGAAAATGATTTTATAAGCTAGATCTGTAGACAAGCCTTAGGGCATTTTCTTAATTAGTGATTGATGTGGGAGGACCTAATTGTAGATGGTGTCACCTCTGGGCAGGTGGTCCTGGGATGTTGGTGGTTTTTAGGCTCTTTTTTTGGGGGGCTGCCATCCAGCTCCCAAATAAAACACACTCAGAGCTTATTCTTACTTATGAATGCCGGTTTTAGCTTGGCTTAGTTTCTAGCCAGCTTTCCTTAACTTAAATTATTTCAACTACCTTTTTCTTGTGGGCAAGGGTGACAGTTCTTACCTCTGTAAATCTTAGTCTTATCCATGGCTTGCTGTGTAGCTGGGTGGCTGGCCCCTGGAGTCCACATCCTCCTCTGGCTGCTAGATCTTAGATCTCTCCTCCCAGTTTTCTCCTTCTATATATACTCTCTGCCTGCCAGCCCTGCCTATCCTCTCTCCAGCCTTGCCATTAGCAGTTTTTTATTAGACCATCAGGTGTTTTAGACAGGCACAGTAACACAGCTTCATAGAGTTAAACAAATGCAACATGAACAAAAGTAACACACCTTAAAATTCTTTACTACTGTACTGGGTTTTGTAAGAAAGCAGGCTTAGCAAACCATGAGGAGCAAGCCAGTAAGCATCCCTCCTCCTACAACCTCTGCCCCAGCCATACCTCCATGTTCCTGCCCAGTTTGAGCTCCTGTCTTGGCTTTCTTCAATGTGATTTAGGATAAGTAAGCCAAATAAAGCTTTTCCTTCCTGGCTTAGGGTTTCTATTGCTGTGAAGAGAAACCATTACCACAGCAACTCTTATAAAGGAAAACATTTAATAGGACTTAGAGTTTCAGAGGTTCAGTCCATTATTATCATTGTGGGAAACATGGCAGTGTACAGGCTGAGAGTTTTACATACTGATATGCAAGCAACAGGAAAAGACTGAGACATGGCCAGGCTTGAGCATCCAAGACCTCAAAGCCTACCCCCACCCCCAGTGACACACTTCCTCCAACAAGTCCTCACCTCCTAAATGAGTCATTCCCTGTGGGCCTGTTAGGGCCATTTTTATTCAAACTACCACACTCCCCAAGTTGCTTTTGGTTATGGTGTTTCATCATAGTAATAGTAACCCTAACTATGACAAAGATGTAAGTTCAATGTTGTCATTTAAAACAATTAAAATACTAAAAAACTGAAAGCAAGGATAATAATGCTAGACAATAAGTTTCCCATCTATGGGCTGCTTCATCCATGTTTCCTATACTAAGCATCTGCTTCTGTAGGGCTCTGGTAGCAAGCCAGCCGCAGGGCCACTGGTTTCAAGGCTTTTTGCAAAAACTCTGTGACTCTCACAGTACTTGTATTTCACAGCGTTTAGCTGTTGCGATAGCATCATCATCAGATAACTAAACCAACCAAAGTTGTCACAGATCACATCAGTTTATAGGTATCTCTTTTAGAACATTAGGATTTCAAGGGTGACAGTTCTTTATAAAGAAACCTATTGAGAAACAGTAAGAGTCATATGTGAGGTTAGGTTCTAAAGTTAGCATAAAAGGTGAAAAGTACAGATAATCAAAATTAGTCTTAGAAATCTTCAGTTTTCTTTAGAATCCCTTCTGACTGGGTTTGTGTATGTGCTCCTGTTCAGTGGATATGTTTAATGTGTATGTATGCTATGCATCAGTATACAGCTATATTCACTGTGTACTTTGTGCAGTAGTACAAAGTTTATATAACAGCAACCACATTTGCAAAATAACCTGTAGTAGTGCTTTAGTTTTGTAAACTTTCCTGCCCACACATGCATGATTAAATTTGTTGTTGTCCCTTTGCACATCACACATGTCCTTTATTTTACTAATTTCTTTTTTCTTTTTCCTTAAGGCAGGATCTTACTGTATTATTCTTCTCAGAGAGTTCCATACTGGCAGGGCCTGGTGTGTCTTTCCTTCATTTTTTCTCTCCCACTCTGTAGGAAGATCTATAGTATAGTACCTGTCATATAATGAGCACTTAAGAAACCTTGGATAAAGAGGAGACAGATGAGCAGTATATGTGTGGAGTCGTCATCACTGTTTTGATTGCAACTAATTCAGCTTTGTTAGAGGACTGTAGGGACATGTCAGAAAACTAAGAAAGGAAAAATACCCGTATCTTGAGGGATTAGAGCAGAGAGCTTGGGAAACCTCTGGAGATGAAAAGAACTGCTTTGTCTCTGGCTTTCTGTCTAACTTTTCTTGTCTCTACACTCTTCCTCATCTTTCTCCTTAGTTTTTTCTGCTTACCTGCCTCATCTCCCTTTCTCTCCCCTCATTACCAGCCTTTTCAGCTTCTAACATTTGATAGAAGACACCATCTTGACAGCCAGAATTACTTCTAAATTTAAGCACCATCCGGGGTTGGCTAGAGTTTTTTTTTTTTTTTTTCTTTTTCTTTGAGACAGGGTTTCTCTGGGTGCCTGTTCTAGATCTCGCTCTGTAGACCAGGCTGTAGCATGAATCTTAAATAGTCTTATTAATAAAATCAAACCTGGAGCCAGGTACTGGGGTGAATGCTGGAAGATCAGAGAGGCAGAAAAAGCCACAGCCACCTCACCTTGCCAATTCCTCGGCTGATCCTGTTTTCTCAGACTGGAAGCTTCTGTGTCCTCATCCAAATGGATCTCAGCTGAACTACTGCTAAAAGCCTGAAAGCTTAACCAGCCTAGTTCTTGGTTTTCATGCCTTATATACCTTTCTGCTTTCTGCCCTCACTTCCTGGGATTAAAGGCTCACTTTCTGGAATTAAAGGCATGTGTCATCATGCCTGGCTGTTTCCAATGTGGCCTTGAACTCACAGAGATCCCGACGGATTTCTGCCTCTGGAATGCTAGGATTAAAGGCATGAGTGCCACCATTTTCTAGTCTCTGTATCTAGTGGCTGTTCTGTTCTCTGACCCCAGATAAGTTTATTAGGGTGCACAATATTTTGGGAAACACAATACCACCACCCAGGCTGACCTCGATCAAACTCACAGAAATCCGCCTGGCTCTGCCCTCCTGAGTGCTGGGATTAAAGGTGTGTGCCACCACTGCCCAGCTGGCTAGGGTCTTTATGTCCCAGCTTCAGCTGATTGGCAGATCCAGTTTAGGTTAGCTTTTTAGTCTTTATCTGATAGCTTTTTCAGGGGTTATGGGATTCTATAGTCACCACCACACAGCAAAGAACAAATTTTCTAAGACTATAGCTTAAGAACTGTGAGAAAATGGTTGGCAGTATGACAAGAGAATGGTGGAGGGGGGTTCACAGAAAAAATTATCACTTTATTTTGTTTACATGATTGTTTTTCCTACATATGTGTATGTGTACCACATGTGTGCCTGATACCCTTGAGACTAGAAGCAAGAGTCAGATCCCCTTGAAATTATAGACTGTTGTGAGCTGCCATGTGGGGTGCTGGGAACCCATCCCAGAGCCATCTGACATGGGTGCTAGTTACCAAACTGAGGTCCTTTACAAGATCAGTATATATTCTTAATGGCTGTGCCATCTCTCCTACTCCAACATATAAATTTTTTAAAATTATGTTTATTATGCAAATTATATATTATTGTGTATAATAAATATTATGTTTTGTTTAGGAGTGTGTATGTGTGTGTGTTAGTTACTTTTCTGTTGCTCTGATTAAACACCATGACCAAGACAACTTATGGAAGGAAGGGTTTATTTGGGGCTTACAGTTCCAGAGGGTGAAAAAAGCCCGTCACAGTGCAATGGAGAAGCATAGCTATTGGCAGGAATGGTTGCTGGAGCAGCAGCTCAGAGGTCGTGTCTCAGATTGGAGGCACACAGCGGAGAATGAACTGGGACTGGCACAAGTATTTTAAATTCTCAAAGCCTACTCCCAGGGACGGACTTCCTCCAAATTCTATCCTAAATCTATCCCCAAAGTGCCACCAACTGGAGACCAAGTATTGAAAATGCTTGAGTCTGTGGGGACATCTCAATTGAGGTGTGTGTGTGTGTGTGTGTGTGTGTGTGTGTGTGTGTGTGTGTGTGTTCGTTCAAGCATGCTACCATGTGCATGTGGAGTCAGAGGACAAGTTGTAGGAGTGAGTTCTCTTTCTGACTTGGGGGTCCCAATGATGCAACACAGGTTACCAGGCTTGGCAACCTGTTACACCATCTCACCACCTGCCTTAAGACATTTTAAACAACCATGTGGGAATAGGATGTAGCTAAATGATAGTGTCCTTGCTTATCATGTGCAAAGCCCTCGTCCTAGCTCATGCACTCATGAAAGAAAAAAGGGGGAGAATAGGAGGGGGCACTACTGTGTAGTGTCGTGCCTTAGGACAGCGAGTACTCCCAGAAAGCTGCCCTTTCAAGACAGACTATGTTCACCCTGTTGTTGGTAAAGAATCAGCTTAGGAGAAGCAAGTGTTTGTCAAGAGAAGCAGCTTTCTCCTTGAGTTGAGGTTAACACTTGACTTTGTCAAACTTTCCTCCTTCATGGCTTGCTCCTCTCTGTAGAAGTGGCCTGCTTGAAATATGTAATCCTCAGTTAAAAACAAAGAAAGTACAGTCCTGTCTTCCAGGTTAGATAGCTGAGCTTTTGAATATTTTTTGCAGAAAAAGCAACACTGCCAATGCTGTAGTTGCTCTGCTTGGGGAGCAGAACCTAAATCTACGTGTGCATAAGTTGATGAGTCAGCATGAACCTGACATCGCTCTATGAAAAGCTGCTCCAAGTTCCAATAATAATGGGACAAGCTTCAGAGAAATCAATATGTGGTTGTCTTTTCTTGAGAAAGTGGCAGGAGCTGATGGGGAGGGGACAAAGAGGGAGATTCCAAATCTCCCTATGTTGTACAGAAAGACAGGCATTCACTCCATGACTCTTCCTACCCGATCTGAACTCTCTATGTGGCCCAGACTGGCCTCAGACTTGTTATATTCCTGTTCCAGTCTCGAGAGTGCTAAGATTATACCATATCAACTCTGAAAGAATTGTAAACCAGTGATTTAAAGAACATTGATGTGTTTAAGTCCAATCAGTGACTGATGCCTGATGCTGGGGATCAAGGGTGGGGTGAGGGGGTGAGGCAGCAGGAAATAAGGTTGTTTTATTTACTGAGCTCAAAAAGTTATAAATCACTTATTTGGTATTAACTATTGTTTTTAATTTTAAAAATTATTTTTCATGTATATGCCTTTGAGTATATTTATATGCAGCAAATACATGCAGAAACCCTTTGAGGTTAGGTGAGGTGTCAGATCCTTTAGAATTGAAGTTATAGAAAACTTAATTGAGGTTGTTAAATACCAGTAATTTTCAAGTTGGTTTTGTTGAGTTAAAATAGCTTAAAATGGGGCTAGAGAGATGGCTCAGTACAGTTTGTTCCCCCAGAGGACCCAAGTTCAGTTCCCAGCACCCATGTCAGGTGGCTCCCAATGTGTAACTCCAATTTCAGGAAATCCAGTGCTCTCTTCCTGCCTCTAAGGGTACTGTATAACATGATGCATGGGCATACATGCTAGCAAAACAGCTATATATGTAAAATAAAGTGAGAGGAATTAAAGATGAAAAATGAATTTGGCCAGATATGGTGGCATACATCTTGACTCCTAGCTCTGGAGACAGAGACTGGCATATTTCTGCGAATTCAAGGATAGAGTGGTATACATATAGTAAATTTCAGGCAAACCAGGGATATGTAGTTGAGATCCTGTCTAAAACAAACAAAATTAATAAAGTAAAAATTAATAAAATTGATATATCTTGTCTACAGCAAGAAAGTCTGGATTTAAAAAAAAAATAGTGGTTCTACGAATTCCCACCTGTCATTCCAGGAATGAAGCAACATGGCATGACCCTTTATTAACTATGTTAGTCGGCCAAAGAAAAGAACTGATATCTGAGACCCAACACTATAGGATAAGGATGAACTCTGTGATTGTATATACCATGTGGGTTGTCAGTCTGGAGACCCAGAACAGCTGTGAATGTGGCTCATTGTAAAAATTATAGGTAATTGATCTGAAGTGACTTGCTCAGGTAAGTGGAACAGTCAAGTCCTAAAATCCTGACTTCTACCTTCCAAGTCTTGGTCTCAGGCTTTTCTGCTACATCACATCTACTTATCTGTGACCTAAATTCATAGACTTTAAGAGTGGTGGCATGATCTTTGGGTTACATCACCTTGACAGGAACAAAACTTATGGGTTTCACTACCTTATAAGTATGTAAGCTCCAATGACAGTCAAAAACACTGATGATGAGGTTGATGGATTATTGACACAAATGATTAAGAAAAATATTTTGCTCCTGTCTAAACTATAAAGCCTTATTTATAGTAGACTTATATAATACTATAAGTGAGATTCTCTGATTGTGGCATTAAACAAACTGCACAAGAAGGATTCTCCTGGTTTTGAATTATCAGTAATACTTTAAATAAAAAGAAGAAAAGACTCCTTCAAACACTCATGACTGAGTATAAAAGGTATTAACTCCAGTGTGAGGACAACAAGTACCCCTCAGCTTAGTCCCCAAGTAATAGGACCACAGCAGTAACTGTTGAATGCAGGTCCAGCACTAGAGACAGAATAGGATTTAGAACTCCAGCAGTTTTGCTTTATATACTGTTAGATTTGGATCTGAAATGTTCTGCTGAAGCTCATGTTTTAGGGCTTGGACACCAGCTTGTGGTGGTATTGGACAGAACCTTTTGAGATAACACATTCAGAAGGTAATATTGGGACACTTACTTTTTTCCATGTCATCACTTCCTGGTTGTCATGACAAGAGCAGCATGCTTCTGTCTTGCCACAAGCCCCAAAAGTGTTAAAGCAAAACCTCTAAAACAGAGTAAACATTCCCCTTTTAAGTTGTTTGTCTCAGAAAATTTCCAACAGTGAATTGAAGCTGACACATGTGTAAAATGTTGAAGTATATATACTCCTTGACTTGTCATTTAATCTTCAAAGAATTTACATTCAAAACTTGTTTATATAAATGCCAAAAAAAATTAGTGCTGCGGCTGTAGCTCATGGCTTAGTATACCAAAAGACCTGAATTTGATTCTCCAGCACCTCATAATAAATAAATAGATAGATGGATAGATGGATGTTTGGATGGGTGGGTGGGTGGATGGATGGATGGATGGATGGATGGATGGATAGATAGATAGATAAAAAATTGAGAATAGGATTTTTATTTTTTAGTATTGTATAAATGTTTGTCTGGATTCTTTCATTTGTGAAGGCTAGAAATCCCATTTTAAACTCAGATAAGAGACTTTCTTGGTTCACAAGAGTGAGAAGTCAGAAGTATAATGTTCAGTTTTCCAGGTACCCATTAGTTGAAAATATTACATGAAAGATTCCTGAAGTAAACTCTTCTTCAGTTTTAAATTGCACACTATTTGAATGGAATGGTGAAATTGTGTACTGTCTTGCCCTAGATATGAGCTTTTCCTTTGCCCAGCTTATCCATGCTGCATGTACCTGAACCCTTATCCTTTAGTAACCATCTCCATGAGTTCTACTGTTACGATATTATTACATGGTCATGTTATTTCATAGAGTTCCTTGGAGATCTATCTCATCTGTAAAATGGGATTATCAATAAATTGCTTTTATTTTTCTTCATAGGATGAGTCAGATTCCAGTGAGATAGGAATGAGCTTCTTATTATGGAAGACCAAGGTAGACAGAACCAAAGTAATGTATTATCTATAAATGGATAGAGGCAAGACAGAGAGAGATGGGTGTAGTCAAATTTCCATTGCATATTAGACCCTCAGATAATCTTTGTAGATGGGACAGGTAATATTATTTTTTTGTTATAGTTTAATTAGTTGTTTCTTTTTCTCAGACAGGGTCTTCATTGTGTTTAACTGACCATGAGCCTGTGATCCTTGTTCTTCAGCTTTCTTAATAACTGAGATTGCCACCCTTGCACACAAGCTCAGTTCTGCGGGTGTTTAGAGAGTAAAGACCTTTGAGTGTAGCTTTTAATGCTGTTAACTAAAACCAGTAATTTTGCTTGGATGTTCACCTATTTAAGGGAATAGCACAAGGTAAACTATAAATAGCCATCATGAAAGAAAGTCAAAGTATAAAAGATTGCAACCTTAAATTACTTTGAATTTGAATCTTTCCAACTGAGGCTTGAGCCAAAAGAACTTTTGGGTTGGGTTGGTTTGGTCTCATTTGGTTTGGTATTTTTGAGACAGGGTTTCTCTGTGTAGCCTTGGATGTCATGGAACTTGCTCTGTATACCAGGCTGGCCTCAAACTGAGATCCACCTGTTTCTGTCTCCTGAGTTCTGGGATTAAAGGTGCGTCACCACTGCCTGGCAAGATTTTTTTTTTTTTTTTTTTTTTTTTTTTTAAATGCAAAGAAATCCAGATAAGGACAGAGGATGGGATCCATTTAGTTTGAATTCCATATACACTTAAAATCTGCTGAGTTTGTATTGCTCTGTGTGTGTGTGTGTGTGTGTGTGTGTGTGTGTGTGCGTGCATGCATTTTAGCATCTTAAGGTAAGCATGTGTTCCAATAGAAACTCATATCATTTTTCATCAAATTGGATTTGTTAGTTAGTGCTCCTTTTCCTCAAATCAGCTAAATGCCTGGACCAGTGATAGATACTGATGAAAAACTATTATTAACATACATAGTTACTGCCTACAGATAGTCTTCATAGGGAAGACATACATGAATAGGGACAATATAATAGGAGTTTGGCATGTTTGTCAGGAAGATGAATCATCAAATGTTGCTGTTCTTTGGGTAGCCTCATGTTTCCTTTAATTCCCTCCAAGTGCTCTCTAGAATTGTGACTTTTTAGTTGTTATTGTTCACATGTGTTAAGAATCAGTATCTCTTAGCTTTCAGGGTACCTTTTGAAATTTAATAGCTAGTAGTCTGTCATTATCAGTCAACCACAGGGCTGGAGAGCTGGCTCAGTACTGCACAGCATGTGCAGCTCTTGCAGAATTTGAGTTCAGTTTTCATCGAGTGGTTCATAACCACTTATAACTCCAGCTCCAAAGGATGACACCCTCACAGACAAACAGACAGACATGCACACACACTCTCTCTTAAAAGAAAGTGAATTTTTTTTTTTTTTTTAAATCCTTAGTCTGGGCATGGTGGCGCACACCTTTAATCCCAATACTGAAGAGATGGAGTCTGGTGGATCTCTCTTGAGTTCAAGGCTAGCCTGATCTACATAGCAAGTTCCAGGACAACCAGAGCTACATAGAGAGACCCTGTCTCAAACTCACCCTCCCCCCAAAAAAGGTTTTGTTTGTTTGTTTTAGTGTTAACTACCACTGAAAAAAATCCATTTTATCATAGACTTTGTTTTAATTCCTTTATTTAAGTACAAATGTAAACCTGCTCAAAGGTTCATAGGCATGGTGAGCATGATTACCTAATAGAAAAGCTGTAGAAGTTCAATCTCTGTGGTTTAGAAATGTCAGGATTATTACTCATCTCATGCCTTTCCTTACTGCTTCTTCCGCCACCAAACAAGTTTGAGCTGGTATTAACAGTACTCCAGCTCCCAAGAGGCCTGTGAACATAATGATTGTAAAACACCTCATTATAGGAAAGACAGAGTAATCCTAATTCCTTAGTTCTCTGTCAACTGTTTTTATTATTACGCCAGCATTTTTAGTCAATTTATATGTAAAACAGATTCATAATATAGACTTGGATTTTTCACAGCCAAAGGAATTCTGTTCTTTTTAAAACACACACACACACACACACACACACACACACACACACACACACACACACACCTTTCATCTCTGTACCAGTACATTGTTTCTGTAAAGTTACTCTGCATTTTAAAGGTTGCATTTAGTTCTTGCTTGCTTTCTTCCTCACTGCCCTCCTTTCCCTTTCCCTACCCTTCTTATTTTGTCTTTTCTGTTTTGCTTTTTGAGACAGGGTTTGGGTCTCACTATGTAGTCTTCACCGTGTGTACCCCTAGATGGCTTTGAGTTCATGGACAGTCCTCCTGCTTCTGCCTCCACAGTGCAGGGAGTGGAGGCATACACCATACTTTGCACTGTTTTCCTTAAGCTTCAACTCTGAGTAGTGAGATCTATAGTGGCTAAAACATTTGCTGTGAACGCCTAATGAACTGTTTGAACTGAATGGCTCTTAAAACAAAGCAAAGCAAGGTTTGACAGGGTCTTTATGCCTGTTACAGTGTTCTCCAGCTTGACTTCAGAAATAGTCACTGATGATATGTACTTTCTAAAAATCAAATTGCATTTCTTTTTTTTTGAGACAGGGTTTCTCTATGTAGCCCTGGCTGTCCTGAAAACCTCTGTGTGGACCAGTATGACCTCAATCAATCTCACAGAGACCCACCTGTCTACCTCCCAAGTACTGGGATTAAAGACATGTGCCACTACGCCTAGTTATTATTATTATTATTATTATTATTATTATTATTATTATTTTAGGACAGGGTCTCACTATATAGCTCTTGCTGGCCTAGAATTGAGATCTGCCTTTTTCTGCCTCCATACTGCTGGGGTCAAAGGTGTGTACCACCACATCCAGCTCCTTATATACTTATTTTTAATAATTACTTTGTATTAGTTTCTCTTGTGCATTTGTGTGTGTGTGTGTGTGTGTGTGTGTGTGTGTGTGTGTGTGTGTGTGTGTATGCATGCATGCTTTTGTGTGATGTGTATACACATATGCACACCAAGGCCTTATTCCTTGGGGAGGGCATTTTACTGAACCTCAAGCTGGTGACAGCCCCAGCAATCCTGTCTCTATCCTCCACAGAGCTATGGTTACTACTCTAAGTTTGAGGCCAGCCTGGGCTACAAAGTGAATTTCCCATTAGCCTAGGCTATTAGTGAAACCACCACCACCCACCAAAAAGAAAAAAATTATACACCTACTGTGTTGTTTCTTATGTCCCATAAATCATACTAGCATATGAACTTATTTATCCTCATGCTTCCACGGCAAGTACTCTCACCTGCTGAGCCATCTCCCCAGGCCCTTTTTTGTCTGGGTTTGTTTTTGAGACACACTGGCCTTAAACTCCCAGCAGTCCTCTAGATGGAAGGTTTGGTGGTTTTTGTTTGTTTGTTTGTTTGTTTTTGTTTGTTTGTTTGTTTGTTTGTTTTCCCAGACAGGCTTTCTCTGTAGCTTTGGAGCCTGTCCTAGACTAGCTCTGTAGACTAGGCTGGTCTCGAATTCAGAGATCCGCCTGCCTCTGCTTCCCAAGTGCTGGGATTACAGGCGTGGGCCACCACCGCCCAGCTAGATTGAAGTTTTAATATAAGTTTCTGTCTGAATTTCATTATGGATAGAATTTGCTTCACAGTTAGACAGTATAGTTGTTTGTTTGTTTGTTTGTTTTTAAAGAAAGAGCCAGGCAGTGGTGGCACACTCCTTTAATTCCAACACTTGGGAGGCAGAGGCAGGTGGATCTCTGAGTTTGAGGCCATCCTGGTCTACAAAGCAAGTTCTAGGACAACCAAAGCTGTTACACAGAGAAACCCTGTCTCAAAAAAAAAAAAAAAAAAAAAAAGGAATTGGAGTCTAATCATTAGGTAATAATATAAGGCAATTCCAAAAATTTCAGTTGCTTCTATTTAAGTTCTCAGCCTGATGTTCATTTAAAATATCTCTGCTTAGAGCAATTACTGTTCATAGTGCATTATGGGATCTTTTTAGGTAGCAGTATCTTAGACAGCTTGGATAATAAATAAGCAGTTAGTGTTAGTATGGTAGGTTTAACACAAATTAAATTTATGATACACTGATAATTAGCTGTGGTGTTATAACCTTACTTCCTGTGCTATACAACTTGATATATGTGTGAGACATATGGCTGGCAGGATTTATAAGAAAATGCTTTTGCTAAATGTAAAGGCTATTTCTGGAAAAATACTCAGGATGATGTGATATATAATCTTGCACTTTGAGTTTGTTGAGGATTTAACCTATGATTAAACTGTTCTTATACCTTTGGCTGATTTAATGGGAGACCTCACTTATGAATGCATTATTTCCAGAGCAGATAAAAGATTATAAAGCTAGCCTGATGTGGTAGTTTTAAGCCTGACACCTCAGTACTCAAACGACAGAAACAGGAAGATTATTTCAAGTTCAAGACTAGCCTTGACCAGAGTGAGTTCTTTAGTCTAGATGACAATGAAACCCTGCACCCCTCAGAGAGAGACAAAGAGAGATATAAAACTACTTTAGTTTCTGATGTGCTGTAATAAAAGAATCCAGTGCATATTTGCTTTGCTCAGCTCCCCTATCCCATTTCTCCCCTAATTATCTACAGGAAGTGCCTTGTTTACTATGTATATAGCTTGTATTGCATTTATACTGTCCTTACTTGTTGATTGAATCTTAGATGGTCTTTTAATAAAAAAAACCTAGAGCCAGATATTGGGGTGAATGCTGAAAGATCAGAGAAGCAGAGCAAGCCACAGCCAACCTCACCTTGCCAACTCCTCAGCCTGTTTTCTCAGACTGAAAGCTTTTGAGTCCCCACTGCTGTAGTTCCTGTTTCCTCACGTCTTATATACCTTTCTCCACCCAGCCATGTCACTTCCTAGGATTAAACGCGTGTGTGCTTCCCAGTACTGGGATTAAAAGTATGTGCCAACCACTGCCTGAGTGCATTCCTAGTGTGACCTTGAACTCACAGAGATCCCAGGTGATAGGATTAAGGGTGTGTGCCATAACTATCTGGCCTCTATGTCTAATCTAGTGGCTGGCTCTGTCCTCTGATCCTCAAGACAAGCTTTATTAGGGTACACAATATATTACCACACTTACTCCAGGTCTTATTAAAGAATTTCACAATATAATGTTAATTTAAATTCTATTAAGCAGTGAATTGAAGATGACTGTACAAAAGAAGGAAAGATTCAGGATTTTCACTTGCATTCAGCCCAGGGGTGGGTAAAACATTATTGTATGATAATCTCTAGCCAAGAGTCATGGAGGTCTGTTACTACTGTATGGATAGCCATGCAAAGTACATAGATACAGAATAGCACTTATACAGGCAACTCTTTGTACAAACAGTTCTATTAAATTATTTCTTCTAAAGAAAATTTCCTGCTTGGTAGTCCTTTTTTTGTAATAATCTAAGAAACTTGGCATAGAAAGCTGCCCTCACCCCCAGGAATTCTTTTAAATAAATAATCTTAAAATTATGTCCTTTAAAAGGAATTGTGTCCAAGCTGGATATGGTGACTCACACATGCAATGCCAACAGTCAGGAGGTTACGGCAGGAAGAAAGCAAGGTTGAAGCCAGTCTAGACTGTATATAGTGAGACACAGTCTTAAATTAATAGACAAATAAGTTCAGTTGTTCCAATCTGAAAGAACTGTGTAGAAACTGGTTTGTTTGTATTTTCTGAATCCTAGTAATGTGTAAGTCATAAAACAGAGCAATGCCCTTTGTTTCTCCTCTCCAGGTGGCAGCTTCTAGTTGGGGCTGCCCATCACTTACAGAGTGCTTGCTTCTGCTCTACTCCTAGAGAGTCTAATTCAGACGGTGTGAAGCAAAATCACTTCATCTGTTTTAAGTTTTAGAGATGTTTCAGGTGAACATTTTTCTAGTTATGTACCACTGATAGCTTATATTTTAATTGCTACTCCACATGGAATCTAAGTTTAATTCATACTGATTCTGTGGCCTTACAAAGATGTAGCCAGAAGGAAATTATAGTCATAATTTAGATTTAAAGAGGTACTAATTTAAATTCTTTTGAAAAAGCCAATCTACAGAGGGGGGCAAAGGAATTTGCTAGAAGTAGTAACAGAAGCAAACACTAGATACAAAACTCTTGACTTGAACTCTTTCTGCACTAATGTCTTGGAACTAGTACCTCCCTACAAATGCTGTAAAACTTCTCAGTGGTCTGGATATGGTCTCAGACATCCCAAAGTTCACAAGACCTTCCTAAGTTTTGCCTGCAGCAGACAGGAATTCCTCATTCTTTTAAGTTTCTAGCAGAACTTGTTGTTGACATTATTGTTAGAAATTATAGGTACTGAGCAGTGGTGGTGCATACCTTTAATCCCAGCCCTTGGGAGGCAGAGGCAGGTGGATCTCTGTGAGTTCAAGGCCAGCCTGGTCTACAGAGCGAGATCCAGGACAGGCTCCAAAGCTACAGAGAGAAACCCTGTATGGAAAAAACAGAGAGAGAGAGAGAGAGAGAGAGAGAGAGAGAGAGAGAGAGAGAGAGAGAGAGAGAGGAGAGAGAGAGAAATTAATTATAGGCATTACCCAAAAATGCTTTTGTCGAGTTTTTAGTAAATATGGAAACTTGTGACAAGGGGATACCTAAGTTTGATATTGAAAGTTGTTGAGAACAAGCAACTTATTAGTCAGTCAGTCAGTCTCTCTCTCTCTCTCTCTCTCTCTCTCTCTCTCTCTCTCTCTCTCTCTCTCTCTTGGGTTTTTTTTTTTTGTTGTTGTTGTTGTTTTTTTTTTTGGTTTTTCGAGACAGGGTTTCTTGTGTAGCTTTGGAGCCTGTCCTGGAACTCAACTCTGTAGCCCAGGCTGGCCTCAAACTCACAGAGATCCACCTGTCTCTGCCTCCCGAGTGCTGGGATTAAAGGTGTGCGCCACCACTGCCCAGCTGTTAGTCTCATTTTTAACTAAGTAGACCTGACTTGGAGCCTGTGTTTAAAAAGAGGATAGTGTGCCTAGACTTAGAATTCAGCCAAGTAAAGGAACAATGTATTTATTAAGTAAGGTTAGCTTTGGTTTTTCTTTTTCAGATAAAGCATGTAACTGTAGCTCAGTTAGATTAAGAAAAATCTAGAAACAGTTATAGAGGTGTAGTTTAGTGATAGGCTATTTACCTAATGTTCAATCCCTAGCATCTTAAAAAAAAAAAAAAATGGCTATAGATGGGTGGAAGATTCAGCCTGGGTGTAATTATTCCACAGACATCAGGTGTCAGGCTGTTTGGTTGCTGCATCTGTTCCTGTTGCTGTATTGTATTTTGAAGGTACTTTTTGATTCTCCTTGGCTTCTAGAGTTCCGTAAGGTATCCCATCCACTAGAATCAAGCTCTCCTGAAAGGGCTTTCCTAGATAGAACCACCCTACCCAGAATTTTCTGCTTCCATCTCATTGACCATTTCTATAATTAATTGTAACTGTGCAGGTTGCTTTTGCAGTGGTCAGAAGTTTCAGTGGTCAGTCAGTAAATTTAAGACCAAAAAGTTCAACACCTCACCCAGTACCCAGGCACAGTGTGGTGCACACTTGTCTTTTCAATGCTAGGGAGGCAAAGACAGGAACATACACCTGAGGTTGACTCTAGCATACACACAAATGTATACATGCATACACATCGGCATTGCACACATATAAATACACACACAAAACAAAAAAGTTCTTTTAGTAAATAGGGAGAAAGAAACAATGATTGTTGCCAGACAACTAACAGACCTACTACAACTAGCTCTGAGGAATATAATATTAATGTTAGGGAAATAAACCTTTAGAGACATTAAAAAAAAACTATTAAAATATCTCCAAACTCTGGCAGTGGTGTGTGGGAGCCCGTTCTCAGGTTCCTCGTGGCTTTACCGAGCAGGTCCGAATACAGGGTGATCAGGACTACGGGCCTGAGTGCAGGTGTCTGAGATGGTCTGCACTTGGCTGTGCTGGGGGAGGAGGTCTTTTGCTCCACCCCTTGGCGTCTCTATAAAAACCCTGGGCCAGAGACAGTCGGGGCCCATTGGAATAGGTTCCAGGCCCTCTCAAGGCTATCCTTTATTTTCTATCTGTTTATCTCTGCAAGATTCTCCGCTATAAATCCTTCTATCTAATATTTCCTGCTGATTGCACTCAAGAAAACTCTGGGGAACTGTGGGGGTGGTGGGTAAACGCCCCACAGTGGTGGCACACCCCTTTAATCCCAGCACTCAGGAGGCATAGGCAGGCAGATCTCTGTGAGTTCGAGGCTAGCCTGGTCTACAGAGCTAGTTCCAGGAAAGGCTCCACAGCTACATAGAGAGACCCTGCCTTGTATAAAACCAAAGAGAGAGAGAGAGAGAGAGAGAGAGAGAGAGAGAGAGAGAGAGAGAGAGAGAGAGAGAGAAACAACAAACAAACACAGGACTGGAGAGATGGCTCAGTGGTTAAGAGCACTGGCTGCTCTTTCAGAGGACCAAGTTCAATTCCCAGCACACATATGGCATTCACAACTGACTGTAACTTCAGTTCCAGGGGATCTGGCACTCTCTTTTCACACAGATATACACACAGGCAAAACATCAATGCCCCTAAATAAATAAATATTTAGGAGATGAGTGGTGACCTGCCGGGGAAGGCTTGGGGGATGAGCAGGAGGAGGGATGGGGGGTGTGTGTGGTTGGTATGTGGAATGAATAAAAAAATTCTTAATAAAATAAAATATTCCCAAACTCTATTGTGTTTGATAGATAAAAGCAATTAACCTCTTTGGTAGAATGTTCTACATCGATTTTCTCAGCAAGACTCCTTGGAAACAACTGTTACACTTTGTATGTTTTTAAAATCTTGAAAAATGACTTCAAAACAACAGAAGGGGAAAAAAGACAATTCAGTTTAAATCCTTTTTCTGTTTGGAGACAGAATAAAAGTAACTCCAGAACTAGTAGGAGCAAGAGTACCCCAGTAAATGATATAGACTAGGTATGAACATATTAAAATACTCAAGTTGTTTGAGGTCTAAGAGGAACAAGATAGATTAATGTGGTATGTGAAAATGCATTGCGGCAATGAATCACAGTAACTCCGGATACATAAGGCCTTCCCTGGGGGAAAGGATGGTTAGATTTATATTGCTTCTGCCTATATTTCACCCATATTAATTAAAAACAATGATGGTTAGACAGCTCAGCCGTGAAGAGCTCTTCCTGCTTTTCCAGAAGACCTGTTACTCCAGCTCCATTGGATCGTATGCCCTCTTCTAGCCTCCATGGGCACCTTACATGCATGGTAAACATAAATAAAAAATTTTAACTTTTGATTGAGCCATCTCTCTAGCCCCCAAAATAATTCTTTTAAAAAATAGCTGGACCGTGGTGGTGCACACATTTAATCCCAGCGCTCAGGAGGCAAATCCAGGCGGATCTCTGTGAGTTCGAGTCCAGCATAGTCTACAGAGCAAGATTCAGGACAGGCACCAAAACTACCCAGAGAAACCCTGTCTCAAAAAACAAAAACAACTACAACAAAAAGATGGAGCTGGATGTGGTGGTGTACACCTTTAATCTCTGACTTGGGAGGCAGTGACAAGCGTTTCGCTCTGAGTTAGAGGCCAGCCTAAATGTAGAATAATATATACATGTGTGGGGTGGAAATGTTGCTGCTAGATGAGATAATTTTTTTAATGTTTTGCAGCTTTTAAGTACCCACTGTTCTCATGTGTAATTTTATAAACATTTACTGAATACCTTGTTTTTATAATTCACTTTAAAGAGGAATTCATTCACAAGTTGCTATTTAGGTGAGAAAATCCAGATTTTTAGCTTCACATATCTATGAATTTCAAATTTGGGAAAACTGCAGCTTTTGAGATTTTAGTTTCCCCTTTTCCTTTTATAATTAACAGCAACCAAATGCTAAGTGTCTGCTGACTCCTAGCTGAGAGAAAACAAAGCCCTATAGAGATTCTGTGTGAAAAGAAAGCCAGTTGTGCTGGCCTAGGGCCAGGCGGCACCTCTTTGACATGGCCTCTTCAATCTGAATTCTCCATGGGCAGCAGTTGCAAACAACTTCTTGTGGCTTTAGCAGTAAGCACTGGGAGTGCTAATGAAACCAGCTAATGTAACAAGGTCTGTTAGCCTGGGTTTGAGCTCAGTGAGGCTTCCTTTGAACCTTTTATGATACTTCACTTTCAGCGTCCTTTGGGAAGAATAGTTTATACTCTGAACCAATAATGGACCAGGGACCATTTTCTTTTATATAGTAGTGGAAATGCCTTTGGCACTCTGGTATTAAATAACTGCTTATTTTGAACATATTGTGCAATGACTTAGCCTTTTCCACCCAGTAATGGTTCCCACTGAAGCAATTATACTCAGTTTAACTTTTCCAGGAGGGACTGTGAAAGGAAATTGAAATCTCACAGATTACACTTGCTTTTTATTATATTCATTGCTAATGCAGTTGTCTTATATTTTGGTTTTTGTGTTTCCCATTCTGTACCCCATACCCCACCCTACCCCCTGCTTTCAGGTGAAGGTCTCCCACAGGTATATTATTTTGGACCATGTGGAAAGTACAATGCCATGGTGCTGGAGCTCCTTGGCCCTAGCTTGGAGGATTTATTTGACCTCTGTGACCGAACGTTTACTTTGAAGACGGTGTTAATGATAGCCATCCAGTTGGTGAGTTGATGTGCTATTCCAGAAGATAAATAGATCCCTTGCCCATATCCTTATGGGCCTTTAGCTGATGTGACATCCGAATTAGTTTTTACAGCTTTAATAGCCTGCTAGAAGAAGCTAGCAGACTTCTGAAAGGAACTATTATTAGCTTGATTTCTTTGTATAATTTGGCCACAAAGACTCTCGGCCAGTATGTAATATGCCAAACAACTAAGGTAAGTTCTTGGTCACATAACTTAGAGGGTTACAAAAGTGTTAACTGAGAGAAGTCACAATGCATCTGCAGTTTGCTGTATTTTAAGAATTTGCACCTTGAAGCAGAACCTTTTCTGTAACTGAAGTGGAGGAATATAATTTACATTAGGGAGAAAGAGGACGAATAGGTGGAGTTGTGCACATTCAAGTAATTGCTTCAGCATTTTATTTATAGGTCTTAGGCACATAGCTGTAAGGCTTTATCATGCCCTCCTTCTCTCACTGTTGAAAACTAGAAACAATTGAAGGTACTACCCCCTGCACTAACATTCATTCAAAAGTCACCTTGTAACTGAGATGTTTAATTCTCTGGCATCTTATATAATACTTTGGGGCTGGCCAAGAAGCTTTCCAGCCAAATTACATACTAGTTCCAGTTTAAGCAATTAGAACAGTGTCTTTGAGATGTTTTTTACACCTTCAAGGGAAGAATTCAAATGTTGGATAGTTTTTGTTTTGTTTTGTTGAGATGTTCTCACCAGCTTAGACTGGCTTTGAACTTTAGATCTTCTTGCTTTGGCCTCCTGCGTATTAAAGTGGATGTGTACCACCACTCCAGCCTTCAGGTATATCTTAATTCATTTGAAGTAGTGATGGTCTCACCATTATCCAAAAGCAATTTGGAAACACTTGAATATTGACCAAATTCAAAATACTTAAGTCTCCCTTTCTACACTAAGTAGAAATGCTTTATAGATAGAAATATCTAATTAAATTTGAGACAGTGTTAAGTAACTTTATTTCAAGCTCTGGTCACCATATAGCGTAAAGACTGTGCATCCTCTTTCTGCTGCCAGCCGGCTAGCTGATGTCAGGCTCACATTAATTTCACTAAGCCTCGGTTTTCTTATTTCTTCAATACCGAAATTGGGGTTAAAGAATCCTGAGCAACTGAAGACAGAAAGTGTGGACAGAAGGTGAAGTGGTAACTGCTCCTGTCCCAGAGGGCAGGCTTGCAAGTTACAGTGTGTAAAGTATTACCAATTTAGCCAAATTCTACTGTCTGATTTTTCTCCTAATCTGAATAGTTGTTACATATTTGTAACAAAAAGTACTAGGGGTGGGGTATGCTGGAGATAGCAGTTAAGAGCAGTTACTGCTCTTGCAGAAAACCTGAATTTGGTTCCCAGCACCCACATTAGACTGCTAACACTGCCTGTAACTCCAGTTCCAGGGAATATGACAGCCTCTGGCCCTGTGGGCACATGCATACAACTGGGGCATGTAAACTGGGGAAGGCACATATACATACAAATAAATTAAAAAAAAAAAAAAACCTAAAATGTAGATAAATAAATAAATAATCTGGCTGCCACATCATGTAAGTAAATAAATAAATAGATTAATTAATCAATCAGTAAATAAGCAAGCGAGCATGATTTTAAGAATAAATATTTTGGGCCAGGCATAGTGGCACATGCCTTTGAACCCAGAAGCAGGAAGAGCTCTGTGAGTTCCAGGACAGCCAGAGCTTGTTTTGTTGTTGTTGTTGTTGTTGTTTGTTTTTGTTTTTGTTTGTTTTTGTTTTTCAAGACAGGGTTTCTCTGTGTAGCTTTGGAGCTGTCCTGGAACTCACTCTGTTGACCAGGCTGACTTCAAGTTCACAAAGATCTGTCTGCCTCTGCCTTCTGAGTGCTGGGATTAAAGGCGTGCACCACCGCCACCCGGCCAGCCAGAGCTATATAGTGAGAACCTGTCTCAAAAAAAGGAAGCATTTTGGGTCTATGCCTCCCCTTTTGCTTATTTCAAGGTATTTCTATTATTTTTTTTTTTCTTTCTTTTAGCTTTCTCGAATGGAGTATGTCCACTCAAAGAATCTTATTTACCGAGATGTCAAACCAGAGAACTTCTTGATTGGCCGACAAGGCAATAAGAAAGAGCATGTAATACACATAATAGATTTTGGACTGGCCAAGGAATATATTGATCCTGAAACCAAAAAACACATACCTTACAGAGAGCACAAAAGCTTAACTGGAACGGCACGATACATGTCTATCAACACGCATCTGGGCAAAGGTGTGTTTAGAGGGGCAGGTCATGTGAACAACTTTCTTTTTCAATAGCACTTTTTGGTGCAATACATTGTGCATTACAACTTGTACCATTTGTTGTATCACAAGGTAAGTGACTTTTTGTATTTAAGAGTAGTGAAATGGTAAGTAAGTGATGTTCCCAAATACCTTAATACTGATGGAGACTTAATTCTTTCAACTGTTTTCTTTTTTTTTTCTTTCTTTTTAAGATTATTTATTATGCACACAGTGTTCTGCTGGAGTGTATGCCAGCAGGCCAGAAGAGGGCATCAGATCTCATTATAGATGGTAGTGAGCCACCATGTGGTTGCTGGGAATTGAACTCAGGACCTCTGGAAGAACAACCAGTGTTCTTAACCTCTGAGCCATCTCTTCAGCCCTTAACTGTGTCTTCTGATGCTTCATTCCTCAGCAGTTTAAGAGCTTGAATTACTGCAACAATATAGTAGTGTTTGAGTGGGTTTAATAATGAGACTTGTATTTACACATGTGTAACTCTGTATATGAGCAGACAAAAGGAGAATATCAGGCTTGTGTCTGTGTTAGTGAAGCATGGATTAGGAGACTGAAGAGATGGGTCAGCAGCTAAGAGCACTGGCTGCTCTTACAGAGGATTAGATTTAGTTCCCAGCACTCACATGGAAGCTCATAACCATTTGTAACTCTGGTTCTAGGAGATCTGGTACTCTGTTCTGACTTCTTTGGCACCAGGAACACACATGGTACAGACATACATTCAGGCAAAATGTGACTTGGATAGAATGTTTAGCCCAGTGGGTCATTCCATGTGGTGGTTATCTTTTATTATTCTACACGGTGTTTTGAACATCTACCCTGTATGATACTAAGGTACTTCATCATCTTGATGTGCTGCCATTGCCACTAGAATTATCTCCAGAGTGGGGTTTCATGAGGTCTAAGTGTTCTTCAAGTCAAATCTAACATGTCATAACATTTTGTTTTTCCGCTCCATTTTGTAAAGAATTTTTCTCTCACCAGGGCAGTGGTAGCACACACCTTTATTACCAGCACTCAGGAGGCAGAGCCAGGTGGATCTCTGTGAGTTTGAGGCCAGCCTGGTCTACAGAGAGAGAGAGTCAGGACAGGCACCAAAACTACACAGAGAAACCCTGTCTCAAAAAAAAAAAAAAAAAAATCCGGGTAGTGGTGGCACACACCTTTAATCCCAGCACTTGGGAGGCAGAAGCAGGTGGATCTCTGTGAGTTCGAGGCCAGCCTGGTCTACAGAGTGAGCTCTAGGAAAGGCACCAAAACTACACAGAGAAACCCTGTCT
Organism: Peromyscus leucopus; assembly: GCF_004664715.2. NCBI lineage: Eukaryota > Metazoa > Chordata > Mammalia > Rodentia > Cricetidae > Peromyscus > Peromyscus leucopus. The sequence continues at coordinate 6,718,736 of NC_051069.1, read as the reverse complement.
CGGGAAGAAAAAAAAAATTCTCTCTCTCTCTCTCTCTCTCTCTCTCTCCCCCCCCCCAACCCCGTGTGTGTGTGTGTGTGTGTGTGTGTGTGTGTGTGTGTGTGTGTGTGTGTGTGTGTGTTGTGGTTTTTTTGAGACAGGGTTTCTCTGCCTGTAGGCAGACTTTTCTTTCCCACCAGCCAGTCCCAAATAACTGACACAGAGACTCAATATTAATTATGAATGCTTGACTAACAGCTCAGGTATGTTACTAGCTATCTCTTACATTTTAAATTAACCCATATTTCTTATCTATGATTTGCCATGTGGCTTGGTACCTTTTCTCAGTTTGGCATGCCTATCTTGCTTCTCTCTGAGTCTGCTGAGACTCCAGACTTCACTCTTCCTCCTCCCAGCATTCTTAGTTTGGCTCTCCTGCCTACCCTTATCCTGTTCAGCTATTGGCCAGTCAGCTTCTTTATTAAACAAATCTCAGTGACATGTTCACAAAGTATAAAGGAATATTCCACATCTGCCTCACAAGTTTTTGAGATTAAAGGCATGTACCACCATGCCTGGCAAGAATTCTTGAAATTGGGTATGGTAGTGTACATCGATAATCTCAGCACTCTGGAGGCAAAGGCAGATGGCTCTCTCTGAGTTTGAGGCTAGCTGGAGCTACATAGTGAGATCCTGTCTCAAACAAAACTCACAGACTATCTCAGGTGTCACATCAGAGAAGTTTCCATCAGAGCTCTAGTATTGCTGGTTTTAAAATGTGTTATATTTTGTAGGTTATAATAAAGGAGAAAGACCCTGGGAAATGTAGTGTCAAAAACTCAGAGGATTGCTTTTCATAATTTTGTAATGGAAATGAACAAATCGGAAGGCCTCCTAGCTGGCATTACATCAGATGAGCCACCTCCCACTGATTGAGACAGCCCAGTTTGTGTTACCTAATGGTTAGAATTAAAGTGAGACCACTGGGGGCTACATTGCTCTTTTTCTTTGAACATTTAGTCTAAAATTGGGCTGTTGTGCATGTAAAGCAAGCACATCTTTCCTATAAGCTTGAAAGTGAGTCTCCACCATATTAAAGATGTTGGTGTCCTTTTTTGGTTTTTCTCTGTGCAGCCCTACCTGTCCTGGAACTCAGAGATCCACCTGTCTCTGCCTCCCAGGTACTGGGATTAAAAGTGTGTGCTGCCACACCAGGCTGCCAAGGCTGGGCCTTTTTTTAAATGTTGTGTCTTGTTTATTTCCTAGTATGGAAACTTCTTTAAAAACAAATACCCACTGTGAAAACTGAGGAGGCCTTGTTGAATTAATGAATTAAACAAGTGCAGACTGTCCAAACAAGTATGGAGAAAGCACATGCTGGTTCTCATTCTTAACATTCTAAGACCTAGCCAGGTAGTGGTGACTTATGCCTTTAATCCCAGCACTCAGGAGGCATAGGCAGGTGAAACCCTATGAGTTCAAGTCCAGCCTGGTCTACAGAGAGAGTTCACGACAGGCAGGGATACACAGAGAAACTGTCTTGGGGGAAAGTAAAATTAAGACCTAATGATTTAACATTGATTATTTTAAAAATTTAAGAGCTCAAAAATTATTTTTCAAATAATCTAAATGACTACTTTATTTTTATATAGGAAACTGAGGGCCAAAGTAGGTGAGTTGGCTGTGTTTTCATTTCATTGGACTGAATTAATAGAAATGGTGAACCCAGACCCAGATTTTACACCTGACTTAGGGTACCATGGTTTTTCTATTCTTGTTCCACAGCTGTGCTTTTATCCTTCTCTGGACTTAAAAAGCTATGGGTTTTCTTGCTTGGATGGGTGAGTGTGTTTGAAAAATCTGTAAATCTGTGGAGAGCTCGCCCTCTAGTGCTCACTTAACTACAATTCAAGCACTTACCTAGTGAATTTTTTTCTTATCAAGAGACTTCCTATAACATACAGGAAACAATATACAAATGGAGAGGTGTGGACGGGCGGTGGTGGCGCAAGCCTTTAATTCTAGCTCTCAGGAGGCAGAGGCAGGCGGATGGATGCCTGTGAGTTCAAGCCCAACCTAGTCTACAAAGTGAATTCCAGTACAGCCAAGGCTACACAGAGAAACCTATCTTGAAAAACTAAATTAATTAAATTAATTAATTAATTAATTAAAGTAAGTTGGAGAGGTATGGTGCTTTGTGAGAAACTCCCTCAATGTGTTTTCTCTTACTGCTGTGCTCACCTCACATACTTAGTCTGTTTTTGTCCTTATTTTTTATAGTCTGTTAACAAACTTTTGTCTGACTACTTGTTTTCAACCATGTATAATATTTTATTGCAAATTTCAGACAGCCATGTAAACAAAAGTGTCTGGAGATCTTGCTGATTTATTTTATTCTTTTAAAGACCTCTGCCCCATTTCTTCTTTTAATCCTAGAGATTTTGGATCTAGGCACAGAATTTTGCCCCAGTCATAGGTGTCTTCTTTTTCTATTAGTAACTGACTTTTCAGGCTCAGTGGCCCATTCCTGTAATCTCAGTTCTTTATAAGCAAGGGACAGGAGGATCACCAAAAGTTCAAGGATTGCCTGAGCTTCATAGTTAGTTCCAGGCCATCCTGGATACCAAGTGAGACATCTTTCTGGAAAACAAAACAAAACAAAAATCAATGAAAATCATCCTTCCATCACAGTACTATTTACAAAGTTGCCTTTTCTAGAAGGGGGTACTCTTAGTTGAAGAAGATGACCTCGAAGGTATTGGGGGTTAGGAAGAGTGTTTGGAAGGCAAATATGAAGTAGTAGCAAGATACAGTGATATGTACATGTGAAAGAGATAGAATAAAAGTTTTTAAGTTGAAATATTTTCACCTACCCTGTAGAGTACTATTCAATTTTGTTAAAATATTTATTCAACAATTTGTGTGTGTGTGTGTGTGTGTGTGTGTGTGTAAGTAAAATCTGTCCTTATATTATTCACCTCCTAAATCCTCCAGCACATGTTCCTCTCACCTTCATCTCCTTCTTGTCTTCCTCCTCCTTTTCTTTTAAATGACCCACCACGTCCAGTTAGTGCTGCCTTCATGAGCATTAGCCATATCCCAGAAATCAAATGGCTTCCACCTCCTCCAGCAGCCGTCAGTTGCCAGTCACTTCTCAGCTGGTGGTGGAGCTTCATAAACACCTCTCTCGCTCATGTTGGAGTTACTGACTGGCTTGATTCTGTGCAGGTAACTAGCTGCTGTAAGTTCCTGAGTGCAGTGGTCATTTCATATCTAAACTACGGTGTCCTTCCCCATCCTCCAGTGCTTACATTCTTTCCTCTCCTTCTTCCTTGGTGGTCCTTGAGTCCTGCTGCAGGTAGTGATGTCCCAATAAGGGGGACACACTCAGCAGTCACTTATTCCCAGAACTTTGAAAGTTATGTCTCTCAGAAACTTCTCTGGCCAAAGTTGAGAGCATTAATATATGGGTATAAACATACAATTTAGAAGGCAGTTTGATGTGTCTTTAGCAAAACAGCAGTAGTAGGTTTCCCACTTAGGGCCAGTTTCCTCTCCAGCCATGAGGTTTTGACCAGCCTTACAGTAGCACTGCTCAGGCCTTTTTGTACAAGCTTCACATAACTTGAGGCAACAGTTATGCATGTTGTGTTGTAATTTTAGTCTATAATTTTTCCCAGCCTAGATGACAATCTTGGATTTTACTTTCTGCTCAAAAAATCAGAGTCAAGTTGAAGGCAGTACTTAGCAAAGTTTTATGGTGCATTCCTATAATCCCAACACTTGAGAGGCTAAGGTATTAGGACCATGAGTTTTAGACCAGCCTATCTTAAAAAGTAAAACAAGTTGAAGGTAGTCTCTTAGTTTCCCTATGTACTTTTTCCTACCTTTTTGAGTCAGAGTCTCATGTATCCCAAGCTAACCTTGAACTCACAGAGATCATCTGCCTCTGCCTCTCTGCCTCTTTAGTACTAGGGCTAAAGGTGTGCAGCACCAAGCTCAACTATAATCTCTTTCGGTGAAGCTCTAAACTCAGCTAAAACAAAAAGTAAACACATAAATTATGCCTGTAATTTTAGCACTTAAAAAGTAGAGGCAGGAGCTACATCATCCCGAGCTACAAAGCAGTTCCAGGCTACCTTGTGCTACATGACACCTTAGCTTGAAGCACGAACCTTCTAATTAGAATTAGTCTTAACAATAAAAACCCAGAGTCAGATATTAGAGTGAAAGATCAGAGAAGCAGAGCAGCAGCTACTTGAGAGTTCTTACCTCTACCAATCCTCAGACTGAATGGGGGTGATCCTGTCTCTAACTCCCTAATGCTGGGATTAAAGGCCTGAGCCTCCCAAGTGCTGAGATCAAAGGCGGGCACCACCACCACCACCACCACCACCACCACCACCACCACCACCACCACCACCTCCTCCTCCTCCTCCTCCTCCTCCTCCTCCTCCTCCTCCTCCTCCTCTTGGCTCTGTTTCTCTTTTAGACTGGATCAATCTTGTGTAGCCCAGGGTGACCTTGAACTTCGATCGTCCTGCTTCCTCCTCCCAAGTGCTAGGATTAAAGGTGTGTGCCACTACTGCTTGGCCTCTGGTTAACTAGTGGCTAGCTCTGCCCTCTGACCTTCTGGCAGGCTTTGTCAGAACACAAACAAAATATCCTACAGTACTAGCTCTGTAAAACAAGAACAGTAAATAGTAAGATGTCTGTGATGAGCCATAACTGGTAAATTCAAAATAGATGCATATACTAGTATTCAGTTGACATCCAAAGCTGTTTTTTCAGATGAAATAACAATTTCTGGGGTTGCAGATTTAGCTTAGTGGTAGAGTGCTTGCCTAGCAAGCACAAGGCCTTGGGTTCGATCCTCAGCTCAAAACAAAAACAAAAAACAACTTTCTGTGAACTTTTTCTGCAGTTAGTAATTTATCTTCCCATTTCAAAGGAGAGAAAAAACTAACAACTTGTTTTAGTCAAGTTCCAAGGATAGTAGCTTGTTTTGTATATCCATAGAAGTCACCTTAGTATCAAACTTGCTGGGTTTTTAAGTGGTTATGGGTCACATGGAACAAATGTAAACCAAGAAGTGATTGTTCTCTGCTGACTTGAAACTGAACTGTTTTTGTTTTTTGTTTTTTTGTTTTGTTTTGGTTTTTGGTTTTTCCAGACAGGGTTTCTCTGTGTAGTTTTGGTGCCTGTCCTGGATCTCACTCTGTAGATCAGGCTGGCCTACAGAGAGAGTTCCAGGACAGCCAGGGATATCACACAGAGAAATCCTTCTGGGAGTGGAGGCAGAGGGTGCTAAACATGTGTGCCAGGCATTCTGCAGCTTGTGTCTTTGGAGACCTAGACAGTGGGGACGGACGATTTGAAAGTAGCTTCAGCTGCCCAGTCTGCTGCTAGCTTTCCCTTATGGTAGCCAAAGGGTAACTGCAGCTCATACATTACAAGTCCTGATTTGTTTATGTAGTATCTTACGTTCAGACAGGGAGCAATGCTGAGTAAGGAGCGGTTTACCCACTGTCTAGCATTAGGCCTTGGTCTTAATTTAGAATTTGCTCTTCACTTGCTATTTACTTGTTAACAACAAAGGAAGGCCACCCACTGTTTTTCAGTTTTGATCTAAAATATTATTCCTGGTTTAGGTATACAAAGATTAGTAAGCACAGTCTTTCCAAAGCAGAAGGGCTTGGGGGGATTACTTGGTTTTAAAGCTCTTTCTGCTGTAATAACTGCAAACATAATGTGTGATCTGTCTTCCCTCTTAGAGCAAAGCCGGCGAGATGATTTGGAAGCCCTGGGCCATATGTTCATGTACTTCCTCCGAGGCAGCCTACCCTGGCAAGGACTCAAGGTATCCTTGAAAGTGCTTTATCTCTCTGCTCAGTTGGTAATGAAAGGGCTGCTAGCTTGGTGTCTCTAAAGGCACAAAGGGGAAGGTCAGCTTCACAGATGAGAGGCAGGGATTAGTGACATTAGTGTTCACCTGGACTTTGGGAGCTGCAGTCTGTTCACAGTTGGCTTCCTCACCTTTTTATCTTAATCCTGCCTCTTTGTGTTTGGGTTTCCATCATCCTCCCCTCACTCCCTCCCGGCCTTGGCCATGCTGTTTTCTCTGCATGTTGGTGTCCCTCCTCCACTATCATTATGTCGCCGGAGGAGTGTTCCCGGGGTATCAGGGAAGTTCCAGAACAAATTGATGACAGCAGCTGCTACACATTTACCAAAAAAGCCAGCATGGTTTTCCAAGCTTCTAAGGTGAACTGGAAAATATTTATTCATCCTCCATAGACAAAGGACTCAACTAACCGGGCGGTGGTAGCGCACGCCTTTAATCCCAGCACTCGGGAGGCAGAGCCAGGCGGATCTCTGTGAGTTCAAGGCCAGCCTGGGCTACCAAGTGAGCTCCAGGAAAGGCGCAAAGCTACACAGAGAAACCCTGTCTCGAAAAAAAAAAAACAAACAAAAACAAAACAAAACAAAAAAAACAAACAAAGGACTCAACTAAAACAGCAGGAAAAAATGGAGGTTTAACATTGTTGTTCAAATACATTGGTAAATAAGTAACTAAATAATAGCCATGTCTTGCAAACATATAGTTTTAGTCACTTTTTTTTTTTTTTTTCTCACAAGACAGAGTTTCTCTGTGTAGTTTTGGTGCCTTTCCTAGATATTGCTCTATAGACCAGGCTGGCCTGGAACTCACAGAGATCAGCCTGCCTCTGCCTCCCAGTTGCTGGGATTAAAGGCGTGCACCACTACTGCCTGGCTGAAATAACTTTTCCTAAAGCCCTTTACGTAATTTGAGGTATTCCTACACCTCCTTCCTCCAAGTAGGCAGAATAATTCATTTTCCTATGTTGTCTAGGACATTTTCTCTGATTGAACACAGGGCCTTGTACATGCTAGGCACGTGTTCTTTCTCTGAGCTACAACCAGAGCTCTATTCTCTTAAAAAAAAATTTTTTTTCTTAAATTTCTCTCCTGACACCTCTCATCCGTAATCCTCAAATAATGTATGTCTTCTCATTGCTTTTGAGTTTTTTCAAATAGCCACCATACTGCTTACTGATCATGCAGCCAAACAGTTCATTAGTATACAGCCTTGTAAACTGGCTTGGAGCTCTTGTGGACTGTGCAACCCCCTTGTAGCTGTAGTGATGGATTTTAGAATCTCTCCAATTTACTTTCCTCCATATTACTTATATCTGGGTGAAGTAGGCTGGCTGGAGCCTAATGAAGAGTCCAAGGTCCAAAAGCTGTGTGCGTGTGTGTGTGTGTGTGTGTGTGTGTGTGTGTGTGTGTGTGTGTGTGCGCAGTCCTGAGTATGCCACATTTTGGATTACTTTGACACACTGACACACACTTATTTGTTAGCAATGCTTATTCTACAGATAACTTATATGTCTGGAAAGGTTTTGTTTGTTGGTTGGTTTCCCCTGTCACTAAGCTATATACCTCAACCCAGGTAACCTTTATTTTAAAGGATTTTTTCACTTCTTGGCCTTCTGACAATATATATGTATGTGTAGTTTTTCTCTCCTTTGAAATAGAAAATAAGTTAACAGCAGAAAAGTTGACAGAAATGTGTGAGATTTCATCTGAGAAAACATGTTCTTTCTTTAGATGTCAACCAAATACTAGTATATGCATCTAGTAGGAAATGGAACTGATCATAGAGCGAGAAGGCTGAGTCACTGTTGGCATCTCTCAGTGGCCAGGGGAGTCTTCTAAGCTGCTGCAATCTTTAAAATACTGCTGCATAACATTTTTTGTTTTCTTCTCCTCTCTGTCCTTCTCACCTGAGAGTACTAAACATATTTTCAAGTGAAACTTTCTAGAAAGCAGCAGAGGTTTATGTATATCTAAATACAGAATTTCTATATATTCTTATTTGTTAAAGAGAAAAAAAAATTGAGATCCACTAACAATTCTTGCCAGTTTGAAAATAACTATTATGGTGGCTAGAAAGATGCCTCAGTGGTTTAAGAGCATGTACTGCTCTTGTGGAGCACCCAAGTTCATTTCCTAGCACCCACATCAGTTAGCTCACAGCACCTGTGACTCTAACTTCAGGGAACTGGTGGTGTTTCTGGCCTCCTTGGACACATATTCTACATATAGATACACAAATAATTGAAAGTAAAGTCTTGAAAAGAATAACCCCAGTGCCTGAGAACATGTTTAAACTTAACTGACTTAGTATGTTTTTCCAGATAATTTTCTTTCTTTACTGTCTACAGGCTGATACATTAAAAGAGAGATATCAAAAAATTGGTGATACCAAAAGGAATACTCCCATCGAAGCTCTCTGTGAGAACTTTCCAGGTAGGATGCTAAAAGGATAATACAGCTAGTGTGACTGACACTTTGAAGTAGGTTATGTCACAGTATCTATAAACACCAATAGGTGTTGGCCAGATCATTTACATTTTTTCTTATTATTATTCAGCCCAAGGAAGGTATCACTTTTATTTGGTCCATAAAGAAAACATTAATGTCAAGTAATCTGTACATATATCTCTTATATGGCTCAGAGCTAACATCTGGGGCATTCAGCTAATAGGAATGGCTTTTTACCTTTTTCTTAACAGAGGAGATGGCAACCTACCTTCGGTATGTCAGGCGATTAGACTTCTTTGAAAAGCCTGATTACGAGTATTTACGGACCCTCTTCACAGATTTGTTTGAACGGAAAGGCTACACCTTTGACTATGCCTATGATTGGGTTGGAAGGCCTATTGTAAGTATCCTTTAAAAAAAAATCTTGCTGGGTGGTGGTGATAGTGCACATCTTTAGTCCCAGCACTTAGGAGGTGGATGCAGCAGATCTCTGTGAGTTTGAAGCCAGCCTGGTCTACATAGTGAGTTCCAGGACAGCCTGGGCTGTCACACAGAGAAACCTCGTCTTGAAAAACCAAAAAAAAAAAAAAAAAAAAGCCGAGTGGTGGCGCATGTCTTTAATTCCAGCACTCAGGAAGCAGAGGCAGGCTGATGTCTGTGAGTTCGAGGCCAGCCTGGTCTACAAAGCGAGTTCCAGGAAAGGCGCAAAACTACACAGAGAAACCCTGTCTCGGGGAAAAAAAAATTTCTCAGATGTACGCCCCATCTTTTTACTTGCCAGTCCTTCTGCTTATATCTTTGAGGGAGATTGCTCGCACTTACCGACCTTTTCCAAGTAACGCGATAGGTTGCTGTCATTAGAACAATCAGTGAGTTATCTGGGTTTTGGATTATGACTTGTGAGGGCTGAGAGATGGCTCAGCATGTGAGAGCACTTGCTATTCTTACAAAGGACCGAGGTTCAGTTCCCTGAGTATGCATGGTGCCTGACAACCATCTGTAACTCCAGTTCAAGGGGATTCAGTGCCCTGCCTTCTTCTGCTCTGTGAGTACCAGACACACATGTGGTGTTCATACACATATTTAGGCAAACACTTATACACATAAAATAAAACAGATCCTCAAAGATTATAATGTATAACCTGAGATACTAGAATTTTTTTTTATTCTTTTATTTTATGTGCATTGGTGTTTTGCCATAGGTCAGGTCCCCTGGAAATGGAATTACAGACAGTTGTAAGCTGCCATGTGGGTGCTGGGAATTGAACCCAGGTCCTCTGGAGGAGCAGTCAGTGCTCTTAACACTGAGCCATCTCCCCAACCCCAAGATACTACAATTTTAGCCAATTTTTACACATTTCTTTTAACTGATTCACAGTTTAGTTCTGTCTGTGCTACCTTCCCTTCTGCAAATGACCAAATTCAGGAAAACAAGATGATTTGAAAGAAAAACAGCAGTAGGCTGGAAAGATGGTTAGCAATTACGAGCACTGGCTGCTCTTCCAAACGACCTGGGTTCAATTCCCAGCACCCACGTGGCAGCTCACAACTATCTGTAACTCCAGTCCCAGGGAATCCAACACCTTCTTCTGGCCTCCATGGACACTGCATGTATGTATGTGGTGCACAGACATACATACATGCAACTAAACACCAATACACATAAAAATAAATTTAAATTTTTTTTAGAAAAGAAAAAAAAAAGACTGATTCCTGCTCTGTAAGAATTAACATGCTGCTGCCCTTTGTAGAGCGATTACATTAAACTTGTTTCCCCCATTTGGTCTTTTGGGTGGAGGTTTTGGAAACAGTCTTTTTGTTTGTTTTTTGTTTGTTTGTTTTGTTTTGTTTTGTTTTTCGAGACAGGGTCTCTCTGTGTAGCTTTGCGCCTTTCCTGGATCTCGCTCTGTAGACCAGGCTGGCCTCGGACTCACAAAGATCCGCCTGCCGCCGCCGCCGCTACCACCACCCCCCAGCTTGAAACAGAGTCTTACTGTGTATCTTTGACTGTCCTGGAACTCACTCTATAGACCAAGCTAGCCTCAGACTCACAGAGATCCACCCAACTCTGACTCTGGGATAGAAGGTGTGTGCCACACCATGCCAGGTTACCCATTTGACGTTTACTTTAATTTTTCTAGCCTACTCCAGTAGGATCGGTTCATGTCGATTCTGGTGCATCCGCAATAACTCGAGAAAGCCACGCACACAGGGATCGGCCATCACAACAACAACCTCTTCGAAATCACGTATGTGTTAGGTTTTAGTTGTTTTAATCATAATCCTTCTTCATAGCTATTGTTAAAACTCAGATTCTCCCTCTTCTCTATGTTAGTTGTTTATGTGGAGTTAAGAAAAACAGCTGGTTTAGTATGACATTGGAGCAACTGTCAGAGCATGGGTAAATGCATCAAGATGGGGCATATAGACTAAAGAATCTGGGCCTGACCCACCAACTGTGGTATCACAGACCTTTAACCTCAGCATTGGGTAAAAGCAGACATGTCTCTGTGAGTTCGAGGCCAGCTCGGTCTGCATAGTGAGTTCCAGGCCAGCCATGGCTGGATAATGAGACTCCGTCTCCAAAAAAGAAAAAAGAATCTGGGCCTGAAGAGATCTCGGGTTTTTAGGAGACCTGATCACTGGCTATGAATTAGGATCTAAGGTCCAAAGGACTGCTGGACATGCAGATGTACCACATGGTATACTTAGGGTCTAGAGCTTATGCCAGTTGTACTCTCTGCTGGGTGCTAAGGGTGTTGATTTGCCTTTTCAGCTGACCTGCTATAAACTGCATCCTGCGCAGTTGCAGTCATACCCAGGTTGATTTGAAAGTTGTGTAAGATACCTTAAAGATACAATGCAGGGCTAGAGTATTTGCCTGGCACATACAAAGCCATGGGTTCAGAGTCTGGTACAGCCACAAAAAAAGGAAGATTCATCTGTTTAGAGCTCAATGTGATGGGAGTCATTTAATCCCAGTTCTTTTAAGTTGGAAACGGTAAGATTGCTGTAAGTAGAGGCCAGCATGGGCTACATAGTAATATTCTTGCCCTGTCTTGTTTCCTCCCTTTAGTAGTTTCCTTACTCTTCCCCACTTTCATGTTATATAGTCTGTGCTAGGGATTGGCAGGTGCAGGCACTTGCTGCCAAGCCTAATGACCTCAGTTCAGTGCCCAGGATTCACATGGTAGAAGGAGAGAGAGATAAGCAGTGAGCTCTTATTTCCAAAGATCTGACAAGTAGATAGGCCATGAAACCAGGTAATAGCACAAGGCAGAACAGATAAACATTAAAAAGTATTACCACTTGGAATTTGTTTTTGTTTTTGTTTGAAACAAGGTCTCTGTAGATCAGACTGACCTCAGAAACACAGATATCCCCTGAGTGCTAGAATTAAAGGCATGGCCCATCATGCCCAGTCTCATTTGGAATTCAAGGGAAATACTTCCCCTAGTCAGAGCATGGTAAATTATTTCAATGGGAGAAAAAAAATGCCTCATTTGAAATGCTCTTGAAAGAAGTAGAGATAGACAAGCAGAAAGAGTGTGAGCAACAACATTATACATCTAATAAAGGAAACCTAGGAATCAAGGCTAGAAAACGAAGAAGCCCCCCAAATGCTAGGCTGGAGAATTGTTGGTCCTTAACTTCAGTAGGTACTTGGGATAAAAAACAGAAGACTGAGAATGACAAAATTTGCTTTAAACTTTTTTATTTTAACTTGGCAACTAATGTGGGGAAAAAAAAATAAGAACAAATTAAAATATGAGGACATGAGTTCAATCCTGAACTCGATTTTGATCCAGAGCTATTCTTGGTGGTGAGAGCTTATAGTCCCAGAGACAGGAGGATCCCTGGTTTCAGTGACCAGTCAGCCTGGTGAAAATCGTCAAGCCCCAGGTCCCAGTGAAGAGACCATGTCTCATAAAGCAAGGTGGCTGACTTCTGAGGAACATGACCTCAAAGATTGTCTTTTGGCCATGCAAACATACATGTATGTACACTTGCATTCACATAAACATATACCTCTAGACATAAACACAGTACACACAGAACACTTGAGCACTGATCCATGCCTCTGGATAAGTCATAGAGTACTTGCTCAGCCTGCACAGGAGCTTGGGTTCAATCATCCACACACATGTGAGTGTAAATAAATGTACATTTCTGCCCTTTTCTTTCTCTTTCTTTTTTTTTTTGTGGGGTGGGTGGGAGATTTGGGGGGTTCTAGACAGAGTTTCTCTGTGTATCCCTGGCTGTGCTGGAACTCGTTCTGTAGACCAGGCTGGCCTCAAACTCAGAGATTAAAGGCACATGTCACCATCACCTGGCCCTCTTTCATTTTAAATTATTATTTATTTATTTATTTTTGTTCTGAAGATAAAACTGAAGACCTTACACAAGTGTGCTTCTAGTGAGCTACATTCTTAGTGCAAGCCTGTTTTTCCAATTTTATGTGACTCAAAAACAACTTTTTTTTTTTTTTTTTTTTTTTTTTTTATTTATTTATTTTATGATGAGAAAGGGACAGGCATATAGTTTTGAGACATTGTTGTGATTGACTCAGATCTGAAGATCATGCTTTTGCCATCTCTCCAGCCGAACGACTTTTTTTTTTTTTTTTTTTTTTTTTTTTTTTTTTTTTTTTTTTTTCAGTTTTCTGTTTTTTGCCTTTTGAATCATTGTAGCAGGCTGCTCGAATCACAAAGATCACCTGCTCTGTAGTGCTGGATAAGCTCGCCACCTCAAAACAACTTTTTAAAAACAACTTTTATGGAATTGGGTGATAGCTCAGTCGGTAAAATGCTTGCCTTTTGCAAGCCTGAGGACTTCTGAAGAACATACGTGAAAAAGGCTGGGTGGGGTCTGGAGAGGTAACTCAGCAGTTAGGAGCATTTGCTGCTCTTCCAGAAGACCCAAGTTAGGTTCCGAGCACAAAATACACCTTAAAAAAACAAAAACAAATAAATAAACAAACAAAAACACCTGGGAATGGTGGCAGACACACATCTGTAATCCCAGTAGTGTGGAGATTGAGACAGGCTGTTCCCTGGGGCTAACTAGCCAGCCAGCCTATCTTACTTGTTGAGTTCAGAGCCAGTGAGAGACCATCTTCCCCTAAAAAGAAAATAAAATGTGGATGGCCACTGGGGAAACATCACCAAGGCGACATATGCCTATGTACACAAATGTTTACACATGCACACACCAAACCAAGAAAAGTAGAACAAAACCAGCATTTATGGAGAAGTAATTGGTTCATAAAACACTATAAAGAATGCTAACTGCCAGGCATTGGTGGCTCACGCCTTTAATCCCAGCACTCAGGAGGCAGAGGTAGGTGGATCTCTGTGAGTTCAAGGCCAGCCTGGTCTACAGAGTAAGTTTTAGGAAAGGCGCAAAAGCTACACAGAGAAACCCTGTCTCGGAAAAATAATGCTAACTGGCCAGTAAATGGACTTTTTGATGTTTTTATTGACATATGTTAGTTATACATGATGATGGGTTTCATTGTGACAATTTTTATTCATCACCCTTTCCTTTCCCCTCTCACTCCTACTAATCCTTTCTTCCTAACTAGTTTCTCTTCTACTTTCATACTGTGGTTTTTTTGTTTTTGGGGGGTTTTGTTGTTGTTGTTGTTTTGTTTTTTGAAGATTTACTTACCTTATGTACACACACACACACACACACACACACACACACACACACACACACACATACTGTGTATATGCAGGTGCCTGAAGAGGACAGAAGAGGGTATTAGATCTCTTTGATCTGGAGTTATAGGCAGTTGTGAGCTCCCTAGGACTGAACCCTCTGGTCCTCTGGAAGAGCCAGAAAGTGCTCTTAACTGCTGAACCATCCCTCCAATTTCCACATCTTCTTTTGTTTTTGGTGACCATTGAATTTAATTAGGGTTACTGACAGGGGAATGGGCAATTTACCAGTGGCTACAGGGCTGAAGAAAATGTCCCCCATCAACTATTAACTGCCTGTAGTTCCTCAAATAGAGGCAAGTCTTTGAGAACCCCTCCTCTTAGTTTTTGTTTTTGTTGTTTGTTGGGTTTTTGAGACAAGGTTTCTCTGTGTTGCAGCTCTGGCTGTCCTGGAACTTGCTTTGTAGACAAGGCTGGCAATTAACTTGCAGAGATCCACCTGCCTCTGTCTCCTGAGTGCTGGGTTAAAGGCATGTGCCACCATTGCCTGGCACTTTTTTTTAATTTATGCATATGAGTGTTTTGTTGGCATGTATGTCTTTGGGCCTTGTGTGTGCCTGGTGCCCACAGAGGTTAGAAGAGGGCATTGGGTCCCCTGGAACTGGAGTTACAGACAATTGTAAGCCCCCATATGGGCACTGGGAACTGATCTTGAGTCCTCTGCAAGAGCAGCAAGTCCTCTAACTGCTGAGCCATCTCTTCAACCCCTTTTAATCCTTTAAATCTTGGGAAGATGGGCACTGTGTGGTACACACCTAAAGCAAGGGATCATGAGTTTGAGGCCAACCTGGGCCTACATGATGAGATCCTGTCTCAAAAGTAAACAAAGTTTTATAGAACTAATACTACATAATAGTGTAAGGCCTTAAATATTCTACTTAAACTTTACTAAATTAGTTGTATCTATTCTAACGTCAGAAAAACAGATTTAATCTATTATCTCTAGGCATCAGACAATGTCACTAAGTTTATAACATGGTATAATTGTGCTGTACACAATAGCCCTATTTTGAAAAACTTAACATATGAATATCTATCAACAGAAATAATTGGAAGGGAAGCATCAGGGTAGTGTGTACTCTAATCCCAGCTACACAGGTCACTAGTGAGATGATGGTTTGCCAGTTCAAGGCCAGCCTGAGCAGCTTAGCAAAAACTCCATAGGGGTGGGGGAAGCAATGTTTATAATAGTTTGAACTCTTGTGGTGCTGTCAACACAAAATCCCACCCCACTTTGTAGAAATTACATAGTAAGCAAGTTAATACAGCCACCTCCTTATTGAACCGCCTCATCTCTGCAGGAAATAACAGCAAATATGGCCAGGATCTTTTACAATGCTATTATTATCCATGTGACCTCATAGTCTATTAATAACGATGAGTAAATTGTAGCTTTATAGGAAATGTCTTTTAGGTGACTTACCAGTGAGCTTTAAGGAGTTCCTGTCAATGAAATCCTTAGAGGGAGGGAGATAGTTAGTATGGAGCCTTAAGCTATTGCCTTCTCCTTTTTTTTTTTTTATTTATTAATTTTTCAGCTTGGCATACAAAATAATGGAAGTTTCTTATATGTATGTTATTGTACATTGTTCTAATTCATTCCTCCCCTCCTCTGTCTTCTCCATTTTCTTTATAGAAGACACATTTATAGCTACCAGCATTTCTGAGATTTATAGGCTCCTTATCTAGTGTTCATGTAGAGCAGCAATATTGCACCCCAACCCCTGCTGCTGTTGTTAATCAGCAGCAATTAAAATTTGATTTACTAATTCCTCATTACTGCCTCTCACACTGCTTGTTTTTCATTTTTCAGAGTCTTAGGATTGTCACAGCTGTGCATCATGATGTTAGTACCTCCTCAGCCATCTGGCACAGGGCAAGAGGCACCTAGTGCAGCTTCTTCAAAATGAAAAGTCACACCTAATTGAGATCAGAATAGTGTGAGATCTTAAACAACAATCAGGTAAAGAAGGCATGATAGCAGCAGAAATAGAAACCGTCCAAAGAGGTTTATTAATTGAAGACCCTATTTTTGTTGAATACATATCTGCCCTTTTACTTTCTAAAAGAAAAGTAATTCACATTGGTCATATCAATTAATAAGTTGTTTCTAATTCCAAATTAGATACTATTGGCTGAAGGAATCATAAGCTTTATTTTTGTCTTTCTGTGCTTACTTGTTCTTGGCATATGAACTTCCTTTAAAAAGATATTTTGGAAGCTGGAGAAATGGCTCAGTGGTTAACATCACTGGCTGCTCTTTAGAGGACCTAGGTTCAGTTCTCAGCACCCACATAGTAACTTAGAACCATTTGTAACTCCAGTTCTGGGGGATCTGATATCCTCTTTGATCTTCATAGGCACACGGTACACATATATACATGTAGGTAAACCTCTCATACATATAAAACAGATCTAAAAAATTTTAATAAGTAAAATTATCAAAAAATTTTAAAAAATACTTTGTTCATTCATTTCAATATGAAAGCATATTTCATCCAGTGTTCACTTTAGTAAATGTCCTGCGGTCAGATACAGTGTTTTATGCTTGTAATCCCAGCATTGGTAGGCTGAAGTAGAATTGCTATGAATTCCATACTAATGAGGGTTACCAGAGTGAGACCCTGACTCAGAAATGGAGGAGGAGGAAGAGGAAAAGAAGAAAAAGAAAGTGTCGTGGACATTAATCTTGAAAATAAATAGTAGGCTACCTATTTAAGGAAATGACATTGTCTCGGTTCCTCGTGTAAAAACTTTTATCTGCTCAGTTATTTAACCAATGAAATTATGAGTATGACTGTTTGCTCAACACTCTTTGAACTTTCTGAATTTGATCTGCTTATTAGCTGCTGAAATTACATGAACGTGAAAGCTGAAGGGTGATGCCCAACTTTTGGTTGGCTCCCTCTCTACTTTTGTTCAGTACAGGTTTTCTTTCAACTCATGTGGTGGTTCATTAGTGGAAATGAATACAATCACAGTACTAGTTCTCAGTGCTTTGCAGCAGATGTTAATGTCAAGCTCCAGACAGAAACCCTGCAGGAGCACTAATTACTGGATTTTGTTGTTGCTTTCTGTTGCTTTACCTTTCCTTCCATATCTTGGTGTCATGCTTCTAATGCCTAAGCAGACTGCATCATCAGAGCGCCGAGGAGAGTGGGAAGTCCAGCCCAGCCGGCAGACCAATACCTCATACCTGACGTCTCACTTGGCCGCAGACCGCCATGGGGGTTCAGTACAGGTACCTACTGTCTTCCCTGGCCTTCTCAGCCTGGCTAGTAGAATGTTGCCTTGCTCTTGCAGTTTGGGTTCCTTTCAGATGGCCACTTACAGCAGGGGTGAGTTGCTTATGTTTAACTGATAATCTCTGTGCTGATTTTCTATCTATGTGGACTTTGGTAAAAGTCATTTTTTTTTGAGATAATTGCTGCTTTTTGTCATTGACTTAGAAACATCTATGTGATTTCTGTATTGAGTTAACCCACCCTACAATCTTGATCTACTCATGATCTGCAAAATACCATCAAGGTAGAAATGTGTTAGTATCTGAATTGTGAAGTCCAGAAACTTAAAATCCTTCCAGTACTAGATATATGCGTGTGTAGCTCACTCCATAATGATGGATGATTTAGCACCCAGTAGCCTGGGAGTATTGCTTGAGGGATTTCCTGAGTGGATATCCAAGAAGTTGAGCTGTTTTGTATTTTCTTTCTGGAATAAATTTGGTCTCGGAAATTATTTCTGTTTTTATTTGGGCTAGCATGAGGTTTTCTTTTCTGTCTGGTACCAGGAATATTTTCTGTCTCTTCACTTTTTTTGTGTGTAACTTTTAAAATCCTAACCAGGAAAAAAATTCAACTGAATATTTTTCTCATACTGATGACCCACTAGTTGAGGTATAGAAATGAACTCCCTGCATGTATGTGTGTGTGTGTGTGTGTGTGTGTGTGTATAACACACACACACATACATACATTTGTTTTTTTTAGACAGGGTTTCTCTGGATAGCTTTGCACTTTTCCTGGATCTCACTCTGTAGACCAGGCTGGCCTCGAACTCACAGAGATCCCCCTGCCTCTGCCTCCCGAATGCTGGGAATAAAGGTGTGCGCCACCACCGCCTGGCAAGAAATCTTTTTAAATTGATGTGGTGGTGCAGGCCTTTAGTTCCAGCATTCTAGAGGCAGAGGCAGGTGAATCTCTATGTGCTCAAGCCAGCTAAGGTTACATAGAGAGACCTTGTCTCAAAAAAAAAAAAAAAAAAAAAAAAAAAGAAAGAAAGAAAGGAAGGAAAATAGATAGAAACAAAGAATAACAAGAATTGTTTAGAGGCATATGTCTATAGAAAGGTGGGAAAACAGTAACGGCAGCAGAGAATGTTGGAAGTTGAAATACAGTTCAAATAGCAGGAGAAAATTGGATCTTAGTCTATTCACCTTAGAATTTCCCAAAAGGCTCAAGAATGGGCTTCTTTAAGTGGAGGAGTGTTGGCAGGGCATATATTAAAAAAGAGTGCTTGAAAGTCTAAGAAAGCAAAGATCCCGGGCGGTGGTGGCGCACGCCTTTAATCCCAGCACTCAGAGCAAGCAGCGAATCTCTTGATTCGAGCCAGCTGGCTACAAGTGATTAAAAGAAACTACACAGAAAACCTGAAAAAAAAAAAAAAAAAAAAAGAAAGAAAGCAAAGATCCCTGTATGTTCCCTCCTTTCTTCACCAAGAGACCAAATCTTTATTTGGAGAGGGGAAGTGGGGGTCAGACCATCCCATCTGATTCTGCATCCTCCTACCCCCACCTCCCACCCTCCAGCAAAGGCCTCACCTTGTTTTAGGGGCAGCATCAGGCAGGACCTGAGGCAGTTGTGGGTGAAGACATAAGTCAGTGACATACAGCTGGTCGATTTCTTGTTCAACTCTGATGCTTCACACCTGGAAATGCTGAGTAGCTGATACTAAAATAAAAAACCACAGTGGTAAAGCTGGGGAGACGGCTCAGCAGTTTAGAGCACTTTTTGCTCTTGCAAAGGACCCAGGTTTGGTTCCCAGCACCCACATTGAAGCTCACAACCATCTGTAACTCCAGTTTCAGAGGCTCTAACACCCTCTTCTGCTTCCATGGGCATCAGGTTCACAGACATATATGCAAGCAAAATGCCAGTACATGTAAAAAAATTGTTAAGGAAGAAATACAAAGGAAAAATTGGTAGTTTTGTTTAAGAACAAGAGTGTAATTTTTCTGATAGAAAAAACATGACAAAATAACATCAAATTAAAGAGAAAGCACACATACACACAAAAAGCTGGGCAGTGGTGGTGCACTCCTTTAATCCCAGACTAGCATTTTGAGGCAGAGGCCAGTGGATCTCTATGAGTTCAAGGCCAACCTGGTCTACAAAGTGAGTTCCAGCAAAGCTAGAGCTACGCAGAGAAACTTTGTCTCAAAAAAACAAAATTAAACACACACACCAAAACAAATGAACAAAGAGAAAGCAGTGAAATAGCAACACAACACAAAATGAATTATCTAACAGTGCACAGATCTCTCATTGTAGAAAAGTGGATGTGCTTCCCTCTTCAGAATTACCAAATTAACAGTGTGCTACCAGTTTCTGTATCAGTCAGTGCCACAGAGAAATTCTTTGGGGAGTTACAGTTTTTTTCCTGAAAGTTGAGGATATTTACATATCATATTCAAAATGAAATTAACATGTCTTCTATAAAAGACGAATTAAAAAAAAGCTAAGGCGTGTGTTTGTTTGTTTGTTTGTTTGTTTGTTTGTTTGTTTGTTTTGAGACAGGGTTTCTCTGTGTAGCCCTGGCTGTCCTGGAACTCACTCTGTAGACCAGGCTGGCCTCGAACTCACAGAGATCTTCCTGCCTCTGCCTGTCATGTACTGGGATAAAAGGCATGTGCCACCACTGCTTGGCTGTTTGTTTTTGTTTTAAAGTGGGTCTCTAGATTAAAGGATATGAGATATCCTTTAAGGTAAGGTACAGTGCTTAACAGGGAGAGTAGATGAGTAGTATCCTTACTGACTGGTTTGACTGCTTTAGAAAGCCAAAAGCTAGGTCTGGACATTCCAGGCAAGAAGTAAAGGAATATACTCTGGAAAATATAACCAGCCAGAAAGAAAATTGGAGGGTACTAATAGCATTACTCTCCCGCAACTGAAATGGCCTAGCCAAGTCATCCTGAAGTATAATCCAGAGTTGTCAAGACCAGCTGTTCTCATGGTGTCAATTGATATGCACCCTCTTCTTCTTTTTTTTAAAATATTTATTTTGTATATATATGTCTGCAGGCCAGAAGAGAACACCAGATGGTGTTCATTACAGATGGTTGTGAGTCACCATGTGGGTGCTGGAAATTGAACTCAAGACCTCTGGAAGGGCTGTCAGTGTTCTTAACTGCTGAGCCATCTCTCCAGCCCCGCACCCTCTTCTTTTCAACAGTTTTTATTAGGGCCTTGGAGAGATGGCTCAGTAGTGAAAAGCACATGCTGCTCTTGCAGAAGACCTAAGCTCATTCAGTTCCCAGTACATCAGACTCCTAACTCCAACTCCTGGGCATGTCACACCTTCTTTTGGTCCTCCCTGCACTCATATATGCATACCCATTGTCCTAGTTTGCTTTCTTTGATAACCACCTGACCTGAAACTTGGGCAGGAAAGGGTTTATTTCTTTCAGCTTGCAGTCACTGAGGGAGGCAGGAACCAAAGCAGAGACCATTAAGAAACATTGTGTACTGCTGGCTTGCTTAGCCTGCTTTTTATACAACCCAGGACCACCTGCCTACTGTAGCCTGGGCCATCCCACAGCAGTCAACAATTAAATTGAGGCCCTCTTCCCAGATGACCCTTGCTTGTGTCAAGTTGACAAAAAATGAACTGGCACACCTATACTGGACATACATAACATATAATTAAAAGTAAATCATCTTCCAAAGTTTTTTTTTTTTTTTTTTGGTTTTGTTTTGTTTTGTTTTGTTTTGTTTTTGTTTTTTGAGACAGGATTTCTCTGTGTAGCTTTGCGCCTTTCCTGGAGCTCACTTGGTAGCCCAGCTGGCCTCGAACTCACAGAGATCCGCCTGCCTCTGCCTCCCGAGTGCTGGGATTAAAGGCGTGCGCCACCAACGCCCAGCCCCAAAGTTTTATTAGCATACATTATATAGAATTGGCTTCACTATGACATTTTCATACATTATATAATGTATTTACCACCCATTACCCTGTTTCCCTCTCACTCTGCAAATGCCTTCTTTACAACTACTGTGTGTGTGTGTGTGTGTGTGTGTGTGAGAGAGAGAGAGAGAGAGAGAGAGAGAGAGAGAGAGAGAGAGAGAGAGAGAGAGAGAACACAAATGCATGCCAATGAGTTTAATTCCAGTTGTTTACAGGAGCATGGGCAACTTACTGGTGCCTACAACACTGACAGAAATGTCCCTTCCTTCCCACAGTAATCACTAACCACCTGTTAATCCACAAGGAGGAGTGGAGACGTCACCTGATAACCCTTGCTTCTCTGCTCATATTAGAAGTGGTGGAGAGGCCGGAGAGATAGCTCAGCAGTTGAGAGTATTGGCTGTTCTTCCAGAGGACCCAGGTTCAATTCCTGGCACCCACACTGGCAGCTCACAACTTTCTGTAACTCCAGTTCCAGGGGTCTGACACCTTCACACCAATGCACACAAAATAAATTTAAATTATTTTTTTAAATAATAGTAAATAATGTTTTAGAAAGAAAGCTCCTAGAAATTAAAACAATCTTAAAACTCAATTAGTTTTGAATATAAACTTAAGAAAACAGAGCAGGCCGGGCGGTGGTGCGTGCCTTTAATCCCAGCACTCAGGAGGTAGAGACAGGTGGATCTCTGTGAGTTCGGGTTATCTTCGGACTTCACGTGTATGCAGTGACAGGTATGTGCCTCACCACCATTTGAAATAAATATATAAACTAACATTTTTTAAGAGAAAAAGGTGGACTTAGAAGGAAAGTAAGACTGCTGAAAGAATGAGTATGGGCTTCTTTAAAATAATTTCCAGGGCCCTATTTTTTTTTTTTAATCAACTTAAAATTTCTATACTTCATGAACCTTTGCATATGAATTTACACAGGATGTATGTTACCAAGATGAGTGAGAACAAGAAGGAAGCGTAGACTGGATCTAGGGAACAAGAGAGCCTACCCAAGCCGTTTTGTCCATGTTAAAATAGAGAACTAATTCCACAAAATTTCGGGTAGAGGCAGGCAGAGCTGCAGCCGAGAAGTGGTTGTAATAAAGACCAGAAACTAAACTATTACCCGCTGAGGAGTGAAAACAAGGAGATTAAGATCTTGGAACAAGGACACCTTTAATCCCAGCACCCGGGGAAGGAGCCATCTCCGTGGGACGGAACCAGAACAGACCTGAACACTCTGTCTGAAGCCAACCCAGGACCCAGCTGCAGATCCTATGAAACCCAATAACTTGGAGGCGTTGGTGAGATTACCCTACTAAACAACCTGCTCAGCTGAGATCCATTCGGGAGAGGATTCAGAATCCTATAGTCTGCAGTCTGAGGATACAAGATCAGCTGAGGAGTTGATGAATGAGCAAAACATGACCTGAGAACACAAAAGAAGGCGCCGCCCAGCCACCGAACCAGATCACCAGAATCATAAGCCTACACTACACCGACTGAGTACAGGTAAGCCCCCATCTCCAGACCAGCAGATCAGGTCTGTAGCCCCAAGGCCCTACCCATCGGAGTCCCAGGGACCAGACAGCTACCTTTCCCTGCTCCCCCAACCAAAAAAAAAAAAAAAAAAAAAAAAAAACCCAACCCCTATGAACCTAACAACCACTGAAACCATAAGCACACCCTGCACCAACTGGGAACAACTGCTCCCTGACACAGAACCCACTGACACTGATTGGACTAAGCTGCTCCCAAAGAAACAGAGCCTAACAGCACTGATTTAACCAAGAACTCCTAGTGGACCAAGACTAACAATTAGAAGAAGAGAGGCACCTTCAGACACAGACACTGCCTACATGGAGCAGAGAAAGAGATGAGTAGACACCAGTGTAAAAATACAGGCAACAACCTAAAGAGCTATCGATTCTACACCTGTAAGACCTGAACACACCAATTCAGAAGAAGCAGAAGAAATCAGTCCTAAAAATGACTTTAAGATGATAGAGACCCTTAAAGAGGAAATGAAAAACTCCATTAAAGAGGAAATAAAAAAAAACTCTTAAAGAAGTGGAAGAAAAAAACAGACAACAAATTGGAAGAAATCAAAGAAAACCAAGAAAAAGTAATTAAACAGATGAAGGAAACAATTCAAGATTTGAAAATGGCCGGGCGGTGGTGGCGCACGCCTTTAATCCCAGCACTCAGGAGGCAGAGCCAGGCGGATCTCTGTGAGTTCCAGGCCAGCCTGGGCTACCAAGTGAGTTCCAGGAAAAGGCGCAAAGCTACACAGAGAAACCCTGTCTCGAAAAACCAAAAAAAAAAAAAAAAAAAAAAGATTTGAAAATTGAAATTGAGACAATAAAAAAAAAGCAAACTGAGGGAATGCTGGAAATAGAAATCCTGACTAAATGAACAGGAACTACAGAAGCAAGCATAACCAACCAAATGCAAGAGATGGAACAGAGACTCTCTAACACTGAAGACACAATAGAATGTCAGTCAAAGAAAACACTAAAGACAAAAAAGTCATGACACAAAACATCCAAAAAATTTGGGACACCATGAAAAGACCAAACCTAAGAATAATAGGGATAGAAGAAGGAGAAGAATACCAACTCAAAGGCGCAGAAAATATATTCAACAAAATCATAGAAGAAAACTTTCCTAACCTAAAGAAAGAAATACTATGAAGATCCAAGAAGCTTACAGAACACCGAATAGGCTGGATCAAAAAAAAAAAAAAAAAGTCCCTTTGCCGCATAATAATCAAAACATTAAACATACAGAACAAAGAAAAAAGATTAAGAGCCGCAAAGGAAAAAGACCAAGTAACATATAAAGGCAGACCTATTAGAATAACACCAGACTTCTCAATAGAGACTATGAAAGCTAGAAGGTCCTGGACAAATGTTATGCAGACACTAAGAGACCACGGATGCCAACCCAGACTATTATACCCAGCAAAACTCTCAATCACCATAGACGGAGTAAACAAAATATTCCACGATAAAACCAGATTCAAACAATACCTATCCACAAATCCAGCCATACAGAAAGCACTAGAAGGAAAAATCCAACCTAAAGAAACTAAATACACCCATGAAAACTCAGGCAATTGATAATCCCACACCAACAAATACCAAAGAAGGAAAATGCAACACTACCACAAAAAAATAATAGGAATTAACAATCAGTGGTCATTAATATCCATCAATATCAATGGTCTCAACTCACCTATAAAAAGACACAAACTAACAGAATGGATAAGAAAACAGGATCCATCCTTCTGCTGCATACAAGAAACACACCGTAACTTCAAAGACAGACACTACCTCAGAGTAAAGGGCTGGGAAAAGGCTTATCAATCAAATGGACCTAAGAAACAAGCTGGTGTAGCTATCCTAATATCGAATAAAATAGACTTCAAACTACAATCACTTGAAAGAGATCAGGATGGACATTACATATTTATCACAGGAAAAATCCACCAAGATGAAGTCTCGATTCTAAACATTTATGCCCCAAATACAAAGGCACCTACATTCATAAAAGAAACATGACTAAAGCTTAAATTGCACATCAAACCCCACACAGTAGTAGTGGGAGATTTCAACACACCACTCTCACCAAAAGACAGATCTACCAGACTGAAACTTAACAAAGAAATAAAGGACCTAACAGATGTTATGACTCAAATGGACTTAATAGATATCTACAGAACATTCAGTCCTAACACACCTTCAGTAATGTGGCAGGATACAAGGTCAACTCAAAAAAAGTCAGTAGCCCTCCTATATACAAATGATAAAAGGGCTGAGAAAGAAGTCAGAGAAACATCACCCTTTACAATAGCCACAAGTAATATAAAATACCTTGGGATAACACTAACTAAACAAGTGAAGGAACTTTTTGATAAGAACTTTAAATCTCTAAAGAAAGAAATTAAAGAAGATACCAGAAAATGGAAGGATCTCCCATGCTCATGGATAGGTAGGATTAACATAGTAAAAATGACAATCTTACCAAAAGCAATCTACAGATTCAATGCAATCCCCATCAAAATCCCAACACAATTCTTCACAGACTTGGAAAGAAAAATACTCAACTTCATATGGAAAAACAAAAGACCCAGGATAGCTAAAAGAATCCTATACGATAAAGCAACCCTTGGAGGCATCACCATCCCTGACATCAAGCCCTACTATAGAGCTATAGTAATAAAAACAGCTTGGTACTGGTATAAAAACCGAAATACAGACCAATGGAATCAATGAATACCCTGACATTAATCCACGCACATATGAACACCTGATTTTTGACAAAGAAGCCAAAACTATATAATGGAAATAAGAAAGTATCTTCAACAAATGGTGCTGGCATAATTGGATGTCAATATGTGAAAGATTACAAATAGATCCATATCTGTCACCATGCACAAAACTCAAGTCCAAGTGGATCAAAGACCTCAACATAAATCCAGTTACACTAAACTTAATAGAAGAGAAAGTAGGAAGTACTCTTGAATGCATTGGCACAGGAGATCACTTCCTAAATATAACACCAGCAGCACAGACACTGAGCACAATAATAAATGGGACCTCTTGAAACTGAGAAGCTTTTGTAGGGCAAAAGACACAGTCAATAAGACAAAAAGACAGCCTACAGAATGGGAAAAGACCTTCCCCAATCCCACGTCTGACAGAGGACTGATCTCCAAAGTATATAAAGAACTCAGGAAATTAGACATCAAAATACTGAACAGTCCAATTAAAAAATGGGCTGAAGAGCTAAACAGAATTCTCAAAAAAAGAATCACAAAGGACTGAAAGACATTTAAAGAAATGCTCAACATCCTTAATCATCAGAGAAATGCAAATCAAAACGACTCAGATACCACCTTACACCTGTCAGAATAGCTATGATAAAAAACATTAATAACAGTCAATGTTGGAGAGAATGTGGAGCAAACGGAACACTCCTCCACTGTTGGTGGGAGTGCAAACTTGTACCACTGTGGAAATCAGTATGGCGGTTTCTCAGAAAATTGGGAATCGATCTACTTCAAGACCCAGCCATACCACTCTTGGGCATATACCCAAGGAATACTCAATCATACCACAAAGATACATGCTCAACTATGTTCATAGCAGCACTATTTGTAATAGCCAGAACGTGGAAACAACCTAGATGCCCGTCAACTGAAGAATGGATTAAGAAAATGTGGTATGTATACACAATGGAGTACTACTCAGCAGAGAAAAACAATGACAGCATGAAATTTGCAGGCAAATGGATGGAACTAGAAAAAATCATCCTGAGTGAGGTAACCCAAACCCAGAAGGACAAACATAGTATGTACTCTCTCATAAGTGGATTCTAGATATAAAGCAAAGAACAATCAGACTGCAACCCACAGAACCAGGGAGGCTATATAGCAGGGGGGACCCTAGGATGACTGTGGCTTATAATAAGTTTTGGTTTTACTCAATTACTGGGCAAGCCTCAAGAAACATTTCACAATTAGGATAAGAATTTATACTGTATCAAGCTGATAATAGAAAAATAAATTTTAAAAAGTGGGGAAAAAAAAGAGAGATCCTACCCAACAAAGAAGCAAAGAGACTTGCTAGTATAATCAAAAGTTAGGAAACTCCTGTGGTGACCCTAGCTGCCAGTACAGAAGGGAAGCTTTCACCAAACTGGTATTCAGGAGTTTGGGGAGCTATTTATTTCAGCAAAATGATGATAATCTAGGATACTATGATAGTCATAATATCACTAAATAAGCTATTTCGTTATAATATCTAAATAAGCTATTTAAGTAAATGACAGACCTAGAGGTATAGCTCAATGTATTCCGCTTGTCTAGCATGTACACAGCTTTGGGTTCAGTCCCTCACACTGCAGTAAATAACGAATAAATACATGAATAAATAAATAAGACTTTGGGTGAAATTAATGATTCACCATTAATAATTGAAAATTAATACATCAAATAATTTTGTTTTTAACTAACTTTTTTTAAATTATTTTTTAAAATTTGTTTGCGTGTATATGTACCACATGTTCAGGTGCCTGAAAAGGACAGAAAAGAGTACAAGATGTCATGGAACTAGAGTTAAATGCATTTGTGAGCTACTTGATGTTGGTGGATCCTGGGAACTGAAATCAGGTCATTGGGGGAGCAACAAGTGCTCTTAACCACTGAGCTATCTCTCCAGACAAACTTTTGGGCTTTTGAGACAGAGGCTTATATAGTCTTGACTGACCTTGAATTTATTATGAAGCCAAGACTACCTGTGAACTTATCATGCTGCCTCCATATCCTGAATGGTACGATTACAAGCATGTACTGCCACTCTTGCCAAGACTATGCTTTTTTGCAAATCAATAATATTTCTAGCACAACAGATGTCCCTGTGTTTTTTGTTTTTTGTTGTGTTTTGTTTTAATTTTGTTGTTACTTGTTTTCCTTTTTTGTTTTTCTTTGTTTTGTTTTTGCAGATAGGGACTCACTATGTAGGCCAGGCCATCCTGGAACTCCCTCACAGAGTTCCACCATCTCTCCTAGCCACTATGTCTGGCTCCCAAGTGTTAGGAATAAAGACATTGACTATTACACCTGGTTTGGTTCCCCCCCCCCTTTTTTTTTTCAAAGCAGAATCTCTCTGTGTATTCCACACTAGCCTTCAGACTGCAGTCATCCAGCCTCAGCCTTCTGAATGCTGGGATTACAGAAGTGCACTACCATGTCTAGATATGTGTCTGCATTCTTTTTTGTTGTTGTTTTTTGTTTTTTCGAGACAGGGTTTCTCTGTATAGCTTTGCGCCTTTTCTGGATCTCACTCTGTAGACCAGGCTGGCCTCGAACTCACAAAGATCCGCCTGCCTCTGCCTCCCGAGTGCTGGGATTAAAGGCGTGAGCCACTACCGCCTGCCATGTTTCTGCATTCTTTCATTCTGCAGAGGTACTTGGTGAAATCATGCTGAGCTTAACCTAGATAACCTGTAACACCATCTCTCTTGGATGCACTGCAAATTGCCAAGATAAGGAGCATTTGTTCTGGTTCTAATTTACTTAATGGGCAAGACACCTTGGTTTTCATCTTTGTTGTATTTCCACGGCTCCTTTTTTTTTTTTTTTTTTTTTTTCAGAGCTGAGGACCGAAGCCAGGGCTTTGCGCTTGCTAGGCAAGCACTCTACCATTGAGCTAAATCCCCAACCCCCAAAATGTAAGGGTTTTTTGTTTGTTTGTTTTGTTTTTTGAGACAGGGTTTCCCTGTGTAGCTTTTGGAGCCTGTCCTGGAACTCACTCTGTAGCCCAGGCTGGCCTCGAATTCACAGAGATCCGCCTGCTCTGCCTTCCAAGTGCTGGGATTAAAGGCATGCACCACCACTGCCTGGCTTCCACAGCTCTTCTTAAAGGCCTAAATTTAAGAAGACAAAACACTTTTCAAGTCAGCTGTGGTGGCTCACACCTTTAGTTCCAGCACTCAGGAGGCAGAGGCAGATAGATCTCTTTGAGTTTGAGGCCAGCCTCGTCTACGTAGTGAGTTCCAAGACAGCCAGAGCTATATAGTAAAAACCTATCTCAAACTACCACACACACACACCCCCCAAAAAAAAATAGTAATTTGAGCCAGGTGTCTTGGAAAATCTTAGGTAGTCAGGAGGTTGAAGCAGGAAGAACAATTGAGCTCAGGAACTTGAGGCTAGCCTAAACATCCTACCTAACAAGACCCCATCTCACAAAAAAAAAGGATGGCAATTCATTACATCTGTGAAGTTCTTTATGGTGCTTCAAATCTCTAGTAGATATCATAGTTAACTGCCATATAACATATGGTAGATAATATGAACGTTAGTGGCCCTATACACATGTACAGAGAATGTCAACAGTGGAGTTAGAATTCTGCCCTGTCACAATAGTATTTGTCCTGTTGCACATCCACGTAGGAGTCTAGTCATATAAACTCTTGCAAACTTGAAGTAGGTTCATGCTGTAGATACAGAGATTCATTATCTGTTAACCCCCAGATTTTTATTTTTTGAGACAGGGTCAAACTGGCCTCAAACTTGCTATGTAACGATGATAACCTTGAACTTCAGATTCTTCTGTCTACTGAGTGCCGGAATTACAGGCATGTGCCACCATACCTGGTTTTCTGTGGTGCTAGGAATCAAACCCAGGGCTTTGTACCTGCTATACAAGTGTTCTACCAATGGAACAAAGGCCCAGACATGTTATCTAAGATTTTCTTTAAGGTTCTTTTATTTTATTTTTGGTTTTGTTTTTCTGAAACAGGGTCTCACTATGTAGCCCATGGTAGTCTCAAACTCGGTCATCCTGCCTCTTCCTCCAGAGTGCTATCATGTGCTTCAGACATGTTTTAGATACAGAAAAGTGTAAGGGTAGAGACAGGAGTAATATTCCTTTTGTGCTTGATTTGTTTGAAATTATATGCTTTCTGATACAGATATTGTTGATTATAAAGTGAGAATAGCCTCTTTCTTAGATTGCCTAAGGACACTGATTGTAGGCCAAATAGCAATTCATAGGGAGGAGAAATTATAAAGTATAAGACTTTACCATGACCCAGAGTCACAGGTAATTCTCCATAGTGACTCTTACTAGTAATTCTTTCATATTAGTAGGATTGAAGAGATAGAAAGATAAATATGATAGGGTAACCTTGAATTTCCTCTGCAGCTCATGCTGACTGCACACTTCCAATCCTCCTGCCTCAGACACCTGAATGCTGACATTATAGGGGTATGCACCCCTACACTTGGCTTTTAGCCAAGACATCTTACATATCATTTTGTCTAGTTCCTTAGTAGTTCATTAAGAATTAGTGATTCAGTTACAGTGCTTTCCTAGAACACACACAGCCTTTGATTTACTCCCCAGTAGTGCAAAAAATGAATGAATGAATGAATGAATGAATGAATAATAAATAAATAAAAAATTTTCAGGTGACTACCTTCATGTGTAACCATTGTGCTCATAGAATAAGCCACTCACCAGTGTTAACAGTTAGGTGTGCTAGAAAATATGTCCCCATGAATCACAGCAGACCTGGGGAAGTCAGCAGGATGTGGTTTGCTATCACTTAACCTTCTCAGCCTTTTATACTGGACTTCCCCCAACTTCTATTTTGAAACTTTCAAATCTATAGAAAAGTTGAGACTATCCTTAATCTCCATTAAGAAAGTATTAAAATTCTGCCACATTTACTTTAATTTTGTGTGGTTACATGCATATGTGTTTACTTTCCAGACCATTTGAAAGTTAAAACAGTGTATCTTATCCCCACACACTTCCACCTACATTTCCTAAAAACAAATAAATACACTCTTTCACATAAGCAGTAACTCCATTGCCTTTCAAAAAAATTTCAAAAAAAATTAATATCTCATAATATCTAACAGCCCAAATTCCAGTTGTCCTTAAGGTTTTATAGTGTCCAGAATCTAACCGGGATCCCTGCGTCCCATTGGTTGTTTGGCCTCTCCCATCTCTTTCAGTCCTTCAATCTCTCTCTGTTTTGTTTGTTTATTGTGGTTTTTTTGAGACAGTCTTACTATGTAGCCTAGGCTAACCCACATCTTACTGTATAACCTAGGCTAGCCTCCAACTCATATTGGTCCTCCAGTTTCTAGCTCCTAAGGCCTGGAAGTTTAGGTGTACACCACCATGCCTAATTCATTAGTCTCTTAATCCTACCTTTTTTTTCCCTGCATGAATGTAAGTGCACCACATGTACCTGGTGCTCTTGGAGGTCAAAAGAGGGCATCAGATCCCTTGGAAACTGGAGTTATGCGTAATTGTGAACCACAGTGTAGGCACTAGGAACTGAACCCAGGTCCTTTATAAGAGCAACAAACTCTCTTAACTGTTAATCATCTCTCTATCACTTTAATCCCTTTTAATCATCATCACTCACCAGTGATTTTTTTTAAGGTTTTTATAACATGATCCTTTTTGAAAAGTCCAAGTCCTGGATTTGTCTAATTTTTGAAATTGTAATTAGATTCAGAAGAAACCTGTTTGCAGAGAAGGAAAATATTGTGTTGTATAATATGCATAATGTTAGGCTGTCCACTAATCAGAGATACTAAATGTGATCACTAGCAGAAATTTGAGTCTTTCTCAGGTAAGTCTTAATGTAGTAGGGTTCTTTTTTTTTTTTTTTTTCATTAACCATATATCATTATTGTAATTTTATCACTCATATCTTATTAACAAGAATGAGGCCAGACATGATACTCTAGACCTGTCATAATCCTACCTCTGTGGAGGCTAAGGCAGAAGCAATGCCATGAATTTATATAATAAATTGAGTTAATATAGCCCAGGCTATATTGTGGGTTCCAGACCAGGGCTATAGCATGAGACCCTTGTTCTCCCTGCCCCCCCCCAAAAAAAAGGAGGAAGAAGAAAAAACCCAGTAAGTATTCTTTTGTAGAAATAATTGTGGTTATACATTACAAGTAGGTAGCATTCACTCTGTCTGCCCCAAAGGTAGTAAACATTTCCTCCTGCTTTCCTTTTTATGATCATTTAGGAAATTTTGGCAAATTAGCTGCTAGTTAGTACCCCATAGCTTGAGGAAAATAAGAATATCAGTAAGATGAATCTTTTTATATTGTTCTTTGTTGTTGTTCTTTGAGACATGGTTTCTTTGTGTAGCCATGGCCATCCTGGAACTTACTCTGGAGACCAGGTTGTCCTTAAACTCACAGAGATCCGCCTGCCTCTGCTACCTGAGTGCTGGTATTAAAGACATACGCACCACGCCCAGCTTAGATGAATATTTTTTGAGCCATTACTATATGAGCCATTACTCCTGACTCTGGGCTGAATACTTACTGTCACTTATCTGCATGGGGACCCCATTAGAATAAACATCACTCTTTCCCCATTTTCCCCAGGAAACTGGGGTACAGAAAGATTAAAGATCTTGCCCAGGTACCCACAGCTGTAGAGCAGAATTCAAACGCATGGCTGCCTATTTTTTTAAGGATTTATTTGTTTATTTTATATGCATTGGTGTTTTGCCTCTTATATGTATGTCTGTGTGAGGGTGTTGGATCTCCTGGAATCGGAGTTACAGACAGCTGTGAACTACCATATGGGTGCTGGGAATTGAACCTGGGTTCTCTGGAAGAACAACCAGTGCTCTTAACTGCTGAGCCGTCTCTCCAGCCCACTGCCTAATTTTATAATGTAGTTCTTACTATTTCCTACTTCCTCCAGTATTATATACAAGGTGTCCCCAATCCATTTCTTATGTATTCCTCACATCAGTCTATAAGAATAGTCTCAAATAGATGAAGTTATTACCCAATAGCATAAGCTATCTGAACCATTTATCCTATTTTGTGGTTCTTCCCCATGTTTCAGCCAAGATCCTTAACAGCAGAGTGGTTTGTGCGGGGTCCCTTTTCCCAATCCCCAGCACCCACATAAACAGGAATCATGTGCTGGAACTGAAACGAGGTGGCAGAAGCAGCTGCACAAGCAAGACAAGCCTGAACGGGTCCGTGAACCAGATGACAGGAATGAGAGCCATCAATTACAGTTCGGGGACCATCAGTGAGACATAGGATGACAGTGAGCCTGAAATAAAGACCATTGAAATAAGACTGCTTTTCCAAGGGAAATTTGTCTTTACCGCCTTCCTTCTCAACAGAGAGGGTGTAGCACTCTTGTTTGAGTAACTTCAAACCAGTGATCAAAGCCATGAAGAAATTTCTCAAGGAAAGTGCCATTATTTATGGTTTCTGATGCCCACTCTTGGTTTCTTTTTGAGAATTTATTTTTTAAGTCATCATTACTCAGAGTATATAATTTTTTTGTTGTTGTTTTTGTTTTTTTTTTTGTTTTTCGAGACAGGGTTTCTCTGCGTAGCTTTGCGCCTTTCCTGGAGCTCACTTGGTAGCCCAGGCTGGCCTCGAACTCACAGAGATCCGCTTGGCTCTGCCTCCCGAGTGCTGGGATTAAAGGCGTGCGCAACCACTGCCCGGCCGAGTATATAATTATGTAGTATAATTAACTGAGAGTAGTAGAATTTACCCACCATGGTCAAGGGAGCAAATGAGTTAACCTTTAGAAGTAGCTATACAGGGTTTGTGGGGATTTTTTGTTGTTGTGGTTGGTTGGTTGGTTGGTTGGTTGGTTGGTTGGTTATTTTTCAAGACAGCTCTGGCTGTCCTGGAACTTGCTTTGTAGACTAGCCTGGCTTTGTACTTACAAAGATCTGCCTGCTTCTGTCTCCCGAGTGCAGGATTACAGGCATGCACCACCACCGCCTGGCTCAGTTATTTTTTCAATACAGAACTATACACATTTTTGAAAACTGAAAGACTGTGTGGACAGAACAGGTGAAAACCATAAAAGCCTATAGATCCTAACTTAACCCTTGGTTAAGACATTTTGTAGTATTCCTGTCCATTAGAGGGAAATAATTGGGGCTGGGGGACAGCAAGATGGCACAGTAGGTTAATGCACTTGACACCAAGCCTGATGACGTGAGTTCAACAGCCATGAAACACATAGTAGAAAGAGAAAGCCACCTCTTGTAAGTTATCCTCCAACCTCGCATACACACTGTGGCACTTGAGACTGACCTCTTAACACATACATACACATAAGTATAATTTGTTTTGTTTTGTTTTAAGTAATTGAGCCAGGGAGATGGGTCAGTTGGTAAAGTATTTACTGCACCACGGGGACCTGAATTGGAGCCCTAGAACTTACGGTTGGTTGGTTGGTTGGTTGGTTGGTTGGTTGGTTGGTTTGAGTCAGGGTTTCTCTGTGTAGCCTTGGCTGTCCTGGATCTTGCTCTGTAGACCAGGCTGGTCTCAAACTCACAGAGATCTGCCTGCCTCTGCCTCTGAGTGCTGGGATTAAAGGTGTGCACCACTACCTCCCAGCTTGTTTGTTGTTTTTTGTTTTTGTTTTGTTTTGCCTCTTGTTTTTCCAAGGCAGCTAGTGGTAGCCTGTCCTTTGTAATCCCAGCACTAGAGAAATAGAGGCTTGGGAATCTCTGGGTTTCACTAGCCAGCCAGCCTAGCCTAATCAGCAAGCTACATGTCCCAGTGAGAGACTCTTTCCCAAAATAAGGTGGAAAGTTCTTCAAGAATGACACCAGTGTTCACCTTTGACCTGCATGGGCATATGCATACACATAACCCTCATGCACACATGCACACTTGAATACACACAAGTAATTATGACATATTAAGTAAGGGATTTTTAAGGATTAAATATATACACACACCTATAGTGTAGCAGAGTGCTAAGCACAAAGTAGGCACTCAATATGAAGCTAATTGTCATCATTGTATGATTATATCATTGAGTTAAGTGTTCTGACATGATGTAGGTCTAGGAACCCTCCCTAAATCAGGACAGTGTTTCCTTAACCCAAGTAAACACACATTCTACACCCTGTCTGGCTAGTACCTAAGTGTGAGACCTAATCTCTCTTTAATCTACTCTGGTGGAGGCAGGAACTTCATACAGCCATGGTACTTATTGCAGTCTGTCTCTGTTTCAGGTGGTTAGCTCAACCAATGGAGAGCTGAATGTTGATGACCCCACTGGAGCTCACTCAAATGCACCAATCACAGCTCATGCCGAGGTGGAGGTAGTGGAGGAAGCTAAGTACGTTCATCTTTCAGAGGGGTTGTGTTGTCTTTTAAAGGGTTTGTCTTATCATGGGTTGGAAACTCTATTCTGTCTCTCAGTGTGCTGCTCATCACAAACTGCAATCTTCATGCTTGTATCCACAGCTTCCTTCTTCTGACCATTTTATTTTTATTTTTTTGCATGGTGCATTAAGGCTGGTGCCACCCTTCTTTAGTACTGGTTTCTGGGCAGATAGTTATATTTTTCTAGGCTGCCTTGGACAAAAGACATAGTGAACTAAAAGTGAAAGCTACAGTAGATAGGAACCACGAGTTTCTTGGGGCCTCTAGAGCTTCTTGCTCCCTATGGGTTACAGAGAAAAATGTGTTAAACCTTGAGCCTTGGTGTATAGAATCACTTTTCTAATTTTTGCCTAACCACTCTGGATTGCTAGCCCTGAATAAAAGAGTTTGGGAGACAAACTTTCAGATAGTCTGGACTCAGAAAAACTAAGTAATTTTCAGACAAGTCAAGTTAATTGAAAATACGAGAATCTTGGGACAGCAAAGAAGTGACCCTAATCCCAATGAAGCAAGGCAGTTGCTCACTTCCTCGTCTGCTTCTCCTGCATGTGTGTGTGTCTTGCTGTGCTCTCCCATAGCCCCTTGGTGCCTTCTGCATGGTCTGTGTTTAAGCTCTGAGACTCTGGGCTGGAAGGTAATGCTGAATCTGCTGTACAAACAGCATTTCTACCACTTCTTTTCCGTTTTTCCCTATCCCAAACTCAGATCCAGGTTTAAACTTCAAGAAGACATCAGGTAGAGAAAGCTAGAGAAACGGAAGTCAGTAACTACTGCCAATCCTGACATGGGTGGCCTTTCTTTTAAGCTCTTCAAGAACATCAGCAACATATTTCTAGTGCAGACCAGAACACCTCTGGGCATCAGTCAGGGTCACCAAACATTTCGGTCTGTTTTCCAGATGTACTTGGCATGGTTGTACTCTTGCCCATCTATTTGGTGAGCTCACTTGGCCTTTAGGAGGTCTTTTCCTACTTAACAGATAAAAACATGAATGAGGGTAACTCTGCCTCTATCCTGTGATACCTAGAGACAAGGTGTAGGGTGGGAAGGTGATGCCAGGCGGAGACTATTTTAATAATTAAACATGGTCCTCTTTCTCAGGGGCTTGGGAGATTTTAATGGTGCCTATAACTTTTTCTTTCATTCTCAATAAATTATATGGTATTCCCACTTCCTGAACTCTCACTTTGGAATCTCCTAGAGTATGTTAGAAAATACAAATACTTCTGCATGGACCCAGAAATTTGAGATTAATTGATCAGTATTTGGCCTGATAATGAAAATATGTAAAACTTTAGGGAGTTCTAACATGCAGGCAAAATTGGGAACTACCACACTCTGCATGCTCTGATCTTGAAAGAGAGCCATACCTTTTTCCACCCCACCCCACCCCACTCTCCATTTCACATTTGTACCTGCTCTTTAGAAATTCAGATCTGAATCTAATACTATACTTTGAGCACCAAATTCTTTTGAACTTTAGTCTTAGGCCCTAAACAGATTTATATTTTGGACCTATTCATTTCATTTCATTTTGGTAAATGTATATACTAACTGTGTGTGAGTGTGGTGTTTGTGTTCAATGTGAAAGATAGAGGCCATTCATACAGAAAGAGTTCAATCAGGTGTGTTCTGTTCTGTCTTATTCTAAACACTAGAATATAAAGAGAGATTAAAGTCTTCCCATTTAGCAGAAAGGACTATTATACCTCTTGCCTCCAACTCCAGGTTTAGGCCTTCTGAAAAGTGTAGAATCTAAATGGAACAGTTGTCTTTGAACAAATGTCACTCAAAGCCTTGCTTGGGCATTTTGTATACTGGTTTTTGTAGTGGTTTCATGAGCTACCAATCTATCTTGCCTAGGGAGCTGTCAGGGTACAGCCATGTGCACATGGTATATCTATGTTATATGTGGGAGTAAGGACACAGTAGCCGTATATCCACTAGATCACTTTCATGGAAAAGTCAAAGCTAGAGACACATGAGGTCCCCCCAAACATCCCCTCATTACACACAGCTGTGATGCCATTTGTTCATGTAGCCTGTTGGTGGGTTAAGAAGGGCTGTTTCTTCTATTGTAGTTAAACTCAAGTACAGGAAAAGTGTGAAATCTTTACCTCCAAGCTTTTGGCTTTAGGTTCCCTTTCCCAGCTTGTTAAATGTAAAGGCAGAACAAAAATCACAGGATGAGGGTTTTGATCAGTGTAAAAAAAAAAATGGACACTTGACTTCCCTTTTCTTTTAGGTATAAGACAACTTTTGTTGAAGTATGGTTGGAGGAATGTGAGGGCAGATGATTTTTAGGTCAATTTTTGTGATAGTAAGAGTATAAGAATTTCTATTATCTATACTTTGGCTACATCTTGATGATGGTGGACCCAGTTTCTCCTGAGAATTAGTGTGATTAGAATTTAGGTCCTTCCCTAGTATTTATTTCGAAGCGGTAAATTCCCTCTGTTTCATCTTCTAATAAGATAAAGTATCTCTTCAGCTTTTCCTACAAAGGGCTCAGTGCTAGCTGCTGCTTTTTGAACTGGAGTATGGAAGTTAGCTAAGCATTGTACAAGACCTGGTATGAAGCCAGATGGTTCAGCCTTCCTGCTTGAGTCCCCACAGACCAGGTCACTGCTTTCCTGGAAAGCCCACCCTGAGGCTCCCACCAACTCTTTCTGTTCTGCATCCCCTGAGATGCAGCTCCACACTGATCATCCTCTCGGGCTTCTGCCTCCTGTTCAGTGTGAAGGCCAAGTGGCCTGCTCAGCCTCCCTCAGCAGGAGGGAACTAAACACAGACACGTACTGCATGTGTGCATGCTCACAGAGAGCCACTTCCATCTCATCCGCGGACTAATATTTCTCTCTCTCTCTCTCTCTCTCTCTCTCTCTCTCTCTCTCTCCTCTCTCCTCTCTCTCTTCCTTTTCTGTGTTTTTCTCCTTATATACTCTGTAGCTGCCTGAAAATGTTCAACCTGTGGTGAGTCCCTCTCTCCAGTCCACATGCAAGGGGAGCGGACCTGTCTAGACTGGGATTGCAGAGTATTAGCGACACTGACTGAACTCCATATACCTCCTTATGTCTTAGCCGCCCAGACTGGGGGAGTTAGGTCCACAGAGTGGGGTGAGGCAGGCCTGTACCCAAAAATCAATCTTTTCCTTCTTTTCTTTCAATCCCACCTCATTATCACTGCACCCTCCTACCAAAAATTACCTCACAATTATCTAAACTTGTCTCTCTTTTTTTTTTTTTTTTTTTTTTTTTTTTTTTGATGAGTGAACTTTTTTCTCCCAAGTTATGACTAATAGTATCAGAAGGAGAGGGACCAAGGTTAGAAAGATAAGGTTTTAGATGTTTCAATAACCACCAGATAATCTCACCTTTGGCAGCTTGGTTTGAAATGCAGAAGTAGGCTGTTTGGAGGAAATCTGTAAATGCCTTGTTGATTTCGTTAATTTTTCATCTATAGTAAGAGTCTCTCAGAAAGGAGAACTTAAAGGAAAAAATCAACATTTTGGTGTTGATTGGACATTGCTGGTTTTTTATTTGTTCCCTTTATTCTTTGATGAGAGTATAGTGGGTTAAGGGTTGACTTGGTTGACAGGGCTATGGGATGGGAGCCTGTCTTTTCTTCCAGAAAAGGCTTCTTTAATACAAATGTAGGATATACGGGGATGTGGGAGGGAAATCGCTGAGGGATTCATGTTAGTGACAGTCTGTAACCCTCCCTCCCTGTCTGTACACGTCAGGTCATAGTCTGTGCTATGACAATAGCCTGCTGGATTCTGACTACTTCATTTTGAAAAATTCTCTTCAGTAACTGGAATGGACCTTGTTTTCTGAACCCTGACTAAGCCAAATTGTCCACGGGGGTTTGCCTAGGAATAGATATTTATTGAAGATGACAGTTGGGTTTTATGGCAATATGATTGGTAGTGTTAGGGTTTCAAAGAGGACATTTGGTCTGTTCATGTGTCTGTGTAATCTAACGTTGTCATGGTCTTGTTGTTTTTTTCCTGTGAGGTGTCAGTCACATGATCCCAGCTGTGAATACTTTAGGTCCTTCTATGCTCATCCAACCTTGTACACAGAAGTCAGGGATCTGGGGTAGCAGGGAAGAACAGGGCAAGTGAAGGGGAGGCCCTGCCCAAGAGGCTTACTGTCACCTAGCTGTAAAGTGAGTCGTACACTGTAAAAGGCAGGGGCTTCTTCAGAGTTCTCATGCTGTTCCCGGAAGACTGAGGGGTGAGGAATCCCTGTGAGTTCTCAAGGAAGACTTCTTAGACACAGCGACTTGAGCCAGTTGGAGTGCAGAGGAGGAGAAAAAGAGTGTGATAAAGAAGAGAGACTGCAAGGAGACTGCAGAGATGACATGGTACAGGAATAACAGGAAGAAGGCACGGGTCAGGTCAGAGGCCTGTGGCCAAGTGTTTGATGGCTTGTGTGGAGAATCCTGGATCAGTTTCGGCTCTCACTCATAAAGGATTTCTGGCCACTCAAAGGATTAACTGGAAGAGAACCTAAGACACAAAG
Organism: Peromyscus leucopus; assembly: GCF_004664715.2. Lineage (NCBI taxonomy): Eukaryota > Metazoa > Chordata > Mammalia > Rodentia > Cricetidae > Peromyscus > Peromyscus leucopus. The sequence goes on along the minus strand of NC_051069.1, from coordinate 6,679,262 downwards.
GGAGTTATTTGTCCGTACTCTGTTCTGAGAGGAGCATATCTGTACAGAGTTACTGGTAGACTTGGCCTCAAGTCCAGATCCTTTTACTGGTGGTCACCATAGAAACCGAAGCCTTTAAGAACAGATTGTGGGGTCCCCTTCCTTGTTGGTGGAATTAAAAGCTTCTCCTCCTGCTGAAGCTGTATAGGGCTCTAAATGCAAAATATGGCTGCTGTTCCTCTGAATGACAGCTTCTGCTCATGTACACTCCACTGGTTCAGCAGAAGCGCAGGCTACTTCCTATGGATTGTCCTGGAGGAAGTAAGAGAATCCATTGGACATTTAGAAATGGGCCCAGTGTTTCAGATGTTTTTTGTTTTTTTGTTTTTTAGCATTTTTATTTGAAAACATAAAAATCATCATCTTAGGGTCCTCCACACAGAAAGTAAGAATAGAGGTTAATTTTTAGAGTCAGTAAACCCACTGAAAATCATAGTTGAAACAGGTAAGACTGATGGGCTGGTGAAACGGATCAGCAGTTAAAAGCACAGACTGCACTCCAGAGGTCCTGAGTTCAATTCCCAGCAGCTACATGAAGGCACACAGCCATCTATGGTAGGATCTGATGCCCTCTTCTGGAATAAAGGTGTACATGCAGATAGAGCACTCATACATAAAATAAATAAATAATTTTTTTTTTTAAGACTGCTGAAATACTAGTTCTTCATAAGATTTGACTTGTCTACTTAAATACTAGGTTCTGGACATTCAGTTTGGCAAATGTCTATGTTTATGGGGCTGGAGAGATGGCTCGGTGGTTAAGGTCACTGGTTGCCTTTTCAGAGCAAACAGTTTCATTTCCCAGCTCCCACATAATACTCACAACCATCTATAACTCCAGTCCCAGTGTTCCAACACCATATTCTGACCTGGCACATACATGGTACATAGACATACATGCAGACAAAATACCCATACATATAAAATGAATAAAAAATTGTAAAAAAAAGTTCATTTCTAATATATATGTATAGATTTTTTTTTCTTGAATTCTTCCCCAATGTTTCCATTAAGGACTATTTTAAGCCGGCAATCATTTTTATTTAAAATAACTTACTCAGTTTCCAGTTGTATTTACCACTTTGGTTCACACCTATTAATAGTACTTATAAATGTTATTGATATACACAGGGCTACACACACAAACACACACAAACACACACACACACACAGTCTATGTACCTGTTGAAACAGGGCCTCCTATAGTCCAGGTTGGCTTCAAATTTGATAAGTAGCCAAGAATAACTCTGGACTCTGCCCTTCTTCCACTGTCAAGCACTGGAAGTACAGGCATGCGTCTCCATGGCCAGATTCTGAAGAAAATATTGTAAGGCTCTCTTAAGAAACCCCTGTCTGCCAGGGTAGTGGTGGTGCACCCCTGTAATCCCAACACTCAGGAATCAGAGGCTGGCGGCTCTCTGTGAGTTCAAGGCCAGCCTGGTCTACAAAGTGAGTTCCAGGACTGTTACGCAAAGAAACCCTGTCTTGAGGAAGGAAGGGAGGGAGGGAGGGAGGAAGGGGGGAAGGAAGGAAAGGAAGGAAGGAAGAAGGAAGGAAGGAAGGAAGGAAGGAAGGAAGGAAGGAAGGAAGGAAGGAAAAAAAAAAAAAAAAAAAAAAAAAAAAAGAAGGAAGGAAGGAAGGAAGGAAGGAAGGAACTCCTGTCTGAAAATTCCACATTTCATTCATGAATTTCAATTCTTGGAAAGCTCACATTGCTGTCTGTGTAAATGTTTCTTCATTCTAAGAAACTTTCTCAGTCTAAATCCTAGAACTCTGAGAAACCGAGGCCAGAGGATTGTACATTTTGAAGCCAGCCTTGGCTACATAATAATGAGTCCCAGTCTCAAAAGATAAAAGAAAAAACTTTATCCAGATTTTTAGTGATGAAAATATTAGAAACACCATTAGAAAATACAGTAACTCAAGGGGTCTGAAAGGAGGGATCAGCTGCAGGGGAGGACGTAGGAGGTGGAAAGGGAGCAGTGGTGTCTGTTTCTCATGAGTGTCCTTGCACTGAAGCCCAGGAGGTGGGCTAGAGAGGGCTCAAAAGTGAAGAGCACCTGCTGCTCTTGCAGACGACTTCCAGACAAGTTTCCCTTCCCAGCAACCACAGAGCAGCTCACGGCTGTCCGTAAGTCCAGTCCTCAGGAATCTGTTGCCATCTTCAGGCCTCTGTGGGCACCAGGCACTCAATGTGGTGCACAGACATACATGCAGGCAAAATACTCATAACATAAAGTAATAAAAGTCATTTTAAAGAACCCTGGAAAGGTTAGCTGAGAGACTTCAGATAATTTTCTCAGAAAAAGTTGTCTTTCAAGGATCAAGCGTCTGAGCTCTACTTACAACTTTATTTTCCTCCATCATCTGGCATCTTTGACTCATCCACTGCCTTCTGCCCACCTCTTAATTTTCCATTTGACATTTCTAGAAAGAACATACCTTTTACATCAACCTCGCCATCTCCCTTGACATCCCCTTCTCTAGTGCCTGTGCAACAGCCACACCTCCTGGTCCAAAGGCTCGAGTGAGGAGGGCATCTTCAGGGTTAGGGGAGACCAGTGCTGCCACTCCTCCACAGGCTGTTCCCCAAGACATGGCACTTGGGGGCCTCAGCCTCCACCTTAAACAAACCAGTTGCTAACCCTGTCTGGAACAGTGGCAGTCTTAGGGAACTAAGTGGGGGATTCCCTGTGACCAGAGTTTCCTGAGGATTAGCTCCTGGGCTTTGGGCATTGGTCCCCTTGGGGTGACTGGCACCTGTTCTGGTGTCAGGAGATAAAGATTTACCCTTTATGAACTAGAGCTTCTGCTTACTCCAGGCATCATGTTGGGGCCAAGAACAAGATAGAAAGAGTCTTTAGTCCTTTGGCATCCTGTGACTGCCAAGGTTCTAGATCTCCTACTTTGTGTGAGATTGATTTGCCTCAGTTTAGCCCTTGCCTGCTGGCCAGTGAGCTACACTGAACTGCTGCTGCTATCAAGGGGCATACAGTGCAGGCTATTTCCATGTTACCCTGAGCACCCTCCGTCTTGGTTCTGGACAAAGATGGAGTATCTGGGTTTGATGGTAGTCTAGGAACAAAGCCTTCTTCACCCTTCTTTCGGGAATATCTGGGGCAGCCATGTCTCTTGGGCAGCATTTTGATAATTGGGTGGAATGGCTGCAACTCAAATCAGATGTTGCCTTTAACTTTCTGACAGACACTGCCTGTTACTTTCAGTGTATGTGTACTCAAGATGGTGGGCGGCCATCTGGGTGGGCACCAGCATAAAACAACCCTACCCCCTGCAGTAAGCAGAAGCAGGCAGAGATCTACTTGGAGCTGGAAACTTCTAGACTGACTTAAATGTTCTTGTGCTCCAGGTGCTGCTGTTTCTTTAAGAGGAAAAGGAAGAAGACTGCTCAGCGACACAAGTGACCAGTGCCTCCCAGGAGTCCTCAAGTCCTGGGGACTCTGGCTCCAATTGCACCTGCAGCTCCTGCCATTTCTCATTGGAAAGGACTCCTCTGTGGGGGAGGGTGGAGATCCAAACCAAAAAGAAGAAGACAGATGCCCCCAGAAGGAGCCAGTGCAGGCAGCCAGGGCCAAGTGGGCCAGTGGCGATCCCTCTGGCTGAGCTCTGAGCGGGTCCAGAGCTGCTGCTTCTCCACTGCTTGCCCTGGGCTCTCTGGTTGACTCTCTTCCCATTGTTTACAGTGAAGGTGTCATTCACAAAAACTCAAGGACTACTGTTCTCTTCCTCCTCTTCCTAAATTTACTCCTGGTTCTGCACCACCCTCAACCCTCTCCAGCATAAGAACTACGAAGTTAAAGGAGAGGTCAAGAAGCTGGTGGTGTGGCCAGGAAGGTCGGAGGGAGATGACAGCCTGGGCTGGAGGGCTTCTCCACTTCCCAGGTGTGTCTACAAGTAAGGCTTCCCCTCCCTCCCTCCCTCCCTCCCTTCCTCCCGTGAAGTTACACTGTAGGACACAAGCTGTGAGAAATCTGCAGTCTACTGTCCCTGTGTGTTGGCGTTCTTAGCTTTTTTGATAAGCAAATCCCTTGCTCCGACTGTAGCAAAACAAGCCTGTGGTTCTGAGCAAAGGAAAGGAAACTGATTTTATTGCACTTTTAGTTTTTTGGGGTTTTGTTTTTGTTTTATAAACAACATGGCAGATGCATATTGTGTCTGGTTATATTGGGGGGGTGCTTTTTTCTGTTTCAAGGGGGATGGGCCAGCCAAGCCATTCAGAGAAAATGTGGGTCCAGAGGATATTCATGATGGAAAGAGTCTGATTTGCAGCACTTGGAAGAGAAGAAGCCAAACTCTGTGTCATCCTGAGTGAATTCTCAGGTTGGCAAGGAAACATACTTGAATTTTCATTCATCTTCTCCGCTGCAGAGAAAAGTCCCCACCAGATCCCTTTGACCTAATCAGCCTAGAGCTTGAAAGCCCAGCTCCTGAACACTTGGGATGAGCACCGAGCCAGACTGTGACCAACCAGAAGGCACCTCATCTCAGAGAGGAAATACTTAATAACAACAACAAAGCAAAATTTCTGTTTCCTCCACTGCCAGGGACTTCCTACTAGATAGCCATGTGACTTTCTGTTGACTTGGAGGACAAAATTAGTGACTAAACAGCCACCACCATATTGCCAGTAGTGGACAAAAGAGGGCAGCAAATTGCCTTCCAACTGCCAGAGAAGTCTCAGGATGCAGCATCCTAGGGCCAGGAAAAGAAAATCAGTATGTCATGTCCGCCCCAAGACTGAATTAGAGCATCTAGGCTGGTCTGCCTTAGAAATTAAGCCTGTGGTGATTTTGGAGCAGGTCCATAGCAGCGGGCTTAGAACTTGGTACATGGGGCTGCAGTGAGCAGGGAAGGGAAGGTTAGTTGATGCTGGGAAATTCCAGAGAAAAGGAAACTGTAATGAAAGGTCTAAAATTCTATCTTAACAATTGAACAGAGACTCTTCCCAGATAATATGGCCATGTATTAGCACGTTTTCCCCACTGCACTCTGCTCACCACCATACGTCCTCACTGGACATACCACCATGAAGCATCACTGGTTGCATAGTTAACAGTATGGGGCTTACTCTTCTCATGTTCTGTTTTCATTTTAGTGACATTTCCAAACAGTGGCTTCTTACCCTAGTGTGGCAAGGATCATTCACATGGGCAAAGACGTCTTGTATCTGGGTGTAAAGAGCTACCCACATGGTATTGGCTAGTGACGGTGCAGCAGAGAACTCTGCTGTGTATGTATGTAAAGGACTGGGGGATGCCAGGGCTCTTTGTGGACATGTATCAGAAATAGTATCAAATGAAGCAGAGTTTATTTGCCTTGCCTGTTCTGTTGGACCTTGACTAGGGAATCTCTCTTCATTGGCTTCAAACCTGCTCAGCATTCGTAAAGATTGCCACCTGTCCATTTCTTTACAAGAAATATCTTTGTCCATGAAACAGAGTAGCGGGGAAAAGTCAGGTCAAACCACTTCCCCATAAGGAATTTGAGTGTTAGGATTTGCTTCTTTTTCATTATGTAGTAGTTAAAGCTCATCGCTGAAATTTACATAGTCCCTAGTTTGGCATGTGGGCAACTCTGACTTCCCCCACAGAAACGTAAAAGTCCTCATCCCAGGAAATGGTGGCAAGGCCTAGAGCATCCTGGCACTCTCTGTCCCACTAAGTGCCTCCCCAACCCTGCTTCCACAATAAAGCAAAGGCGGTGACCAGCTTGGCTGCAGGGTAGGGTGCCCTGCAGCTGGGCCTAAGACTCCTTTTTTGTCTTAAAATATTTTTATAGGCTAGCTCTTGAGGGGTTGAACCTGAGTGATTTGTGGGAATGGGAAAGGGTCCTTCCTAATGCACTGCTGGCACCCTCCAGCCCCCACAAATCCCTTACTAGATATTTGGTTTTTGTAGCAAAGGTCCCTTTAACATGCAGGGCGGTGGTGACCTTTCAAGGCCATTGACACTCTTAAGGTGGTCCCAAAGCTGGGCAATTCTCTTAAGATCTTCCTTAAAATGAAAACATACTGAATTCCCCAGAAACAATCTGCTCATCTGTTCCAGCCCCACTAGTACATCAGGCTCCATACACATCCCTGTTTCTGTCGGTTGCCTGGCTGCAAGCTCAGCCAAATCCCAGGGCACAGGCACTCCCTCCATCTCCCCTCATCTAAATCCACTTGCTCTATCTCAGCTATGACACCTGAGGACAGTTTTCTTTAGGACTGATGCATTTACTTCCCCTTAAAACTAACTCATCTGTTCCAGAGACAGGGGCATTTGATATTGTAATATTCGGAGTTTTATTTCCTCAAACTTTGCTGTCCTCGAGGCATTGCAGCCTGAGCAGACTTGGGTAGAAGCAGGCCAGAGGTTACACCAAGGTGTAAAGTGTCCAATCATAGAAGTGGATTTTCAGAGTTCTCACTCCAGACTGCCCACAAGGCTGCGCTGAATGTGCCAGCAGCTAGTGAGCAGTCATGACTGCCTTAATTAACATTCTTCTATTTTGGGTCTGTCTAGGAGCAAACAGGGTCTGTGAAGGTATGTGTAAATTAGGTGAGTAGGTAAGTCTCCAGTTAAAATTCCCATTTCCATTGGAACAAGCTACAGGAGACAGCAAGGATCCTAAAGTTTCTGAAAGTGTGAGTTTCCTTTTCCTTTTTAGTGAAGGACAAGAACTCGGAATCAGCCCATGTCCATTAGCCAGATGGTGTCCATCTTGTGTAAAATAACTTCCAGTTTAGTTCAGAGGAAAAGTATGCTGTAGTGCTTATGTAGTGTTGATGTCCAATGTTAGCAACCACTTGTAGTGCCAGAAGTATCCAGCAATGGTAGTGTTATGTTAAAGTGGTTGCTAAGGATCATAGCCTTAATCTAAAAAACAATGTAAAAGATAATCCATTCCCTCCATGTTGAGCAAACCTAGCAGCACTTCTCGAGAAGAACTTTCTCAGAAGCCTAGAAAGCATTTCCTCAAAGGAACTTGGTCTCCCAAGCCCACATGACTCCTGTGTCCCAGCCACCTCTTCCATGCTCATACTGAAACCAGTTTTCCATTCCTGTTTAGTTGCCCTGGTAATGCTTTGTCCAGTGTCAGTCATGCCAGGGCTTGAGTTTTTAAGACCAGGAGTTTGCATGGTCATACAACCAACATTGCCTTTGCCAAGCCACTGCCACCATCCCCTCCATTGCCCCTAAGTGGGCAGGTTGATTCCAGAGACCCTCAGGGAGCCAGGATAATTAGGTCCCCATCTGGATTGGCCATGTGGGTGACAAGCACTTATCTCTGGGTTTCTTGATTTTGCAGACTTCAAGGAAGTCCCATGTAGATGTTGATGGCCAATAACTCCAGCCTTCCCCATAATGGGTTGGTAGGTCTCAGATAAGAATTCCTTTGTTTGTTGGGGGACTTTGTTTTAAGGAGGTTAGTTTTTGAGTATGAAAAAGAAGAGGCCACTGTGGTCCTTCTGTGAGTTTGTAGAGTTCTGAACAGTGTTTTCATCACCAGTCTGGGAGTCTGATCCAATAACCAGTCTTAAGATGTTTGTCCTACTCCTTTTGCAGGTAACTAAGTACAGAAGAATAGAGTTCTTATTGTATCAAAATAGTAAGTAGATCCCTGAATATAGCTAATAGTAGTTGACATATTTTCTCAAAACAACAACAACAACCAGGAAACCCACTCCAGTATTTACAGATCAGCTTATCAAGGGAAAAAAAAGTGAATGTGTACTCCATATATCTCTAGTTGAATTACCAAACTTGATGTTATAAAGAAACCTCGGTTGTATAGACAGGATATTTCTCTGTCTCTCTCTCTCTCTCTCTCTCTCTCTGTCTCTCTCTCTCTCTCTATCCCCTATCCCCTCCCCCTGCCCCCCCCCATCACAATCACTTGTCTGGTGCCATCACCACCTTTAAGGTCTCAGAGCAGAGGATTATCTGTGGTCATAAGCCAGAGTGCATTGCAGTCATCCCAGCAATGCACAGACGACTGCCATCCTGACTAACCCAAACTCACCTTCCAGGGTAGGTGAAACCTTTTGGTACCCCTCTTCAAGAGCTCTAGACCAAATCCCAGGCCAGCCCATGCACCAAAGCCTTTTAGAAGGCTTACCAATCTGTTAGGAATGTCTCAGGAAACATGAGCCATTTCTTGGAGGATACATGTATTTACAGATGGATATATGTGCTCATCTGTGTGTGTTTTACTCTCATAGACAGCACAGGCTCCTGGGAACTGTGTGTTCCTCAGTGTTCTCAGAGACAGTGTGACAAGTGTAAGCTGCTCAGTTCAGTGAGCAGGCTGACTCTGGGAAGGAGCCCTGTTTATCAAGCAGAGAACCACAGAAAAGACGAAACCAAAAATGCTCCAACACTCCAATGGAAAGTAATGTTGATGCAGCAATTCCCATTGGATAGATTACACTCTCTAATTTATTGTCTTTTTTAAGTTTTACCCATTGTACTCTTTAAAAGATGTTGGGATGTTGGTTGCAATTTTTTAAAAGTAGATAATGTATAAATCAGCTGTGGAAATCAATTTTAATTCATGTGTGGATGTGTCTAGTTATTGTTAAATGCCTTTTTTTTTTTACTTTTTTTTAAAGATAATGTTTCATAAACCCTGGCACTGGTCAAAAAAAAAAAAAAAAAAAAAAAAAAAAAAAAAACGCAGCTGTGAAGAATGAAACTTGTAGTATTTTTCAAATGAATGTCAATTTCAAGTGTATTTGAAATGTTTCCTCCAATAGAGAGATGTGGACACCATTGAGGAGAACTCCTCTACAGAAGAAATAGCCTTTGGAGAAAATGGAATGTGGGTCTGGATATGTTATCTCAGAGTAGCCCATTTCGTAGGGCATCATGGACAACACAAATGTGATTTTAAGTATACCTCTTCCCAGTTTGGGGAGGAAAGGACTCAGTTTGCACCCTTTTTGTATGTAAAATAAAATGTCCTACCTTTCTTGGCTACATTTACTTCCCTGGTTCATTAGTTGGTTTTTAGTCTCCCTGGTTCATTTCTAAGAATCTGGCAAGGACTGACTGATGGGAATCAATATGTCTTTAAACAAAAATAATGTCTGGTACTTTGGCATTCAGGCTTCATTCCTTGGGCTGAGTATTGAGTCTCTTTAAAAATAAATATCCCAGGGCCGGCAGAATACCCAGAGAGTAAAGGGAATTGCTGTATGAGACTGGCAGCCTGAGTTTCATCCTCAGAATCCATGTTTAAAAAAAAAAAAAAGGTGAAAGGAGAAGACTGAACCAGCAGTTAGTTGTCTTCTGACATCCACATATGTGCCATGGCATGCATCACCACCCCTCACACACAATTCTGTTTTTAATATTTCAAGACTGGGAAGATAGGTTGGTAAAGTGCATGCCACATGAGTATGAGAACCCACATTTGGTCCCCAGCACCATGTGAAAAGTTGGGTATGGTGGCACACTTGTAATCCCAGTGCTGGAAGGAAAGAGACCAACAAATCCCTGGAGCTGGCTCACCCGCCATTTCAACCCGAAGGCAAACCTCAGCCCCACTAAGAGACCTTGTCTCAGAAAATGGAAGGAGAAAGGCTGAAAAGGTGACTCAGCAGTTAAGAACTGGGTGTACTGTTCTTACAGAGGACCCAAGTTCAGGTACCAGTACCCATGTTGGGCAGCTCACAGTTGCCTGTAACTGTAGCTCCAAGGTATCCAAGCTGTCTTCTGGCCACTGAGACCTACATACACTCACAGAGACAAATACACAAATAAAAATAGCAAATAGAGGACACAAGGCACTTGAGGAACAACACCTGAGGTTGTCCTCTGCCCTCTACACATGCGAACACACACAAATACACCAATATTCCAAATTAGGAATTGTGGTACAAACCTGTAATCCCAGCACTTGGGAAGTAGAGGCAGGAGGGTCAGTTTAAGGCCACCATAGATACATACCAAGTTCAAGGACATCACTCACATGCTGTAGTTTGTAGATGGGAGTTCTTCAAGAAATAGGGTTATGCTAGTTGGACTTAATTTGCCTTTCACTATTGTTTAACGGGGATATGAAACTGGCTCTGGGAAGTACTTTTTGGCACCAGGTGATGGACAGAAGCTAGCACCTATAAATTTTTTTTCTGGAGGAAAACAGCCAGTCATAAAGAGCCATCACTTCACATGGGGGAAGCTGAAGATTCCTGCAAGTATTAACTGGTACCTACTGTGAAAGGGAAAGGATGGTTCATCCCTGCTGGTTTTCTGTGTGATAAGGAGACCGTTTGAGAGAAGTGCTGAAGAAAAGGTTTAGTGAGAACACAGCAGAGGCACGTGGAAACAGGGACACTGTTATAGTGCAAGCTTCTCAGAGTACATCCCTGACCCACTAACCAAGGAGGAAAGGGACAGTACAGTGCACACCATTAATCATAGCACTCAGAAGGCACAGGTAGGTGGATCTCTGTGAGATCTAGAAAATAACAAAAAGTAGGAAAGGCATTCTGTTACAGGTTGTGGTGTGGCAGCAAAAGAGGACAGCATAAGAATTCTGAGTGGGCCGGGCGCTGGTGGTGCACGCCTTTAATCCCAGCACTCGGGAGGCAGAGCCAGACGAATCTTTGTGAGTTCGAGTCCAGCCTGGTCTACAAAGTGAGATCCAGAACAGGCTCCAAAAGCTACACAGAGAAACCCTGTCTTGAAAAAACAAAAAAAAAATCTGAGTGGAAGATTAGTGTCAGGAGAAGCAAAAGTTATAGTTTTGCTTTTTAAGGTTTTTATTTTTGTGTCTATATGTGCAGGTACCCACAGAAGCCAAGAAATGTCATACCCCCTGGAACTGGAGTTACAGGCAGTTGTGAGTTGCCCAATGCTGGGAACCAAATTTTAGGAGAGCAGTGTGTGCTTTCAACCACTGGCCCAGTGCAGACAATTATGACAATTATGGAAAGAATACATCGAGAAGCCTTTTGTACTATGGTCTTTCTGAGACTACAGGACAAGAGAACCATCCTTTAAAGCAGGCTAGTTTTGACCACACAAATGGGATGTGAAACAGAACCAGAGAGGTTTTTGCCTGAGAAACACAAAGTTAGTGTCCAAAAGATAATGTTGATAGAATTTGATAACAATTCATCAATGAATTTAAGATTCTTTGACCTAGACCTGTATATAGTGTCCAGTTGTCTTGAGGGGAAGGTTGTGGGTTTGTTTTGAGACAGGATCTTCTCACTGTGTAGTCTTGGGTGACCTGAAACTTAGAGATCTTCCTAACTCTTCCTCCTGAGTGTTGGGATTAAAAACATATGCCACCATGCCCAGTTTAACTTCCAATTTTTAGAAACATTTGTTGGGCTAGGGAAATGGCTCATCAGATAAAATACTGTACAAGCCTGAGGAAACATGAGTTCAGATCCTCAAAACCCACATAAAAAACTGGTGAGCCGCATATAATTCCAGCACTTGGAAGGCAGAGAGGAACCCCAGATCAGGCTTGCTAGTCAGACCAGAAGCATTACTGAACTCTGGGCTCAACTGAAAGATCCTTCCTCAATGAATAAGTGGACAGCTATAGAGGAAGATCCAATGTCATCCATAGAATTGGCTGCAGGCAAGCCTGTAGGGCATTTTCTTAATTACTGATTAATGCCGGGCGGTGGTGGCGCACGCCTTTAATCCCAGCACTCGGGAGGCAGAGCCAGGCGGATCTCTGTGAGTTCGAGGCCAGCCTGGGCTACCAAGTGAGCTCCAGGAAAGGCGCAAAGCTACGCAGAGAAACCCTGTCTCGAAAAACCAAAAAAAAAAAAAAAAAAAAAAAAAAAATTACTGATTAATGGGGGAGGGCCCATTTTATTTTATTTTGAGACAGAGTTTCTTTGTGTAGCTGCTCTGACTGTCTTGAAACTTGACTTTGTTTCCAGGCCAGCCTTGAACTCACAGAAATCTGCCTGTCTCTGCCTACACAGTACTGGGATTAAAGGTACTGGGTGCCAAGACAACCCAGCTCAATAAAAAAAAAAATTTAAAGAAGGACAAGTTAAGGAATATCAATGGTAACCCATAATTCAAATGCATACCATATACTGACCAAGTTTTATAGTTCCAAGTAGAGAAATGTGTGGAGGGCACAAGGTCCATCTGCTTCCAGAGAAACCAGAATTGTAAACACACAATTCCTACAAAGCTTTTTTCTCCAACAGAAGAAATAACCTGGTGATCTTTTGCTATTCTATGAATGCAACCTAAACTTACCTAGAATCCCTCAGATTACCGAGCATTTTTTTTCAGTCAATAGAACCCATCCTTATGCTTATCATAAGCCCTTCCTCCCTTGGCCCTTATCCTGAGTATTGTTTCTCAGTCAACAGAGCCCATTCTTGTGGAGGAGGTCACAGGTGCTCTGCAAAAGACATGCGCATTCTAAGGGAGTTTCTATGTAGCCATGCCTTAAGCTTTGTTGTGATAATTGTCATGAGGAAACTCCCCCCCCAGGTTCTACTGTTTAAATACATACATACATACATACATACATACATACATACATACATACATACATACATAAACAAAATAAATAAACTACTTGGTGTCAGACTCCAGAAGTTTGAACCCACTGATAAGTCATGTTGAACCAAGTTTTATTCTTGCCCCTCAGTAGATCATTTCACTGCTGCTGTGACGATTGCAGGGACCTCCATAAAAACGAGGCTATGTGTACAATCTGGGTGGTGACAAACTGAAATTCCTACAAAGTTATTTCTGATTAACAGGTCTTTTAGAAAAAGTGCCATTCTTTTCTAGGTATGTCTATTGCTCTTGTATACTCTGTGATAAAACACCATGACCAAGACAACTTATAGAAGAAAGTTTATTAGGGCTTGGGGGTCCAGAGGGATCAGAGTCCATCATGGCAGGACACTGACTCAGCAAGGCGGCAGGCATGGCAGCAGGAACAGCTGAGAGCTCACATCCAGAACCCCAGCAGGAAACAGCACTACCCGGGAATAGTGTAGGCCATTGAAACCTCAAATCCCGCCCCTGACGTGCTTCCGCCGGCAAGGCCACACCTCCGAAACCTGCCCAAACAGTGACACAACTGGAGATCAAGGGTTCAAAGGCCAAGTCTACAGGGTCAATCTCACTGAAATCAGCAGTGTGTAAGGCTCTCAAAGTATGTGTGTTGTAGAATGGAGCAACACCGTGTGTGGTACAACCTGAAACAGCCCAGGTTCGCATCTTTTTCTACGAAAAAGAAAAGCCAATGTCAGCCTCAGGCCTTTGCATATATTAGTGTTTGTATGTATATTAATGTATGCACGCATAAATTAATGGAAAGCCATCCCAGCCAATACTTCCTGAGCACAGAGCCCTGGAGAAGGGTTAAGGAAGCCGAATACAGATGATGTGCAACACAGTCCCATCCTCCTAAAAGAAACAAATTGGTCTATTTTTAGAAAATGGGCAAAGAAAAGAAATTAAAAATCAGGAGCTGGCTGCGTAGCTCAGTTTAAGTAAAGCTGCCTGCCTCCAAGCCTGAGTACCTGAGTGCAAATCCCAGAACCCATGTGATGTAACGAGAGAACCAACTCTCTCCACGTGCATACTATCACATGTCTACCCACTCAAATATAATCACACACACATAAAAAAGGAAAAAATAGGGGCCGAGTGGTGGTAGCGCACGCCTTTTATCCCAGCACTTGGGAGGCAGAGGCAGGTGGATCTCTGTAAGTTCGAGGCCAGCCTGGTCTACAAAGCGAGTTCCAGGACAACTAGGACTGTTACACAGAGAAAGCCTGTCTCTAAAAACAAAACAAAACAAAACAAAAAAAAAAAAAAAAAGGAAAAAAATTAATTCCAAAGTATACAACAGAATGCACTGGCTCAGAAGTTCACACAGTGGTTAAGCACATAATTCAAAGAGAAAAATGAGTAGTGATGTGTCAAAAATTAAAAATGGAAGTGTGTGTGTGAGTGTATACGCCCAGTTTATGTGTGCAGAGGCCAAAGGAAGATGTCGCGAGTACTGACTGTTCTTATCATTCTCCACGTTCTTTCTGAGACAGGGTCTCTTCTTGAATCTAAGAACTAGTCTAGCACCCGGCAAGTCTACCAGATTCTCCTACCTACACCCCCCACTCCTACAGCACTAGTTAGGAGTACGTAACGTACGTCCATGGTCTGCTTTTAGGTGGCTGCTGGATCCAAATCCTCAGGTCCTCTGATTTTGCAGCAAAAGCACTCACACACCGAGTCGCCTTTTCACCCCTCGACCCCTTCTTTTGAGGCACAAGTGTTACCATGTAGTTCTTGCTAGCACAGAACTCACTACGTAGAGGTAGCTGACCTCAAACTCTCAGACCTTCGCCTGCCTCTTCCTCCCAGGTGCTGGGATCGAAGGCACACACTACGACGACCAGTCGAGTTTGTTTTGAGGTAAGGTCTCACTCTATCTAGCCCAAGAGGAACTGGGACTCAACTCTGTAGCCCAGGCTGCCCTTGAACTCACTGTTACCATCCTACTTCACCCTGCCCAAAGCTGGCATCGCAGGCGCGAGCCACTAGTCCCAGTCCCCGGGCAAGAGATTATAGAAGAAGACATAGAAGGCTATGCTGTAAAACTCAGCCGCTAAATTCAACCCCTAGCACTTCGGTCAAGTATGTCGAGTTTTCGAAGACCACCCACCAACTGGGTAGTGACTGGGCTTTACACAGTCTGACAATCGTCCGAAGGTATGGTGGGCCGGTCGGGCCGCAAGGCATGCTGGAGTTCGTAGTCTTTTTTTCTAAGGCCAATCCCAACGCCGCCTTCCGCGCACCGCCTTGACGCAGACGGAGGGCGAGGCGCATATCCAATCAGAGGCCTGTAACGTGGCAGCCACCCACAGCCCCGCCCGCGGCGGCGCCTACCACTGGGCGTTGCAGCGCAGGGGGAACGTGGCGTGCTCCTCGCGCTGCGAGGGCTCCCGCAGCCCCAGGTCCACCCCCCGAGCCCGGGCGGGAACGCGCACACACCGCGTGTCCACACCCTCTTCCGGTCCGGGCTCCCGCGACTGCTCTCTGTGCTGTCGGTGGATGCTGCGCCTTTCGGAGCGCAATATGAAGGTGCTCTTCGCCGCCGCCCTCATCGTGGGCTCCGTCGTCTTCCTTTTGCTGCCGGGACCCTCCGTGGCCAACGATAAGAAGAAGGGACCCAAAGTCACAGTCAAGGTCTGGGATCTCCTCTCCCGGCGAGGCCTGTCTTCCGCTGCCTGTGGTCCGGCCCCGGCCCGAGCGGGTCTGGCTTAGTAGTTCCGACCTGAGCGTCCTTGTCCTGGTTCAGCCCATCCTTGGGTCGGCTATGACCTCTTGCAGCCAGGCTCGCCTTACCCACTCAAGCTAAAGAATGACCTGGACTCCCCCAGCCTCCGCCCTGACCCAGGATGCTTAGCTGCGGCCACTGCCAACAACCTCAGCCCTTTGCACATACCCTGCAATACCCTTCTTTTATTGTGGACACTTGCAGTTTACTGTGCTTTGTACCACGCACAGTAAATACAGTTAAACTTGCAAGCATAGTGATCTCTTAATGTATTTTCCTCTTTTAATGGCAGTTTCTGTCATCTGGAGTCATTGTAAGAGCACAGATTGCTATTCTGTAGTCTGAGAATGTAAACTTTCTTAAGAATGTTACATAATTTACTTGCTGGGGAGAGGGACTTATACGAGCCACAGTGTAACTGTAAAGGTCAGAAGACAACTTGCAGGAGTGGATTCTCTATATCCATTATGTGGGTCTCTCGGGACTTCAGGCTTGGCTGCAACCACA
The DNA here is from genome assembly GCF_004664715.2 of Peromyscus leucopus. Lineage (NCBI taxonomy): Eukaryota > Metazoa > Chordata > Mammalia > Rodentia > Cricetidae > Peromyscus > Peromyscus leucopus. Next base: position 6,663,428 of record NC_051069.1, on the reverse strand, counting down.
TTTACCCACTAAGGCATCTGGCCAGCCTGTAATCATTTCTTTTGGTGGGGTGAGGATAGGAGGTGATTAATGCAGCAAGTCAAGTATTGTGGCTTATGTCTGTAATCCCAGACACTTGGGAGGATTACAATTTAGCAAGACCCTGTCTCAGAATATTAATTATTGGGGGGTTATTAGCTCGGTGGTAGAGCACTTGCCTGCCTATAGTGGGCAAGGCCATTTCATCAGTCCCTAATATGGAGTTGGGGAAGTCTAGAGCTTTACAGTGTACAGATGATTGTGAGCCACCATCTGGGTGCTGAGAACAGAAGCTATGTCCTCTGGGAAAGCAGATGCTGTTAACAACTGAGTCATTTGTCCAGCCTTTACATTTGGTTTGTACAGAGGTTTTTGCCTCTGCCAAAATCAGACTCAGCCACAGCTTTAGGGCTTTAGCCACAGCTCTCTCTCATCAGGGTAATTTCTTGGGCCCTTCCTAATCTACCAAGGACCCTTTAAAAGGCTAAGCTTGCATTTGTTCATTTTCCTTAGGTATTCTTTGATCTCCGAATTGGAGATGAACCTGTAGGCCGAGTGACCTTTGGACTCTTTGGGAAGACCGTTCCAAAAACAGTGGATAATTTTGTAGCCTTAGCTACAGGAGAGGTAAGTGGCTGGGACAGAGGTAAGCAACTCCACATACCAGGAATGGAAGTAGGAAGGACTGTAGCGTGTGACCCGTCTGCAGCAGTGGCTTACACTGACTTCACTAACTGGCTTCCCTGAGGACCAAATATTTTTGCATATTAAGAATAGAGGGGTCCAGTTTGTCCCTAACTTTTGGAGAAGGCCCTGGTACTGCTGAATTACTCAAAGCCTCAGTGGCCCAGATTTTGGCATTACACAAAGATCCAACCCCTGCAGTTTTGTACAACTATTCACAGGACATACACAACAATAATCCAAAGTGCTAAAATTTGTAGTTTCACAGTTAAGGAAGCTATGCCAAATGGTTCCATGACTGCTGAGGTGGTGATGTGGTTTTCTGGTGGAGAGAACTTAGACACACATGTCGTTGTTTGGCTATAATGTGTGAAGACTAATCTTTAACATCTGATTTTATTTGAATGTTCTTAGTTCACATGATGTGACTGCTGTGGGAATAAAATAAGAGCTGTCATTTTGTTTTGTTTTCCTTCTTGAGACAGGGTTTCTCTGTGAGGCTTTGGAGCCTGTTCTGGATCTCACTCTGTAGACCAGGCTGGCCTCAAACTCACGGAGATCCACCTGCCTCTGCCTCCTGAGTGCTGGGATTAAAGGCGTGCACCACCTCTGCCCGGCTCAAATTTTTAAAAAGGAGAAGGGTCCAAGGGACTTGATCCTAGAATATGGCACAGACTTTTTGTGGGTTTTTTTGTTTGTTTGTTTGCTGGGACTAAAGGTGTGCGCCACCACCGTTCGACATAGCACAGACTTTTAAGGAAATATATATTCTATCTATTTTTAACGTCTTTGCTCGTTTGTTTTGTTTTTCCTGAGAGTCTTGTGTAGCCTCTGGCTGATCTTGAACCTGATGTGTAGCCAGGGGTGATCTTGAGCTTCTGAAAGGCCTGCCCCTACTTCCTGAGTGCTGGGATCACAGGTGTACACACCATGCTCAGTTCATATAGTAGTCAGGGTAGAGCCCAGGAGGGCGTTCGTGCTGGGACACTCTGCTAGCTGAGATGTATCCCAGACCTTGCACCACTTCTTAGGACGAGAAGAACAGAGAAGGGAAAATAGTATTATGTGACCTTGGGTTATATCCTTCAGGAATTTCGTAAGGGTAGAGGCTAGGGATCTGGTCTTTTCCAGACGTGCATGCTTTGTGTTTGGCCTGCAGTAGCTGGTCACTCAGTACATTAAATGCCAAATCTATATCAGGAAGCGCTGTAGGTGCATGTCTGCGGGGCCAGTTTGACATCTGCTACCTCCTTGTCTCTCATCCCTTTTTCCAGAAAGGATTTGGCTATAAAAACAGCAAGTTCCATCGTGTCATCAAGGACTTCATGATCCAGGGTGGAGACTTCACCAGGGGAGATGGCACAGGAGGTAACCTCAGATCCTCTGAACAGAGGAGCCTTGACATTGTAGTGCCCATGGTGGGGTGGCCAGGCCGCCTCAGTTAAACAAAGTGTCTTCTTTTGCCCGCTGTAGAGGCCGGCCTCTCTCTTGCATGGAGATTAGCTGCACCCTTCTTTGAAAAGAGAACCCAGTGCAAAGGAGAGGGAGGTGGGATCAGGTAGGCTGTGCTCTCTTCCAGGTGCCCACCATTGATACACGTCTGTAGCTTGTACCACACACCCTGCTGCTTGTATTACATATATACGCATACATATATAAATTAAAAAGGCCAGTGAGGTGGATAAAGGTGATTGCTGCCAAGCCTAGTGACCTGTGTTTGATTCCCGGGTCTCAAACATTGGAAGAAGAGAACCGACTTCTGCAAGGTGTCCTCTGACTGCACGCATGCTCTGTGGCATGAGCGTGTGCACCAGTACACACACACAAACTAAAATAAATAAACGTGAAGAACTCAAGGCAATTGTAGTGGTATGTGCCTGGAACCCCAGCACTTAGGAGGTTAAGGCAGGAGGTTCCAGGATAACTTTAAGGACAACCCATTCTCAAAAATCAACCACCAGGGGCTGGAGAGGTGACTCAGTGGTTAAGAGCACTGGCAGCTCTTGCAGGGACCTGGGTTCAGGTCCCACCTGGTGACTCACAGCTGTTTATAATTCCAATCCCAGGCAATCTGACAGCCTCTTCTTGTCTCCTCAGGCCCAGGTGTGGTACAGAGACATACATGTAGGCCAAACACCCACATACACTTAAACTTAAAAAAAGCTGGGTGTGGTGACGCACACTTATTCTCAACACTGGGAAGGCAGAGGCAGGCAGATCTGTGAGTTCAAGGCCAGCCTGGTCTACAGAGCAAGTTCCAGGACAGACAGGGCTACACAGAGAAACCTTGTCTCGGGGAAAAAAATTGGTGGGCTTGAAGCTTAACTGTTTGCAAGGCAGCTGGATGGAAGTTCTGGGATAGAAGATTAAATGTGGTTTATGTTTACCATCATAAAGATTAAAGTATAAATTTCTTCAAATTTTTTATTTATTTCTTGAGACTTGGGAGCTCCTTGTGTCTTGAAGTGATTGAAATAGGAGCAGTTGAAATCCCATGGTTGACTAAGATTTCCAAGGAAGTTTTTCAAATAGGAAGCGTTAGCAGTGTACAGCCAGGAATCACTGCAGGAAATAAATAGGCCACCTCACTTCCACCTTGCCACCTAATCTAGTCTTGCTTCTCTGCATCCCTAGCTGCTGCACAGTCAACTGTATCTCCCTTGTCAGTCTTGGGCTAGGGCAGGTCCTAACCTGGAGCATCCTGAGGAGCTGTGTGGTGAACACAGATGTGCTGAGAGCTAAGGTTAGCATGCAGGTGAAGTGAAGAGCATTGAGCCAAAGAAAGTGACTGTGTGCCTTGGTTGGCCTGGAACTCCTAGAGCTCTGCCTTCTAAGTGCTGGGGCTAGTGTCAGTCTCTGTCACAGCTGGCCTTTTCTATGCATGTGTCTGGGGTTGGCCAGCACATTCCATTGCATGCATGTTAAAGTCAGAACAACTTACAGGAGTTGGTTCCATGCCTGGCAGCAAGTTCCCTTACGTGCATGCCGTCTCAGCAGCCTTAGAAGATGCTGCTTTCGCCGGGCAGTGGTGGCGCATGCCTTTAATCCCACCACTCGGGAGGCAGAGGCAGGCAGATCTCTGTGAGTTCGAGGCCAGCCTGGTCTACAGAGAGAGATCCAGGAAAGGTCCAAAACTACACAGAGAAACCCTGTCTGGAAAACCAAAAAAAAAAAGAAGGAAAGAAAAGAACAGATGCTGCTTCCATGCTAGTTTTCCCAGGCCCATCAGTCCATTGATGGGGAAACCAACTTTGCAGACAGGATCTTGGAACGGGTGTGGAGCTCTGTGCTTACTGTCATGGCCCCAGACCCATACCCCACACAGACAGATGACACTTATTCATAAGCATTTTTTATTTTATGCTCCTCTTGATAAGAGGCTCTTGGCTTTTAAGAAACCAGAGAACGGCCCTGTGTCCTGCTTTTCCTTCCCCAGCTAACCCCATCTGCTCTTCTGCTCTGCAGCTGCGCCTGTCTTATGACTCTGGAAAGGCAATCTGGTTGGCTGTAGCAGCCCTTTTTTTTCTGAAGGGCTCCACACTCCCAGCATCCTGCATCGCACCAAGGCATCTCTTTTGCGAAGTCCCTCCCTATAGGCCTCAGGACACAGCCAAGGATAGATGATATTATGTCCCATGACAGTCATAAAACTACTCATAGTACATCGCCCAAGTCAGCCTGACCTCATACCCCAGGTGGTCTAGTTTCTGATGGCTTGGGTAGAAGATAGGAAGGCTGTTTTTAGGTCCTTGTTTGCCAGTCAAGCCTGGCCTGACAGGACAGTCTGAGTCCCATAGATCCTCACCCGGCATCTGTTGTGGTTTAGCCCACCTTGGCTCAACTCCCTGACCTACTGATTCTCTCCCCAGGAAAGAGCATCTATGGTGAGCGCTTCCCAGATGAGAACTTCAAGCTGAAGCATTACGGGCCTGGATGGGTGAGCATGGCCAATGCGGGCAAGGACACCAATGGCTCCCAGTTCTTCATAACTACAGTCAAGACATCCTGGCTGGATGGCAAACATGTGGTTTTTGGCAAAGTTCTAGAGGGCATGGTAAGTTTAAAAGTGAGGGCTGAACCCCGCTAGTCCTTACCAAGGATCCAGCTGGAATAGGCAAGGACTTCAAGTAGGAAAGCACCTGAGTCACAGACACAGCCTGGCATAAGGTCGGGGGTGTAAGAACAAACAGCCTGACCGAGTGCCTTGGTCCTAGCTGTTGGGGAGGCTGAGGCAAGGGGATCACTTGAACTCAGAAGTCCAAGGCCAGGCTGGACAATGTAAGACCACATTTCAGACTGTCCATGTGACTGTGGCTGCATGAGAGAGTGCTTAACCTAGCATGCATAAGGCCCTGGGTTCAGCCCCCAACACCACAATCAGGAAAAAAGAAGAAAATACATGATACTTAGCCTTCATTTCCATTGCCACAAGGTCCTAAGCCCTCCCAGACCCCAGACAACCTGTCCAGAAGACCTTGTTGAGTTTGTCCAGCTGCCAGGACCTCTGTTCAGTCATTCACTGAATCAGGGATGTTCAGACACTCTGAGCGGTACTGGGTCAGCTAATCCATGCTCTGCATTCACCCTGGCCTTCAGTTCCTTGGGTTTCTGTGTTCATCTCATGAGGGTCTCAACCCTCCTAAGCCACTCACTTGGGGCTGACTCCCAGTCTGTGTGTGTGTGTGTGTGTGTGTGTGTGTGTGTGTGTGTGTGTGTGTGTGTGTGTCTGTGTGTGTGTGTCTGTGTGTGTGTGTCTGTCTCTCGACCTCCACCCTGCCCACTCCTCCTTTCCTGCCTTTCTTTTCTAGGATGTAGTGAGGAAAGTGGAGAGCACCAAGACAGACAGTCGGGACAAGCCCCTGAAGGATGTGATTATTGCAGACTGTGGCAAGATCGAAGTGGAGAAGCCCTTTGCCATTGCCAAGGAGTAGAGTCTCAGGGACCCCATCCCTCCAAGTGGCTGTACTGCAGGTCCCATTACCCCCCCCCCCAGGGGTGAAGGTAGCCAGTCACAGGCCCCATGCCACTCGGCCCCAATGCTTCCATCTGAGGGGGTGGACTCACACCCCTCACATTCCACAGGCCTGGTTTTTATATCAAATTATCAATTCTGATCAATAAAAAAAAGTGGGTTTTCTTTTTTTTTATAACTTAGGCGTGGGCTGTGTCTGTAGCACCTGTCCCAAGTGTACATCCCAGCATGTCCAGGACTCTTACGTGGCGATAGATGCATGCCCCTTCCTTGGGCTCCTGCCTAAGCATGTGCCTAGGTGGTACCCAACAGGCTAGCCAGCTACTGAGCCTCATCGTAGCTTCTGCCACCTGCCAGGCTGGGCTAGGAAATACACCTGAATCTTCTCAGCCTGTGTCTGGAATGACTTGATGCTTTTTTCTTTATCTTGACTTGGAAGAGTCTTGAGGTCTACCAACTGCAGCTGGCAGGGCAAGCCGAGCTCAGAGCCTTGAGTGGGGTTGGGCACACCTGAGCCTCAGTTAGTTACACCCTGAGGCCAGTCCAAGGGAAGACCCAGTTTCTTATGTGGAACTCCTAGGACTGAGGCACATAACTGTCCTGACAAGTGACCCAAAGACTGGGCTAGTCAGGACATTGGCGATGGAGCAGGATGACGGTTAGCCTTCGGCTGGGCTAGTGCTGAAGCCATAGAGGCCCTGGAGTACACCATCCACCACCACTTCCGGGAGAGGTGCTGTGGGAGAAAAAGTGAAACCGAGGGAGTTAGCATACATGAGGCCTTGGGCGTGCAGCGCTCTGAGCTGCCCAGACTCAGCTATCTACCCAAAGGGAGGCACTGTTTGCTTTGCCCAGCCCACATTCTGTCCACATTAGCTTTTGAAGACAGGCCACAAGCGGGCAGAGACCGGGTGAACCAACTGTATAGCTTGAAGTAAGTAGGCTTGTATAGCATATAGTTTCTATGAAGTAAGTTACAAAGCAGGTTACAGGAGCCACAGTGTGGCCCCAAAGGACAGTAGGAGGGAGGTGCTGATGTGCCTCACCTGGGGAAGGACTGTAAATGTAGGGGTCCATACAGAAGCCAATGACGGGTCTGTGGTGCAGCTGTGAGCTGTGAGGAGGAAAGAGTTGTGAACCATGAGAGTGGAGATGTGGCAGCGCACAGACGCACATGGGATGGACACTAAGGACCAAAGTCAGCAGGGACCCACAAAGGAAGGAGCCAGAAGACAGGTTGCTGGCCTGCCTCCTTGCATGTAGCCACCAGGGGGCAGCAGGCACTTAGGGCAGGACTTGGACTTGCCTGGTGTCGCTAGGCAGGAATTCCCTCAGGGTGCTGAAAAGAAGAGAAACACTCACTGTAAACTGCTTAAGGGTACCCAGGGGAAGTGAGGGGGAGTGGAGACACAGAATAGCCCAGGGGACTTGCTTCTATTTTGTAATAAGCCCAGTTCCGGAGGTGGAGGCGGCTGGGGTCATCAAAGCTGTTCAAAACCCAGCCCCTCCACCAGGGTCAAGAAAGTTGGTAAGGGAGGCTATGTATCAGAACCAGGCCAGGGCCCAGCATTTGAAAACGGAGAAAGCTTGTCCTTCAGGACCCTTTCCGAGCTGCTTGTGAAAGAGTCCTTGTCATGCCCCAGCAGGGGTCATCCTTGCCTCCAGCTGCTGGCCTTGGAGTCTGTGGGGAAGTGTCTAAGTCTCAGGAATTCCAATAGCTCCTTGGGCACATCCTGATTCAGGTATAGGATACCCTAGGGAGGAAGACAGACGATGACTGGAATCAGATACAGCTACTAATTATTACACAATCCGTTGTAAACAAAAATTTGAGGACCCTTGTTCCAAAATTAATAAGAAATTTAAGGCAGTGGAGGCAAGCATTGTCAGACCAAGCTCACGACCCAGTATGGACTGCAAAGACTGGCCCCATAAAGTGGGCAGGCTAGTTCAATAATGCCTATCACTGTTGGCAGAATGAGTCTACACACAGCTCATGAAGATAACACAGAATCTTACCCCAGGGCTGAAGGATCTTCAATTGTCTACCTGTTGGGTTATTCAAAACTTTAATCCAGGTAGAAAAGTTCGCACTCACTATTGTTTGGAAAAACGGAGCTTGGAGTGGTGAATAACAACCAAGTCGTGTGCACACACACACACACACACACACACACACACACACACTCACATCTCTCTCTGGGTCACCCCTAGTCCCTGAGGCTAGGGACAACCGAGTGTCCTGTGCACACCTGGATATAGGTCTCCAAGCCCTGCCGGCGCTGTTCCAGTCCTCTGGTCCTCCAGTTGGGCAGGCGTTTTGAGGGAAAGTCAGGCACTTTGTACCGTTTCTTGATCTGTCATCGGTTACCGAGGTGAGATCCCAGCAAAGCCCTTGAGCCTATTCCACCTAGCTGAGACCTCTCTCCAGTCCTCCCTCTGTGCCTTTAAGCTCTGACCTGGGTCTGCTGGTGAAAGGTGGTTGGGACAGACGTGACGTGCCCGAAAGTGGAAAGGACGCACGCAGACAAGGTCAGTCTGAGCTGGGATCTAGCCACTGCGTCCTCCCCGAGAGGGGCCCTGCAGTCCTTGGGTAGTTGCCCATGATCTGCACCCTCCCGGGACTGGGACGGTAATGGGGTGGCCAACTAGAAGCTGGAACCGGAGCCCTTTCGCTTGCCACCCAGGGGATTGGCCTGGAGACAGACTGATGGGCAGTCCACGCCACCTCACCCGCTTGTGTAGAGCGTGGAACTCGCTGTAGCGCCTCGGCACGGTGTGTCTGCGTCCACTGTACAGCACCTCCACTTGGAACACCTAGCGGGCAGAGGAGTGCGGGCGGCGGGTCCAAATGATGCAGCAGGACCCGCGCCGCGAGACGCACCCACTTTCTGGCGTTCGAAAGGCACAAAGACGAGTTGGCGTGCGGCCGCTCAGGGAAACCCCTCCCGCACCCCACATACACCTGAAAGAAAAGGCTGACGGGCCCGCCCCTCTGCTCCACGAGATCCCTCTAGAGCCCAGACCATCATCTGAGGGACTGGCAAAGCCAGTAACCCCGAACCTTTGAGATAGACGTCCTAGCCCGGAATGCTGGGTCCCCTTTGCGCTCGTCGAGGGGATATTCCCGCGGATCCCCACGCGCACCCTCCATCCATTGCTCACCATGTGGCCTTTCTCTGGACTCTGCCTGGGCTCTTCGGCCTCGGGCCCCACCGAGGGAATGTGAACTTCCAGCATCCGCGCCCTGACCCTACCGCAGCCTCTCCTTGATGGCGCGCAAAGGCACCCAAACTCCCTAGGGCAGCCAGGCTTCCCTACGAGGTCGCCCCGCCCTCGGGCTCCAGGCTCTGCCCCCGACCGTAGGCCCCGCCCCATTTTGTGGTCCTTCAGGCCTAGGCTCCACCCTCTTGTCCAGGACCCCGCCCCAACCAGTAGACCACGCCCTTGAGTCCCAGGCTTGCCCCGCCCGAGGCGTTCCCTGGCTCACCAAAGTCCTGAAGCGAAAAGATAACACCCTTGGTCTAGTGACGTCGCTCGCGGTACCAGGGGGAGGAACCCTCGGCAGAGTCACCCGTTTGTCAAACATTTCCCTAGCGTCTACTGCCTGCCAGATACGCAGCAGAGATTAAATTTCACCTGGTCTTTGTTGAGCGCCCTGGATTCTGAAGTGGCAGATGAGGGCACAGGCAGGGTCCAGGCCTGGGCGTCCGCCCCAGGACCACCCTTGCTCTCAGGGAACCTGGTCACCCCAGCCTTCCCCTTTCAGGTGGTCCCTGGTAGCGCCACCTAGAGTCTCCAACTGAGACAATGCCTGGGTGAGGCTGGGATCCGTCCTAGCTTTGATGGGCACCCACAGACCCTACCTCATTTGTTCATCCAGCCATCCACCCAGCCATCCATCCTACCTTAGCAGCCCTAACTTGCTTCAAACTAGTGTGTGGCGAAGAGGCGGTCATTTCGAGGCCAACCTGGTCTAGAGAGCGAGTTCTAGGACAGCCAGGGCTGTGCAGAGAAATCCTGTCTCAAAAAACCAAACCCAAACCAACAATCCTACTACATTCCAAGAAAGACTATCAGGGCAGAGAAGAGCAGCCTGGTGCCACCTCCAGAACCTCCCACAGTTTCTCTCCTTAGACCCTGCCCTGTAGCTACCTTTATTATCTACCCATCACTGCCCACCCATCTTAGTAGAACAAGCCCCTAAAGAAGCAACTTTTTTTTTGAGACAAAGTCAGCTGAGTTGCTCAAGCTGACTTTGAACTCCTGGCCTCAAACAATTCTCTTGCTTCCGTCCCACAATTACATGGAACCACAGACCCATGCCACCCTGCCCAGCCTCACTCAGTTGTTTTTTGCTTTGTTTTGTTTTTTAGAGACAGGATTTCTCTGTGTAGCCCTGGCTGTCCTGGAACTCACTCTGTAGACCAGGCTGGCCTCAAACTCAGAGATCCGACTGCCTCTGCTTCCTGAGTGCTGGATTTAAAGGTGTGTGCCTCCGCCGCCGCCGCCACCCAGCTATAGTAGGATTTTAATACAGAACTCTTACGTCATGTGATAGAAATAAAAATTGCCTCTATTTCTACCTCAACCCACAACCCTCACTCAGCTCTCAGGGAGCTCCCACCACTCAGGAGTACAATGGCAAGTATTCTGTTCTTAAACTGGGTGGTATGTGATGGCTATTCTTAGTTGTCAACACGGCTGCAGCTGGAATGAACTGAAAACCCAAGCAGCTGGGCACAGCTGTGAGGGATTTTTAGTTAACTGGATCATCTGAGGTAGGAAGACCCACCCTAAATCTGGCCACACCTTCTCATGGCAGCCGATGTAAAGGCCATGGAAGAAGGAAGCTTTTGCTTTTTGCTCACTTGCCCTCATTCTCACGGATCCTGCTGCACAGGCTTTCTGTCACTCGCAGTAGAGTCTACGCTGGGATTCCCAACATACACTGAAGACCAACTGACATCCAGTGTCATGGACTGAATACCTATTGGATTCTTGGACTTTGTTAGTAGACAGCCATTGTTGGACTAGATGGGCCACAGCCTGTAAGGCACTCTAATAAATCTCATACACACACACACACACACACACACACACACACACACACACACACACACATGCACGTGGGGTGGGGGTTGGGGGGAGATACACCCTATTGGTTCTGGTCCTCTGGAGAACCCTGACTAATACATTTGTATAACTAGATGTGGGTGGCAACAATATAAAGTTTCTGAATACGCAACAACTAAAAATGTATCCAAATTCCAACATCTCTAAGGTGTGTCTGGCAGCCCTTGCCCATGTTGCACCCTGAAATGTCCGACCCTGGCTGTGAGCTCACAACATGCATACTTTGCACTGTGCCTGCTGCCACACCATGTACACACTGCCAATGAAGATTACCTACAACACTTCAGCTGTAATTCGAGATTACTGATTGTTAATGAAATGCTGTGGTTTTAATGTACAATTTTTTTTTACTCTTATAAAAAACATAGTGATTTGAGGTAAAAAAACAAAGACTTAGTATTTCCTCTGCCATTCTTACATGGCAGCGTGTAGGTATGTGCCCCGTCTGTTCTTTGCCAGCTTGACACAGGCTAGAGTCATCAGGGAAGAGGAGCCTTAGTTGAGAAAACACTGCCATCAGTGCCTGTAGACCCGTCTGCATTTTCTTGATTAATGATTGATGTAGGAGGGCCCAGCCCACTCTGGATGGTGCCACCCCTGGACCGTGGTTGGGGCGGTGTAAGAAAACTGACTGGCCAGGCAGTGGTGATGCAAGGCTCAAGGTACCATCAGGAATCAGCCACTTCCCAGCGAGAGGTCTCAGAGAAAAGCCACAGTGCTGGGGCAGATCTGCTCAGAGCATCCTCCTCAAGGCCGGTTCGTTCTACCTCACGATACAAACTGTTATCAGAGCGCCTGCCTCCCCACAGCGTTCCACTTGGGACTGAGACCCACACTGGCTGCCACAGTCTAAGGTGGCTCCAGCCCCACGCTCACCACCCATCTCACTTTCAGTCCTCCTGACAGGCACCAGACTCTGCTCACCGGAATCTCCCAGTTCTTCAAACTTCCACATTCTTTCCTACCTGGAACACACTTTTTCGTGACTCCTCTGGTGAGTTTAGGAGGAGGCTTCCTTCCACATCACTCTGTGTGCAGTTAGTCCGGTCTGTATTGCTGGGTCTCCAGCGTAGGAGAGGGAGAAGGGTGAGGCACTTTTCCTCACCACTCTCTTGGCTAGGTTTTTGTTTGTTTGGTTGTTTTTTTGAGATAGGGTTTCTCTGTGTAGCTTTGACTGTCCTAGAACTCACTTTGTAAACCATGCTGGCCTCGAACTCACAGAGATCCGCCTGCCTCTGCCTCCCAAGCGATGGGATTAAAGGGCCATTGGCTAGTTTTTATGCCACATGGTCAGGTGGTCCTGGATTCTATAAGAAAACAGTCAGAAGCCTTTGATCCCAGCACTCAGGAGACAGAGGCAGGTAAATCTCTGAGTTCAAGGCCAGCCTGGTCTACAGAGTGAGTTCCAGGTCAGCCAGAGCTACACAAAGAAAAACCCTGTCTCAAAAAACAAAGCAAAACAAACAAACAAACAAAAACAAAAACAAGAAAAACCAAAGCAGGCAGAGCAGAGCAGGCTGTAGGAGCAAGCCCAGAAGCAGTGCTTCTCCATGGCCTCTGCATCAGCTCCTGCCTCCAGGTTCCTGCCATTTGAGTTCCTGTCCCGAGTTCCTTCGATGATGAACAGTGATATGGAAGTGCTTTCGGATGTGATGTTTCATCATAGCAGTAAAAACCCTATAAGAATCATGTTGATAATTCCTATAACAAAAGATAGGTTAGCGCTGAAAGACGGCTTAGTAATTAATCACATTGACTGGTCTTCCAGAGGACCCGGTTCGATTCCCTGCACCCACATGGTGGCTCACAACTACCTACAGCTCAGCACCAGATGCGATGACCTCTTTTGGCCTCCTTAGGCACTCACAGGAGCACAGGTGGACACCCATACATAAACTTTTTTTTTTCTCTTAAAATACTGCCAAGAGCCTAATCAAAGTTTGATGTGACATGGAATACCTTAGAAGTGAAGGTCCAAAGATCCTGGGAAAACTTTGGGGGTAGAAAGGCCAGGACTGTAGCTCAGTGGTAGAGCATGCATGAGACCCTGGATTCAATCTCTGGCACAACAAAGCAAAGAAAAACCACTTGTTTTTATGCTTGGGTTTCATGAGAAATAGACTGTGGTGGTATTGTGTTCCCCAAAATATTGTGTACCCTAATAAACTTATCTGGGGTCAGAGAACAGAAAAGCCACTAGATACAGAGGCTACAAAATGGTTGCACACACACTTTAATCCAAGCATTCCAGAGGCAGAAATCCATGTGTTCAAGGATACAGCCAAGCATGGTGACTCACACCTTTAATCCCAGAAAGTGAGCCTTTAATCCCAGGGAGTGATGGTAGAAGGCAGAAAGATACATAAGACGTGAGGACCAGGAACTAGAAGCATTTGGCTGGTTAAGCATTTGGCTGGTTAAGCATTTGCTGGTTAAGCTTTTAGGTTTTGAGCAGCACAGTTCAGCTGAGAGCCATTCGGATATGAGGACACAGAGGCTTCCAGTCTGAGGAAACAAGATCAGCTGAGAAGTTGGCCAGGTGAGGTTAGCTGTGGCTTGTTCTGTCTCTCTGATCTTCCAGTGTTCACCCCAATACTTGGCTCCAGGTTTGATTTTATTAATAAGACTCTCTAAGATTCCTGCTACAATAGACAGCTATACGGAAATGAGACTTGACCAAAGGGTGCGATGTAACGTCGAGAGATAAAGGAAGAAACGCAGTGAGGCCTGTCTGCTCAGATTCTTCTCCTGTGTGTATGGCATTCCTCCCTCCTCTCCTGGGTGTGGGACAGGACACTCTGGAACGAGGGTCTCCCGGGGAGTAAGGAGAGAATTATAAGTGAGGGTGCAGTGAAGTAACCACCAAAATGGCTGCTCCATGGTTAGGGGGAAGGTTTTTTTTTTTATTGTAGATTAGAAAGAGAACACCCAGAGGCATCTGGGAGAGTCCAGAGCAGAGAGGAAAAGGAGCAGACATGTGGCCAGTGCTCTCTGCCAGAGAAGCAAGAGCAGCAGAGAGAATAAATAGGAAGAGAGAGAAGATTAGGGGCCATGATATAGAGTGAACGGGGACCTCCTGCAACAGCCTGGAGCAAGCAGAGTGGAGGAGGAGTGTGGGAGGTGAGGAGGCCCAGGAGGCTAGCACAGACTTGGAAATGTGTAACAAGCACACCGGAGTCGAGGCTGAAGGAGTCTAGAGGCTAGCATGGGCTTTGACACGTCACTACCTGTACATTGCTAAGGGAAGTGGCCCTTTCTGGCAGGCGGAAGCCCATTTTCTCAGGTTCCTGAGAAATGCTGACCGAGGCTCTTAGCAATCCAGCTGAATCAAGACTGTCATTTCTGAACTGCCTTTTGGAGTTTGGCGAAATTGGAGTTTCCTTCGGACCTGACAAGAATGACCTTTCTGGATTTGATGACTAGCTGTAGGGGTGAGGAGCTTAGCCTGGCCTTGAACTCCCGAATACTGCAGTTACAGACGTCCACCACCATGCCCTGGCTGGGCTGCCTGTGTTGCTGTTTAGTTTCCAGGTGTGTGTGCGTGATGTCTGCAGGTAGGGTGCTAACTGTGCATGTGTGGGAGAAAGAGGACAGTGCATACAGTCCACCCTCTTCTTTCATATTTTACCGGGGTTCAGGGCACGGGGCTCGGGTTGCCAGGCTGGTGTGCATTCACCTTTATCCGCTGAGCCATCTCACTGGCCATGGGTTCTGGTGTTATGTTTAAAATAACGTAGAAGAGAAACCCTACTTTCCATGGACCACTTCAGGGGAGTCAGTAGGGCAAAGATGAGAGGGACCTTACTTCTGAGGCCCTTCCAACACCCCCACCCCCATCCAGTTGAGTTCAGGACCATACTAAACACAGCACACATGCTACCACTGAGTGCCACAGTCCAGTCTCCTTACCTGGGTGTGCTAAGGCAGTGTGGTTTGGGTATTCTGTTCTGGCAGGACCCCTCACACGCAGATCTAAGCTCTGTTTACTGAAAGGCTGTGTGATGAACAGGTGGGTGGGGGTGTTGAATGAAAGTTGTGGGGCGAGGTGGGGGGAGAAGGCCTGAGAGCTTACTGACCAGGGATTGCTGAAGCCTGCTGCAGGCAGACAGAGACACAGTGTCACTTCCTACCTTCACTTCGGGGTTTAACTCTGTCTCTGTCTCTCTGGGCAGACTTGTGCATTTCATTCTTACTCCATTTTCAAGTATTCTTTCTCTTTTTAAAAGTTGTGTTGATTTACTGTGGGAGAGGGTGCACATGACGTACAGGTCAGAGGATGCTTAAGGGAACTCAGTCTTCTCTTCCATCATGTGGAACCCAGGGATTGAACTCAGATCACTAGGCTTGGCAGCAGGCGCCTTTACCCACTGAACCAAATTACTAGGTATTTTCAAATCAGCGCCTTTTCCTCACCAGTTATAGAATGAAGATCAGTGCAGCTGGGGTGTAAGCACATCTGCAGTAACCTTCCTGCTCCTAGGTCCCCAGATTCCACAGAACAAGAGTGCACAAACAGGAAGCAAGAGGCCGGATGTGGTGGCACAGGTCTGCAATCCCAGCGCTTGGCAGGTAGAGGCAGGGGTTATCCTCGGCTACATAGTGAGTGTCAAGCCAGCCTTGGCTACATGAGACCCTGTCTCAATCAACGACAGCATCTCCACACACACACACACACACACACACACACACACACCCGCCCTCTCTCTCTCTCTTCTCTTCTTCTCTCTTCTCTCTCTCTCTCACACACACACACACACACACACACACACACACACACACACACACACGAATCTCCTTGACCCAGAGGACTTACTTACAGTATCTTTGCAGAGCCACTACAAGTTATGTGGATTCTTTTCCTCCAAAGAACAATAAATGTCATGGTGTCGACACCAGAGCAGTACTACAAAGGACATCGGCCACTGGGGTGTGTGAACGATTCTTCTGTCCCAGACTTAGATGATTTGTCTGTAAACCCTAAAGTGACTTCTGTCTAGAAAGTCTGTTTTAAGGACAGATGTTTTAAGGGCAGATCTTGTCTTTTTTTTTTCCATCTCTGTCTAGCATGTGAATTTCATTCCCAAGCTGTGGAGTGACAGTTGCTTAAAAGTACTCTGCTACTTTTTAAAGTTTTGTGACATTTTTATTTATTTGTGTACACACAAGCTCAAGTGTGAAGGTCAGAGGACAATTTGCAGGTCCCTCGGAATCAAACTTGGGTCATCAGGCTTAGTGGTGAGCGCCTTCCTTCTGAGCCATCTCACAGAATGGTCACATTAGAATCTTATACTCCCTAATTATAGAGCAATACTTCACCCCAGATTTTCTGACTGCATAGAGCTTGGAGGAGCCTGACAGTGGCATTTTCAGTGAGTTCCAGATCATGTTCTGATCTTCAACATACTAAAAAAATAAATAAAAATAAATAAATAAATCGTCGGCTGGGACCCAAATGGCACCTGTCTGTCTCTGGATTCTCACACCAGCCTTCCTTATACCGCGCAGACATGGATGGAGCCCACAGGTTACAACTTGTAGGCAGGATCATGGACTAAGCAATAGACAGGAGACGCTGGGGTAAGAGTGTCTCCCCAGCATAACCCTGCTTCTGCCCGGGGGGTGGGGAGCGCCCCATGCTGGTGCTTGAGTTGGCTTTGCTCCCGCCTTGGCTGGGGCCCTCGCCCTTCCCCTCAGTGGCCATCACACAAAGCCCCTTTTCACCCGCGGGGCTTCTGCAGCTGAGAGGCGCTCAGGAGGTTTGGTTAACCCCGTTAAGAAAACAAACAGCTCCTGGGCTGCAGCCTGCAGGCGCCACGGGGCACAGAGGCTGGATTCTTTTCTGGGGTGCGTAGGCACGCTGGCCTAGGGGGCTTCCACAGGACTGCCTGTGCAAGGGAGGGTCTAACCTGCTCCCGCAGACCCCAGCTTTGCTTGTTTGTGTAATCTTCGACTCCATCCCCAACCCGAATCCTTATCTGCAGGAGGTCTGTACTTGGGTTAAATGACATTATGCTGCTAAAGTATTTAGCATGGGGCTGGCACACAGTGAATAAATGTTAGCATTTTTTTTATTTATACAGAATTACTATTTTTGTATTCCATAAACCAGTTGGATACTGGTAACCAAATATGGTTCATCTAATATATTATTACTGATTCATTTGATTTCTTTCAGTACATTAAGATTCAAAGGTTGGCGATACAACTATTTCAAGTGCTAAATGCTGCAATTCCTCCATCGTGCACAGATGTGTTGGAGACAGGCTGAAGCGAACTGGCAGGTCTTGTTCAACAGATGAGCTTTGTTCCTACTGATTGTCTTTAAAAGATTTTATTTAAAAGATTTTCTCTATATATGATTTTATAAATATATATTACATACATATATATTATTTAAAAATACACACACACACACACACACACACACACACACACACACACACACACTACTGTTTCTTTTCTTTTCACTATGTAGTCCTGACTGTCCCAGAACTCACTCTGTAGCTCAGGCTGGCTTTGAACTCACAGAGATCCACCTACTTCTGCTTCTTGAGTGCTGGGATTAAAGGCATGTACCACTAAAAGACATTTTATAATTTTTAATTTAATTTCTTAAAAATGGGGCTCTCCTGTCTGGCCTCCAACTAGTTGTGGCTAACCCTGGACTTCTGATTCTCCTGACTCCACTTCCTGGGAAATGCTGGGATTTCAGTTGTAGGCTACCTTGTTTAGTTTTAGGCAGCACAGGGCATCAAACCCAAGGCTTTGGGTATGCTCAGCAAGCACTCTACCAACCAGGCTACAGCCCAAGCTTGATTTTTAAAAATTACTCCTGTGTGTGTGTGTGTCTCTGTGTGTGTGTGTGTGTGTGTGTGTGTGTGTGTGTGTGTGTGTGGTGCTAGTCTCCCACATTGTAGAACAGGGGCTCTCTTGTTTCTGCTGCTAGCTGCATCCTAGAGACTAGTTGGACCTCAGGCTTCTGGAGTGCTGGGATTATGGATGCACACCATTGCATCTGGATTTTTGTTTTTAATGGGGGTTTTGGTGATCAAACTCAGGTTGTGTGGTTAGCTCTTTTACTCACTCGGATATTTCCTCTTCGCCCCCTCCTTTTGAGAGAAGAATTCACCATGTAGCCCAGGTTGGCCTTGAACTCACTATGTTTAGCCCCTGGCTGGCTTCAAACTTACAGAAATCCTCCTGCCTCAGTCTCCCAAATGTTAGGTTTACAGTTATGTACCAATGTCTACACATTCTAAATTTAAAAGAATAAAAATTTTAAAGTATTTTTACGTATGAGTGTTGACTTTCAGAGTAAGAAACCCTTTAAGAAGTTTTGCTAAGCATTTTAAACTACAGAGTTAGTCTAAACTCTCCATTTTTACAAAGTGAGAACAGGGCTTGAGGAAGGAAGACAGTGGGTTTTAGAAAGGGCTGTGGCACCTTTGGTGAACATGTCCTGTGTTACCCCAAAGCAAAATCTAGGACATCAGCCAACAGTATCACTCCTGCCAGCCACTTCTTCCCTGCCCGGGTAGGACAGGGGACAGGACGCAGGGATTCTTTCAGCACTTTCCATGGCACATAGATATTTTTGGCAAAACAATTTAAGTCAACCCATTAGCCCCACAGTGTACTCACCACGGGGTTTGGGGTACAGAGAAACACTCATGTAACTGTATTTCATGAAGATGACTACTGAATAAGAACTGAGGACAACAGGCAGAAATAGTCCAGGAGGGTCTGTGGCTGCTGCACATCTTCAGGTCTGGAACAGAGGTGTCCCTACCTCACACCCCAGCATTCCACAGGGTGCTGTCTGAGGCTTCTCAAAAAGTGGGGTTGTTTTGCATATACTGGGTTGAACCAAGGGTCTTAGGTATGCCAGTCACATGTTCTACCACTCAGCTAGATCCCCAGCCCACCCATGTCCCTTTGGAGATGCCTAGATGCCCAAGCTGACCCCTAACTCTTAGGCTCAAATGACCCTCCTGCCTCAGCCTCCCATGTAGCTCGGACCCACACAAGGCTCAACAAGAGTTGTGTTTAGTCCTGTTGTGGCTCCTCCTAATACCGCAGGACAGGGTGGCCTGGTGAGCGTTCCATGAGCAGGTCTCAGATGCTCAAATATAAGGACAAGTTGGTAGCAGAATGAGACTTGTTCATAATTTCCCCATTGAGTGAGTTTATTTAATTTATTTTTCTTTTCAAGACAGGGTTTCTCTGTGTAGCTGTAGAGACTGTCCTGGAATGCTGTCTGTAGACCAGGCTGGCCTTAAATTCACAAAGATCCACCTGACTCTGCCTCCCGAGTGCTGGGATTAAAAACATGTGCCACCGCCGCCTGGCATATTCAGGTCTTTAAGAAAACAATTTAGCGCTGGGCGGTGGTGGCACATGCCTTTAATCCCAGCACTCGGGAGGCAGAGGCAGGCAGATCTCTGTGAGTTCGAGGCCAGCCTGGGCTATCAAGTGAGTTCCAGGAAAGGTGCAAAGCTACACAGAGAAACCCTGTCTCAAAAAAAAAAAAAAAAAAAAAAAAAGAAAGAAAAAGAAAACAATAAACAAAGCGATTTAGCATGTCTTTAATCCCAGAGCACTTGGGAGGCAGAGGCAGGTGGATCTCTGTGAGTTCAAGGCCACCCTGGCCTATAGAATCAATTCCAGAGAAACCAGGGCTACACAGAGAAACCCAGTCTCGGAAAACAACAACAAAACAAAACAAAAAAAACAAAAAAGAAAGAAAACAACTTAGCCAGGCATGGTGACCCATATTTCGCAATACTTGAGAGGCCAGAGGATCAAGAGTTCAAGGCAAGCCTTTGCTAAGTAGTGCATTAGGGGCAGCCTGAGTTTTATGAAACCATCTCAAAAGGCAAACAAATAAAACAGCTTAATAGTTCACTGTGTAGGTTTGTCTTGACTAGCCCTGTCCACCTCATGTGGGGCATAATGGAGCAGACAGGCTAAGTTGGGAAGTTTGGGTTTAATTCTTAATTCTGGGGTGTTTCCTTGAGCAAACTATTTGACACACTCTTCCTGTAGATAATGCCCACCTGGCAGAGCGCCATCTCATGGCCTGAGCAGTGCCTGGCACAGTATTCAGATGGCACCTCTTACTGTAGTTAACTGTCAGATCAACAGCGGGCAAGGGCTGTCAAGGATCTATGCTCCCTGCCTTGCACATGTCCCTGGCTGCCTTGTGCCTCATCGTGTTTTTCTGGTGATGTTCCCCATAAGATAGACAGGCTGGCTGGGCCCCTGTGGTCTTCACACAGCCACTCATAATGCAAGGGGAAGCTGAGGGCTTTAAAGCTCGGGGGATAGTCATTTGAAAACAGTTGTCCAATCTCTTTAGGGAAAGGTCCTGTCTCAGACTGAACAGGGTTTTTCTGTGGGTTTTTTCTGGACCCGAAGTATATCTTTTGGAAGATAAGCTGCTGGCTGCCTCTGAGCTGCCTTAGGCCAGTGGAACGTTCTGTCCAGGTCTGGTCATCACAGCCACAGGGGCATTTACAAATTGAACCAGGGACCGAGGGAAGAGGCTGTGGAAGGCAAATCTCATGGGACAGGCACCTATGATGAGGTAGGATGCAGGCTCAGCCTAAGTTGCCAAACACCAGTCTTACTGACCATGGTGGGGACCATTAAATCTTAAATTAGTGGGGTTGGGGATTTAGCTCAGTGGTAGGCAAGCTCAAGGCCCTGGGTTTGGTCCTCAGCTCCGGCCCAAAAAAAAAAAAAAAAAAAAAAAAAAAAAAAAAAAAAAAAAAAAAAAAAAAAAAATCTTAAATTAGCACAGATTTCTGGATCCCTTGAAAAAGTGGCCTGGTAGACCCACAGGTAATAATATGGAGCAGGCCATGGTCTTCAGATAACACTTAGGAGGCTGAAGAGGTCATTTTGGGGATGACAGGACACAAGGCAGAAAGGACCAATGCCTAAGAAGACACATGTACCATTCCTATCAAAAAGTTTACATATGTTGAAGATGTCTGCAACTCATCCTCAATAGTGAAAGTCACTTTTTCTGATTATACAGAAATTTTAAGCAATATAAAATGACATAAAAAAGTAAAAGAAAATTTCCATTTCTAGAGGTAACTATACTTAACAGTTCAATCAATATCCTTCCAAATATAGTTTCATTAAATGTGGATCATACTGTTCATGTAATTCTATTTCCTGCCTTTTTCACTCAAAAATGTTTTCCTTGTCAATGAATACAACTAGCCATCACTTTTAATGTCTATGTAATATCTAACAGCATGGTTGTACCATACCCCATTCATTCCTTCCTAATGGCCATTTAGGTTGGTTTCAGTCTCTGCGGCTGTCCACAATGCCATGGCGGACATCTATGAATAGCTGTCTTTAGTACTTAGTTCCTATAAGTGTCCATGAGGCTCTTCAGTGAACTCTCACACCACCCATCCACACCCGTCCACGCCCATCCACAGGGTTGGAAATGACTGTTTCAGAAAGGTATAATTCTGAGACTAAGACTGGGAGCTGAGGGGCTGGGGAGCTGGCTCAGCAGCTAAAAGCACTGGCTGCTCTTGCAGAGGACCTAGGTTCGACTCCTAGTGCCCACATGGTAGCTCACCACCACCTGTAACTCCATTTCCAGGGGACCCAACGCTGTCTTCTGACGTCCAAGAGCTCCTGCACACACCTGGCACATGTTTGTACACTTAAGAACATTTACATATTAAGAAATGGGGGGCTGAGAAAGCATGCTCCAGGCACCAATCGCAGAGCTAACAGAAATAAGGAAGGAAAGGGCAGATTTGGAACTACCTTTGAAGAGATGTTAACTACTGTGAAGGACTGGGAGATAAACAGGGTAGGGTGGGCCAGGGTCCCCACAGCCAGGTATGGGTGCCAGGTGGCAGAGTCGGAGTGTTTGGCACCTGTTTTGAGCCCGAACCATGTTTTGAGTTCAGGACCATGGAGTTGCAAAGGCCTATGACCTCAGAGTTTATAGTTTGGTGGACAGTGCCAACATAAAGCCACACAACTGACAAGACAGGACACTGGCAGGTAGGCGACATATCCCAAGGTTTGGAGGATGGGCCAACTGGTCTCATCTATATCTAGCACTCAGCTCAGGCCTGACCTGCCCAAACATGGAGAGGCTCAGCCAGTGTCTCCAGAGACAAAGTTCCCAAGAATGCCAGTTGTGACAACGATATGTTCTTCTCTGCTTCAGGGGATCCACTCATTATCCTTCCTCCCATTCCCTTCCAAATGCTGGAGGGGAAAATCTCAGCACCTTGGGGCTAGATGCCCCTCAACATCCGCAAGCTTCACCCTCCTGTGCACCCTGAGCTTGCTGGGCAGGGAACACCCCTTCATCACCTTGCTCTGCTCCGCCAGGCCTTGACTCCATCCTGAGCACATCTCCATCTGCACATCCTTGACTCCATCCTGAGCACATCTCCATCAGCACATCCTTTCTAAAGTGGTACATTTTTAACTTCCCAGCTAAAGTTACTGGAATTTATGTGTGAGACTTTCAATCTATCTTAGCTCTCTGACCTTGTTACCAAACACTTATACTAAAAATCAGGATCTCTCATTTTCAGATGGCATCGTGTGTTTGTGTGTGTGTGTGTGTGTGTGTGTGTGTGTGTTCTTCTCATGTCTATGGAGAACATTAGAAGCAAGATATTCAAGTATCAATGAGCACACTCAGCACTCAGCTTAGTTTCTTTTCTTTTCTTTTCTTTTTTTTTTTTTTTTTTTGGTTTTTTGTTTGTTTGTTTGTTTTTTGTAGACAGGGAGACAGGGTTTCTCTGTGTAGCTCTGGCTGTCTTGGAACTTGCTATGTAGACCAGGCTAGCCTTGAACTCAGAGATCCACCTTCATCTTAGTTTCTAATACTATTCTACACTTTAAGGAATCAAGACTCCTTAGAGAAGTGCTTATTCTAGGCCTGGGCTGGGGAAGACAGAAAATAAGCCTGGTTGCCAGGTATGGTGGAACAACCTTTAATTTCAGTGCTGGTATGGACAGGCAGATCTCTGTAATCTACACAGTGAGTTCTAAGCCAGCCAGGCTACATAGTGAGACTCTGTCTTGCCTGGGCTGGGCTCTCTTGTTATGCTAGAAGGAAAAAAGCAACGAATTAAAAAAGACAAGGGTGATGGGCAGTGGTGGCACATGCCTTTAATCCCAGTGCTTGGGAGGCAGAGGCAGGTGGGTCTCTGTGAGTTTGAGGACAACCTGGTCTACAAAGAGTTCCAGGACAGCCAGGGATACACAGAGAAACCCTGTCTCAAAAAAACAAAAAACAAACAAACAAACAAAAACAAAAAAGACACAAGTGCCTGGATAAATATAAGACAGCTTGGGAGTCAAAGGCAGGACTACACATGTGCACTGATTGCCATGTGGTAAAGGATGCTGTCTTGTAAGGATGGAAGCCACAAGCACAGAAAATATTCTGCTGCTCAATTGCTGTGGTGACTCAGGCAAGATGGTTACAGGTTCTCCAAGTACCTTCCCACACTTCATGGCATTCCTACCCAGAGTGCACAACACCCCAGGCTGGTCGGGTGGAACCATCAGACAAATTCAAGTTAAAAGCCAGCCTAGAAAACAACTGGCCTCCATTCTTCAAAAATGGCTTGGTAATGAGAGACAGAGGCAGGCTGAGGAATTCTTCCCTATTAACAGAAACATGTAATCACCCAGCATGCAATCTCATGTCAGTTAGTAGAACTCACGATCCTTTATAAGGAAAAGAACTGCTACAAGGACACCCGAGAAACAACAGACAAATTGAAGTATGAGCCATGCATTAGATAAAAGTACAGTATAGTACTGATGTTAAGCCTGGTGTGTGTGTGTGTGTGTGTGTGTGTGTGTGTGTGTGTAGGGGTACATGCATTTGAGTGCAGGTACCTAGAGGTCACTGAAGAGTTGGATCCCTGGAGCTGGAATTACTGGCAGGAACGAGCTGCCCAACATAGGGGCTTGGAACTGAACTGGAGGCTTCTGCAAGAGCAGTATGTGTTCTTAACCACTGAGCCATTTCTCAGCCCCCAACTACTTGGTTTTGAAAACTTTTGTTTTGTTTTATTTTTTTCTGTGACAGAGTTTCTCTATGTAGTCCTGGCTGTCCTGGAACTTGCTCTGTAGACCAGGCTGGCCTCGAACTCACAGAGATCTGCCTGCCTCTGCCTCCAAAGTGTTAGGATCAAAGGCATGCGCCACCACTGCCTGGCTGGTTTTGAAAACTTTATTTAAATTATGATGAAACGTTCTTTTTTTTTTTTTTTGGTCTTCACATTATTCTTTAATGAGCTTAGTTAATAGATGGAACATTCTTGTTCTTTGGAACTGCATATTGAAATTTGGGGGTGACTGGTAATGTCTGCAGCTTACTCTCAAATGATTCAGAAAGTATGTGTAAACACTCCAGATAAAGTGGCTCAGGTGTGTTGGTGCACATCGGTATCCCAGCACCTGGGAGGCACAGGCAGGAGGCACAGGCAGCCAAGACCAAGCTCGGCTACCCAGCAAATTAAAAACAAGCGTGGGCTACATGAGAATCTGTCACCAACAGAAACAGACAAGGCAGCAAGTGAGTAAAATGTCAACAAAGGGAATTTTCATAAAGGAGATACAAGTTCTTTCTGAAATTATATTAACGTTTACCCAACACTTCCTTCCTCAATCAAGAAGCCAGCCGTGAGTGATGAATCTGAATTACGGTATTCCAGGGAGGTGTGTTTGCTTGTTTCTGTTTGTCTGAGATGGCATCTCACTATGTAGAGTAGGCTGGCTTTGAACTCATACAGTGTTAGAATTAAAGGTATGCTTCACCACACCCACTTCCCATGGAAGCCTTAAAAATGACCTAGTTTTGTGAAGCTATATAAAGACGTGGAGGGAAAATGTTTGTGATATACATGATGCTGAATGGTAAAAGTGGAATACAAAATACTTTGTGTAACTTTAACCATGTAAAGCAAGCATCAGAAAAGGTCGAGAAGGTCCTGGGGAATACTGGGAGGCAGCTGGGGACAGATGGCCTTTTTTGTAATTAACCTGTTGACGTCAACAGTTGCAGCTCTAACACACACACACACACACACACACACACACACACACACACACCCGGTGCCAATGCGGGAACAGGAGTCAGTGCTGTTCCCAAGCCTTAGCCACCCACCTTGACACAGCAAGTCCAGCAGCCTCTGTGGGTGTCTTTGGAGGTCGGGAGGCTAGAGAGGACTCCCACAGCAGGCATCCTCTTCTCTTCTCTCACCGAGGGGCATCTAGCTCCTCTCTAGTCTGTACCACGGAGGCAGCTGTCGGGGAAGCCCAGCGATGACCGGCCTGAGATCCCAGCTTCCCGGGCCAGACCCAGGCAGGTGTGAACGCCCCTGGCTTGTGCTCACACACCGAGGCTCTAGGGAGCATGCTGTCTTCAGGTACATCAGTAATACTTTGAACTTGGAAAGGCTTAGGTGCTCTGTGATGACCCTTTCTGAGGGTTAAAGCTGCCAGCCCTCCTCACTCCTTACACAGGAGCAGGGACAGCCCTGAGGATGATGTGGCTTAATTTTTTTTTTTTTTTTTTTTTTTTTTTTCCGAGACAAGGTTTCTCTGTGTAGTTTTATGCCTTTCCTGGAACTTACTCTGTAGACCAGGCTGGCCTCGAACTCACAGAGATCTGCCTGCCTCTGCCTCTCGAGGGCTGGGATTAAAGGTGTGCACCACCACTGTCCCGCAATGTGGCTTTCTTTTGTGTTGTGTTGGGGACCAGACCCACACCCTCTACATGCTGACAAGCTCATACCCAGCAGCTACTAAATACACCCCACCCTCCAGCCTGAGGACCTATTTTTGATAGGAAGCAGAAAGAGGGTTAGAACATAGGATAGGCCAGAGAGGGCTTCAGGCCTAGGGGAAGCAGGGTTAGAAGACCAAGGGCCTCCTTCATAGAACAGGCTTTTGTTTTTTACTTGAGACACATCTGTCTTAAAGCTCCCTCCCACAGAAATAAGAACAAGACTCAAGCGGACTAAGAGACACTCTGAGCTGGGAGCTGAGGCAGGTAGACAAGAAACTCCAGTCCCACAGGAAGGCAGAGGAAAGTCATGTGAGTGCCTGTGAGGGAAACCTACTAGACCCAGCAACTTCTTGGTTAGAGCACTCTAGACCTGCTTCCTGCTTCCTCACCACTTCCTAGCAGAAAGCAAAAAGCACTACCATGCTGAGTCCTATGACCTGATTTTCAAATATTTTATTACATAATCTTCCATGGCACCATCAGGAGTAACAGAAAACGTTATTCCCAGTTCCTAAACCACAGCCTGAAAAATATACATTTGTATTTATATATTTATATCAACACTCCACCCCTAACCTATAATTCCACCACCTATTGTAGGTCTTTGCTTAAAGCAGGAAACTATTCTCTTAGGTAAGAAAATATATATGGAAGCTAAATGAAATATTGGTTAGAGTAACTGGGAACAGTTTGTTTGGGGGCAGAGTGGAAGGGCTAAGTCCAGCCAAGGCAGGGGGCATCAGCTGGGGTCCATCGAGGGGAGGAGGGCAGTGTATAAAAAGGCAGCGTCACACAGGTGGGCTCTGGTACCCTTGGTCCCTCAGGAGATGGCCTTCGCCTCAGGAAGGAAGGCTTCCCAGTATTTTGCCAGCTGCAAAGAAGTGAGGAGACAGTAAGCAAGTTCCCCACCTGGTGGCAGAGCCTGAGCCAGCCTGAGCTAGCCTGAGCCAGCCTGAGCCAGCCTGAGCTAGCCTGAGCCAGCCTGAGCTAGCCTGAGCCAGCCTGAGCCAGCCTGAGCCAGCCTGAGCCAGCCTGAGCCAGCCTGACCAGCCTGAGCCAGCCTGAGCTAGCCTGAGCCAGCCTGGCAGGGAAGCAAGTTCAGTGCGACGGCATACCCCGTGGGGCAGAGGCACCCACATGTGCCTCCTCCCTCTAGACTTGAGAAGGCATCAGTTTCTGTCTCAAGTCTAAAGGCAACCTCTGAAGGCCACAGCTCTGTCTGCGCCTCACAATGGCACCATTGTTCCACAGACTGACTAGAGCCTCAGAAGCAGAGCGGTAGAGAGGCCCACAGGGTGGGCACTAGGACTATACTAGCTGTGAGAGAAGGATGGAGGTCCCTCAGAGTGAACTGGGGGCTGAAGGCAACATGGCCGTCGAGATGGATCAGTGACTGGTAAAGATGGCGACAGAGACAGATCTTCATGCTTAGCAGAGGGCCTGATGAGACAGAGCAGCAGGGCCTGTTCTCAAATATCAACTACAGCAGAACCTCCTCCCCAGAAGCACGGCCAACCCCCAGATCTAGTCACCAGAGCCGCACATAGACAGCTGTTGTTTGGGGCAGGCAATGGGGACCAGGGCTGTGCATAATTACATACCTGCTGTTGGGAATGTAGGAGTGTCTCCAGGTACTTGATCACGTGGTTTTTGAAGTCCTTGGATTTCTCTTTCTATAGGAGACAGGATTCTACACTGACCTCCCAGACAGGTGTTCCTCCCCATTTTGGTGAAATGGTGGTGTTTACTGCTGACCAAGGTCAAGCACAGCCTTGGAAAGTAGAGCCAGCAGCTTAAACTGCTGCACTTTCAACCAAACAGCCTCCACCAAAGCTCTGCAGGCTTTCTTGGAGGGCAGGGAGAGGGGGGGCGGGCACACTGCAGCTCCTGGCTTGGCTTTGGTCCAGCAGCAACCGTTAAGACAGCCACCAGGCCTCAGGAACTATCACACCAGAGCAGATACACACGCTCTAGCTCACCTCAAATCGAATCACTTCTTTTCGGACAACTGTTGAGATCCTTTCAAAGTCCCTTTCATACTGCGTCACCCGAGACTCCCACTGGGAAGGGAAAAAAAGGCTTGTTTAAGGTCTGGGATGCAGCTTCAGTAGCAGAATTCTTGGCGATTATGTATGAGAGAGAGAGAGAGAGAGAGAGAGAGAGAGAGAGAGAGAGAGAGAGAGAGAGAGACTGGGTTCGAGCTCCACTAGCACAAATAAAAAAAGGTAGTGGGGCTGGGTGGTGGTGGCACTTGGGAGGCAGAGGTAAGCCACTATCTCAGTTTGAGGCCAGCCTGGTCTACAAAGTGAGTTCCGGGACAGCCAGGGCTACACAGAGAAACCCTGTCTTCAAAAACAAAACAAAAGCCCCCAAATTGGTGGGGCAGTGTCATTTAATATCACGGTGCAATTCTACAGGAGACCTCAGGGGCCCTTACATCTGTCTGTCTCTTTGGGAAGGATGAGATACATAAGGGATTCAGCATTGCATATCACAATCCAGAAGGCCACTGTGGGGATAGGTGGAAAAGACGGCCATGTGCCCAGGCCAAGCCTGGTCTATGAGAAAGCTCTGGTACCACAGCAACCTCTGACTTAGGAGCTCAAAAGCAGAGCCACAAGCCCCAGAAAACTTAATTTAGCTCTTTCCTGGAGTGTGGGGCATATCTGAGTTACCTAAGTGGCCTTTCAAAGATTGTGCAAGGAACTAGAGCTGGCTGCTCTCCCAGAGGATGCAGGTTCAAATCCCAACACCCACATGGTGGCTCACAAGTTCCTAGGTATCCAACATTCTCTTCTGGCCTTTTCAGGTACTAGGCAGGTACATTGTGCACAGACATATATGCAGGCAAAACACTCATAAACACTCAAAGAAATATATATATATGTAGATAGATAGATAGACAGACAGACAGACAGATAGCATAGTGGTGGAGAGCCAGGCCTCAAGGCTGCTCTGAAGTCCTTCTCAGAGACCTGCCCAGCAGCCCCGGCCCTTTAATTCTGTCTCTTGCCCGTTGCAGGCTCCCAAGCATCTGGTCAGGATGGGTGCAGTGTCCCCGAGGAATCAGCAGTGTACCCACGCCGGGCTAACTGGCTGGGCGGCTCACCTCTGTAATCTCATCCTTGGCTTGCTGCAGTTTGTCAGGCTTGTTGGCCCACAGCAGCCGAGCCTCCGACTCCCGCTTCTTCTGCAGCGTGGCCTGCGCGTCCTGCCAGCGCTGCCATGTCTTCATGCGCTGGTCGAAGGCAGCCTACGGGGGAGGGCAGTTGGGAGGGGCACAGCCAGCTCCTGGGCAACGCTGGCTGGCTCTGCCTTAGAAGGAGGCTCTCCCAGCAGTTGTGCCAGGGAAGCCCTGAGCAAGGGCAGGGTCTGCAGCCACTGTTAGTGCCCAGCTGGGGCATTAATGTCTAAAAGCACAAGCTTGGGTCAGGTCCTCTTCAAGCTTCCAGTGGGCCGGTGCCATGCTACCGTCAGGGCCGGATGCCTGGGAACCCAGTGGGGCCTGGGGCCTGTACCTACACTAATAAAGTCTCTAAATTGCCGTCCCCTCACCAAGTCAGACCACGAGTCCACACACTTTCCCTGAGTCTGCCACATGTGAGGAGCTAAGACTACGGTGGAGGTGGAAACACACAGTCCTACTCTCCAGGAACCTTATCTTCCGAAAGGCGTCATTGTATTAGCAATTACAGTAGATGCTTACACAAACACAGAACACTGGGAAAACAAGCAGGTACCGAAACTTCAAGCTAGGGACCTTGGCCAGCCGGGAGCTGTAAGTCTGCAGCAAGGCACACAGGACACACTTGGAACAGAAGGATTTTTTTTCCTTTGGAGACAGGTCTCAGGGAGCCGGGCAGGGCTGATCTCATTACATAGCTGAGGATGACCTTGAACTCCTGAGCCTCTTGCCTCAGTCTCTTGAGTGCTGGCATTACTGGCATGAGTCACCGGGCTGGCAGCTCAAGGATCCTTCACAGAAACACTTAAAATGGTCACACGACCTACTTACCGCCTTTACCTCACCCACACACTAGTTGGCCTGATCTGGGCTAGCATGGCCAGCAAGAAGCGCTTCAAAAGTCATTATTGGCTTCCTGTTTCTAGTCTTTGGAACAGAATTAGCATTTTCAGGGAAGGTCATTGTTGGCCTAACCCTCTCCCATCCCACCTACACCTATAGGCTTCAAAAGGCAGTCCACATCCAAGAGTGTGCCTGGGGCCAGTCTCCTAGCCCTGTCTGTCTGCTGCCCAGTCCCTACAAAGGCCCCTGGATGTGCCCTAGGCTCCTCAGCACACAGCTGGACCAGAACAGAAACCCGTGACCGCGGAGCGCAGGGCCACCACTTCACCTTCCCAGCCCTGCTGCTGCTCTGCGGCTTCTTTGTGTCTCCAGACAGGTTTCACTATGTATCCAGTGAACTCACTGTGTAGCACAGGCTGACCTGGAATTTACCATGAGCTTCTTGCCTTAGCCTCCAACTGCTGGGATTACAGGCATGTGTTCCTATACCCGGCTCCTGAAATTTCTTAGCACATCAATGTCAAAAATTCAGGTAAAGGGTGACTCCATCTCGAAGAAAGGCTTAAACCTAGCCTATTGGGCTAACGGGTTCCAGGAAGGACACAAAAGAAACCTTGGCTCATTTCTCCATTCCCACCGTTAGCTCCCAACATGAGGGGGGCACAGGCTCTCTGAGAAAAGATCTGCTCGTAGTTCTGTGCTCTCAGGCTGCTGCCCCAGCCCATGGAGAACCAGGCTTGGCTTCTCTTTGCCCTGTTCACACACGCTCACCTTGCCTGGAGTCACATCCAAAAGCTGTGCTCCCTCGGGAACCCCTGCCCATAAAACAATGCTCCTCATAGAAAGCTTTCCCCAGACAGAGCCCTTCCCCAGGATGGCTCTCCAGCCCGAGTAGTCCAACTGGTTCTAAGAATCTCACAGAGGGTCCTTTTTCAAGCCTCGTATCTCTCCGGAGTTAGCAGCAACCCAGGAGCAGAAGGACCAGGAGCAGCCCGCAGGCTTCTGCGTCTAGCAGCTATGACTGGAGGGAAGTGAGACCCAGTGGGCAGCTCCACGGCAGGAGATGCGCTGAGGATGAGGAGTAGGCTAAGGCTCATGCACCCTGATACCGTGCAGAATCAGGTCCTTACAGTGCAGGCGCCAGGCTCCCCTAGAGTCTTCCTTTACCAGGGAGGCCATGCAGAGAGCTAATACTGCCCAGTCAAGCTTCCTTAACTGATCCGAGAGCTCTGGAGACAGACACCCTGGTCACCAGGTGGGCAAAGTGAGGTGTTGGACCCAAAGGGCAGCGTGCAGTGTTGCTACCAGTGTGGTCAGCACAGCCCAAGGAGGGCTCCGGTGACAAGCTCTCTCAGCATGTGGGCCACACTCCTCCATGCAGCACCAAGCCAGTTCTACGTCGTTACCTGACTGGTCACACTGGAAGGACAAGTGGAAGCCAGCAAGAGCTCTTACCAGGGCAAAGACCAAAGGACTGAAGAGTCACTGCTCCAGGGGCCAAGCAGCAGTCTGTAATAAGCTTTGCTTGGAGAAAGGCGCACACAGAATACTGCCTGTCCTCAACATTAAGGGGGCCTACTTGGAAATTCAAGAGTGGGCTGCTGTGGGCCTCAGAATAATGCGAGGTAACTGGCTAGGTAAAGCGACTGCTGTGTCTGCAGGGCTCTTTCAAGAGTAGAACTTACAAACACTCCTAAACTAAAATGAGATAAACTTTCCTTAGGAAGTGGAGAGCAGGAGACCCCCGGGGCAGGGAGGAAGTGAGGCTTACTCTGACGATGGCCAGGAGGCGAATGTAGTCACTCAGGAGTTCAGCGAGGAGGAAGAAGTCGTTGTTGGCCTGTTCCTGGTGGAGCTGCTCAATCTTTTCTTCTACCTCAGCCAGCTGGGAGAGCGCTCGTGACAGGGCCGTGTTGTCCTCGGAGCTCCCAAGCATGGCCAGACTCTTGGCAAACTGGGCTGTGTTCAGAGCTAGCTCTGGAGGGAGGTAAAGACAGCAGAGGCCTCTGATCTCTTGGGAGAGGCACAAGGCAGCTGACCCTGGGTAGCGAGTCCTGGCAGTCTGGCCCCTGCATATCTGACAACTGAGGGTTCTATAATCTAGTCTCCAAACTCAAAGTGAAGGGAAAGTGGCCTGGGTTGCCATCTACACGTGACCAGGCCTGGCCGCCTGAAGGAAGCAGTTCCAGCATTCCTGGAGAGCCAACTTTAAGCTCATGTAAGCAGGCCAAGGGAAGGAGAGGCTCTGGTGTTGGACGTTGAAGATCATGAACTGCCTATATGTATCACACAGCCACACACACAGGCAGCCACACAAATACACACAGACACACACACACACACACACACACACACACACTCTCCCACTTTCTAGAGCAGAGCAAACTTTCCGTCCAGGGCCAGTCAGTACCGTAGGCTCTGCAGGCCACACAGTCTCTGTGGCCTGCTCTTTTTCTTCCTACTTTTCTCACAGCAGCAGGGTCCAAGCCCAGTCTGTCCTCTCACGCTAATGGCTTCACGCTAATGGTCTCCTAGATTTCTTGTTACCAGTGTGTTTAAGACACAGAAGGGAGGCAAAGCTCACTGAAGGCAGGGGAGAAAGGAGACACAGTAGACGGCTTCCCTGCATTTCCACCTTGCCAGCACGACCAGGTAACAAAGCACTAGGATTCTGGCTGCAAGCCACCAACTCCCATCAACAAAAGCAGCATGTACCTAGGCAGGCTCCCTCCGCCCACTGCCCACAGTGCTTTGAGGCATGTTTCTTGCCAGGAGACCAGGACATATGGTGTTTATCAGAACATCAAGCAACAGGTGGGCTGAGATTTCCGACTTAGACTGCTGAAGGTTGGGAACAGCATGCTTCTCATCTCCAGCTCACTAAAGACACTGATTTCCCCCAGTCCAGGGGCATTTCCGAGCCAGTGGTTACCTTTCCTGTGGTTGACTAGAGTCTCTACCACAGCATGTAGCTTCCGTAGGCGCTGCTCCTCACACTCCACCTCCTGAAGCTTCTCCTCGAACCACTGAAAGCACATGAGCCCAGAGCTGGGCTGAAAATGTTCCACAAAGTGCAGGGAGTGCTTTTTCTTTAGCTGCTTTTTTTTTCAGGGGCTGTTTTTGTTGTTTGTTTTTTTAATTGAGAGGAAAGTCATCTCAGAAATTTCAGGACTTCTCGGGGCATCTGAGAGGCGTAGGCTACTCACAATGTCTGACTCATTCATCTTGATGGTCATCTTGCTGACTGCGTCTGTAGCTTTGTTGAACATCTTAAGGAGACCAGCACCACTCAAAGCCTGAGTGCCCACAGCACGTGGCAGCTACAAGACCAAGAAGGCGGGATGGCAAGTTATCTGCTGCCCCTATTTTAGGTTCAGAAGAATTAGTATCCATCAGATGGCATGCCCCAAACTTGTCAAATAAGTTATTTGAACTGTAGATTCTTGTATTCTAAGGAAGTTATAGCAATCTAAAACTAGTATGTGCAGAAACAAAAATCAAAGCACTATGGCCAAAAGAACCAATTTTCAGCTTTTGATGTTAGAAAGAAAGTAAGATTGAGTGTTGTGTGGCTAGGCAATCTCACACCGAGACTGTCTGCCTACCCAGGTGTGAACTACTTAAATACCAAACACTTTTATTTTATTAATATTATTCTGCTTTTTTTTTTTTTTTTTTTTTTTTTTTTTTTGTTTTTGAGACAGGGTTTCTCTGTGCAACCTTGGCTGTCCTGGAACTAGCTCTGTAGACCACTCACAGAGATCCACCTATCTCTGTCTCCTGAGTGCTGGGGTTAAAGGCGTGCACCACAACCATGTGGCCCTTTTATTTTTATTTTTTCACATTTTGAAATTATGTTGTGTATACGCATGTGCCACAGCATACCTACAGAGGTCAGAGGACGACAACTTTGTGGAGTCAGTTCTCTCCTTCCACCTTTATATAAATCTAACTCTGTTGTGTGATATTTTGATTGTGTTCTGACAAATAAAGCTTGCTTAAAGTCATAGGTGGAGCTAGCCACTAACTGACCATAGAGCTTTGGAGGACTGTAGAGAGAGGAGACAGGAAGTGGTAAGGTGGAGCTGAGAGAGGATCTCAAGGAAGTGACTGCTCCCTTGCTTGCTGATCTTTCAGGTTTTTACCCCGATATCTGGCTCCTAATTGCTTATTGATAAGATTAATTAGATTAACGCTTTGTGACTCAGGTTGTCAGGAATCCAGGGCAAGCACTTTCCCAGGCAGAGCATTGCATCTCTTTGTTAAAGTCAAAGCCTCCTGCAGGGCGTGGGGACATCTGCATTAATCCCAGCATAGCCAGAGCTATGTAGAGGAACCAAATCTCCAAAAAAAAAAAATAAATAAAAAAAGTCTCTCGATTAACACACTCTGCAAGAAGGGGACTCAGCTTTGAGAGAGTTTCTACAGTGAAGCAATGTCCAAGGATAGGAGCATATTCTGAATGGAGCTACTTTTACACAGTAAAACTATGTTGTAAAATTAGATTTTAAGTGTCTTAGGTGTCCAGGATGTCTTTCATTACTTCTCAGGTTGAGGCCACTCTTCCCGAGGACACTTGACAGTGTCTGAAGCTGAGTGCTGCTGGCATCTAGCAGGCAGAGGTGTTCCTCCTCATTGTGCCAAACATTTTACAGCACAGGACAGCCCCCACACAAAGGGTTACCCAGCCCAAAGGTCTCCAAAGACAACGCTGCTCTGGGGTTATCGAGTGAGCAAGAATACATTAGAAATACCCAGAGGTAGAATTAAAGGACTTCAGGCTTTGACATCATTTTTAATTAGAAAAAAATCATTTTGGAGAGGAAAAAAAAAATCTCATTACAATAATTCTATTTTCATTATAGTAACATAGAAGTTTTTTAAAATTAAACACAAAAACATAATGAGTCTTGTCATTCTAGTTTTCTAAGACAATGTTATTTTTCTCTGGCCACGTGTCTTGCCATCCTTACTGACTTCTGCTTCAGGGTATACTTGCTATTTGATGCCTCCACATACTCGTATTTCTTTACATGTTCTGATTATGGTCAAAGAGAGGGTTTGTTGTGTGGATATATTTTATTTAATTCCCTAGTTATTAACTGCAGTGTCTCCAGTTCCCACAATCACGAATAGTCTATGCATAGTCTGTAAACCCGTCCACTTCAATCAACCCTTCTCTATATGGCAGTTCTATGTCTGTGGTAACTGGTTTTGTTGTGGTTTGGTTTTTGGTTTTTCAAGACAGGGTTTCTCTGTGTAGCCCTTGCTATCCTGGAACTCACTCTGTAGACCAGGCTAGCCTTGAACTCACAGAGCTCTACCTGCCTCTGCCTCTTGGAATTAAAGGAGTGCACCACCACCACCCAGCGGTACCTGGTTTTTAACTAATGCCTTTAAGCCTCCTAGCACAAAACACATATTCAGTCTGAACCAATTAGTAACCTATGCAAGACATGCCGAGACCCTGCCAAACAGAGCACTGTTTTCTACAAGACTCAACCAGGTCATCGTTTGATACAAGTAGAGCTGCTGTCATGTGGAGCAGTGGAAATCCTTGTCTCTTTTGGGAGACAAACTCACTGGCTATAGCATTTAAGTATTTGTCAAATGAACCAGTTTCATTTCACTAAGGGTAGACAGAGATAAGAAGCTGAGCTTTGTAGAACACTAACCTCTTCCTTTTCCAAAAACTCCCTGACGTCTGGGTCTTGTAACATGGTAGGATGATTGACAATTCTTTGAAGGTACCTAGAGGATGAAATCACCAGTCGGTCAGGACTCTGAAGGTTTGGGGTGTTGCACAGTGCTGGCTGGCCTCAGATAAGGCATGTAATCTAGTTTCTGCTTGTAAGTATTCAAAACTTCATGTTGGGGCTGGAGAGATGGCTCAGTGGTTAAGAGCACTGACTGCTCTCCCAGAGGACCCAGGTTCAATTCCCAGCAACCACATAGCAGCTCACAACTGTCTGTAACTTCAGTTCCAGGGACCCAACACCCTCACACAGGCATACAGGCAAAACACCGAAGCACATAAATTCTTCACATTTCAAAAGACAGCAAACTGACCCATCAGACAGTCTTCAGAACCACCCACTAGATTATTCAAGAAGGAAACCATGGTCGTTCTTTCAGGATGAAGAGGAAGGAGATCTTATGACTGAAGTGGGAAGGTAAAGACTTGGGGAAAGTCATCAGTAACAGGGAGATGTGACTGGAATGACCTCAGTTCATCTCCACGAATGCAGCAAACTAACAGCTTCTCACAGAGACCTACCTTTCCAAAGCAGCCCTCCTTTTCTCAAGAAATTCTGCAGAAGAAGAATCTTCCTTCCCAACTTTCACTTTTGTCATTCCTAGAATGGAATTTAAGAAACAAAATAACCAGAAACAGTAAAATGGATAAATCTACCTTTTTTTTTTTTTTTTTTTTTTTTTTTTTTTTTTTTTTTTTACGTTTTATAAAGAGTCATCTGAAGGAAAGGCAGCGAGGACAGCTCGACACAACCATCGAAGGAAATTTCAAGGTCCTGATCAGGGCTGGACCAAAGGTTCTTCACTAATTAAGTTTGCACATGCTGGAGATTGTAAACTATGGGGTTTAGACCGTATATCGTCTTTAAAAAAAAAAAAAAAAAAAGGCACATGTGACGGCACGTGCAAGGAGACCTCTGTGAGTTCGAGGCCAGCCTGTGCTACATGGTGAGTTCCAGGCCATCGAGGGACACATAGTGAGATCCTGTTTCAAAAAAAGGAGGGGAGGGCTCCAGTTATGGCTCAGTGGTTGTGAGTACTGGCTGCTCTTCTAGAACGTGCAAGCCCTATTTCCAGCATGCGCGTGCGCGCGCACACACACACACACACACACATGCTCATAACTCTAGTTGCAAGGGCTCTGACAACCTCTTCCGTCTTCCTCGGCACCGGCACACACTTGGTAGACATACATACATGTATGCAGGCAAAACCCATATACATAAAGTTAAAAATAAAATAATAAACCCTGTCTTGAAAAACAAAACAAAACAAAATAATAATAGAAGGAAATGTTCTGAGATTCTGAGTATAGATTAACAATCACCTGATGGCAGTGAGAAGACTCCTCCCCTGGTCCCCAAAGCAATTTCAATCTGGAGGGAAGAGCAATTACTAAGAGTCCCAAAACCGAGGGCAGAACTCTGGTAGAATGTTTCCCTAATATTCATGAGGCCTTGTGTTTAATCACTAGCAACACACACACACACACACACACACACACACACACACACACACAGAGACGTACATGCATGCATGATACTTGATCCTTTCCAGGTTGTGGTGGTGCATGCCTGCAATTCTAACACTCATGAGTCTAAGGCAGAAAGATGGAGGCCACCCTGGCCTATACAGTGAGTTTGAGGCCACTCTGGGGGATATAAGACTGTTTCAAAGTGCTACAAAACTGAAGGCTAACACCAGAGAAGATGTAAAAATAGCTGGGCTATTTCTCCAGTCCCCAAGTGTTAAAACTCAAGTGGAATTAAAGACCACAGGCTTACCTATTAGGCTCTTCTCAGGTGGAGGAGGGACAATGAAGCCATTTTGAGAGTGTTTCTCTGAAAGCTTCTCATAAAGACCCAGAAAATCACTGAATCTTCTTTTTACTGCAAACTGCTTACTTCTGAACATCGGCAAGCTCGTCTTGGGGATGGAAAAAACACAAGGCAATTTCATTCCTAATCTAGGAGTGAGTATCTATTCTGCTGACATCCAAGGCCAACAGATTTCCCCGCTCCTTGACCTTTAGACACCTGGAAAATAACTCTGCCCAAGACAGGCTCTGAAACCCCAGGCTATGGTCTTCTTGGCAGTCGGGAATCTAAGAAACCCTGCTTAAGCGTATAAAATAAAAAAAATATAGGATGATGGGACTTGGTGGGGGGATGGCTCAGTGGGTAAGCACAAGGACCAGTTTGAATCCTCAGTATTCATAAAAAAGCTGGGCATGCCAGGTGGCGGTGGCACACACCTTTTATCCCAGCACTTGGGAGGCAGAGGCAGGTGGATCTCTGTGAGTTCGAGGCCAGCCTGGTCTACAGAGTGAGATCCAGGATAGGCACCAAAGTTACACAGAAAAACCCTGTCTGGAAAAACAAAACAAAACAAAACAAAACAAAAAAGCTGGGTATGTCTGAGTGTGGTGGCGCACACCTTTAATTCCCAGCACTCAGGAGGCAGAGACAGGTGGATCTCTGTGAGTTCAAGGCCAGCCTGGTCTACAGAGTGAGTTCCAGGAGCCAGTTACACAAAGAAACCTGTCTCCAAAACAAAATAACACTTGCTCCAATTAAAGTAATGTTGAATTTTTGCTAAAAGATAGAATTTATGGTCATCTGTAACCAACTTGTCACTTATTGACTTATTTAAGGGTATCAGCTACTATAATCAAAGCAGACAGACAAAATAAGACACACTGAAAAAACGCTTCTAAGACGGTGGGGAAGGAAGGAGATAAGATATCTGTAGATAATAACCACTAAAGTGCTGTGGGTTTTAGAGTTCACAGGAGGGCCAAGGAGTATTAGAGAAAAACACAAAGAAGCCTCCCGGTAAAAGGGGGGAAAAAAAAAAGAAAAAGAAAAAAAAGGCTAGGGTGATGGCTCAGCAGTTCTGAGCAGTGGCTATTCTTCTGGAGGACCCAGGTTCAACTCCCAGCAACCACACAGTGCATTACAGCCATCTGTAACTCTAGTCCTAGGCGATCCGACGTGTATATATAAACATATAATCACTCAGACATATAAACTTTTTTTTTCTTGGTTTTTCAAGACAGGGTTTCTCTGTGTAATTTTGGTGCCTGTCCTGGATCTCCCTCTGTAGACCAGGCTGGCCTCGAACTCACAGAGATCTGCCTGCCTCTGCCTCCCGAGTGCTGGGATTAAAGGTGTGCACCACCAACGCCTGGCTATTTTTAGGAATCTTAAAGCAAAGCATCACATCACTTAAAAATACACATGCAAAGACTTTTTATAAAGGAAATGAGATTACTCAGGGGAGCAAATGCCTCTGAAGTATAAAGCAGTGGCTATGACAGGGACAAACAGGAAGGACAAACAGCTGATGGAACCAATGGTACTCATCTAAAACTGTGGTAGGTTCAGGGTTCTGTTTTACTAGAGTAACAAAACTGTATTTAATAAAAAAGGGGCAGATGAGGAGCAAAAGTTTTAGAAAGTATTCAAAGTAGCCAGGTACAGTAGCAAATGCTTGTGATTTCAGCACTTGGGAGACTGAGGCAAGAGGATCATAAGTTCCAGGAGAGCCTGGCTTTGTGTTGGATGTGATGGTGCGAACTTGTGATTTCAGCACCAAGAGGCTGAGGCAAGTATATCAGAGCTCGAGGACAGTGTGGGCTAAATAAGGAGATCCTTCTTCAACAGCAACCACCCCAAATTCCTCACTTCTGAGAGTGTATATACATAGCGTGCCCCCCCACCTCCTCTCTCTCCCCTCTAGTTTTTTGAAACAGGGTTTCTTTATGTACCTCGGCTGTCCTGGATCTCTCTCTGTAGACCAGGCTGGCCTCAAACTCACAGAAATCCTGCTTCTGCCTCCCAAGTGTTGGGATTAAAGGTGTGTGCTACCACCGTCTGGCCACATATACATAATTTTTGTTTCTTTGAAAAAGGGTCTCATTAAGTACCTCAGGCTGTTCTCAGACTCCTGATCCTCCTGCTTCTGCCTCCCTAGTGCTGGGATTACAGATGTGGGCCACCTTGTCTAGTCCAAGAATTGAAAAGTTGTAAACAGATTATTCTTCATTGGAGGTAATCCATTAAACTAGCTCCAGTCACATAGTCCCTGAGGGATGGGGTAAAAGTCAGATATGCTGTACATCTTAAACCTTGCAAAGTTTCACACTGAAATATTAGCTTTCTGGAAGAATAATGGAAAGGCCTAGTCTAGTGTACCTAGTTAAGATGACCAAGGCAGGGGGCTAGAGAGATGGTTCATAGGTTAGGATCAATGGCTACCCTTCCAGAGGATCTGGGTTGGGTTCAGTCCCCAGCACCCAAATGACAGGTTATAATGGCCTGTAACTCTAGTTCCAAGGGTTTTTAACACCGTCTCCTGGTCTCTGTGGGTACCAGGCATGCAGGAAAACACTCATATACATGAAATAAAATAGATTACCGGGGCGATGTGGACTTGCTACGGCTTGAGTAAATAGGAGAATACTAAGAAAAAACAAACAAAAAGATACCCAGAAATAACCTAAATGTCAACTCCGTGTGGGCAGTCAGGTCTGCTGAGGTCCATCAGCAGTGTCACCGGAACTCACCTGGGTTGTGACTTTGTAGGCTACATAGGCATTCATCCCATCCCCTGTGGGAGAACAAGAAAGCAGGAGAGAATTATTCCTTTACCTGAAGTAAGGAAGCTAACCCAATAACATTTAACCAGAGGCCATACGCTACAGGAACCTTCTGTTAGAAGGGCCTGTTTCATCTCCAGGCTTTATATGTAATCCTAAAATCCAGTTTTTCCTGTGCCTCGGGGGCTGTGTGGCACACATGCCCCCACGGATGCTGGCTGGGCCCCAGTTTGAGTTAGACAAGAGAGTCAGTGCCCTGTTCCAAAGCCAGGCTTCATTTATATCCTCCACAAAGCAGCACTGGATACTGACAATTCATCAGTTGTTACCATGCCAATATTTGGGCTGGTTACACACATCTGTCCCAAACCAAACAATTCTCTTGCTGTATAAAGCAGGAGAAGGAAGCGACTGATGGAAAAGGAAACAAGCAGTTCTACCCTAAGCTAGCTCCAGGCTGCTCTGCTCTTTCAGAGACCCCACCACTAGTGCTGGAAGACACTGACCTCTCTGATCCAGCATGTTCACCCAGAGCAAAGGGCCTGGCAGGAAGACACTTGGGCTGCCTGATGTCACAAAAATCTCCCTTTCCTGGAGGAATTATATTTATGAAAAAGCCTTTGACTGTCAAATAATCTGGGATTCAAGCAACTGTTTTCTCTGTGGTAGTGTCCTGACCTAGACCACTTAGGGAGATAAAGGCTCTATTGACTTCCTGAGCCCTGAAAAGACATAGATTGGAATCCAGACAAAGCCCCAGTGCTGGACCGTGGGGTTTAGATTTTCCCCCCCTTTTTCCCTTGTCTCTGGTTTCTCCTCTCATGAAACAGGAAAGCCTAAGTCAACAATTCCCAGTTGCCTTTGCTTCTGATCTGATTCTGGAGTGAGGGGCCAGGAGAAGGGGCAGAACTGGACCAGCAGGGTTCACATACTGTAACATCATTCCATCGTGATGGGTGAAAATGCTTGCTTTTATCTGTAAGTGCACACGCACAGGCACGCACACACAATGTTAGAAACTACACAGAAATAGAAAGCATGCATGTCTTATCTCACCAATACCTACCAAAAAGAGTGTTGCAAAATAGGATTTACAAGCTAAGCTAAAGAAATTACCTTACACTGATTGGCAGCTTTATAATACAGTGAAACACTTACAATACGCTGCCTGATACCAAGGCTGTTTACTACTCATTTACAAAAAAATTCTGGCTGGGCATAGTGGCACACACCTTTAATCGCAGCACTTGGAAGATGGAGGCAGGTGGATCTCTGTGAGTTTGAGGCCAGCCTGGTCTACAAAGCGAGTTCCAGAACAGCTAGGGCTGTTACACAGAGAAACCCTGTCTTGAAAAACAACAACAAAAACCCCTTAAGTTTAATGAAAATTTCACTCACAGTAGAATAGTAATGTCTAGTTCCACAAGGAAGAGGTCTAAGTGCCCATGTCCACAGAGCACATTAGCCAAGTGTGACCTCCAGGTACCCTGCAGGGTCTCCAGACAAGGCAGTATGTGTGAAAAGAGGTACCTGGCTAATGATACAGAAACCTGAAAGTAGCCTGGTCACATGACAGTCTGACAATGCACAGAGTTCTGAAATAACTTCCAAGTTGGAGACGTCATATGCAAATTGTCAAGTCTCTAAAATAGGATGCCCTGGTAAATGTACAATTCTAATTTATTTATATGTGTGCTGGAATGAGAAGCACATGTTGACTAAAGAGCCCACATAAACAGAACATGCTGCTATAAAGATTGTGTCTTGGATAGAAAAATGTTTTAATTAGCTGGTTTCTTGAAATCAACATGACCAAGAATCCAGACAATATAAACCAAGGGGATGGAAGCACCTAGAGCAATCTGTGTTCAGATCT
This sequence comes from Peromyscus leucopus, assembly GCF_004664715.2. Lineage (NCBI taxonomy): Eukaryota > Metazoa > Chordata > Mammalia > Rodentia > Cricetidae > Peromyscus > Peromyscus leucopus. The sequence goes on along the minus strand of NC_051069.1, from coordinate 6,621,555 downwards.
GATTTGTGAGCTCTGGAGTGTGGGGTCAGTACTTCATAACATGACTTTATTGAAAACATTGTCTTCACAGATATAATGACATTAAAATGAGGTCATTAGGGTGGATCAAGTCCAACATGACTGTCGTCCTTAAAAAAATAGGGCAATTCAGACTGGCATTCCTAGAGGAGTGATGATGTGGAGACACTTAGAATGACTTGGGACAATGATGACAATGTAATGATACATCTTCAAGTCAATGCACACCTCAGACTCAGAAGGCAGAAGACAGGCAAGGACCTTCCTTCCCTTCCAGTTTCAGAGGAGCAGGGCCATGCCCACACCATGATTTCAGAGGAGCAGGGCCATGCCCACGCCATCATTTCAGAGGAGCAGGGCCATGCCCACACCATCATTTCAGAGGAGCAGGGTCATGCCCACACCATCATTTCAGAGGAGCAGGGCCATGCCCACCATCATCAGAGAGCCATGCCACACATATTCAGAGAAGCAGGGGCATGCCCACACCATGATATCAGAGAGCAGGGCCATGCCCACACCATGATATCAGAGGAGCAGGGCCATGCCCACACCATGATATCAGAGGAGCATGGCCATGTCCACACCATGATTTTGAGGCTTCTTGCCTCAGAACTGTGAGAAAATCTCTGTTTTTTTGTTTTGAGATAGGTTTATTTTTCCTTTCTTTTTCTTTTCTCTGTGTAGCCCTGGCTGTTCTGAAACTCACTCTGTAGACCAGGCTGGCTTCAAACTCAGAGATTTGCCTGCCTCTGCCTCCCAAGTGTTGGGGTTAAAGGCATGTGCCACCATTGCTGGGCTTTGAGGTAGGTTTTCACTTTGTAGCCCAGGTTAGTCTCAAACTCATGGCATCTTTCCTTCCTCAGCACTCAAGTGTGGGAAGTACAGGTGTGACCCACCACCCTTAGCTTAATTCTTTTTTTTTTTTTTTTTTTTTTTTGTTTTTTCAAGACAGGGTTTCTCTGTGTAGCTTTGTGACTTTCCTGGAACTCACTCTGTAGACCAGGCTGGCCTCGAACTCACAGAGATCAGCCTGGCTCTGCCTTCCAAGTGCTGGGATTAAAGGTGTGCGCCGCCGCCGCCGCCGCCGCCGCCGCCCGCCGCCACCACCACCACCACTACCACCACCACCATCACACCACCACCGCCCGGCTGCTTAGCTTATTTCAATTGTTAAGTCTGCAAGTTTGTGGTTCTGTGTGACAGCAGGTCTACGTAACTAACACTTGCTCTCCTGTTCAAAATCACAGCAGTAAATGTTCAAACAATTAGTACCACTTGGAATTTGTATTATTCTACTAAGGATTTCAGCAGCTAAGCTTCAAATTAATGTGGTAAGGAATATTTCTAGTTCTAGACTATCAGGTAAGAGATTCCTAGATATGGACCCAATGCCCTGGTCCTACTTTCACTGTATACCACACTGTGCCTTAACAGGAATGCTACTTTCTCTTTGGTCCTCCCTTCCCTCTTCTGATAGGTGAAGGAACTGAACAAGATGCCCATAAACACCCAGCTGGAACAGCTGGCAGTTGTGAGGCACCCACTTTAGGTACTGGGTCTTCTGCAAGGGTAGTGGGTGCTCGTAACTGTTGAGCAATCTCTCCAGCCCCTGTTTGAGGTTTTTTTATTATTATTAATTAATTTTATGTTTATATATATGAGTGTGGGCATGGCCATGCCATGATACTCATATGGAGGTCAGAAACAACTTTCAGAGTGGATTCTCTCCTTCTACATGTGGGCTCTGGGAATCACACTCAGGTGTCAGGCTCGGCTGCAGGTGTCCTTAGGCCCTCAGTCATCTTCTGGTCCCCTGTTTTAGTTTTTTATTTTTTTCTTTAATTTATTTATTCATGTATAAAGTGCTCTGTCTTCATGCACACCAGAAACCAGAAGAAGGAATCTGATCCCATTACAGATGAGCCAACATGTGGTTGCTGGGAACTGAACTCTGGACCTCTGGAAGAGCAGTCAAGTGCTCATAATTGCTGAGCCATCTCTCTAACCCCTGCCCCCAAATCTGCATTTTTAAAGATTGTAATTATATTTCATGTCTCTGTTTTTTCTTCCTAAAGATAAGAGGAAAAAAATCCAAGTAATGTACTCAAGGAGCTTAGTTCCAGGAAAGATACTGATGAAGCACATCACTTTTGCTGGTTCAGCTCTGTTGACAGCCACTCCCAGACTAGCTAGTTAGGGCCCACTGTAACAACATCACAAGAGTCCAAAGGACCTTACCGATCTTCTCAGGATCAGTAATACCGACTGTCAGATCAAACTGGTCCTCCTGTTCTTCTTCCTCTAGCTTTTAAAAGAAAATGAAGAGAATTCACATGAAGAAGGCTAGACATCACACAGTATTCAACACCTGTCAATATAATAAAGTGTTTTCAGTATTCAGCTCTGGCCATTCCCAGTAGCTCCAGTGAACTAATGCCCACAGTTTAAGTCATGAACCAGTTCACAGATCACTTTCACATTGATACCCTTAAACCCTTATTTTCGAGATAGTGAATAATTATAGGATTTTGGTAGACTTGGCCTTTTTTGGGTAAAGAGGGGGTTGGGCAAGGCTGTATTTCAGCTTATGGGAGCTTCTGACAGTAAATAGCATCAGTGACCAGTGAAAACCTTTATGCTGTCCTTGGGGAACAGACACTGTCTAAGAAAGAGTTCTTGTTTGGATTCTGGCTGTGCATTAACCATAGGTCTTCTTCAGGAGCTGTAAATGTTTTCTCAGGTTCAAACCCAAATGAACTCCAGACCAGGAGCACACAGTCCTAAAGACAAAAGTCAGAAGACCAGCAGTGCATATTCTTACCTCCTCATAGCTTGGCTGCGGCTTAGGAGAATTTGTGGCTTCTTGTGGAGAATGAGAACTAAGTGTTTTGGCTGGCATCATCTTCTGGTTATTTTGTGTGCTGTCCAGGGATAGTTCCACTGTGGCATCTGAAAACAGTTGATATTTTAAAATGAGCATCAATACTGGGTTTTCAAAGACTGAACATCAGTCCTACAGGGTGAGAGCCACAAGAAAAATGGCAGGCACCCAATACAACAAAAAAACAAGAGCCACGAAATTTTTACATGACTCAAAGGAGAGGACACTGAGGGGGAGCGTTACTTATCACAGGTTTGGTAGAGCAAGCTCTTCCTTTTCTTCCCAGATGCAACTGTTTGGCCAAAAAGACAATGATGTAGCAAAAAGACTCCACACCAAAATAAATAGGTCAAATAATTTTACTCCTGGGAGTGGTCACTCAAAAGCTTCCATGAAACTCATTTACTCTTGTTTTTAGTAGTTTGTACAAGACAGCACTTTTGGTCATCTGCTTTATAAACAGCATTACAGAACAGGCCAGAACACATCAGAGGAAGCCTCATTAACTAGAAAACACACAGTAATGCTTGGGAAAGGGGTTTGGTACACTAGAGTTACATTGAAAATTTAAAAACTAGCCAGAGCCAGCAGTGATGGCACATACCTTTAATCCCAGCACTTGGGAGGCAGAGGCAGGTGGATCTCTGAGTTTAAGGCCAGCCTGGTCTACAAAGTGAGTTCCAGGACAGCCAAGGCTACACGGAGAAATCCTATCTCAAAAAATAAAAACAGCAACAACAACAAACCAAAACCCACTTCTGATCAGAACAGTTTTCAGAGTGAAGATCTGCTCTTTAAGAACCGCCTCTCTGGAGAAGACGCAGGTGAGCGGAACAACTCATTCTCTAAGTGTTCCAGAGAAACGACTTCTAAAATAGCATTCTGTACCATTTTTAGACAGTAAAATTTCTTATGCAAATGCACTTCCAATGCGGAGCAATGAAGCTGGAAGTTTTAACCCCAACCAGTTCATTGTTTTTCTTTTTAGTAAAGAAAAACATAAATATCCACTTTCGGGTCTGACCGTTATGTATTCAGTTTAGTCTTGGGGACTACAGAGAAAGCTGCTTCCTTTTCTTTCTAGATTTTAAAGGGGAGCTAGGCAGAACCATAGGCAGTTTTAGATTACTGTGCTGACCACTGAAAGTGAATCATTTCTGCAAAAGATCCTGCCACGGGGGCATAAAACAGGAAGCAGCACACAGAATGAGTGTGTTAGGTTGTGAGGTCTTTGAAACAAGAAGCCAGCTCCAGTTTGTATAGGTGGTTCACTGCATGAGATCCAACATAAGAGACTAAGCGAGTCAAACATCAACTATTCATTGAAAACCTTTGGGTGAAACTGGGTGTGATAGGTTGTACCTGTAATCCCAGCATTCCAGCCAGGTTCAGAGTGCAGACCTTAAATCTAGCCACTCAGGAGGCTGAGGCAGGAGGATTGGTAATTCAAGGTCCATTTGAGCAATTTAGTGAGTTCTTGTCTCAAACAAACAAGCGAACAAAAAATGGCTGGTGTCCTGTCTAGTTTATATGTCAGTTTGACATAAGCAGGAGTCATCTAAGAGAAGGAAGCCTCAGCTCAAAAATACTGCCGTAAGATTAGGGTGTGGACACACCTATGGGGCATTTTCTTATTTAGTGTTGATATGGGGCCAATACATTGTGGGTGGGGCCATCCCTGGGCTGGTGGTTCTGGGTTCTATAGGGAAGCAGGCTGAGTAAGCCATGAGAAGCAAGTCAGTGAGCAGCACCTTCCATGGCCTCTGCATCTGCTCCTGCCTCCAGGTTCCTGCCCTGTCTGATGATGGACTGTGGTATGGAGGTGTAATCAAACACAAATCCTTTCCTTTCCAAGCTGCTTTTGGTTGTGCTGTTTCATCACAGCAATAGAAACCCTAACTAAGATAGCTGGGGGCCTAATTCCTTGAAAGGACACTTGCCTAATATACGTGAGGACCTATGATTGATTCCCAGCACCATGAAAGAAAAATTCTAAGAAGTTGAGGTAGGATAACAGAATGATAGGGAGTTTGAGGCCATCCTGGGCCACATTAAAGGACCCCGTCTCATATGGGCATGGCGTTATCCAAGCTTCATGCTTATAACCTTAGACTTGGGCTGCTGAGGCAGAAGGGGTACCATGAGTTTGAAGTTAGCTCGGGGCACAGAGTGATGGAGAGGCAGAGGGGAAGAGAGAGAGAGAGAAAGAGAGGGGGGAGGGAGAGAGAGATCTTAAGAGAGCCAAAGACACTTTGTCTCAAAACAACAACAAAAAAAAAAACAAACAAAAAAAAAATCACAAAATATTGAGGCTAGAGCGTGGCCAGCCTGGGCTATACAGTAGAATCCTGTTTAGAACCAAACAAAGGGGTGAAAATACAGCTCAGTGGCAGAGAGCTTACTTAGGCATACCCAAAGGCCCTGGACTCAATCTCTAGAATGGAAAATAGAAAATATCTATGGCTTGCTGGAATAGTAAGGGCCTTTAAAAAGCTGAGCATTTCCCATTAAAATGACTTCGAGAGATGCCCAAGCATGAAAACATGGGCTTCTTCCCTTGCACTCTAGCAGGGATATGTTTGGAAAGCCTTTGGGATCTAGAGGGACCAATCAGCACTGTGGCAACTGTGTAGGAAATAAAATTCGAGCTTTAAAGCGTGCTCAAGTCCTAAACAGGATGTCTCACGGCAGAGCATTCCTTTCTATGGGCATTGTATGCTCCTTTCTCAGTAGTGAAAGGAATGTACGCTCCTTTCTCAGTAGTGAAGCAACAACTGGCTGCCTGTAAAGCTGGTAACAGATGACATAAACCAGAATGATTGTGCTGAGAAAATCTGTAAGATTTACACAATTGTAGAGAAAGCCAGTCCCTGGGATAACTGCAGCACTAAGATTTCCGGTTGTAGAAGGAAAGATCACATAAATGTCAAAGGCTCAGAGACAGAGAGTTTACCTTCTCAATACACTACTTAATTAATGACAAGCGATTATTTATATTTTATTAGTTCTCTTTAATTCACCCCTCTTCCCCCTAAAAATATGACTACCAGAATGCACTGTGTACTTGTTCATGTGCCAGAGACCAACTGGAGTGGAAACTTTTAATTCTTTACATTCTCCAAGCCTCTTTGTCCCTTTCATGGTCTTCAGATGGTCTACCGGAGTCCTAGTGGGAGGGGCCTCTCCAGATCTTATCTTCAGTCTGTCTCTCTTTCCTTACCATTTTTTCCTCCGAAAACCTCACTCACACAGCAGTTTCCATTATCAGCTCTAGGAACAGGATCTCTACGGATGTCTACAGCTCTCCTTCTTTGGCTTTGCTTTTACAGACAGGGTCTTACTGGAACTTGTAAAAATCCTCCTGCCTTAGCCTCCTGAGTACCTGGGATCACAGGTATGAGTCACCACACACAGCTGTACAATTTAATTCTCTCTTTCCCCAGACCGTTCATCACCTGGATATTTTCCTTTATATTCAAGTTTAAAATATTAAAATCTAAACAAACTTTCAATTTTCCCTCTAAAGCCAGATTCATGTAAGACTCACATACATCCCACCCACTCTAGTCTCGTCTCTCTGTCTCTCATGTCTCTAAGGGATAGGCATGGGGGCCCCTATATTTTATATTATATATATTCTAGCACTTGGGATGCAGAGACATGGTCACAAGTTTGAGGCCAGCAAATTCAGGTTGGCGAAAGCTACAGAGTAAAATAGTGTCTCAGATTAATTAAGGTCAAGAGTGAAAGCATGTATCTATAATCCCAGCTATTTGAGAAGCTGATGCAGGAGGATTGAGAGTTTGAGAGTTCTAGGCCAAGCTACACAGACTATATATCTCAAATAAAAGCAATGGTCAGTAACCTCATACTTTTGTGAGCTCCTGTGACATACTATTTCTATAATTCCCCTGACCTGTATTTCTTTTCTTTCTTTCTTTTTTTTTTTTTTTTTTTTTTTTTTTTTTTTTTTTTTTTTTTAGGTTTTTCAAGAAGGAGACAGGGGTTTCTCTGTGAAACAATCCTGGCTGTCCTGGAACTCAGTCTGGCCTCGAACTCACAGAGATCTGCCTGCCTCTGTCTCATGCTGGGATTAAAGGTATGTGCCACCACTACCCAGCTTCCCTTACCATATTTCTGACATTTAATAATTTAACTCATGTACTTAAAAAATAGATTTGTTTGTTTGATTGTTTAGGGGTTTTGTTGTAGTTTTGTTTTGTTTTTGAGACAGAGTCTCAGCTGGTTTGCTAAGTAGCAAGGATGACCTTGGACTCCTGATCTTCCTGCCTTACTTTCCATGAGCTAGGATCATAGACATAGACCTCCATTGTGCTGGGCTGAAGCTTTCAGACTTATGTATATGTATGGTGGATTTGACTTTAATAATTCATAATTAATAAAGGTGAATAGAAGGTTCCTAAACTTTGAGTCTCTACTTGCCTGCAAAGAGGTCCTGTGGTTCTTGGTCTTGTTCCTCATGGATCCCATTTTCTTTGGAACCATTTTTGATAGGAAAAAGGGATGTGGTTTTCTTTGGAGACTGGGGCTGACTCTGAAAACAAAGAGATACTCTGAATAAAACAGAACCATTAAAAACAAACTCAGCCTACCTAGAAAGTGATTGTGATGTCCCTTTGTCCCACAGGTGCTTAGAGGAAGCCGGGCTTGCTAGTTAGCCAGCTCAGTAAGTGACAAATGGCTGCTAGAATTGAGAGTGCTGTTGCTCAGGTGACCATGGGGCTAAGTTCATGCGATTTAGGGTTAATTTTTATAACCTTAATCTTGCTGGAATATGACACCCCAAACCACAAGCTACCAGCACAGATATGGATACACAGAAAAAATTTAATCTGTCCCAGTGCATTTCTGTTTCTCAGCTGATGACCTTTGTCATTTCAAATGCTGACTGGGCGTATTCTGGTGACAAGCACACCACATTGGAATTTAGAATTCAATCTCTGGTCCCAGGCTTCCTTTGAGGTATTGGTTAAACTGTTAACTGAAGCTTAGAGATTCCTAACCCACCTGACAAACACAGGAAGAGATAACACTTTCTATCTAATGCTGCTAAGAAATACAGTTCAGTTTTTGATCTGGAACTCACATGGACAGAAATTTTAGCCACACTCTATGGTAGGCGGAAGAATAAGACCAGTCATGCTTGGCCTAATAGTCACATAGTGAAAACACAGTTGGTCCTTGGCCTTTATTAAAAGCTCAGTGCAGAGTCACAAACAAGGGTAGGGAGGATCCCCAGGCCGGTACAGGAGTGAACAAAGCCGGATTGTGCAGCACACCAACAGAAAGCCAGCTTGTGGTACTGCAGGCTTTGAAGTCAGCCCCTACGGCCAAGTCAGTTAAAAGAGCTGACCAAAGGAACTTTTCCTAAAACATTCCCTTAACTAATCTGAGGGAGTCTGTCCCCTGGACAGGCCTTTTTTGACCCAAAAGAACAAAGTGAAATGACAGATCTTTCGGGATACTCTCTGAGTTTGTCATGCAAACAGCTTCCTCACCAGAAAGTTGTAACTGCATTTGATTTGTATTAGCAAATCATGTTTGTACGGGGGCTGTTCTGTGTTACTGAGGTTCAGTGGCAGATGCTCAGAGAGTATCCTCATCTGTCAGAGACAGTGGTCCCTCCTCTAGCTGCTCCCAATTCTAAAGAACAAAACAGAACTACTTCTGAGAAGACAAAGAAGCAGAATGAAAACAAAATTAGCACTTCCGGCCTCAAACACCACTTGGCCACCCTCCCCATACACCCACTTCCTCCCTTCACTCTCACTCCGTAAGATCTCAGAAGCCCTGGTTCCACTTCTTTCCCAGAGGGACCAGCCTCTTCAGATAGAAACCTGGAGATGAAAACTCAGGAGGCACCTGGGCACAGCTGCACTAACGGGGAAATGCTAAAGCAAGATGGAAGGCTGTCAGAATTTCCTTTTTAAACACCTCAAAGGGTCTATCCCTGTGATTCGTAGATGAGTAAATCCGGCTCCACTTCTGATCTACCATCTGATCTTAGAGGGTTCAAGATAAACACTGCTCTACGAAATAGCATTACAACAGCAGCTTGTCCCCTCTTAAGCAAGCCACAGGTCCAGATGAATAAGTTACCAGGACAACCAGGTCACTGTCACCTGCCTGTCTTCCTCCACCCACCCTCTGCAAGCCCTGACCACAAGTTTGATGGAAACCATGATTGAAATAAGATTTGGGCTATTAGTTAGCTAGGTAACAATGACCTATGAGAACAGAGAACTGCTCTCAGATTCCCTCGGGGTCCACATCCAATCATCCATGGCTGAGCTCTAAGACAAGTGAAGGTAGCTGACGCACTATTACCCTGATCTTTATTTGTAGTTCTTTTATAAAAGTATGTTTATATGTACATTTATAACTATATTTCACGGCTGGGAGGACGGTTCAGCGAGTCAAGTGCTTGTACACAGGCATGAGGAACCAACTTCAGGTCCTCACCGGTGACACACTTAAAAAGCCAGGCAAGTGACGAGCAGGCAGGGACAGGATTGCGGGGGTCTGCTGCTCAGACAGTCTAGCTAATTGGTGAGCTCCAGAGCTCTTCAGTGAGGAGACTATCTCAAAAAAGGTGGAAAGGGAAGAAGTGAGTGGTAAGCGTTGGTGGAGCATGCCTTTAGTCTCAGCACTCAAGAGGCAGAGACAGGCAGATCTCTGTGAGTTTGAGGCTAGCCTGGTGAGTTCCAGGCCAGTCGGGGTAGGTAGATGCCACCAACCCCTGGCCTCCACAAGTGTATACACACACACACACACACACACACACACACACACACACACACACACACACTCATATACCACATGCCATATGCAAAAAACATTTTAAATTTATTTTCAGTTGATTTGTATTGATACTGAACCAACTAATCTTACTGGGGAGAACCCAGGGCACAGGTAGCCTTCATAGCATAATGTTCTCAAGTTTAACTTACAACCAATAACAAAAAAATTGAACAAAGCACTTAAAGAAAACAAAAAAACAAAAGCAAAACAAAAACTTTGAGGTCTTCCTATGTAACCCAGGCTGTCTTCAAACTCACAGACCTCTGCTGCTGTCTCCCAAGACTGAGGTTATATGTGCACGCCACCAAACCCAGCCAGAACCTTTTTTTAAAGAAAAGGAGGACATTTCATGGTATCTCTGCACTGTGTGGGTGGGGTGGGGTGCATGGGGTGCACAGGACAACAAGGCTTCAGCAAGATAGGTTACAAAGGCTTGCCATCAAAATACAACCTGCCCAGGTATTACAACAACAGTTGCCATAGTCACATCTAAAGTTAAAAGCTAACTCAAAGATTCTAAGATTGTTTTTATTTTTCATTAAGCCTATGAATGTGTGTCTCTGTGTTGGTATGTGTCTGTGGAGGCCAGAGACATCAGATTCCCTGGAGCTGGAGTGGCCCCATAAGGGTTCTGGGGCCAAATTCAGGTCCTCTGCAAAAGCAGTCTCTGCCCCCTTAGCCAGTAAGCTATTTCTCCAGTCTCCAAAAGCTAACTTTTAATTTGTGTTAAGGTTTTGTTTGTTTTAAGAAAGCTAGTTTTGAACATGTAAAATTTCAGGATGAAGTTATTTTTGAAGAAGGAAGAGACACACACATTACACTGAATGCAGAGCCAACACTAAAGCTTTATAAAGTATACTTCTAAGACTTTAGTAAGCAGGCATGGTAATGGAGGACAGTAAGTTTAAGCCCACACTGAACTACTCACACTGTTTCAAAAACACTGTATCTCCTGGGTAGTCAGAAAGTTATAGCTACCCATCAGTTCAAAAGAGGAAGCATTTCTAGGCAGCCGATGAAAATAGTATGTTGTAGAAAATAGAGCCAAGGACCTCTCCTGCCTGTCTCCCCTTGTCGTTTTTACATGACAGCCACATTCTCTTTTGTTAGCCGATAGCGTTCCTAGCTAGCATATCCAACACCGGCTTACTCCTTTTGGCTGTGAATTCTAGCAGGTGGTTCCACTGATAAGTCCGTCTAAAAGCTCCTGCTTTTGCAGTAAGAGCAGAGTGGGCTAATGCTAATCTTAGAGATGTACTAGAAAGATCCTCCAGGAAGAGGGCACTTTTGTTAAGAGCAAATGGGTAATTTTTAACAATTATCAGCCTCAAACTCTTAGGCACAGGCCATGAGTGTGATTTCCCTAGCACAGAAAGCCAGGCGTGGGCTCCTCGGAGCTGACGCGGCCAGTCTGGACTGGAAACCACTGCCAGGATTCCGGGCGGCTTCCCTTGAGGTTAGCGGCTGTGATTCGTTCCTCTGTTGCTTAACTGCTCTTTGCTCCACACAGGACACAGAGATTACATCTAAGAGACCTCAGTAGGGTCCGTCAAAACTCTCAACTGGGGCTGGCTCAGCAGCTAATCCTGGTGACGCGAGTTCCATCCCTGAGACTTACACAGTGGAAGGAGAGACCTGACTCCTGAAAGTTGTCCTCTGACCGCCACACGTTGACAGTGGTATGAATACACGTGTCCACGCACACATACATAAATGTAATAAATAACTGCATTAAAAATGAAACCATAATTATACTTACAGGCCCAATCCAAATTAAATGCTACGATAACATGGCTTTTGGAGGGCTAGATTTAATATTTGCTTATTAAATTTATTTATTTATTTATTTATTAGGGTTTTTTGAGAGAGGGTTTCTCTGTGTAACAGCCCTGGCTGTCCTGAAACTCACTTTGTAGTCCAGGCTGGCCTCGAACTCACAGAGGTCTGCTTGCCTCTGCCTCCTGAGTACTGAAATTAAGGCATGTGCTACCAGGCCAGGCTGAGTACTTATTTTTTAAAGAGTAAATGAGTACTACTGAGTAAAGCTAAGGAGTTAAGGAACTGTTCCACCACACTGCTTTAATAAGGCAAGCACAGAGGAGTCAGTCCAGGAACCACACCCACACAAGCCGCAGTCTTTCAAAACGACTCTAGACGTCCCTGGCGTGAAATACTGCTCCCTTTGCCACCTTTACTTGGAGAAATAAATGAGGTAGTATCAGTATATTAGCTGCTTACCAGTAGTAATAAACTATCACAAATTCAACAATTTCATCATTCTTTAGTCCTATCAAAGTCCATATAGGAAGCACCAAGCACAAATCCAGATGTTAACGAGGCTGCTTCCCTTTCTGAAGGTGTTGGGGACAATTTTGGGAAGTACTGTAGTTGAGTCCTCTCCCAGAATCAATGTTTAACAGTTTAACATCTACTTGGGAAAAATGAACATTTTGTGTTGGTTGGAATCTGGGTGCATCTTACTCTACAAACTGGGTAAACAAATGGTTAATTTAAACATTTCACAGTGTTACCTTCTCTCATAGCTTTGGCACCCCACCCCCACACACCGTGGGTCTCATGAGCCATAGCATTCAAGGGCTGGTCTCTGAACTTCCATAGCAACAAAATTATTTTCCCTAACCTCTGGCCCAAAAGCACCATTTTCTTTGATTATAAAGGAAGGTATAATTGCAACAACAGTACTTGAGACAATAACTAATAGACATTAGGTGTTTTGTTCTGTTATGAAGTGCTGGAAATAGAACTCAGAATCTGACCTGTGTTGGGCAAAGACATCACCAGTGAATCATGACCCACAGCCCAACAGTAGATATTTCTGTATGATGTAATTGCTACAAATACCTATGTATCATTTGTGCTTATCTTTATTCAAAAATTGGGGTAGTTAACATATTTCTAGATTTTATTATTTAAATCATCTAAAAGGATATACTTGCTTTTAATCCTGGCACTCCAGAGGCAGAGGCATTTGGATCTCTGTGAGTTCAAGGCCAGCCAGGTCTACAAAGCAAGTTCTAGGGCAGCCAGGGCTGTTACACAGAGAAACCCTGTCTCAAAAAACCGAAAACAACAACAACAACAACAACAACAAAAGAATATTCTGAGTTAGGTATGGTGATTCATGCTTACACATTCAGCATTTGAAGCGCTGAGGCAGGAGGACTGCCCTGAATTCTGAATTCAAGGCCATCGTGAGCTGTATAGTGAGACTGTTTCAAAAAACAAAGAAAGCAGTACCTGCTACTAATACTAGTGGTTTCCTTTGTAAGCTTACTTATTTTATTTTATGTATTAAAATATTTTGAGAACGGGTCTACAGAATGAGTCTATAACACACACAAAAAGGTGAAGAATTCTGAGGTAGACAGTAGATCAAATGAGGAGGAAAGGGTATTCTGGAGGGGTGGAGAAAAGGAGCCCGAAGCTGACTATTTTACTAGTTAAGGAAGATCACGAACTAGGCCATTGGAGATCTCAGAGTAAAAAGGCATGCTGTCTGTGATCAGCTAAAACAGAGCTGCAGACATGGCTCCACTCCCTGCTTTAATTCCTTTCCCTCACTTCTAGGTAGGGAAAGCTCCAGGAGGATCAGAACACTAAAGGGTGGATTAGCTCCGCCATGGAAAAGGCAAACCCGGATCAATGTGTCCTGAAGCCCAGTGAAGAAGCCCGGCTGGCCGTCTGACTCAGCAAAGTCTAACAGTTGAGCAACAGGATTTTTCTGGAGATGAGGTACTTGTGGCTACTCTCCACAGCAGCTACCCATGATCTATTCATGCCAAAAGTTACTTTAAAGTGCCGAGAAGCTCTGAGGACCACGGGAGGGAAATTAGAGTGTTCATTTTCCTCTCCACTCTCAACCCTACCAACTGTCCACAGCCAAGTCATCAGACTCGACCTGACACTGCATAAGAAGGGCAGGCTCCGTCAGAAACCAGAAGTCTGGTGGCAATTTTAGATAAAATGTAGACTAGGGTCCCCCGCCCCCACACACAGGGTTTTTCTCTTTGTAACAGCCCTGGTTGTCCTGGAACTCGCTATGTAGACCAGGCTAGCCTCAAACTCACCGAGATCTGCCTCTCCAGTGCAGGGATTAAAGGCATGTGCCATCACCTCCTGGCATAGGTTGAGTTCTTATTAGTCATTTTGAGAACTCTTCTCTTTCCCCCAAGTACTTTCTAACTACTTCCTCTATAATGTTGAAAATTATGTAAACTGCCAGAACAATTAATGACATATACATTATTCTTCTTCTTCTTTTTTTTTTTTTCAAGACAGGGTTTCTCTGTGTAGCTCTGGCTGTCCTGGCTCTGTAGACTAGGCTGGCCTCAAGATCTGCCTGCCTCTGCCTCCCAAGTGCTGGGACTAAAGACATGGCCACCATGCCTGACCTTCAACTGAACTTCAAAGCATATCTAAGCATATAGTTTGAAGCAATGTGTCCGTACAAGATGTACACTCTAAAGGAAACTTCTTTTGGTTTCTGAGACAGGGTCTAGCATAGCACTGCTGGCCTTGAAGTTCTTACCCTCCTAGCTCCACCCTGGAGTACATGTGCCACCACATCCAGCCTTAAAAAGAAACTTACCTATAACTGCTTACTATTATGAGTTCCAGTTGATTTAATTGTTAACTAAACAAAACAATACACCTTTGTTTAAAATACTTATTACAAGCCGGGCAATGGTGTCGCATGCCTTTAATCCCAGCACTCGAGAGACAGAGCCAGGTGGATCTCTGTGAGTTCGAGGCCAGCCTGGGCTACAGAGAGAGAGATCCAGGACAGGCACCAAAACTACACAGAGAAACCCTATCTCTAAAATCAATCAATCAGGGGCTGGAGAGATGGCTCAGAGGTTAAGAGCACTGCTTGTTCTTCCAAAGGTCCTGAGTTCAATTCCCAGCAACCACATGGTGGCTCACAACATCTGTAGTGAGATCTGGTGCCCTCTTCTGGCCTGCAGGGGTGTGTGCAGACAGAACACTGTATACATAATAAATAAATAAATCTTTATAAAAAATCAATCAATCAACAAAAAATATTATTGCAGGGTGCAGTGCTAGCCTTTAGTCTCAGCACTAGGGAGGCAGGCATGCAGATCTCTGTGAATGAGAAGTTAGCCTGGTGTGCAGTGGCAGGGCCAGGATTCAGTCTAGAGCGATTCAGTATCAGAAATCCTGCTAAAACTAGAGAAGCAGGTTGGGGGTATGGCTCAAGTGAATGCCTTCCATGCCTACCATGGAAGCATAAAGACCTGAGTTCTCTGCCAGTTTCCCCCTAAAAAGATGGGCATGGTGGAACATTAGAATTCCCAGTGCTGGGAAGGCTGAGCAGGTCAATCCCTAGGATTACTAGTCTAACAAGCAAGTCCATGTCCCAGTGAGAAACTATTTCTTTTCTTTTTAAGATTTGTTTATTTTTTATGTACATTGGAGTTTTGCCTGCATGTATATCTACATGAGGATGCCAGGTCCCCTAGAGCTGGAGTTAGAAAGAGTTGTGGACTGCCATGTGGGTGCTGGGAATTGAACTAGGGTCCTTTGGAGGAGCAGCCAATGCTCTTAACCACTGAACCATGTCTCCAGCCACAAGAAATTGTTTCAAAACACAAAATGGATGGCTCCTGAGGAACAATGCATGATGATGACCTCTGGCCCCACATACACAGGCACACATGTGCATGCATACACATGCACCCCTCCACCACAAGAACTTACACATATATGCTCACAAATTTATTGAAGACAGGCTAAACCTTTGGGAATAACCATTATATACGTTTCACAGAATATCGAATTAAAATACTAACTAGGTAAATTGTTACTCTTCTCATTTTTTAAAAAATAAAATTACCAAATTCTGTCCAGACTGAAGTTACTCTACATGCACATAAGGTTGAAAAAGAGATGAGATAGAATTGTAAAATGGTATTAAGTACTGAGGTTCTTTAAAAAAAATTAAGCTGAAGACAGTTATGGTTACATCCACAGGCGGTGGTGGCACATGCCTTTAATCCCAGCAAAACCAAAAAAAAAAAAAAAAAAAATTAAAAATAGAATTGCCATATGATCCAGCAATCCCAGTACTAGGAATAGATCTAAAAGAACTAAAAGAGGAACTTTATGTTTGCACACTCTTTTTCAGAAGCACGTTTCATAATAGCCCAAATGTAAAAGCAACCCAAGTGTCTAATGGCATATGAATGGATAGAAAGAAAAGATATACAATGGAATATTATTCACTTTTAATATGAAGTCCTGATACATGCACAACGTGGGTGAACCTTGAGGATATTATACCTTGCAAAATAAGCCTGCACAAAAAGACACATACTGTTGAGCACAGTGGTGCATGCCTGTAATCCCAGAACTCAGGAGGTCACAGCAGGCAGATGTGAGACTGAGGGCACCCTGGACTTCATAGACCCTGTCCCCAAAACAAAACAAACAAACAAACAAAAGCCCAGACTCCTAGGATTATACTTATATGAGGTATGTACAGTAGTCAAAGTCAGAGGTGGAGGCAGCAGAGCAGGAGTTCAAGGCCATCCTCAACAAAGGTTGGTCTGGGCTACTACATGGGACATTGTCTCAAAATAAAAAAAGTAGCCACCAAGTTCATAAAATCTGTGCTAGTCACTGTGATTCATGACTCTAGTCCCAGTTACTGGGGAGGCTGAAGCAGAAGGGTCAGCCTGCTAAGACGACTACAAGTTTGAGACTAGCCTGAGTAACACAGTGAGACCCTGCCTCAACAGGAAACATTTTTATAATGACGCTCACAGAAACAAGACTAGAAATGAAAAGGGGAGTGGGCATTGTTGGATGGCTACAGAATTTTAAATTTGCCCAATGAAAACATGAAGATCTGTTTTGCAGTTAAGTGAAAAGACTTAACCCAAATTAAAAATATAATAAACGTTATCAGCTTTTACTACAATCTTTGCTATGCATACCCCCCACCCCAGGATACATGGTGTACTAGTCACAGATTTAGGGCTGGACTGTAAGAAGTCCATGTCCTTTTCTGTTTAAATGTTAATTCCGGCAATCACAAGCTACTGCTATCTAAGAATAAGAATTGTTTTTTTTTTTTAGTTAAAAAAATTAAATTACATTAATTTTTTGTTGTTTTATTTTTATTTTATTTATTTATTTATTTATTTATTTTGAGACAGGGTTTCTCTGTGTAGCTCTAGCTGTCCTAGAACTCACTCTGTAGACCAGGCTGGCCTCGAACTCACAGAGATCTGCCTGCCTCTGCCTCCTGAGTGCTGGCATTAAAAGCATGGTCCACCACCCGGCTAAATTACATTAATGTGCGTGCGTGCATGCGTGCGTGCGTGCGGGCGCTCACCTGAGTACAAGAGCATGCATCACAGCACACATGTGAAGGAAGTTAGTGAACAACTTTCAGGAATCAATTCTCTCCTGGGTGCCGAGGATTAAATTCAGGTCACCGGGGTTGGCAGCAAGCACCTTTATCTTGCTGGTCTACTATCCAAGACTTTTAAACACCAATAAAGGTAAATTATATTCTCTCATTAATCTAAGTCTTATTGTTTTTGTTTTAAGATAGGGTCTGCTTGTAGCAAAGTCTGGCCTTAAACTTGTGACCTTCTTGCCTCAGCCTCCCAAGGTCTGAGATTACAGGTATTACAAATGAGAGTAATGAGAAAAAACTTCCTAATTGACTTGACATATCACAAAATAGAGAAGTTGCCAGCTTTGGCCAAAATAGGAGCTAATGATTTCATTTCTCTATAGCCACCATAGTTCTCTCCTTTTTATTTGGAAGAGAACCCTATTATGGTCCTGGCATGCTGCTGAAGAGATGAGCAGGTAGGACTTGGGAGGACAAAGGGATTTGCTTCTGTGAAGCCCTTTCCTTACAGTAAGCAGACCAGTGAAGTCGTAAAAACCTGCATGCTATTTTACAAATTTTGAACATAACATCAAGAACTTAGAAATGCCAATGGCTCTAATTCAGTCCCTTGTTTTATTGAGAGAGAAACCCTATTCTAGAAGAAAGCTTCAACTAAATAATTATCCTGATTCAAGTCTACAACAAAGATCTGGATAGAGTTTCAGACTTTATTAATGACTTCAGATTTGCTTTCATGATTCTTTTGATTTTAGGCTCTCCAACTCAAATGAATGGCTTATATATTTTGAGAAGTACCTCATGGGCCTATCTTTTGATTACAAATCACATTTTTATTACTGTAGTGACATGGCTTCCCGGCTGCAGAGGAGAGCAGATGGGATGATTAACAACTGCAGCTGTCCAGAGAATTACATGCATACCATGAATTAGTTTAAATGTTACATGCCTCAGCTTCCCAGTTAGTTAATGCCTATTTCTTTGTCTCTAAAATGTTAACAAACCACAGTAGGAAGATTAATTTGGGCTGGGGATGTAGCTCAATGGTAGAATGCTTAAGTAGAATGCTTAAGACCCTGGATTCAAGCCTCATCTCCCTCTCCCTCTCTCTCTCTATCTCTCTCTCTCTCTCTCTCTCTCTCTCTCTCTCTCTCTCTCTCTCTCTCTCTCTCACACACACACACACACACACACACACACACCACATATACACACACATTAACTTAAAATAATAGGAAGCCAAAGACCCATAAAGTGCCGACTCTGATGACTTTTAGCTAATCAAATCAATCTTATGGGTTAGCTTTGATTATGATAAACTATTAACCATTTTAAGATTAACTTTTCTAATTTATTATTAGTTTTGTGGGAGTTTTGACTCAGAAATGGTCATCAACTAATACAGCCCAAGCTCTCTAAAACAGTTAAGGTTTTTTAAAAATTTATTGTGTAGAAACAACTGTTCCCAGTATTTCACATCCTAACTTTACCCTTATAATAGTAGTAAATACAGCACCCTCCTGTTGACGTGTGTGTGTGTGTGTGTGTGTGTGTGTGTGTGTGTGTGTGTATGTGTGTGTGTGTGTGTGTGATTCTACTACATCCCTCTGACCCTGTCCAGTCCTCAGAAAGCTCAGGTCCCTATTTATTTTAATCCCCTGAGACAATGTCCCATAAAGTCCAAGGTGGCCTTGATCTTCCTGCCTCAGTCTCCCAAGTGTTGTGACTTTTCCACTCCTAGATACTTACTTTTCCCTCTTGTTAGGAACTGAGGAAATGTACTTAGAGCATACTTTGTCCAAAGTTAAGTTAGCAACACTGAGCTTGGTGGAGTATGCCTGCCTACCATTCAGAGGTGGAGCCAGGAGGGTGACTGGGAGTTCGAGCCAGCCTTGGCTACATGAGAACCTGTCTCAAGTAATAACAGATAAAAACCAAAGTTAAAATAGCAAGAAGTACAGCCCAGATTAACATCAGACTTCAAAGCCTTATTATTTTCTCTGTACCCAGGCTGACCTTGAACTTGTGACAGAGGCCCCTGCTCAGCTCCAAAGTAGCTGAGCTTATATACAGGCTTGTGCCAATAGGTCCAACTTAATTTCTTTATTTTTCATTGTTTTTCCTTAACTATAACTGTTCAGAAGTGCTGCAACCCTCTATATTTGTTGGCTCACAACTAAAGCATCTATTAAAATATAATTATAATTAATGGCCCCTTCATAAAACAGTTTAGTGAAGCCTTAGTTTACTTAAGATTAGTATTCTGGGTCAAATCTAAAGATAATTAGTGACTCGGGACATAGTTCAGTGGTAGAATGTTTGTCTAGCATTTGAAAAGATCTGGGTTTGACCCCAGCACCTGCTTTCTGTGGTAGAGCAAAGTCAATCTGACCTTCCTTCCCTCCTTTTTTGGGAAGGAGACAAGAGAATTCTACAGTCTTAAGAAAAAGAGGTATCATAACTCTATCAGCTACCTGGCTGAGCTCAGTAAGATCACAGGCTTCTGAACTTCACTTGAGAACTCTAGAAAATAGCTCCTCAGTGCCAGTTTCAATTTTCAGGTATTTCATCTGTCATCCCAGCAGATACTAACAGGAGCTGGTCTCCATAATTTATGAGAGATTAACTATATAAAGATACTTAAAACAAAGACTACATTAGCAATGAGTTATTCTTTTTTAGAGTAACAGACCTCATTAGACAACTTGCTGTTATATTAGCACCAGCAAGCACTTTATGAACTGGGATTAAGGCCCTCAATTTCTCAACACAGTAAAATCTAACTATGATCATGGAAGAAATGCCTCCAAAATCTGAACTTTTTCTGACATAAGGAGAACCTTAAAAGTTTTCAGACACATGCTGTATACAGAATTAAAAATTGTTTAACTCAGTCAGATACTGATTAGCTATTCTGAAGAGAAACAAAAACCAGGACCGAAAGATAAATCCATAGACTCAGTACTGAAGACGTTTATAAGCTGGAACTAACTGTACCAAGTGGTATGAGTCAGTGTTCTCACAAAATAGCCCAAAAGATCTCTCCTGGTACTGTTAACTCATGACATTCCACATATAAAGACTAGGGGGTTGGTTTGTTTTGCCAGCAGCTAGCTCTCATTTGAAACCTGGATGTTTATCATGGGAGACATTTTTCCTCTTCACATGGACAATTTGGTTTCCAAGCACTTCAACGTTTCCTTTTACCAGAAGCAAAGATTTCTGGTCCGTGTAGTAATTTATCAACTGGCTTTTGGCCCGATCCTTTGAGAGATCAAAGGAGTCACAACCTAACTTCCATAAACTAGGATCCAGAATGGGCTTTTGGTAATGACCAGGAAGTGCTGGGTCTAACTAGAGGAACAGTGGGCGGGTCATGATCCTAGACTACCCTTGATCAGGTTTCCACTTTGGGAGCACTAAGGCCGGGGAACTGATGGTCTGCACTCCTTTCTCTTATCTGTCATATTAAGTTAGTCTCCCCAGGACAAAACCAGCAGAACTGCCAGGTGGATCCATGAAGTAACCACACCGCAGGGCCAGAGGACGGCCTAGATTGCTCTTGGCTATTAGGGATCCGCGGGGAAGCCACCACACCCCCCATCCTCTCTTCCCGCCCCGGCTTGGGCAGCCCGGCTCGTGGGCTCCTCTCACCCTTAGGGCCCTCGAGTCCTGACTGCTGACACTGGACGAGGACTTCTCACCAGGCCCACTATGCCCAGAGCCCTCGAACCCTTGAAAAGCTTCTCTTCTCTTTCGAGGGGAGCTTTCCTGTCTGCTAGCTACCCCAAGGGTGGGAACTCACAGCTGCAGCAGCGCCAGTGAAAATATCCTCCCCTTCTGTGTCGCTGTCCCCAGCCTCGGGTTCTGACCCCCCGGCAGCCCCTTCGGACTCGGGATCTATGCCAGGGAAGGGCGGAGGGAGTCGTTCCGAAGCGCTACAGCCACCACCTCCCGACGCCATCTTCCTCCACCGGTGGCGGAAGCAGCAACAACAACTTTATAGACAGTGCCGCGAGCAAAGCGCTCCAGCTGTGAGAGGTGCGCGAGGGCCGTTAGGGACCCCGAGGGACCAGAGGGGCGGGGCTTCGAGGGGCAGGCACTGGGGGCGGGGCCTGGGCTGTTGCCCAGCCAATCCGAGCCCCGAACCGCAACGCCGCACTCGGGCGGACCAAACGGGCAGAGGAGGAGCTAGAGGCTGCCCAGTTCCTCCAGGCCTTTGTGCCCTGCATCGCTCTGTCTGTCACGCTTCTAAGGTTTTGTTGTAATAAAAAAAGTCTGTGACTAAAAACGTTTGAAAACCTCTGCATGCCACCTGCTCATGCCAAGGACAGTGCTCTTACAGAGATTCAATAAATATTTTTGATTGAGGTCTGAAAAGACTGCAGGAAGTTTGGCTATTTATTCTTTGGACACTAATTCATTCAATATATACTGAGCATTCACTGTGAGCTCGGCACCTTACTGTGCGTTTCAAATACAAACACAAAAAGCTCCTGGCTCACTAAGTGCTTACAGTTTAATGTAGGAGACAGTTTTGTAAATCAACAATTTAAACACTCAGGGTTACAGTGTGCAACAATAAAAGGTTATCGATCCTTTTGTGAGAAGTCAGGCTTCACACAAAGGGGAGATCTTAGTGCATTAAACTCGTTCGTTAAGAATTTGGGTTATCCTTTCAATGGCTATGAAGTGAAATGGAAGAGATGACAGGGATATTGTTGGGACTGGACTAAAGTTTCCTGGGACCTAATCATAGGTTGGTGAGTCGAAGTCAACTAGAGTTCAAAGATAATGTAGGTTATGTTATCAATGGACTAATTCTGCACAATGATCCTTTCTTTTCAGAGATGAAACTTGTCACTAACACCAACAAAGGTGGTCTGCTTTTCTGGTTGAAACAAGGTCTCACTTAGGCAGGCTTGTAATACTGTAACCAAAGTAGGCCACAAACTCATGGCAATGCTCCTCCCTCGGCCTCCCAAGTGCTGGAACTACAGGCGCCAGCCACCACGCCTGGTAAAATTGGTTGTTTTTAACTGCAAACTCCTGCAAGCTCCACATCAGTGGTGGACTCCTTCACAGATTTGTAAGCTGCTGGAGTGTCTTAGCGTGTAACCTTCATTTATGCAAATTAAGTGTCTAATAAATATCTGAGGCTGGAAACACTGTCACCCTGTAACTGGCACCCATCACAGCCATGAACACAAGAAAGCTTAAGGGATGTTTCTTTTAGAATGGTGATTTCCATTATCACCACTACACACAGTGGACACAGAGGAAGTTCTCGCTGTAAGGTAGAAATACGCCCCATGGAGGGGAGTTGGACTGTAGAAGACAAAACAAAAAACAAAATAACAAAACAAAACAAACAAAAAAACAACCCAAGTCTTCCCTGCCCCTTCGTCATGCCTAACTATCAACACTGGTCTCCTAAAATACTCCCTTTCACCGCAAAGGAAACCCACTTCCGGCCTGATCAGGAAGTAAGAAAGATTTGATTGGAAGCAGCTTTCTCTGAGAAAGAGCTGAGAAGAGTCTCCGTTCTACGGCTTCACCTAACAGTAGTAACCTTGATCTCCTCTTCCCTACCTCTTCAGGATTCATTCTTCCTAGGAGCTGAGTGGGGCACTTGGTGACGCCTAACAGTCCGTTACTTGGTCCTCTGAATGAGACTACAAGTTCCAGAATGCAGTTCGCTGCTGCTCAGCTAACCCCAGACATCCCAGCATGCAACGCGCCTAACGGGCCGCCGGCGTAGGTTTTTTTTTTCCTCTGTCCCATCGAAGCAGAGCAAAGCATCCTGGGGCATGTAGTCTTTGCAGTTTATTTCCTTAAGTCCTTCGCGTTACTGTTTTGAGCCCCGCCTAGTCTCTGCTCCCCGAAACCTTTACACGTGTCTTGGTTTATTTGAAGACCAGGAAGTTGATAGCTCCTGAGGCCGGCTGCGGAAAGACGGTGGCTCGGTTGGGACAGTCGCCAGGGATGGCGGAACGTGAGAATGGAGCGGGTGTCCGGGCTGCTCTCCTGGACGCTGAGCAGGGTCCTATGGCTCTCAGGCTTTTCTGAGCAGGGAGCTGCCCGGCAGCCCCGGATCATGGAAGAGAAAGCGCTAGAGGTTTATGGTAATTAACTTTACCCAGAACAGCATTTGTCGTTCTTTGGAGAGGCGGCAGGGAAGAGAGGGTGGAGGAGGGCCTCACTTTTGGGCTGGAGTGGACACTCGGTTTTTTGCCAGACCTAGAAGGAAGCGTGTACTTCCGGGTCCCAAGTCACGCAGCGATTTTGGTCATTCTGGGACCCGGGCTATTCTTAAACCCGGTGCGAAATCGAGCCTGGAACTCATAAACCTTCATTCCCCTGGTCTGCCTACCGCTCCAGGGACTATGTCAAGGCGTGTGGGCAGAATGAGTTTACAGTGGGCAGGGAGCAAAGCTGAGAGTCTTTCCTTCATCAGCTACTGAACGCGCGCTCCTCCCGCCTTAGCCGAGGCCACTGTTGGGTACTGGCTGAATTGGGGACTGGCCCAAGGTCACAGCCACTCTCTCCTGTGACAGAGTCAGTAGGAAGTGAAGAGGTTGAAATAGACATTACAGCGTGAGGCTTCAAATGTACAATTCTCTTGCACAGTCAAGATGTGTATGTATGTATGTATGTATGTATTCTCTCATATACTCTCCACTTTGAGGGACTGTCTTCATTGTACAGATTAGGGAGGGCGGGGAGGAGTGGTTTAACAAGTACCTGGAGGTCACATTGTCAATAAGGAACAGAGAAAACCAAACTTGTGATTCCAAACGTAGTGCCTTGTTCTCTCTCTCTCCACCTCCTCCTCCACCCTTGCCCCTCCCACCCCAGCCTTTCCTTGCCCCCCCCCCCCACTTGTAGTATTCCTTTTCTGGGTCGGGGAGAAAATCTAGGGTCTTGTGCAAGCTAGATGTGCTCCACCTCTAGCCTAGATGTAGCACTAAGAGATCTGGTCCTACCTGGGCGGTGGTGGCGCACGCCTTTAATCCTCGCACATAGGAGGCAGAGGCAGGCGGATATCTGTGAGTTCCAGGCCAGCCTGGTCTACATTGTGAGTTCCAGGGCAGCCAGAGAGCTGTTATACAGAGAAACCCTGTCTCGAAAAACCAAAAAGAAAAGAGCGAGAGAGCGAAGCGAGCGCAATCTGGTCCTACAAATATAATTTAGGTAAGGGTTATAGGCCAGGAAGGATGGTTCCAAAGGGAAAGAGCCGGGGACCTAATCAAGTTTACTCTCTCTTTGTAGAGGCAAGGCTGACAACCCCAGGCAGAAGATAATTATGAGTGTTCTATCTCCACAAAACAGTCCTGTCCTACCATACCTCTATCTATAGCATCTGCAGACTGCAACTCTGCAAGAGAGATGATTCTAGTCCTCACGTTCATAGTGAAAGAAACCCACATATGCAAAAATATAGTATGCAGTAGAAGAAGGTCACAGCTTAGGTAGGAGATACAACATTCAGGAAAAAGGGATAGTAAACGGACTAGAAACATCTGCAAAGATGTAAGAGAGTTACTTGAGTTGGGCCTTGAAGAGTAATTTGGACCTGGATGTCAGAGGTCATATAAGCTTGAAGAAACCAGAGTAAAATATGGAGGTGAGAAGACATGGAAAATCAGCAGTCCAGAAGGAGATACCAGTGTTTGCAGGTGGAGGTGTGTGGTTGGCTGTTGCTTTAGATAATAGGTTGGAACTGAATACTGAAATTTTAAATGACTTCTATTACGCTTATTTACTTTGTGCATGTTTGCACGTATGCACGCACGTCACAGTGCAAATTCAGAAGTCAGAGGACAACTCGCTGGAGCCAGTTTTTTCCTTCCACCAAGTCGGTCCTGGGGATGGAACCCAGGAGCTTAGGCTTATTTGGTGGCAGGCACCTTTACCTGATGGACCATCTCAGCACACCCCCAGTGAAACTTTTAAATTTAAAAGAAGAATTTTCTTTTTAAACATTAATTTTTAAAAGTGTGTGTGTGTGTGTCCAGGGAGGCCAGAAGTGTTGGATCTCCCTGAAGTTGGAGTTACAGGAGGTTGTATACTGCCACATGTTGGTGCTGAGACCTGAACTTAGGTTCTCTGCAAAAGTAGACCTTAATGTCAGTACAGAGCAGCAAAAACTTGTAGTGGCAGGTATGGGGAGAATGGGAGAGGAATGGGAGAACAAGCTTCTCAATTCGCTAGAAAGCTGGAGGTACTAATAAGGGGTTAAGGTTTAATTTCAGGATTTAGTAGTGTTCAAAGAACATAATACAGCTTTTTACAAGTTAAGCTTACAAGGAGAAGCCTAGGATAGGAGAAGGAAAACCCTACCTCCCTCAAGCCCATAATAACCTGCTAAGTGAAGGGAAATTTTATCCTCTTTCCTGCCTGTATTTTCAAATTCATTTTCTAGTTTATTGGCAAGGCCAGAAGATGGCCTGAGGGAAGGAAAGTTTGATTGATTTCCCCAGCTGCTCATGTGGTCACTGGGGAGGTATGTGTGATAAAACAGACCCGGAGCTCCTAAAGGCATCAAGCCCGTATCCACTTTGTCCTTATCAGTCTTCTCTTTATTTATTTATTTTTTCATAGCCTCAAGGTAAGATGGCACTCTTGTCCTGGCCCCTGCCAACGCAGGGTCTAGCCTCCTCCTCGTCTTCAATCCCCTTCCCTTCCGCTGTCTTTTACCAGCCTCCCTTCATAGTTTCGATCTCCTTTTTTTCCAGTCTTCCCTCTGAGCTAAAAGCCTCCGTATAATGCTTCTGCTTTAGGAATGCATTTTCAGTTCTGTTGGCTTCTTCTTGCACTTCTGTCAAACTACTTTCTTACTAGTGGCTCGTGGATTAACAAATCCAAGATCACCTTAGCCTGAGTTTTCCCGGAGTGTTTAAAGTTGACCACCTCTGTCTTCCCTTCTCATTCTTTTTGCTTTTCCTTTCATGCTGGTCCTTTTTCTTTTTGAAAGTCTCACAGTGTAGCCCAGGATGGCCTTGAATTCAAAGTCTTCCACCTTAGCTTTTCCTGTAGCATTTGATGTTATTAAATATCTCTCTCTTCCCTTCTCTGTTCCTCTTTACTTTTCCGTTTGGGTGCTTTTCTTTCCGAGACAGGGCCTGATTGTGCAGCCTGGGAGGTCCTAAAATTCAAGCTCCTCCTGCTTTAGTCTCAACAGTGCCAGGATTACAGCCGTGTGCCACAGCCAACTTTCAGGGCTCTATCTGTGGGTTTCCCTCCCTTTACACCAAGGCGTCTCAAACTAGGTTGCATATAAGAATGACCTGAGAGGGCTGGAGAGATGGCTCAGTGGTTAAGAGTACTTGTTGCTTTTGCAGAAGACCAGGGTTCGATTCCTAGCACCCACTTGGTGGCTCACAACTATCCTAACTTCCAGGTCCAGGGGATCTGAAGCCTTCTTCAGACTTCTGCAGGCACCGCCCTGTGCTGTACACATATACATGTAGGCAAAACATTCATGTGCATAAAACCAACAAAGAATTTTAAGAAAACAATCTGAGAAGTTTTAAAAACTCTAGCTGTTCAGGTCATGCTTTAAACCAGTTCAATCAGAATGCCTAGAGGTAGGGCCCAGACAACAGTTTTGTTGTTGTTGTTGTTGTTTCGAAATATTCCTGGTAACTGAATATTCAGCCAAAGTGCTTCTCATTCTTTTCTTTTTCTAGACAGGGTTTCTCTGTGTAGTTTTGGTGCCTGTGCTGGATCTTGCTATGTAGACCAGGCTGGCCTTGAACTCACAGAGATTCACCTGCCTCTGCCTCATGAGTTCTGGGATTAAAGGCGTGCGCCACCCCCTAACCCCACCCCACGCCCATTCAACTGCCACTCTAGCCTTGGTGTGCACTACACTACACTACACTACACTACACTACTACACTACACTACACTACTACACTGCACTGCACTGCACTGCACTACTACACTACACTACACTACTACACTGCACTGCACTGCACTACACTACTACACCACACCACACCACTACACTACACTACACTACAGAATTTGCTGGGGCTGGCTGGAGAGATAGCTCAGTGGTTAAGAGCACTGACCTCTCTTCCAGAGGACCTAGGTTCAATTCCCAGCACCCACATGGTGGCTCACAACCACCTGTAATGAGATCTGGTGCCCTTTTCTGGCCTGCAAGGCAGAACACTGTATACATAATAATAAACAAATAAATGTTTAAAAAAAAAGAATTTGCTGGAATGTTTCGTTGGCTTGTGCTGAAGCACCTTCAACATCACTAGGTATGAAACTGAACTATTTGCTGTCAGTCTTTCTACCATGTGGGGCTGAGAGATCGAACTCGGGTCTTCAGGCTTGGCTGCAAGTGCTATATTTTCTCCGGCTAGTCCCTATGACCCGTTTTTTTATCTTAATACTGTTCTCTTAATACTGTTAACTTAAAATCTGAGTCATCTTCCTTTCCTTTCTATGCTTGTCTTCCAGATGTAACGAGTTGCCACACGTCAGTTCCTCTGAAATGACTTCATTGCGTGTCCCATCTCTGTCCCTGTTGTGTGCGGATTTGAGGCCTAGCTTCTCGGTGGCTGTCTTTAGCACTGCTCTTTGGTTCTGGGTCTTGTAGCTGACAGCTCACTGCACTGTCCTTTTCTCTTCCTTGTTCTAAGTCTCTTGGCTAGTTGTGAAGGACCCTGGTGGCTGGGCCCCACCCTTCCTTTCTACTCTTTCCTTACACTGGGTTCCAAGCTAAGGACATTCCTGGTGGTTCTGTCCTTCAGTTTAAATGTGAAATATTGAAAGGCTCAATCCCACCTTCTCTTTAGCTGAAATTCCTCTGGTGCTCCCTTAATGTTTTCCCCACTCTACTCCCTAAGGATATGAATTAAGAAACTGGATGTGGGCTAATAATGATCCAAGAAAATAGTTTTCTCAAAAGTAGTGGAAATTTCTGTCAGAAAATTGGGAGTTGCTGAAATGTTTGTTTAAAAGAAAGTTAGGGTGGGGCGGTGGAAGCTGGAGAGATGGCTCAGCAGTTAGGAACACTGGCTGTTCTTGCAGAGAACCTGGATTCAGTTCCCAAAAACCACATGGCAGCTTACAGCTGTATGTAACACCCATTCATTGGGGTCTGAGGCTCTCTTCTAGCTGCTGTGGGCATTCCATGCACACAGTGCACATACATATAATATAGAGAGGCAAACATAACATAAAATCAAAATAAATCTTTAAAAAGAAGTCAGTGCTCCAGCTGAGATGGGAAGAATCATCCTCACTTAGGATACTCATATTTTCATTTAATGCCTCGTCTCTGATTCCTGTAGATTTGATTCGAACTATCCGGGACCCAGAAAAGCCCAATACTTTAGAAGAACTGGAAGTGGTAACGGAGAGTTGTGTGGAGGTTCAGGAAATCAATGAAGAAGACTATTTGGTTATCATCAAGTTCACACCAACAGTACCTCATTGCTCTTTGGCAACTCTTATTGGTAAGGGTGTGTGTGTGTGTGTGTGTGTGTTTGTAAGTTGTCATATACTATGTGGACAGTCTGGGTTTTCATACGGTATGTGGATTCAGTCTGGGCTGTTTTATCGTATGTGGACACAGTCTAAGCTTTGTGCTTTTTCTAAAACTAATTAGAGATAAAAGACCAGGTGGTGATAGCACACGTCTTTAATCCCAGCACTCAGGAGGCAGAGGCAAGCAGATCTTTGAGTTCAAAGCCAGCCTGGTCTACAGAGTGAGTTCTAGGATAGCCAGGACTGTTACACGGAGAAACCCTGTTTCAAAAAAACAAAAAAAGGGAAAAGATAGAGAGAGATAAAGAGATAATGGATTTTTTTTCCCCCGTCACAGGACTGTGCTTAAGAGTAAAGCTTCAGCGGTGTCTGCCATTCAAACACAAGGTAAGAAAGCTTGTTATTATCTTAACTAGGCCAGTGCCCTGCCACTGAACCATGTGCCTACTCCACATTGTCTTTAATGACGCTTGTTAAGATATAAGTCACACATCACACAAGCCCCCTGAAGTGGGCAGTAGTGGTTTCTCATAACTCCTGCAGAGCTCTGCTGCTCTCTCTGAGTCACTTGTAGAACATTTGCATTGCCTTCAAAAGAAGCCCTTTAACCAGTCAAGTGTGGTTGCATGTAAGTGTAGTGTCACCACTTGGGAGGCTGAGATAGGAGCTAGCCTGGACTACATAGCCAGATCCTGTATCAAAAATGGAAAGGCAGGCAGGCAGGCAGGAAGGCAGGAAGGCTGTCTGTCTGTCTGTCTATCTGTCGGCATATACTTACTAGCTGTCACTCAACTTTTCACCATGCCTTCTCTATACTGGGACAACCATCTGTCTCCTCTCTCCATGATTTGCCTTTGGACATTTCATTTTAATGAAGTTCTATAGTATGTGGAGTCTTTGACTTAGTATGTTTTCAGTGTTTATGCTTTATCATGCATAGGTATTTCATTCTTTTGTATTATATAATAGTCCATTGTATAGAGACACCTTTTGTTTTTGTTTTTTTTTTGTTTTGTTTTTTTACTTTCTTATCAGTTGTTAGTCATTTGAGTTGTTCCCACTTTTTGTGAAGTTAAAAACATTGTTTTGGGGGGCTGGAGAGATGACTCAGTGGTTGAGAGTATTAACTGCTTTTCCAGAAGACCTTGGTTCAATTCCCAGTACCCACATGGCAGCTCACAACTCCAGTGCCAGGGGACCAGACACCCATGGCAGAACACCAACACACATAAAGTAAAAATAAATTTTAAAAAAACTGAAAAAAATTATCGTTTTGGGGCTGAGGAGATGGCTCAGTGGTTATAGGCACTGGCTGCTCTTGCAGAGGACCTGAGTTCAATTCCTAGCACCCACATGGTGGCTCACCACCATCTGTAACTCCTATCCTTCTGACTCCCATGGACATGCTATACACATACATAAGTGCAGATAAAACATTTATACACATAAAGTAAATAAATTTTAAAACGATATATAATTGTTTCCCCAATTGTCCAGTAATGTCCTTCATGGCAATGTTCCCTCCCATTACTATGCTTCCCTGCCATCACATGTTCTCATTAGAGTCCGTTTTGGCTGCTTCCCAAGTGCTGCACCATCAGCACAACCAGTGATCAGGACACCTGTGAAGAGTGTAGAGTAGACATTTCATAGATTGTCTCTCACATTGGGTTTTCAGATTTTTTTTTTTTAGAGATTTATTTATTTATTATGTATACAGTGTTCTGCCTGCATGTATGCCTATAGGCCAGAAGAAGGAACCAGATCTCATTGTAGATGGTTGTGAGCCACCATGTGGTTGCTGGGAATTGAACTCAGGTCCTCTGCAAGAGCAGCCAGTGCTCTTAACCTCTGAGCCATCTCTCCAGCCCCCTTCAGATGTTTTATGATTAAATTGTTACTCATTTTTGGCAAGAAAACAGAATAAACATGGTCTCATTACATGACATCAAGAGGCTGTAGTTTTTTTTTTTTTTTTTTTTTTTTTTTTTTTTTATTTTTTATTTTTTTGAGACAGTGTTTCTCTGTGTAGCTTTGCACCTTTTCCTGGAACTCACTTGGTAGCCCAGGCTGGCCTCGAACTCACAGAGATCCACCTGCCTCTGCCTCCTGAGTGCTGGGATTAAAGGCGTGCACCACCACTGCCCGGCAAGAGGCTGTAGTTTTAGTTTGTCCCATTATTGATGACCATTGCCTTATTAACTACTTGGTTACACTGAGGTATATTAATAATTCACAAAGGAGCAGGGGGATAAATCTTGACTCCATCTCTATCAGCCTTTTTTTGAGACAGGGTCTCACTATGTAGCTCTAGCTGTCCTGGAGCTCATTATATAGACCAGGCTGGCCTCAAACTCACAGAGATGCACCTGCTGCTGTCTCTCAAGTGCTGGGATTAAAAGCATCTGTCACCATGCCCAACCTATGGCTATTTCAGAATACTGAGTCATGTGTAATTTTTAACCAGAGTGAAGGAGTGGAGAGTGATACTTGTTCACTTGTTCATGGGTTCAATAAGCATTATGCCACTGGGGGAATCTGCATGGTGGTCTTTCTAATAGTGTATATGTGAGTGAGGATGCATGTGTTCTGTGGCACATGAATGGAGGTCAGAGCATAACTTTTAGGAGTTGCTTCTTTCCCTCCGTTGTGACTTCTAGGTATTGAACTCAGGTCATCAGGTGTGTCTGGCAAGCACTTCCACATACTGAGCATCTCGCCAGCCCATATTTTGTGTTTTTAAAAGAGACTGAACTAGATGGTCTCTAAGGTCCTTATTAACTATAATGGGTTTTGAGTGTTCTCCATCAAACAACGCCGATCTCCGTGGTGATTCTGTGCCTCTGGGCACTCTGCACAGGCTTGCCTGAGCCACAGGATTTGCAGCAGTTTTGTGGTTGTATCAAAAGCTCTTGTGCTTAGAAGTTGACTAATTTGTGGGCCTAGCAAGTCTAAATGAGATGGCTTTACTGGTATCACACTTGGGAATAAATTTTGCAAGATAATAGAGGAAAAGGCGGATGCAAAAAAACTACATATTTGTCTCATTTTTGTAAAACAGTAACTGTGTGTGCATATAAAATATGCGTAAGAGAAAAAGATGTGAGAGAGTGAGTGTGGAAAGGAGGAAGGAAGAAACAACACTAGGTTGTTGGTGTGGCGCCCCTGGGAGGTGGGACAGAGGGCAAATTAGATACGGATTTGGAAGGATAAGAGGGTAGGGCAAAGATCCTGTGAGATCTCTGTACAAAACTGTGTGTATTCATACAGAAATCCATGTGCACGCCCCCTGCAGGTCAGTTGGTGGAAATACTACTGTCCGTTCCATCCTGTTGAGGTCTCTGATATTAGAAAGAGGGTTTGGGCTTTCCTCCCTGACCCCTGGGTCTGCCCTACACACCCCTCCCTGAGCTCTCAGGATGTTCAGATGTTTTGCTTCTTTCTCGTTTCTTTCCAGTTGGAAATCTACATTTCTGAAGGAACTCACTCGACAGAAGAAGACAGTAAGTGATGGCAAACGTTATTGCAAACAGCTGCAGCTCATACTTCTGTCTGGGTACTAGGTTATCTGTCAGCCACTGCTCTATTGGGGTGCCTGCAAATAGAGAGGATACCACGAGTTGTGCTTTTCCGTCACAGGTCATTTTCCACTGTGTCTCTGGTAAACTGGGGCCCATGAATAGTAACTGGTTCAGGCCGTAGGCTACAAACGGATCTGTAAACATCCAGTTCGAGGGATCGTGAACTTCAAAGGTTTGGTTCTGCTCTGACAGTTCCTTAGCTGTGGGAAAGTTGAAACTGGGGATCTCACAAATCAAGCATTAGGGAATCTCAGGGCTGAGGCTGTCTGTTAGTTATGTGCTAGGGTGGAAGTGGGAGGTGACTGTCTATTGAGGACCCCTAGTCTGCAGAGAAAAGTCAGCCAGTAGTCATTTGAAAACTGTAGAGGTGGGATCTGAAAACAGCAAAAGACATAATGTTTCCCAATTAGTGATGTGGTACATGGGAAACAGAATATTATACAAATGATGAGACCAAGTAAAGAGAAGAACATTGGAAATGCTTGTTTTCTGTCAGGTGTGGTGGTGGCGCGCCTCCAGTCCCAGCAGTCAGGAGGTAGAGGCAGGCCAATCTGAGTTTGAAGCCAGCCTGGTTTATAGTCAGGACTGCATAGAAAGACTCTGTCTCAAATAAATGATAATAATGTTTGTTTACCTTTCATCACTAGATAGACTGATAGATAGTGTAAAGAAGAGCAGAGGAGGGAGGAACAGGGTGGTGATGGGAAAGAGTGAGATGGAAGATCATGAGCCCAAAAGTACACACAGGGCTGGGGGGAGAGAGAGAGATGCATCAAAATGTATACTAGGAGAGGGGTGCAGAGAATACTCACTGCATCAGCCCACCAGCCTGTCCTAGAAGTCTGCTAGGTACTGTCAGGACAATGGTGAAAATCATGTCCTAGCTTTACATTCCCTGGGGATAAATGCACCAAACCCCAGAAACTAGGAGCTTTACCTCTTACTTTGTTTATTTATTTTTATTTGATGTGTGTGGATGTTTTGCCTGCATGCATGTCTGTGCACCTGTTTGCATGCCTCCAGCGCCTGCAGAGGCCAGAAGGGGCATCAGACTCCCTGGCAGTGAAGTTACGTTCTTAGCTGCCATATGGGTTCTGGGAATCAAAGCCAGGTCCTCTGGAAAAGCATCCAGTACTCTTAATCTCTGAGCCATCTTCTCAGTCCTCACTTTATTTATTTGAATTATTAATCTTTGTCATGCTGGGGACTGAACCCAGGGCCTCATATGTGCGAGGCAAGCGCTGTACCATTGAGCTGTATTCCCAGTCCATTTTATTTATTTGTGAGACTTGGTCTCATTTCGTAGAACAAGCTGGCTTCAAACTCACAGAGATCCTCCCGCCTCTTCCCTGAGTCCTGGGTGTAAAGGTAGGCACCACCATGCCTGGCCAAAACACTTAGAATTTTTGCCATGTGAGCAGCACTGCAGTTTAAAAAGCAGGCAGAAATGGGGGGAAAGTGGCAGTTTAGAATTTCACTCTGAATATAGAAGTGTGTGTGTTGGTGATGCCAAGAAAGAAAGAAATTAGACTAGCATTGCTTGTAGAGTGCGAGAGCAATAGAGAGTGTTTTTCTCTTGAGACTGCTTTCCAGACCTGAGACACGGCGTTAGGAGGGGCTAGAGAGCCGGCTCAGTGGTTAAGAGCGTGTGTTGCTCTTCCAGAGGACTGGGGTTCAGTTCACCCCACTTAGAGCTTCAGCCCCAGGACATGCAGCAACCCTATTCTGGCCTCCATAGGACTTGTGAGCAATTCTCACACGTGTGTGTGCACACACAAAAGAAAAACATCTTAAAAGAAACTGAATGATGAGTAATTAAAGTTCTCAATAATTAGTTGTAGGTTCTCAAGGAGTTAAATTCGTCGTTTTGGCAGGCTCATACAAATGGCCGTCTGGTCTCTGTTGACACAGCTCTGTTAACTTTTGTCCACGTGTTTTGCAGTCAACAAGCAGATAAATGACAAAGAGCGAGTGGCAGCTGCGATGGAGAACCCCAACCTGCGGGAAATCGTGGAACAGTGCGTCCTTGAGCCTGACTGAGACGGCCGAAGAGCCAGGGACCTGTAGTCATTCAATCTGGTTGTTTAAATCTTTGTAAAATGCGGGACTCACGTTGAATATGTAGGTGATTTGTACCTCAAAGCATTTTTTTTTTCAAGTTTTTTGGTGTTTTTTTGTTTGTTTGTTGTTTGTTTTTATTTTTTGAGACAGGGTTTCTCTGTGTAACAGCCCTGGCTATCCTGAAGCTCTCTTTGTAGACCAGGCTGGCCTCAAACTCACAGAGATCCCCCAGCCTCTGCCTCCTGAGTGCTGGGATTAAAGGCGTGCACTACCATCGCCTGCTTTTTTAAAGGATTCTTTCCGAGCAGTTATGAAGTAGAACCTAATTGTTCAGAGAGTAACATTCTCAGGATTTCTAACCTAAGTGATCAGACAGAAAAATATTTTCTAGTTATTATGTGTAAAATGTTACTATTTTTCTGATGACCATTCTGATACAACTGCTTTTCATGTCAAATATCTACTGTGCCCAAATATATTTGATTTAAATCATCATTCTAAATAAATACAACAGATGATTCTTGTAATGGCTCATCTAATGTCAAAGTGAACTAAGATATCTCCAAAGCTGTGTTCACTGATTTTTATGTAGAGAGAAGTCTAAAAATGAGTAGGAATCCTTAAGGAGAGGCCCTGCCTTCCTTTGTGGGGAACCCTGGACCCATTTAGAGCTGAGGAACATAATGTGGAGAGGGTCGATTTTAAATAATTTATTTTATGTGTATGATTGTTTTACCTGCATGTTTATATGTGCACCACATGCTTGTCTGGTGTCTAAGGAGTCCAGAAGAAGAATCAACCCCCCTGGGACTGGAGTTACAAACTGTTGTTAGCTGCCCTGTGGGTCGAACCCAGGTCCTCTGGAGGAGCAGTGCAGGTGGGGTCTCTTCAACACTGAACCCTCTCTCTAGCCTGGTGCTTACACAGTTTTAAAGAAGTCTCCCAAAGAAGAGTTGGGTTATAGCACAGTGGAAGTGTTATGCTTTGCAAGGTCATGTACCCGGATTCAACATCCCTCCAAAAAAAGAACAATGAAGTTGTCCCAAAGGTTTTTGTTTTGTTTTTACAGAATCGATCCAGATGCTTGTTCTGGTCTTTCCTTATACTTGGTTCATCTTGATACAGGGAAGAGTGTTCATCGGCCGTGTGCAAAGGGTGTAACAGGAAGAGTGTTCATCGGCCATGTGCAAAGGGTGTAATAGGAAGAGTGTTCATCGGCCGTGTGCAAAGGGTGTAATAGGAAGAGTGTTCATCGGCCATGTGCAAAGGGTGTAACAGGAAGAGTGTTCATCGGCCATGTGCAAAGGTGTAATAGGAAGAGTGTTCATCGGCCATGTGCAAAGGGTGTAATAGGAAGAGTGTTCATCGGCCATGTGCAAAGGGTGTAATAGGAAGTGTTCATCGGCCATGTGCAATGGGTGTAACAGGAAGAGTGTTCATCGGCGTGTGCAAAGGGTGTAATAGGAAGAGTGTTCGTTGGCCGTGTGCAAAGGGTGTAATAAGAAGAGTGTTCATCGGCCGTGTGCAAAGGGTGTAATAGGAAGAGTGTTCATCGGCCATGTGCAAAGGGTGTAATAGGAAGTGTTCATCGGCTGTGTGCAAAGGGTGTAATAGGAAGTGTTCATCGGCCGTGTGCAAAGGGTGTAATAGGAAGTGTTCATCGGCCGTGTGCAAAGGGTGTAATAGGAAGTGTTCATCGGCCGTGTGCAAAGGGTGTAATAGGTAGCTTGCGCCAGCCCCTGATGTTCCTCACTACCTGGCACTTGCGTTCTCAGACAGTTTCAGATTCAGAGCTGGTGGGCAGACCCAACTAGACATGGCAGAGGACAGTGTGGGATTGTGAGTGTGGATTGGAATAGGTATTGAATAGGATTGCTCACTTTGCCAGGATCTGGCCCCCATAGTCTGAGGGCATTCAAGCATCCCAGTGGAGATTTTCACAAGTAGAGGTCGCCCCAAGGCTTCCTACAATCACCATGCACCAATTTACAAGCTGAGTGAACCACCGTGGAAGCCATCTTCCATCCTCAGTCACTGTGGCAAGTGGGTAAGAGCCTAATAAGAGACCCTGAGCGAGAACTGACCAGATAAGCCACTCCCCAATTTCTGACCAGAAGAGCTATGCAAGAGACTGCATGTTTATTGTTTATTTCACTAAGATGATTTTTTGAGGGAGGGGCTAGTTTGTTATGAAACACTAAGTCCCGGAGTGCTGGGTGCTGGGTGCAAGCACCCATTTTGGCAGAAGGCTGGGATGTAACGTGGCACTCTGT